>NC_081405.1:318805540-319438665 GCF_030272615.1 Cryptomeria japonica | reverse complement strand
CCAACCTTGCTTTATACTTCTCAATGCTTCCATCTGAACCAATCTTTTTCTTGAACACCCATTTACAACCAACAGGTTTTGGTCCTTCAGGCAATGGTACAAGATCCCATGTATCATTCTTTTTCAAAGCTGCCATTTCTTCCTCCATAGCAATCTTCCAGGATTCTGCATCATTCATACCTAATGCCTCTTCTACAGATTTCGGTTCATCCACACTAGTATTCAAAGCAAAAATACATCTCCAATCATCAGGTGAATACCTTTCAGGTGGTTGTCTATGTCTTGTAGACCTTCGAACAAGCTGAGTTGGAGGTTCTTCCTCCTCTTCTGAAGATTCAGAGCTAGATGAGCTCTCCTCAAATTCTTGCCTATCTAGGGGTCTCGATTCAACTCTTTCAGGTGTAGAAGGAAGTTGAATCACATCTTCTTTTTTAGTCTGTTCTGGCTGCAATGTAACAGAAGGAGACTTAATTTCTCTAAAAATAACACTTCTACTGTGAATTACCTTTTGTGCAACAGGGTCTCAAAGCTTGTATCCTTTCACACCATAACTATACCCGATGAAGATACATTTCACAGCCTTGTTCTCCAACTTTGTTCGCTTCTCCTTTGGCACATGTGCATATGCCTCGCAACCAAAAACTCTAAGATGTCTCAATGAAGGCTTGTGACCTGACCATGCTTCCATAGGCGTTTTATCAACAAGAGCTGATGTAGGAGACCTGTTAATCAGGTAGCAAGCAGTGGCAACAGCTTCAGCCCAAAACTTTTGTTCAAGACCAGCACCACTCAACATACTCCTAGCCTTTTCCATCAGTGTCCTGTTCATTCTTTCTGCAACTCCATTCTGC
This sequence comes from Cryptomeria japonica, assembly GCF_030272615.1. Classification (NCBI taxonomy): domain Eukaryota; kingdom Viridiplantae; phylum Streptophyta; class Pinopsida; order Cupressales; family Cupressaceae; genus Cryptomeria; species Cryptomeria japonica. Next base: position 319,437,814 of record NC_081405.1, on the reverse strand, counting down.
TGTGGAGAATACGGAGTTGTCTTCTGCCTGTTAATTCCACAGTCTTTACAGAATCTATCAAAATCATTAGAGCAAAACTCACCGCCATTATCAGTTCTCAAACATTTTATTTTCTTTCCAGTCTGCAACTCAACCATTGCTTTAAATTCTTTAAAACGATTAAAAACTTCAGATTTACTCTTTAGAAAATAAACCCATGTCCTTCTACTAAAATCATCAATAAATGAAACATAATATGTGGATTTTCCAATCGAAGAGACATCTACTGGACCAAACACATCAGAATGGATAAGATCCAAAACACCACAAGTTTTATGAGAACTCGAGTAAAACTGAACGCGGTTTTGTTTTCCATAAATGCAATGCTCACAGAAATCAAAGTCAAGGTTACAGTCATTCAAACCTTCAACAAGGTTTTTATTTTTCAAGGTCCTTAGACCCTTTTCTCCAATGTGGCCAAGTCTCTGGTGCCATAACATAGTCTTTTCTGCAGGTAACTTTGCTTCAGACGAAAGTGCACCCTTAGGTACCCAAAAACCATTTCCATCTGCTGAAGGTGAAACCTTCAAATCTTCCAGTGAGGTATCCATAGATTTACTTTTTACAGAAGTGCTATTACACTCAACAGTGTATGCTTCAAGCTTATACAAAGTGCCAAACCTGACACCTCTAGCAACTACCATAGCACCCTTAATCATCTTACATCCTGTTTCAGAAAAGACTACCTGCACACCTGCATCTATCAGTTTCCTCATAGATAACAGGTTTCGTTTTAATCCAGGGATATGCAGCACACCATTAATCCCTTTTATTCTACCATCAGAAAACCTGACTCTAACCTTACCTCGACCAACAATGTCTAGAGGTGAATCATCACCCAAGTACACCTTACCTCCATTAAATCCTTCATATTCAGAAAACCAATCTCTATTGGAAGTCATATGAAAAGATGCACCTGAGTCAATTAGCCAGGCATCATTACCTGCATGAGTCGCCAAAGCCGCAATAAATGCATCGCCATCTTCCTTGTCGGACTCAGAATCAGAATCGAACTTTTTCTTTTTCTTCTTCTTTTCTTCTTTGCAGTCCTTACGGATGTGACCCGGTTTACCGCAATTCCAGCAAATGACTTTGGACTTTCCAGGAGATTTCGATCTCCCTTTGGATTTGGACTTGCCGCGCTTCTCATTCTTCTTGCCTTTCTCCTTAGGTCTTCCACGAACGGTTAGGGCTTCCTTTGAACTGATGGATACCTTCCTTCACATCTCTTCACCGAGTAGGGCACCCACCACGTCTTCAGATTTCAAAACAACAGAAGTACTACCAATAGCCATAACAAGAGAATCCCACGAATCAGGCAAAGAACAAAGCAAGATCTGGCATTTCTCCTCCTCATCCATCTTAACACCGACGGATACTAATTGAGCCACAATCATATTGAATGCTTCTAGGTGGTCTGCAATTCGTCCACCCTCTTCCATCTTCAAGGAATACAATTTCTTTCTTAAGAAAATTTGATTTAATAAAGATTTCACTTGATACATCTCACCAAGCTTAGTCCATAGCTTCTTTGCAGAGTTCTCTTCATGGACATTGATTAGAACAGAGTCTGCCAGGCACAGTCTGATTAGACCCTTGGCTTTTCGGTCCATAACATCATACTGAGCTGCCGCAGTAGGATCTGAGGGCCTCTGGACATTCGCATCAACAGCATCCCAAAGATCTCGATCTATTAGCAGATCTTCCATCTTCAACTTCCACATCTCAAAATTACTTCCATTAAATTTCTCCACCTCTATTCTCCCTGACGAACTCGCCATCTGAATATTCCTGCAACAAGATCAAAAAGTGTCTTCTGCACAAGCTCCCACTCAAATCTGGATTAGTTCAAAAAACCCAACTGCCCACAATTGAAACCAAAGGTGATCAGGCTCTGATACCACTTGTAAGGAAGTTAAGTAGCGGAAACAACTTCCTACACTAACCTTGAGAGGAGGGTAATGCAAAACTTTTTCAGATCATTACAACAGTTACAGAAAATAGAAATAGATATAATAACATTCATACCACAACACAATGATTTACGTGGGGAAAACCCTTTCGGGAGAAAAACCCCACCCTCCAAAAGTAGCTCAATATTTTATTCAGCAATCAAAAACAGATTACAAAATACTTGCAGAGCAAACTCTTCGCAGGAGTAGCACTAATCAGAGATTCAGAGGCAACTCAATAGCCATGAGACTCTTACACACAACCTCTATCTCACACACCTCATAAATAGGAGATACAATACAAGAAACCGTCAAACGGTATTACAAAACCATGGGCTAAAACCACCCAATAAGGTGTAGCCGACCTTATCTCCCTTCTATGACATGTTAAAGCACACATCAACACGTGTCGCTCCCTTTTACAGCTCATTTATATATTCGATACAAATTATTTTTCCTATTTCAGGAGTACAAACTTCCGGAGGCCATAACTTGAGAACCGGGTGTCCGATTGACGAACCGTTTGAAGCGCCGGAAAGCTTGCGAAGTGCTCTATCACCTCGTAACCCGCTTCGCCGGTTACGGCAACTTTTCAGGGCATTTCGGAGCCTCTAAAGTCCCAAAAATTAAGTTTAAACATTTTATTGCACCCCTCCAAGACGAAAACTTTAATATCTTCAAAACTAGCTGTGACCTTGCGACGAAACTTTACCGGAATGCTTATCTAGCCAACCAGAAGCTTCAGGGAGAGTTTCGCACCATTTCGTGCTCAAATAAAAACTTACGATAAATAGTAACCTCGCATAAATGCAAGGTTGAGACACCATTTTTCCCAACAAATCTCCCACTTGTCGAACACCTTGCATGAGCGGAAGGGAATGCCAACACAATGAATCAATTGCTAGGGGCCATAAGGCCCATAGACTCTGAACACCATCTGAACTTCTCTGTGCTCACAGCCTTAGTTAAAGCATCTGCAACATTCATCAAAGTTTCCACCTTAACCAGCTTCACCCTACCATCTTCGACCATATCTCTAACAAAATGATACTGAACATCAATATGTTTGGTCCGGGCATGAAATGTCGGGTTCTTAGCTAGGCTAATTGCACTCTGACTGTCACAGTAAACTGTCACTGTACCTTGTTTTATTCCAATATCCGAACACAGTCTCTTAAGCCAAATGGCCTCTTTACAAGCATGAGTAGCTGCCATATACTCTGCTTCAGTAGTGGATAGAGCAACCACAGCCTGTCGCTTACTCATCCAACTAATTGCACCACCAAACAAAGTAAACACATAAGCACTGGTGGATCTTCTTCTATCAATATCACCTGCCCAATCTGAATCCACATAACCATGGATATCAAGGGAAGTCATGTCTCCAACTGAATTACCATGATAACACAAAGAATACTCTGAAGTACCCTTCAAATATCTGAAGACTCTTTTGACTGCATCCCAATGAACTCTACCAGGATTAGACATATATCTAGAAAGTACTCCCACTGCTTGGGCAATGTCTGGTCTAGTACAGACCATAGCATACATCAAACTTCCAACTGCACTCTGGTAAGGCACTCTGCTCATGTCTTCCATCTCCAATGGGGATGTAGGACAATCTGAAACAGATAGTTTCGTTCCAACTGTAAAAGGAACACTCAATGGTCTACAATTCTGCATGTTGAACCTCTGTAACACTGAATTCACATACTTACTCTGGCCTAGCCATAGCTTTCTGTTCGCCCTATCTCTTCTAATTTCCATCCCAAGAATGTGCTTTGCTGCACCAAGATCTTTCATTTCAAATTTAGCAGCGAGCTGAGACTTCAGTTCTGAAATCATACCTTTCCCTTTACCAATGAATAACATATCATCAACATACAATGCAATGAATAAGAAATGATCACCATAAGATTTATAATAAACACAGTGATCTGATTTAGAACGTTCAAATCCCAAACTCAACACATATGTATCAAATTTCTGGTACCACATCCCAGGACTTTGTTTGAGGCCATACAAAGATTTCTTCAATTTACAGACCAAATTACTTTTGCCTTTCACCACATAGTGCTCTGGCTGTGTCATATAAATATCTTCCTCCAAATCACCATGAAGGAAAGCAGTTTTCACATCCATTTGTTCAACCTCTAAATCATAAGCAGTAGCAATAGAAAGCAAAAATCTAATGGACGTCATTTTTGCAACAGGAAAAAATATCTCACCGTAATCAACACCCTCAACCTGAGAGTAGCCTTTTGCAACCAACCTTGCTTTATACTTCTCAATGCTTCCATCTGAACCAATCTTTTTCTTGAACACCCATTTACAACCAACAGGTTTTGGTCCTTCAGGCAATGGTACAAGATCCCATGTATCATTCTTTTTCAAAGCTGCCATTTCTTCCTCCATAGCAATCTTCCAGGATTCTGCATCATTCATACCTAATGCCTCTTCTACAGATTTCGGTTCATCCACACTAGTATTCAAAGCAAAAATACATCTCCAATCATCAGGTGAATACCTTTCAGGTGGTTGTCTATGTCTTGTAGACCTTCGAACAAGCTGAGTTGGAGGTTCTTCCTCCTCTTCTGAAGATTCAGAGCTAGATGAGCTCTCCTCAAATTCTTGCCTATCTAGGGGTCTCGATTCAACTCTTTCAGGTGTAGAAGGAAGTTGAATCACATCTTCTTTTTTAGTCTGTTCTGGCTGCAATGTAACAGAAGGAGACTTAATTTCTCTAAAAATAACACTTCTACTGTGAATTACCTTTTGTGCAACAGGGTCCCAAAGCTTGTATCCTTTCACACCATAACTATACCCGATGAAGATACATTTCACAGCCTTGTTCTCCAACTTTGTTCGCTTCTCCTTTGGCACATGTGCATATGCCTCGCAACCAAAAACTCTAAGATGTCTCAATGAAGGCTTGTGACCTGACCATGCTTCCATAGGCGTTTTATCAACAAGAGCTGATGTAGGAGACCTGTTAATCAGGTAGCAAGCAGTGGCAACAGCTTCAGCCCAAAACTTTTGTTCAAGACCAGCACCACTCAACATACTCCTAGCCTTTTCCATCAGTGTCCTGTTCATTCTTTCTGCAACTCCATTCTGCTGTGGAGAATACGGAGTTGTCTTCTGCCTGTTAATTCCACAGTCTTTACAGAATCTATCAAAATCATTAGAGCAAAACTCACCGCCATTATCAGTTCTCAAACATTTTATTTTCTTTCCAGTCTGCAATTCAACCATTGCTTTAAATTCTTTAAAACGATTAAAAACTTCAGATTTACTCTTTAGAAAATAAACCCATGTCCTTCTACTAAAATCATCAATAAATGAAACATAATATGTGGATTTTCCAATCGAAGAGACATCTACTGGACCAAACACATCAGAATGGATAAGATCCAAAACACCACAAGTTTTATGAGAACTCGAATAAAACTGAACGCGGTTTTGTTTTCCATAAATGCAATGCTCACAGAAATCAAAGTCAAGGTTACAGTCATTCAAACCTTCAACAAGGTTTTTATTTTTCAAGGTCCTTAGACCCTTTTCTCCAATGTGGCCAAGTCTCTGGTGCCATAACATAGTCTTTTCTGCAAGTAACTTTGCTTCAGACGAAAGTGCACCCTTAGGTACCCAAAAACCATTTCCATCTGCTGAAGGTGAAACCTTCAAATCTTCCAGTGAGGTATCCATAGATTTACTTTTTACAGAAGTGCTATTACACTCAACAGTGTATGCTTCAAGCTTATACAAAGTGCCAAACCTGACACCTCTAGCAACTACCATAGCACCCTTAATCATCTTACATCCTGTTTCAGAAAAGACTACCTGCACACCTGCATCTATCAGTTTGCTCACAGATAACAGGTTTCGTTTTAATCCAGGGATATGCAGCACACCATTAATCCCTTTTATTCTACCATCAGAAAACCTGACTCTAACCTTACCTCGACCAACAATGTCTAGAGGTGAATCATCACCCAAGTACACCTTACCTCCATTAAATCCTTCATATTCAGAAAACCAATCTCTATTGGAAGTCATATGAAAAGATGCACCTGAGTCAATTAGCCAGGCATCATTACCTGCATGAGTCGCCAAAGCCGCAATAAATGCATCGCCATCTTCCTTGTCGGACTCAGAATCAGAATCGAACTTTTTCTTTTTCTTCTTCTTTTCTTCTTTGCAGTCCTTACGGATGTGACCCGGTTTACCGCAATTCCAGCAAATGACTTTGGACTTTCCAGGAGATTTCGATCTCCCTTTGGATTTGGACTTGCCGCGCTTCTCATTCTTCTTGCCTTTCTCCTTAGGTCTTCCACGAACGGTTAGGGCTTCCTTTGAACTGATGGATACCTTCCTTCACATCTCTTCACCGAGTAGGGCACCCACCACGTCTTCAGATTTCAAAACAACAGAAGTACTACCAATAGCCATAACAAGAGAATCCCACGAATCAGGCAAAGAACAAAGCAAGATCTGGCATTTCTCCTCCTCATCCATCTTAACACCGACGGATACTAATTGAGCCACAATCATATTGAATGCTTCTAGGTGGTCTGCAATTCGTCCACCCTCTTCCATCTTCAAGGAATACAATTTCTTTCTTAAGAAAATTTGATTTAATAAAGATTTCACTTGATACATCTCACCAAGCTTAGTCCATAGCTTCTTTGCAGAGTTCTCTTCATGGACATTGATTAGAACAGAGTCTGCCAGGCACAGTCTGATTAGACCCTTGGCTTTTCGGTCCATAACATCATACTGAGCTGCCGCAGTAGGATCTGAGGGCCTCTGGACATTCGCATCAACAGCATCCCAAAGATCTCGATCTATTAGCAGATCTTCCATCTTCAGCTTCCACATCTCAAAATTACTTCCATTAAATTTCTCCACCTCTATTCTCCCTGACGAACTCGCCATCTGAATATTCCTGCAACAAGATCAAAAAGTGTCTTCTGCACAAGCTCCCACTCAAATCTGGATTAGTTCAAAAAACCCAACTGCCCACAATTGAAACCAAAGGTGATCAGGCTCTGATACCACTTGTAAGGAAGTTAAGTAGCGGAAACAACTTCCTACACTAACCTTGAGAGGAGGGTAATGCAAAACTTTTTCAGATCATTACAACAGTTACAGAAAATAGAAATAGATATAATAACATTCATACCACAACACAATGATTTACGTGGGGAAAACCCTTTCGGGAGAAAAACCCCACCCTCCAAAAGTAGCTCAATATTTTATTCAGCAATCAAAAACAGATTACAAAATACTTGCAGAGCAAACTCTTCGCAGGAGTAGCACTAATCAGAGATTCAGAGGCAACTCAATAGCCATGAGACTCTTACACACAACCTCTATCTCACACACCTCATAAATAGGAGATACAATACAAGAAACCGTCAAACGGTATTACAAAACCATGGGCTAAAACCACCCAATAAGGTGTAGCCGACCTTATCTCCCTTCTATGACATGTTAAAGCACACATCAACACGTGTCGCTCCCTTTTACAGCTCATTTATGTATTCGATACAAATTATTTTTCCTATTTCAGGAGTACAAACTTCCGGAGGCCATAACTTGAGAACCGGGTGTCCGATTGACGAACCGTTTGAAGCGCCGGAAAGCTCGCGAAGTGCTCTATCACCTCGTAACCCGCTTCGCCGGTTACGGCAACTTTTCAGGGCATTTCGGAGCCTCTAAAGTCCCAAAAATTAAGTTTAAACATTTTATTGCACCCCTCCAAGACGAAAACTTTAATATCTTCAAAACTAGCTGTGACCTTGCGACGAAACTTTACCGGAATGCTTATCTAGCCAACCAGAAGCTTCAGGGAGAGTTTCGCACCATTTCGTGCTCAAATAAAAACTTACGATAAATAGTAACCTCGCATAAATGCAAGGTTGAGACACCATTTTTCCCAACAAATCTCCCACTTGTCGAACACCTTGCATGAGCGGAAGGGAATGCCAACACAATGAATCAATTGCTAGGGGCCATAAGGCCCATAGACTCTGAACACCATCTGAACTTCTCTGTGCTCACAGCCTTAGTTAAAGCATCTGCAACATTCATCAAAGTTTCCACCTTAACCAGCTTCACCCTACCATCTTCGACCATATCTCTAACAAAATGATACTGAACATCAATATGTTTGGTCCGGGCATGAAATGTCGGGTTCTTAGCTAGGCTAATTGCACTCTGACTGTCACAGTAAACTGTCACTGTACCTTGTTTTATTCCAATATCCGAACACAGTCTCTTAAGCCAAATGGCCTCTTTACAAGCATGAGTAGCTGCCATATACTCTGCTTCAGTAGTGGATAGAGCAACCACAGCCTGTCGCTTACTCATCCAACTAATTGCACCACCAAACAAAGTAAACACATAAGCACTGGTGGATCTTCTTCTATCAATATCACCTGCCCAATCTGAATCCACATAACCATGGATATCAAGGGAAGTCATGTCTCCAACTGAATTACCATGATAACACAAAGAATACTCTGAAGTACCCTTCAAATATCTGAAGACTCTTTTGACTGCATCCCAATGAACTCTACCAGGATTAGACATATATCTAGAAAGTACTCCCACTGCTTGGGCAATGTCTGGTCTAGTACAGACCATAGCATACATCAAACTTCCAACTGCACTCTGGTAAGGCACTCTGCTCATGTCTTCCATCTCCAATGGGGATGTAGGACAATCTGAAACAGATAGTTTCGTTCCAACTGTAAAAGGAACACTCAATGGTCTACAATTCTGCATGTTGAACCTCTGTAACACTGAATTCACATACTTACTCTGGCCTAGCCATAGCTTTCTGTTCGCCCTATCTCTTCTAATTTCCATCCCAAGAATGTGCTTTGCTGCACCAAGATCTTTCATTTCAAATTTAGCAGCGAGCTGAGACTTCAGTTCTGAAATCATACCTTTCCCTTTACCAATGAATAACATATCATCAACATACAATGCAATGAATAAGAAATGATCACCATAAGATTTATAATAAACACAGTGATCTGATTTAGAACGTTCAAATCCCAAACTCAACACATATGTATCAAATTTCTGGTACCACATCCCAGGACTTTGTTTGAGGCCATACAAAGATTTCTTCAATTTACAGACCAAATTACTTTTGCCTTTCACCACATAGTGCTCTGGCTGTGTCATATAAATATCTTCCTCCAAATCACCATGAAGGAAAGCAGTTTTCACATCCATTTGTTCAACCTCTAAATCATAAGCAGTAGCAATAGAAAGCAAAAATCTAATGGACGTCATTTTTGCAACAGGAGAAAATATCTCACCGTAATCAACACCCTCAACCTGAGAGTAACCTTTTGCAACCAACCTTGCTTTATACTTCTCAATGCTTCCATCTGAACCAATCTTTTTCTTGAACACCCATTTACAACCAACAGGTTTTGGTCCTTCAGGCAATGGTACAAGATCCCATGTATCATTCTTTTTCAAAGCTGCCATTTCTTCCTCCATAGCAATCTTCCAGGATTCTGCATCATTCATACCTAATGCCTCTTCTACAGATTTCGGTTCATCCACACTAGTATTCAAAGCAAAAATACATCTCCAATCATCAGGTGAATACCTTTCAGGTGGTTGTCTATGTCTTGTAGACCTTCGAACAAGCTGAGTTGGAGGTTCTTCCTCCTCTTCTGAAGATTCAGAGCTAGATGAGCTCTCCTCAAATTCTGGCCTATCTAGGGGTCTCGATTCAACTCTTTCAGGTGTAGAAGGAAGTTGAATCACATCTTCTTTTTTAGTCTGTTCTGGCTGCAATGTAACAGAAGGAGACTTAATTTCTCTAAAAATAACACTTCTACTGTGAATTACCTTTTGTGCAACAGGGTCCCAAAGCTTGTATCCTTTCACACCATAACTATACCCGATGAAGATACATTTCACAGCCTTGTTCTCCAACTTTGTTCGCTTCTCCTTTGGCACATGTGCATATGCCTCGCAACCAAAAACTCTAAGATGTCTCAATGAAGGCTTGTGACCTGACCATGCTTCCATAGGCGTTTTATCAACAAGAGCTGATGTAGGAGACCTGTTAATCAGGTAGCAAGCAGTGGCAACAGCTTCAGCCCAAAACTTTTGTTCAAGACCAGCACCACTCAACATACTCCTAGCCTTTTCCATCAGTGTCCTGTTCATTCTTTCTGCAACTCCATTCTGCTGTGGAGAATACGGAGTTGTCTTCTGCCTGTTAATTCCACAGTCTTTACAGAATCTATCAAAATCATTAGAGCAAAACTCACCGCCATTATCAGTTCTCAAACATTTTATTTTCTTTCCAGTCTGCAACTCAACCATTGCTTTAAATTCTTTAAAACGATTAATAACTTCAGATTTACTCTTTAGAAAATAAACCCATGTCCTTCTACTAAAATCATCAATAAATGAAACATAATATGTAGATTTTCCAATCGAAGAGACATCTACTGGACCAAACACATCAGAATGGATAAGATCCAAAACACCACAAGTTTTATGAGAACTCGAGTAAAACTGAACGCGGTTTTGTTTTCCATAAATGCAATGCTCACAGAAATCAAAGTCAAGGTTACAGTCATTCAAACCTTCAACAAGGTTTTTATTTTTCAAGGTCCTTAGACCCTTTTCTCCAATGTGGCCAAGTCTCTGGTGCCATAACATAGTCTTTTCTGCAGGTAACTTTGCTTCAGACGAAAGTGCACCCTTAGGTACCCAAAAACCATTTCCATCTGCTGAAGGTGAAACCTTCAAATCTTCCAGTGGGGTATCCATAGATTTACTTTTTACAGAAGTGCTATTACACTCAACAGTGTATGCTTCAAGCTTATACAAAGTGCCAAACCTGACACCTCTAGCAACTACCATAGCACCCTTAATCATCTTACATCCTGTTTCAGAAAAGACTACCTGCACACCTGCATCTATCAGTTTGCTCACAGATAACAGGTTTCGTTTTAATCCAGGGATATGCAGCACACCATTAATCCCTTTTATTCTACCATCAAAAAACCTGATTCTAACCTTACCTCGACCAACGATGTCTAGAGGTGAATCATCACCCAAGTACACCTTACCTCCATTAAATCCTTCATATTCAGAAAACCAATCTCTATTGGAAGTCATATGAAAAGATGCACCTTAGTCAATTAGCCAGGCATCATTACCTGCATGAGTCGCCAAAGCCGCAATAAATGCATCGCCATCTTCCTTGTCGGACTCAGAATCAGAATCGAACTTTTTCTTTTTCTTCTTCTTTTCTTCTTTGCAGTCCTTACGGATGTGACCCGGTTTACCGCAATTCCAGCAAATGACTTTGGACTTTCCAGGAGATTTCGATCTCCCTTTGGATTTGGACTTGCCGCGCTTCTCATTCTTCTTGCCTTTCTCCTTAGGTCTTCCACGAACGGTTAGGGCTTCCTTTGAACTGATGGATACCTTCCTTCGCATCTCTTCACCGAGTAGGGCACCCACCACGTCTTCAGATTTCAAAACAACAGAAGTACTACCAATAGCCATAACAAGAGAATCCCACGAATCAGGCAAAGAACAAAGCAAGATCTGGCATTTCTCCTCCTCATCCATCTTAACACCGACGGATACTAATTGAGCCACAATCATATTGAATGCTTCTAGGTGGTCTGCAATTCGTCCACCCTCTTCCATCTTCAAGGAATACAATTTCTTTCTTAAGAAAATTTGATTTAATAAAGATTTCACTTGATACATCTCACCAAGCTTAGTCCATAGCTTCTTTGCAGAGTTCTCTTCATGGACATTGATTAGAACAGAGTCTGCCAGGCACAGTCTGATTAGACCCTTGGCTTTTCGGTCCATAACATCATACTGAGCTGCCGCAGTAGGATCTGAGGGCCTTTGGACATTCGCATCAACAGCATCCCAAAGATCTCGATCTATTAGCAGATCTTCCATCTTCAGCTTCCACATCTCAAAATTACTTCCATTAAATTTCTCCACCTCTATTCTCCCTGACGAACTCGCCATCTGAATATTCCTGCAACAAGATCAAAAAGTGTCTTCTGCACAAGCTCCCACTCAAATCTGGATTAGTTCAAAAAACCCAACTGCCCACAATTGAAACCAAAGGTGATCAGGCTCTGATACCACTTGTAAGGAAGTTAAGTAGCGGAAACAACTTCCTACACTAACCTTGAGAGGAGGGTAATGCAAAACTTTTTCAGATCATTACAACAGTTACAGAAAATAGAAATAGATATAATAGCATTCATACCACAACACAATGATTTACGTGGGGAAAACCCTTTCGGGAGAAAAACCCCACCCTCCAAAAGTAGCTCAATATTTTATTCAGCAATCAAAAACAGATTACAAAATACTTGCAGAGCAAACTCTTCGCAGGAGTAGCACTAATCAGAGATTCAGAGGCAACTCAATAGCCATGAGACTCTTACACACAACCTCTATCTCACACACCTCATAAATAGGAGATACAATACAAGAAACCGTCAAACGGTATTACAAAACCATGGGCTAAAACCACCCAATAAGGTGTAGCCGACCTTATCTCCCTTCTATGACATGTTAAAGCACACATCAACACGTGTCGCTCCCTTTTACAGCTCATTTATGTATTCGATACAAATTATTTTTCCTATTTCAGGAGTACAAACTTCCGGAGGCCATAACTTGAGAACCGGGTGTCCGATTGACGAACCGTTTGAAGCGCCGGAAAGCTCGCGAAGTGCTCTATCACCTCGTAACCTGTTTCTCCGGTTACGGCAACTTTTCAGGGCGTTTCGGAGCCTCTAAAGTCCCAAAAATTAAGTTTAAACATTTTATTGCACCCCTCCAAGACGAAAACTTTAATATCTTCAAAACTAGCTGTGACCTTGCGACGAAACTTTACCGGAATGCTTATCTAGCCAACCAGAAGCTTCAGGGAGAGTTTCGCACCATTTCGTGCTCAAATAAAAACTTACTATAAATAGTAACCTCGCATAAATGCAAGGTTGAGACACCATTTTTCCCAACAAATCTCCCACTTGTCGAACACCTTGCATGAGCGGAAGGGAATGCCAACACAATGAATCAATTGCTAGGGGCCATAAGGCCCATAGACTCTGAACACCATCTGAACTTCTCTGTGCTCACAGCCTTAGTTAAAGCATCTGCAACATTCATCAAAGTTTCAACCTTAACCAGCTTCACCCTACCATCTTCGACCATATCTCTAACAAAATGATACTGAACATCAATATGTTTGGTCCGGGCATGAAATGTCGGGTTCTTAGCTAGGCTAATTGCACTCTGACTGTCACAGTAAACTGTCACTGTACCTTGTTTTATTCCAATATCCGAACACAGTCTCTTAAGCCAAATGGCCTCTTTACAAGCATGAGTAGCTGCCATATACTCTGCATCAGTAGTGGATAGAGCAACCACAGCCTGTCGCTTACTCATCCAACTAATTGCACCACCAAACAAAGCAAACACATAAGCACTGGTGGATCTTCTTCTATCAATATCACCTGCCCAATCTGAATCCACATAACCGTGGATATCAAGGGAAGTCATGTCTCCAACTGAATTACCATGATAATACAAAGAATACTCTGAAGTACCCTTCAAATATCTGAAGACTCTTTTGACTGCATCCCAATGAACTCTACCAGGATTAGACATATATCTAGAAAGTACTCCCACTGCTTGGGCAATGTCTGGTCTAGTACAGACCATAGCATACATCAAACTTCCAACTGCACTTTGGTAAGGCACTCTGCTCATGTCTTCCATCTCCAATGGGGATGTAGGACAATCTGAAACAGATAGTTTCGTTCCAACTGTAAAAGGAACACTCAATGGTCTACAATTCTGCATGTTGAACCTCTGTAACACTGAATTCACATACTTACTCTGGCCTAGCCATAGCTTTCTGTTCGCCCTATCTCTTCTAATTTCCATCCCAAGAATGTGCTTTGCTGCACCAAGATCTTTCATTTCAAATTTAGCAGCGAGCTGAGACTTCAGTTCTGAAATCATACCTTTCCCTTTACCAATGAATAACATATCATCAACATACAATGCAATGAATAAGAAATGATCACCATAAGATTTATAATAAACACAGTGATCTGATTTAGAACGTTCAAATCCCAAACTCAACACATATGTATCAAATTTCTGGTACCACATCCCAGGACTTTGTTTGAGGCCATACAAAGATTTCTTCAATTTACAGACCAAATTACTTTTGCCTTTCACCACATAGTGCTCTGGCTGTGTCATATAAATATCTTCCTCCAAATCACCATGAAGGAAAGCAGTTTTCACATCCATTTGTTCAACCTCTAAATCATAAGCAGTAGCAATAGAAAGAAAAAATCTAATGGACGTCATTTTTGCAACAGGAGAAAATATCTCACCGTAATCAACACCCTCAACCTGAGAGTAGCCTTTTGCAACCAACCTTGCTTTATACTTCTCAATGCTTCCATCTGAACCAATCTTTTTCTTGAACACCCATTTACAACCAACAGGTTTTGGTCCTTCAAGCAATGGTACAAGATCCCATGTATCATTCTTTTTCAAAGCTGCCATTTCTTCCTCCATAGCAATCTTCCAGGATTCTGCATCATTCATACCTAATGCCTCTTCTACAGATTTCGGTTCATCCACACTAGTATTCAAAGCAAAAATACATCTCCAATCATCAGGTGAATACCTTTCAGGTGGTTGTCTATGTCTTGTAGACCTTCGAACAAGCTGAGTTGGAGGTTCTTCCTCCTCTTCTGAAGATTCAGAGCTAGATGAGCTCTCCTCAAATTCTTGCCTATCTAGGGGTCTCGATTCAACTCTTTCAGGTGTAGAAGGAAGTTGAATCACATCTTCTTTTTTAGTCTGTTCTGGCTGCAATGTAACAGAAGGAGACTTAATTTCTCTAAAAATAACACTTCTACTGTGAATTACCTTTTGTGCAACAGGGTCCCAAAGCTTGTATCCTTTCACACCATAACTATACCCGATGAAGATACATTTCACAGCCTTGTTCTCCAACTTTGTTCGCTTCTCCTTTGGCACATGTGCATATGCCTCGCAACCAAAAACTCTAAGATGTCTCAATGAAGGCTTGTGACCTGACCATGCTTCCATAGGCGTTTTATCAACAAGAGCTGATGTAGGAGACCTGTTAATCAGGTAGCAAGCAGTGGCAACAACTTCAGCCCAAAACTTTTGTTCAAGACCAACACCACTCAACATACTCCTAGCCTTTTCCATCAGTGTCCTGTTCATTCTTTCTGCAACTCCATTCTGCTGTGGAGAATACGGAGTTGTCTTCTGCCTGTTAATTCCACAGTCTTTACAGAATCTATCAAAATCATTAGAGCAAAACTCACCGCCATTATCAGTTCTCAAACATTTTATTTTCTTTCCAGTCTGCAACTCAACCATTGCTTTAAATTCTTTAAAACGATTAATAACTTCAGATTTACTCTTTAGAAAATAAACCCATGTCCTTCTACTAAAATCATCAATAAATGAAACATAATATGTGGATTTTCCAATCGAAGAGACATCTACTGGACCAAACACATCAGAATGGATAAGATCCAAAACACCACAAGTTTTATGAGAACTCGAGTAAAACTGAACGCGGTTTTGTTTTCCATAAATGCAATGCTCACAGAAATCAAAGTCAAGGTTACAGTCATTCAAACCTTCAACAAGGTTTTTATTTTTCAAGGTCCTTAGACCCTTTTCTCCAATGTGGCCAAGTCTCTGGTGCCATAACATAGTCTTTTCTACAGGTAACTTTGCTTCAGACGAAAGTGCACCCTTAGGTACCCAAAAACCATTTCCATCTGCTGAAGGTGAAACCTTCAAATCTTCCAGTGGGGTATCCATAGATTTACTTTTTACAGAAGTGCTATTACACTCAACAGTGTATGCTTCAAGCTTATACAAAGTGCCAAACCTGACACCTCTAGCAACTACCATAGCACCCTTAATCATCTTACATCCTGTTTCAGAAAAGACTACCTGCACACCTGCATCTATCAGTTTGCTCACAGATAACAGGTTTCGTTTTAATCCAGGGATATGCAGCACACCATTAATCCCTTTTATTCTACCATAAAAAAACCTGATTCTAACCTTACCTCGACCAACGATGTCTAGAGGTGAATCATCACCCAAGTACACCTTACCTCCATTAAATCCTTCATATTCAGAAAACCAATCTCTATTGGAAGTCATATGAAAAGATGCACCTGAGTCAATTAGCCAGGCATCATTACCTGCATGAGTCGCCAAAGCCGCAATAAATGCATCGCCATCTTCCTTGTCGGACTCAGAATCAGAATCGAACTTTTTCTTTTTCTTCTTCTTTTCTTCTTTGCAGTCCTTACGGATGTGACCCGGTTTACCGCAATTCCAGCAAATGACTTTGGACTTTCCAGGAGATTTCGATCTCCCTTTGGATTTGGACTTGCCGCGCTTCTCATTCTTCTTGCCTTTCTCCTTAGGTCTTCCACGAACGGTTAGGGCTTCCTTTGAACTGATGGATACCTTCCTTCGCATCTCTTCACCGAGTAGGGCACCCACCACGTCTTCAGATTTCAAAACAACAGAAGTACTACCAATAGCCATAACAAGAGAATCCCACGAATCAGGCAAAGAACAAAGCAAGATCTGGCATTTCTCCTCCTCATCCATCTTAACACCGACGGATACTAATTGAGCCACAATCATATTGAATGCTTCTAGGTGGTCTGCAATTCGTCCACCCTCTTCCATCTTCAAGGAATACAATTTCTTTCTTAAGAAAATTTGATTTAATAAAGATTTCACTTGATACATCTCACCAAGCTTAGTCCATAGCTTCTTTGCAGAGTTCTCTTCATGGACATTGATTAGAACAGAGTCTGCCAGGCACAGTCTGATTAGACCCTTGGCTTTTCGGTCCATAACATCATACTGAGCTGCCGCAGTAGGATCTGAGGGCCTTTGGACATTCGCATCAACAGCATCCCAAAGATCTCGATCTATTAGCAGATCTTCCATCTTCAGCTTCCACATCTCAAAATTACTTCCATTAAATTTCTCCACCTCTATTCTCCCTGACGAACTCGCCATCTGAATATTCCTGCAACAAGATCAAAAAGTGTCTTCTGCACAAGCTCCCACTCAAATCTGGATTAGTTCAAAAAACCCAACTGCCCACAATTGAAACCAAAGGTGATCAGGCTCTGATACCACTTGTAAGGAAGTTAAGTAGCGGAAACAACTTCCTACACTAACCTTGAGAGGAGGGTAATGCAAAACTTTTTCAGATCATTACAACAGTTACAGAAAATAGAAATAGATATAATAGCATTCATACCACAACACAATGATTTACGTGGGGAAAACCCTTTCGGGAGAAAAACCCCACCCTCCAAAAGTAGCTCAATATTTTATTCAGCAATCAAAAACAGATTACAAAATACTTGCAGAGCAAACTCTTCGCAGGAGTAGCACTAATCAGAGATTCAGAGGCAACTCAATAGCCATGAGACTCTTACACACAACCTCTATCTCACACACCTCATAAATAGGAGATACAATACAAGAAACCGTCAAACGGTATTACAAAACCATGGGCTAAAACCACCCAATAAGGTGTAGCCGACCTTATCTCCCTTCTATGACATGTTAAAGCACACATCAACACGTGTCGCTCCCTTTTACAGCTCATTTATGTATTCGATACAAATTATTTTTCCTATTTCAGGAGTACAAACTTCCGGAGGCCATAACTTGAGAACCGGGTGTCCGAATGACGAACCGTTTGAAGCGCCGGAAAGCTCGCGAAGTGCTCTATCACCTCGTAACCCGCTTCGCCGGTTACGGCAACTTTTCAGGGCGTTTCGGAGCCTCTAAAGTCCCCAAAATTAAGTTTAAACATTTTATTGCACCCCTCCAAGACGAAAACTTTAATATCTTCAAAACTAGCTGTGACCTTGCGACGAAACTTTACCGGAATGCTTATCTAGCCAACCAGAAGCTTCAGGGAGAGTTTCGCACCATTTCGTGCTCAAATAAAAACTTACTATAAATAGTAACCTCGCATAAATGCAAGGTTGAGACACCATTTTTCCCAACAAATCTCCCACTTGTCGAACACCTTGCATGAGCGGAAGGGAATGTCAACACAATGAATCAATTGCTAGGGGCCATAAGGCCCATAGACTCTGAACACCATCTGAACTTCTCTGTGCTCACAGCCTTAGTTAAAGCATCTGCAACATTCATCAAAGTTTCCACCTTAACCAGCTTCACCCTACCATCTTCGACCATATCTCTAACAAAATGATACTGAACATCAATATGTTTGGTCCGGGCATGAAATGTCGGGTTCTTAGCTAGGCTAATTGCACTCTGACTGTCACAGTAAACTGTCACTGTACCTTGTTTTATTCCAATATCCGAACACAGTCTCTTAAGCCAAATGGCCTCTTTACAAGCATGAGTAGCTGCCATATACTCTGCTTCAGTAGTGGATAGAGCAACCACAGCCTGTCGCTTACTCATCCAACTAATTGCACCGCCAAACAAAGTAAACACATAAGCACTGGTGGATCTTCTTCTATCAATATCACCTGCCCAATCTGAATCCACATAACCATGGATA
The DNA here is from genome assembly GCF_030272615.1 of Cryptomeria japonica. Lineage (NCBI taxonomy): Eukaryota > Viridiplantae > Streptophyta > Pinopsida > Cupressales > Cupressaceae > Cryptomeria > Cryptomeria japonica. The sequence goes on along the minus strand of NC_081405.1, from coordinate 319,419,130 downwards.
TCAAGGGAAGTCATGTCTCCAACTGAATTACCATGATAACACAAAGAATACTCTGAAGTACCCTTCAAATATCTGAAGACTCTTTTGACTGCATCCCAATGAACTCTACCAGGATTAGACATATATCTAGAAAGTACTCCCACTGCTTGGGCAATGTCTGGTCTAGTACAGACCATAGCATACATCAAACTTCCAACTGCACTCTGGTAAGGCACTCTGCTCATGTCTTCCATCTCCAATGGGGATGTAGGACAATCTGAAACAGATAGTTTCGTTCCAACTGTAAAAGGAACACTCAATGGTCTACAATTCTGCATGTTGAACCTCTGTAACACTGAATTCACATACTTACTCTGGCCTAGCCATAGCTTTCTGTTCGCCCTATCTCTTCTAATTTCCATCCCAAGAATGTGCTTTGCTGCACCAAGATCTTTCATTTCAAATTTAGCAGCGAGCTGAGACTTTAGTTCTGAAATCATACCTTTCCCTTTACCAATGAATAACATATCATCAACATACAATGCAATGAATAAGAAATGATCACCATAAGATTTATAATAAACACAGTGATCTGATTTAGAACGTTCAAATCCCAAACTCAACACATATGTATCAAATTTCTGGTACCACATCCCAGGACTTTGTTTGAGGCCATACAAAGATTTCTTCAATTTACAGACCAAATTACTTTTGCCTTTCACCACATAGTGCTCTGGCTGTGTCATATAAATATCTTCCTCCAAATCACCATGAAGGAAAGCAGTTTTCACATCCATTTGTTCAACCTCTAAATCATAAGCAGTAGCAATAGAAAGCAAAAATCTAATGGACGTCATTTTTGCAACAGGAGAAAATATCTCACCGTAATCAACACCCTCAACCTGAGAGTAGCCTTTTGCAACCAACCTTGCTTTATACTTCTCAATGCTTCCATCTGAACCAATCTTTTTCTTGAACACCCATTTACAACCAACAGGTTTTCGTCCTTCAGGCAATGGTACAAGATCCCATGTATCATTCTTTTTCAAAGCTGCCATTTCTTCCTCCATAGCAATCTTCCAGGATTCTGCATCATTCATACCTAATGCCTCTTCTACAGATTTCGATTCATCCACACTAGTATTCAAAGCAAAAATACATCTCCAATCATCAGGTGAATACCTTTCAGGTGGTTGTCTATGTCTTGTAGACCTTCGAACAAGCTGAGTTGGAGGTTCTTCCTCCTCTTCTGAAGATTCAGAGCTAGATGAGCTCTCCTCAAATTCTTGCCTATCTAGGGGTCTCGATTCAACTCTTTCAGGTGTAGAAGGAAGTTGAATCACATCTTCTTTTTTAGTCTGTTCTGGCTGCAATGTAACAGAAGGAGACTTAATTTCTCTAAAAATAACACTTCTACTGTGAATTACCTTTTGTGCAACAGGGTCCCAAAGCTTGTATCCTTTCACACCATAACTATACCCGATGAAGATACATTTCACAGCCTTGTTCTCCAACTTTGTTCGCTTCTCCTTTGGCACATGTGCATATGCCTCGCAACCAAAAACTCTAAGATGTCTCAATGAAGGCTTGTGACCTGACCATGCTTCCATAGGCGTTTTATCAACAAGAGCTGATGTAGGAGACCTGTTAATCAGGTAGCAAGCAGTGGCAACAGCTTCAGCCCAAAACTTTTGTTCAAGACCAGCACCACTCAACATACTCCTAGCCTTTTCCATCAGTGTCCTGTTCATTCTTTCTGCAACTCCATTCTGCTGTGGAGAATACGGAGTTGTCTTCTGCCTGTTAATTCCACAGTCTTTACAGAATCTATCAAAATCGTTAGAGCAAAACTCACCGCCATTATCAGTTCTCAAACATTTTATTTTCTTTCCAGTCTGCAACTCAACCATTGCTTTAAATTCTTTAAAACGATTAAAAACTTCAGATTTACTCTTTAGAAAATAAACCCATGTCCTTCTACTAAAATCATCAATAAATGAAACATAATATGTGGATTTTCCAATCGAAGAGACATCTACTGGACCAAACACATCAGAATGGATAAGATCCAAAACACCACAAGTTTTATGAGAACTCGAGTAAAACTGAACGCGGTTTTGTTTTCCATAAATGCAATGCTCACAGAAATCAAAGTCAAGGTTACAGTCATTCAAACCTTCAACAAGGTTTTTATTTTTCAAGGTCCTTAGACCCTTTTCTCCAATGTGGCCAAGTCTCTGGTGCCATAACATAGTCTTTTCTGCAGGTAACTTTGCTTCAGACAAAAGTGCACCCTTAGGTACCCAAAAACCATTTCCATCTGCTGAAGGTGAAACCTTCAAATCTTCCAGTGAGGTATCCATAGATTTACTTTTTACAGAAGTGCTATTACACTCAACAGTGTATGCTTCAAGCTTATACAAAGTGCCAAACCTGACACCTCTAGCAACTACCATAGCACCCTTAATCATCTTACATCCTGTTTCAGAAAAGACTACCTGCACACCTGCATCTATCAGTTTGCTCACAGATAACAGGTTTCGTTTTAATCCAGGGATATGCAGCACACCATTAATCCCTTTTATTCTACCATCAAAAAACCTGATTCTAACCTTACCTCGACCAACGATGTCTAGAGGTGAATCATCACCCAAGTACACCTTACCTCCATTAAATCCTTCATATTCAGAAAACCAATCTCTATTGGAAGTCATATGAAAAGATGCACCTGAGTCAATTAGCCAGGCATCATTACCTGCATGAGTCGCCAAAGCCGCAATAAATGCATCGCCATCTTCCTTGTCGGACTCAGAATCAGAATCGAACTTTTTCTTTTTCTTCTTCTTTTCTTCTTTGCAGTCCTTACGGATGTGACCCGGTTTACCGCAATTCCAGCAAATGACTTTGGACTTTCCAGGAGATTTCGATCTCCCTTTGGATTTGGACTTGCCGCGCTTCTCATTCTTCTTGCCTTTCTCCTTAGGTCTTCCACGAACGGTTAGGGCTTCCTTTGAACTGATGGATACCTTCCTTCGCATCTCTTCACCGAGTAGGGCACCCACCACGTCTTCAGATTTCAAAACAACAGAAGTACTACCAATAGCCATAACAAGAGAATCCCACGAATCAGGCAAAGAACAAAGCAAGATCTGGCATTTCTCCTCCTCATCCATCTTAACACCGACGGATACTAATTGAGCCACAATCATATTGAATGCTTCTAGGTGGTCTGCAATTCGTCCACCCTCTTCCATCTTCAAGGAATACAATTTCTTTCTTAAGAAAATTTGATTTAATAAAGATTTCACTTGATACATCTCACCAAGCTTAGTCCATAGCTTCTTTGCAGAGTTCTCTTCATGGACATTGATTAGAACAGAGTCTGCCAGGCACAGTCTGATTAGACCCTTGGCTTTTCGGTCCATAACATCATACTGAGCTGCCGCAGTAGGATCTGAGGGCCTTTGGACATTCGCATCAACAGCATCCCAAAGATCTCGATCTATTAGCAGATCTTCCATCTTCAGCTTCCACATCTCAAAATTACTTCCATTAAATTTCTCCACCTCTATTCTCCCTGACGAACTCGCCATCTGAATATTCCTGCAACAAGATCAAAAAGTGTCTTCTGCACAAGCTCCCACTCAAATCTGGATTAGTTCAAAAAACCCAACTGCCCACAATTGAAACCAAAGGTGATCAGGCTCTGATACCACTTGTAAGGAAGTTAAGTAGCGGAAACAACTTCCTACACTAACCTTGAGAGGAGGGTAATGCAAAACTTTTTCTGATCATTACAACAGTTACAGAAAATAGAAATAGATATAATAGCATTCATACCACAACACAATGATTTACGTGGGGAAAACCCTTTCGGGAGAAAAACCCCACCCTCCAAAAGTAGCTCAATATTTTATTCAGCAATCAAAAACAGATTACAAAATACTTGCAGAGCAAACTCTTCGCAGGAGTAGCACTAATCAGAGATTCAGAGGCAACTCAATAGCCATGAGACTCTTACACACAACCTCTATCTCACACACCTCATAAATAGGAGATACAATACAAGAAACCGTCAAACGGTATTACAAAACCATGGGCTAAAACCACCCAATAAGGTGTAGCCGACCTTATCTCCCTTCTATGACATGTTAAAGCACACATCAACACGTGTCGCTCCCTTTTACAGCTCATTTATGTATTCGATACAAATTATTTTTCCTATTTCAGGAGTACAAACTTCCGGAGGCCATAACTTGAGAACCGGGTGTCCGATTGACGAACCGTTTGAAGCGCCGGAAAGCTCGCGAAGTGCTCTATCACCTCGTAACCCGCTTCGCCGGTTACGGCAACTTTTCAGGGCGTTTCGGAGCCTCTAAAGTCCCCAAAATTAAGTTTAAACATTTTATTGCACCCCTCCAAGACGAAAACTTTAATATCTTCAAAACTAGCTGTGACCTTGCGACGAAACTTTACCGGAATGCTTATCTAGCCAACCAGAAGCTTCAGGGAGAGTTTCGCACCATTTCGTGCTCAAATAAAAACTTACTATAAATAGTAACCTCGCATAAATGCAAGGTTGAGACACCATTTTTCCCAACAAATCTCCCACTTGTCGAACACCTTGCATGAGCGGAAGGGAATGTCAACACAATGAATCAATTGCTAGGGGCCATAAGGCCCATAGACTCTGAACACCATCTGAACTTCTCTGTGCTCACAGCCTTAGTTAAAGCATCTGCAACATTCATCAAAGTTTCCACCTTAACCAGCTTCACCCTACCATCTTCGACCATATCTCTAACAAAATGATACTGAACATCAATATGTTTGGTCCGGGCATGAAATGTCGGGTTCTTAGCTAGGCTAATTGCACTCTGACTATCACAGTAAACTGTCACTGTACCTTGTTTTATTCCAATATCCGAACACAGTCTCTTAAGCCAAATGGCCTCTTTACAAGCATGAGTAGCTGCCATATACTCTGCTTCAGTAGTGGATAGAGCAACCACAGCCTGTCGCTTACTCATCCAACTAATTGCACCACCAAACAAAGTAAACACATAAGCACTGGTGGATCTTCTTCTATCAATATCACCTGCCCAATCTGAATCCACATAACCGTGGATATCAAGGGAAGTCATGTCTCCAACTGAATTACCATGATAACACAAAGAATACTCTGAAGTACCCTTCAAATATCTGAAGACTCTTTTGACTGCATCCCAATGAACTCTACCAGGATTAGACATATATCTAGAAAGTACTCCCATTGCTTGGGCAATGTCTGGTCTAGTACAGACCATAGCATACATCAAACTTCCAACTGCACTCTGGTAAGGCACTCTGCTCATGTCTTCCATCTCCAATGGGGATGTAGGACAATCTGAAACAGATAGTTTCGTTCCAACTGTAAAAGGAACACTCAATGGTCTACAATTCTGCATGTTGAACCTCTGTAACACTGAATTCACATACTTACTCTGGCCTAGCCATAGCTTTCTGTTCGCCCTATCTCTTCTAATTTCCATCCCAAGAATGTGCTTTGCTGCACCAAGATCTTTCATTTCAAATTTAGCAGCGAGCTGAGACTTGAGTTCTGAAATCATACCTTTCCCTTTACCAATGAATAACATATCATCAACATACAATGCAATGAATAAGAAATGATCACCATAAGATTTATAATAAACACAGTGATCTGATTTAGAACGTTCAAATCCCAAACTCAACACATATGTATCAAATTTCTGGTACCACATCCCAGGACTTTGTTTGAGGCCATACAAAGATTTCTTCAATTTACAGACCAAATTACTTTTGCCTTTCACCACATAGTGCTCTGGCTGTGTCATATAAATATCTTCCTCCAAATCACCATGAAGGAAAGCAGTTTTCACATCCATTTGTTCAACCTCTAAATCATAAGCAGTAGCAATAGAAAGCAAAAATCTAATGGACGTCATTTTTGCAACAGGAGAAAATATCTCACCGTAATCAACACCCTCAACCTGAGAGTAGCCTTTTGCAACCAACCTTGCTTTATACTTCTCAATGCTTCCATCTGAACCAATCTTTTTCTTGAACACCCATTTACAACCAACAGGTTTTGGTCCTTCAGGCAATGGTACAAGATCCCATGTATCATTCTTTTTCAAAGCTGCCATTTCTTCCTCCATAGCAATCTTCCAGGATTCTGCATCATTCATACCTAATGCCTCTTCTACAGATTTCGGTTCATCCACACTAGTATTCAAAGCAAAAATACATCTCCAATCATCAGGTGAATACCTTTCAGGTGGTTGTCTATGTCTTGTAGACCTTCGAACAAGCTGAGTTGGAGGTTCTTCCTCCTCTTCTGAAGATTCAGAGCTAGATGAGCTCTCCTCAAATTCTTGCCTATCTAGGGGTCTCGATTCAACTCTTTCAGGTGTAGAAGGAAGTTCAATCACATCTTCTTTTTTAGTCTGTTCTGGCTGCAATGTAACAGAAGGAGACTTAATTTCTCTAAAAATAACACTTCTACTGTGAATTACCTTTTGTGCAACAGGGTCCCAAAGCTTGTATCCTTTCACACCATAACTATACCCGATGAAGATACATTTCACAGCCTTGTTCTCCAACTTTGTTCGCTTCTCCTTTGGCACATGTGCATATGCCTCGCAACCAAAAACTCTAAGATGTCTCAATGAAGGCTTGTGACCTGACCATGCTTCCATAGGCGTTTTATCAACAAGAGCTGATGTAGGAGACCTGTTAATCAGGTAGCAAGCAGTGGCAACAACTTCAGCCCAAAACTTTTGTTCAAGACCAACACCACTCAACATACTCCTAGCCTTTTCCATCAGTGTCCTGTTCATTCTTTCTGCAACTCCATTCTGCTGTGGAGAATACGGAGTTGTCTTCTGCCTGTTAATTCCACAGTCTTTACAGAATCTATCAAAATCATTAGAGCAAAACTCACCGCCATTATCAGTTCTCAAACATTTTATTTTCTTTCCAGTCTGCAACTCAACCATTGCTTTAAATTCTTTAAAACGATTAAAAACTTCAGATTTACTCTTTAGAAAATAAACCCATGTCCTTCTACTAAAATCATCAATAAATGAAACATAATATGTGGATTTTCCAATCGAAGAGACATCTACTAGACCAAACACATCAGAATGGATAAGATCCAAAACACCACAAGTTTTATGAGAACTCGAGTAAAACTGAACGCGGTTTTGTTTTCCATAAATGCAATGCTCACAGAAATCAAAGTCAAGGTTACAGTCATTCAAATCTTCAACAAGGTTTTTATTTTTCAAGGTCCTTAGACCCTTTTCTCCAATGTGGCCAAGTCTCTGGTGCCATAACATAGTCTTTTCTGCAGGTAACTTTGCTTCAGACGAAAGTGCACCCTTAGGTACCCAAAAACCATTTCCATCTGCTGAAGGTGAAACCTTCAAATCTTCCAGTGGGGTATCCATAGATTTACTTTTTACAGAAGTGCTATTACACTCAACAGTGTATGCTTCAAGCTTATACAAAGTGCCAAACCTGACACCTCTAGCAACTACCATAGCACCCTTAATCATCTTACATCCTGTTTCAGAAAAGACTACCTGCACACCTGCATCTATCAGTTTGCTCACAGATAACAGGTTTCGTTTTAATCCAGGGATATGCAGCACACCATTAATCCCTTTTATTCTACCATAAAAAAACCTGATTCTAACCTTACCTCGACCAACGATGTCTAGAGGTGAATCATCACCCAAGTACACCTTACCTCCATTAAATCCTTCATATTCAGAAAACCAATCTCTATTGGAAGTCATATGAAAAGATGCACCTGAGTCAATTAGCAAGGCATCATTACCTGCATGAGTCGCCAAAGCCGCAATAAATGCATCGCCATCTTCCTTGTCGGACTCAGAATCAGAATCGAACTTTTTCTTTTTCTTCTTCTTTTCTTCTTTGCAGTCCTTACGGATGTGACCCGGTTTACCGCAATTCCAGCAAATGACTTTGGACTTTCCAGGAGATTTCGATCTCCCTTTGGATTTGGACTTGCCGCGCTTCTCATTCTTCTTGCCTTTCTCCTTAGGTCTTCCACGAACGGTTAGGGCTTCCTTTGAACTGATGGATACCTTCCTTCGCATCTCTTCACCGAGTAGGGCACCCACCACGTCTTCAGATTTCAAAACAACAGAAGTACTACCAATAGCCATAACAAGAGAATCCCACGAATCAGGCAAAGAACAAAGCAAGATCTGGCATTTCTCCTCCTCATCCATCTTAACACCGACGGATACTAATTGAGCCACAATCATATTGAATGCTTCTAGGTGGTCTGCAATTCGTCCACCCTCTTCCATCTTCAAGGAATACAATTTCTTTCTTAAGAAAATTTGATTTAATAAAGATTTCACTTGATACATCTCACCAAGCTTAGTCCATAGCTTCTTTGCAGAGTTCTCTTCATGGACATTGATTAGAACAGAGTCTGCCAGGCACAGTCTGATTAGACCCTTGGCTTTTCGGTCCATAACATCATACTGAGCTGCCGCAGTAGGATCTGAGGGCCTTTGGACATTCGCATCAACAGCATCCCAAAGATCTCGATCTATTAGCAGATCTTCCATCTTCAGCTTCCACATCTCAAAATTACTTCCATTAAATTTCTCCACCTCTATTCTCCCTGACGAACTCGCCATCTGAATATTCCTGCAACAAGATCAAAAAGTGTCTTCTGCACAAGCTCCCACTCAAATCTGGATTAGTTCAAAAAACCCAACTACCCACAATTGAAACCAAAGGTGATCAGGCTCTGATACCACTTGTAAGGAAGTTAAGTAGCGGAAACAACTTCCTACACTAACCTTGAGAGGAGGGTAATGCAAAACTTTTTCAGATCATTACAACAGTTACAGAAAATAGAAATAGATATAATAGCATTCATACCACAACACAATGATTTACGTGGGGAAAACCCTTTCGGGAGAAAAACCCCACCCTCCAAAAGTAGCTCAATATTTTATTCAGCAATCAAAAACAGATTACAAAATACTTGCAGAGCAAACTCTTCGCAGGAGTAGCACTAATCAGAGATTCAGAGGCAACTCAATAGCCATGAGACTCTTACACACAACCTCTATCTCACACACCTCATAAATAGGAGATACAATACAAGAAACCGTCAAACGGTATTACAAAACCATGGGCTAAAACCACCCAATAAGGTGTAGCCGACCTTATCTCCCTTCTATGACATGTTAAAGCACACATCAACACGTGTCGCTCCCTTTTACAGCTCATTTATGTATTCGATACAAATTATTTTTCCTATTTCAGGAGTACAAACTTCCGGAGGCCATAACTTGAGAACCGGGTGTCCGATTGACGAACCGTTTGAAGCGCCGGAAAGCTCGCGAAGTGCTCTATCACCTCGTAACCCGCTTCGCCGGTTACGACAACTTTTCAGGGCGTTTCGGAGCCTCTAAAGTCCCCAAAATTAAGTTTAAACATTTTATTGCACCCCTCCAAGACGAAAACTTTAATATCTTCAAAACTAGCTGTGACCTTGCGACGAAACTTTACCGGAATGCTTATCTAGCCAACCAGAAGCTTCAGGGAGAGTTTCGCACCATTTCGTGCTCAAATAAAAACTTACCATAAATAGTAACCTCGCATAAATGCAAGGTTGAGACACCATTTTTCCCAACAAATCTCCCACTTGTCGAACACCTTGCATGAGCGGAAGGGAATGTCAACACAATGAATCAATTGCTAGGGGCCATAAGGCCCATAGACTCTGAACACCATCTGAACTTCTCTGTGCTCACAGCCTTAGTTAAAGCATCTGCAACATTCATCAAAGTTTCCACCTTAACCAGCTTCACCCTACCATCTTCGACCATATCTCTAACAAAATGATACTGAACATCAATATGTTTGGTCCGGGCATGAAATGTCGGGTTCTTAGCTAGGCTAATTGCACTCTGACTGTCACAGTAAACTGTCACTGTACCTTGTTTTATTCCAATATCCGAACACAGTCTCTTAAGCCAAATGGCCTCTTTACAAGCATGAGTAGCTGCCATATACTCTGCTTCAGTAGTGGATAGAGCAACCACAGCCTGTCGCTTACTCATCCAACTAATTGCACCACCAAACAAAGTAAACACATAAGCACTGGTGGATCTTCTTCTATCAATATCACCTGCCCAATCTGAATCCACATAACCATGGATATCAAGGGAAGTCATGTCTCCAACTGAATTACCATGATAACACAAAGAATACTCTGAAGTACCCTTCAAATATCTGAAGACTCTTTTGACTGCATCCCAATGAACTCTACCAGGATTAGACATATATCTAGAAAGTACTCCCACTGCTTGGGCAATGTCTGGTCTAGTACAGACCATAGCATACATCAAACTTCCAACTGCACTCTGGTAAGGCACTCTGCTCATGTCTTCCATCTCCAATGGGAATGTAGGACAATCTGAAACAGATAGTTTCGTTCCAACTGTAAAAGGAACACTCAATGGTCTACAATTCTGCATGTTGAACCTCTGTAACACTGAATTCACATACTTACTCTGGCCTAGCCATAGCTTTCTGTTCGCCCTATCTCTTCTAATTTCCATCCCAAGAATGTGCTTTGCTGCACCAAGATCTTTCATTTCAAATTTAGCAGCGAGCTGAGACTTCAGTTCTAAAATCATACCTTTCCCTTTACCAATGAATAACATATCATCAACATACAATGCAATGAATAAGAAATGATCACCATAAGATTTATAATAAACACAGTGATCTGATTTAGAACGTTCAAATCCCAAACTCAACACATATGTATCAAATTTCTGGTACCACATCCCAGGACTTTGTTTGAGGCCATACAAAGATTTCTTCAATTTACAGACCAAATTACTTTTGCCTTTCACCACATAGTGCTCTGGCTGTGTCATATAAATATCTTCCTCCAAATCACCATGAAGGAAAGCAGTTTTCACATCCATTTGTTCAACCTCTAAATCATAAGCAGTAGCAATAGAAAGCAAAAATCTAATGGACGTCATTTTTGCAACAGGAGAAAATATCTCACCGTAATCAACACCCTCAACCTGAGAGTAGCCTTTTGCAACCAACCTTGCTTTATACTTCTCAATGCTTCCATCTGAACCAATCTTTTTCTTGAACACCCATTTACAACCAACAGGTTTTGGTCCTTCAGGCAATGGTACAAGATCCCATGTATCATTCTTTTTCAAAGCTGCCATTTCTTCCTCCATAGCAATCTTCCAGGATTCTGCATCATTCATACCTAATGCCTCTTCTACAGATTTCGGTTCATCCACACTAGTATTCAAAGCAAAAATACATCTCCAATCATCAGGTGAATACCTTTCAGGTGGTTGTCTATGTCTTGTAGACCTTCGAACAAGCTGAGTTGGAGGTTCTTCCTCCTCTTCTGAAGATTCAGAGCTAGATGAGCTCTCCTCAAATTCTTGCCTATCTAGGGGTCTCGATTCAACTCTTTCAGGTGTAGAAGGAAGTTCAATCACATCTTCTTTTTTAGTCTGTTCTGGCTGCAATGTAACAGAAGGAGACTTAATTTCTCTAAAAATAACACTTCTACTGTGAATTACCTTTTGTGCAACAGGGTCCCAAAGCTTGTATCCTTTCACACCATAACTATACCCGATGAAGATACATTTCACAGCCTTGTTCTCCAACTTTGTTCGCTTCTCCTTTGGCACATGTGCATATGCCTCGCAACCAAAAACTCTAAGATGTCTCAATGAAGGCTTGTGACCTGACCATGCTTCCATAGGCGTTTTATCAACAAGAGCTGATGTAGGAGACCTGTTAATCAGGTAGCAAGCAGTGGCAACAGCTTCAGCCCAAAACTTTTGTTCAAGACCAGCACCACTCAACATACTCCTAGCCTTTTCCATCAGTGTCCTGTTCATTCTTTCTGCAACTCCATTCTGCTGTGGAGAATACGGAGTTGTCTTCTGCCTGTTAATTCCACAGTCTTTACAGAATCTATCAAAATCATTAGAGCAAAACTCACCGCCATTATCAGTTCTATAACATTTTATTTTCTTTCCAGTCTGCAACTCAACCATTGCTTTAAATTCTTTAAAACGATTAAAAACTTCAGATTTACTCTTTAGAAAATAAACCCATGTCCTTCTACTAAAATCATCAATAAATGAAACATAATATGTGGATTTTCCAATCGAAGAGACATCTACTGGACCAAACACATCAGAATGGATAAGATCCAAAACACCACAAGTTTTATGAGAACTCGAGTAAAACTGAACGCGGTTTTGTTTTCCATAAATGCAATGCTCACAGAAATCAAAGTCAAGGTTACAGTCATTCAAATCTTCAACAAGGTTTTTATTTTTCAAGGTCCTTAGACCCTTTTCTCCAATGTGGCCAAGTCTCTGGTGCCATAACATAGTCTTTTCTGCAGGTAACTTTGCTTCAGACGAAAGTGCACCCTTAGGTACCCAAAAACCATTTCCATCTGCTGAAGGTGAAACCTTCAAATCTTCCAGTGGGGTATCCATAGATTTACTTTTTACAGAAGTGCTATTACACTCAACAGTGTATGCTTCAAGCTTATACAAAGTGCCAAACCTGACACCTCTAGCAACTACCATAGCACCCTTAATCATCTTACATCCTGTTTCAGAAAAGACTACCTGCACACCTGCATCTATCAGTTTGCTCACAGATAACAGGTTTCGTTTTAATCCAGGGATATGCAGCACACCATTAATCCCTTTTATTCTACCATAAAAAAACCTGATTCTAACCTTACCTCGACCAACGATGTCTAGAGGTGAATCATCACCCAAGTACACCTTACCTCCATTAAATCCTTCATATTCAGAAAACCAATCTCTATTGGAAGTCATATGAAAAGATGCACCTGAGTCAATTAGCAAGGCATCATTACCTGCATGAGTCGCCAAAGCCGCAATAAATGCATCGCCATCTTCCTTGTCGGACTCAGAATCAGAATCGAACTTTTTCTTTTTCTTCTTCTTTTCTTCTTTGCAGTCCTTACGGATGTGACCCGGTTTACCGCAATTCCAGCAAATGACTTTGGACTTTCCAGGAGATTTCGATCTCCCTTTGGATTTGGACTTGCCGAGCTTCTCATTCTTCTTGCCTTTCTCCTTAGGTCTTCCACGAACGGTTAGGGCTTCCTTTGAACTGATGGATACCTTCCTTCGCATCTCTTCACCGAGTAGGGCACCCACCACGTCTTCAGATTTCAAAACAACAGAAGTACTACCAATAGCCATAACAAGAGAATCCCACGAATCAGGCAAAGAACAAAGCAAGATCTGGCATTTCTCCTCCTCATCCATCTTAACACCGACGGATACTAATTGAGCCACAATCATATTGAATGCTTCTAGGTGGTCTGCAATTCGTCCACCCTCTTCCATCTTCAAGGAATACAATTTCTTTCTTAAGAAAATTTGATTTAATAAAGATTTCACTTGATACATCTCACCAAGCTTAGTCCATAGCTTCTTTGCAGAGTTCTCTTCATGGACATTGATTAGAACAGAGTCTGTCAGGCACAGTCTGATTAGACCCTTGGCTTTTCGGTCCATAACATCATACTGAGCTGCCGCAGTAGGATCTGAGGGCCTTTGGACATTCGCATCAACAGCATCCCAAAGATCTCGATCTATTAGCAGATCTTCCATCTTCAGCTTCCACATCTCAAAATTACTTCCATTAAATTTCTCCACCTCTATTCTCCCTGACGAACTCGCCATCTGAATATTCCTGCAACAAGATCAAAAAGTGTCTTCTGCACAAGCTCCCACTCAAATCTGGATTAGTTCAAAAAACCCAACTGCCCACAATTGAAACCAAAGGTGATCAGGCTCTGATACCACTTGTAAGGAAGTTAAGTAGCGGAAACAACTTCCTACACTAACCTTGAGAGGAGGGTAATGCAAAACTTTTTCAGATCATTACAACAGTTACAGAAAATAGAAATAGATATAATAGCATTCATACCACAACACAATGATTTACGTGGGGAAAACCCTTTCGGGAGAAAAACCCCACCCTCCAAAAGTAGCTCAATATTTTATTCAGCAATCAAAAACAGATTACAAAATACTTGCAGAGCAAACTCTTCGCAGGAGTAGCACTAATCAGAGATTCAGAGGCAACTCAATAGCCATGAGACTCTTACACACAACCTCTATCTCACACACCTCATAAATAGGAGATACAATACAAGAAACCGTCAAACGGTATTACAAAACCATGGGCTAAAACCACCCAATAAGGTGTAGCCGACCTTATCTCCCTTCTATGACATGTTAAAGCACACATCAACACGTGTCGCTCCCTTTTACAGCTCATTTATGTATTCGATACAAATTATTTTTCCTATTTCAGGAGTACAAACTTCCGGAGGCCATAACTTGAGAACCGGGTGTCCGATTGACGAACCGTTTGAAGCGCCGGAAAGCTCGCGAAGTGCTCTATCACCTCGTAACCCGCTTCGCCGGTTACGGCAACTTTTCAGGGCGTTTCGGAGCCTCTAAAGTCCCCAAAATTAAGTTTAAACATTTTATTGCACCCCTCCAAGACGAAAACTTTAATATCTTCAAAACTAGCTGTGACCTTGCGACGAAACTTTACCGGAATGCTTATCTAGCCAACCAGAAGCTTCAGGGAGAGTTTCGCACCATTTCGTGCTCAAATAAAAACTTACCATAAATAGTAACCTCGCATAAATGCAAGGTTGAGACACCATTTTTCCCAACAAATCTCCCACTTGTCGAACACCTTGCATGAGCGGAAGGGAATGTCAACACAATGAATCAATTGCTAGGGGCCATAAGGCCCATAGACTCTGAACACCATCTGAACTTCTCTGTGCTCACAGCCTTAGTTAAAGCATCTGCAACATTCATCAAAGTTTCCACCTTAACCAGCTTCACCCTACCATCTTCGACCATATCTCTAACAAAATGATACTGAACATCAATATGTTTGGTCCGGGCATGAAATGTCGGGTTCTTAGCTAGGCTAATTGCACTCTGACTGTCACAGTAAACTGTCACTGTACCTTGTTTTATTCCAATATCCGAACACAGTCTCTTAAGCCAAATGGCCTCTTTACAAGCATGAGTAGCTGCCATATACTCTGCTTCAGTAGTGGATAGAGCAACCACAGCCTGTCGCTTACTCATCCAACTAATTGCACCACCAAACAAAGTAAACACATAAGCACTGGTGGATCTTCTTCTATCAATATCACCTGCCCAATCTGAATCCACATAACCATGGATATCAAGGGAAGTCATGTCTCCAACTGAATTACCATGATAACACAAAGAATACTCTGAAGTACCCTTCAAATATCTGAAGACTCTTTTGACTGCATCCCAATGAACTCTACCAGGATTAGACATATATCTAGAAAGTACTCCCACTGCTTGGGCAATGTCTGGTCTAGTACAGACCATAGCATACATCAAACTTCCAACTGCACTCTGGTAAGGCACTCTGCTCATGTCTTCCATCTCCAATGGGAATGTAGGACAATCTGAAACAGATAGTTTCGTTCCAACTGTAAAAGGAACACTCAATGGTCTACAATTCTGCATGTTGAACCTCTGTAACACTGAATTCACATACTTACTCTGGCCTAGCCATAGCTTTCTGTTCGCCCTATCTCTTCTAATTTCCATCCCAAGAATGTGCTTTGCTGCACCAAGATCTTTCATTTCAAATTTAGCAGCGAGCTGAGACTTCAGTTCTAAAATCATACCTTTCCCTTTACCAATGAATAACATATCATCAACATACAATGCAATGAATAAGAAATGATCACCATAAGATTTATAATAAACACAGTGATCTGATTTAGAACGTTCAAATCCCAAACTCAACACATATGTATCAAATTTCTGGTACCACATCCCAGGACTTTGTTTGAGGCCATACAAAGATTTCTTCAATTTACAGACCAAATTACTTTTGCCTTTCACCACATAGTGCTCTGGCTGTGTCATATAAATATCTTCCTCCAAATCACCATGAAGGAAAGCAGTTTTCACATCCATTTGTTCAACCTCTAAATCATAAGCAGTAGCAATAGAAAGCAAAAATCTAATGGACGTCATTTTTGCAACAGGAGAAAATATCTCACCGTAATCAACACCCTCAACCTGAGAGTAGCCTTTTGCAACCAACCTTGCTTTATACTTCTCAATGCTTCCATCTGAACCAATCTTTTTCTTGAACACCCATTTACAACCAACAGGTTTTGGTCCTTCAGGCAATGGTACAAGATCCCATGTATCATTCTTTTTCAAAGCTGCCATTTCTTCCTCCATAGCAATCTTCCAGGATTCTGCATCATTCATACCTAATGCCTCTTCTACAGATTTCGGTTCATCCACACTAGTATTCAAAGCAAAAATACATCTCCAATCATCAGGTGAATACCTTTCAGGTGGTTGTCTATGTCTTGTAGACCTTCGAACAAGCTGAGTTGGAGGTTCTTCCTCCTCTTCTGAAGATTCAGAGCTAGATGAGCTCTCCTCAAATTCTTGCCTATCTAGGGGTCTCGATTCAACTCTTTCAGGTGTAGAAGGAAGTTCAATCACATCTTCTTTTTTAGTCTGTTCTGGCTGCAATGTAACAGAAGGAGACTTAATTTCTCTAAAAATAACACTTCTACTGTGAATTACCTTTTGTGCAACAGGGTCCCAAAGCTTGTATCCTTTCACACCATAACTATACCCGATGAAGATACATTTCACAGCCTTGTTCTCCAACTTTGTTCGCTTCTCCTTTGGCACATGTGCATATGCCTCGCAACCAAAAACTCTAAGATGTCTCAATGAAGGCTTGTGACCTGACCATGCTTCCATAGGCGTTTTATCAACAAGAGCTGATGTAGGAGACCTGTTAATCAGGTAGCAAGCAGTGGCAACAGCTTCAGCCCAAAACTTTTGTTCAAGACCAGCACCACTCAACATACTCCTAGCCTTTTCCATCAGTGTCCTGTTCATTCTTTCTGCAACTCCATTCTGCTGTGGAGAATACGGAGTTGTCTTCTGCCTGTTAATTCCACAGTCTTTACAGAATCTATCAAAATCATTAGAGCAAAACTCACCGCCATTATCAGTTCTCAAACATTTTATTTTCTTTCCAGTCTGCAACTCAACCATTGCTTTAAATTCTTTAAAACGATTAAAAACTTCAGATTTACTCTTTAGAAAATAAACCCATGTCCTTCTACTAAAATCATCAATAAATGAAACATAATATGTGGATTTTCCAATCGAAGAGACATCTACTGGACCAAACACATCAGAATGGATAAGATCCAAAACACCACAAGTTTTATGAGAACTCGAATAAAACTGAACGCGGTTTTGTTTTCCATAAATGCAATGCTCACAGAAATCAAAGTCAAGGTTACAGTCATTCAAACCTTCAACAAGGTTTTTATTTTTCAAGGTCCTTAGACCCTTTTCTCCAATGTGACCAAGTCTCTGGTGCCATAACATAGTCTTTTCTGCAAGTAACTTTGCTTCAGACGAAAGTGCACCCTTAGGTACCCAAAAACCATTTCCATCTGCTGAAGGTGAAACCTTCAAATCTTCCAGTGAGGTATCCATAGATTTACTTTTTACAGAAGTGCTATTACACTCAACAGTGTATGCTTCAAGCTTATACAAAGTGCCAAACCTGACACCTCTAGCAACTACCATAGCACCCTTAATCATCTTACATCCTGTTTCAGAAAAGACTACCTGCACACCTGCATCTATCAGTTTGCTCACAGATAACAGGGTTCGTTTTAATCCAGGGATATGCAGCACACCATTAATCCCTTTTATTCTACCATCAGAAAACCTGATTCTAACCTTACCTCGACCAACGATGTCTAGAGGTGAATCATCACCCAAGTACACCTTACCTCCATTAAATCCTTCATATTCAGAAAACCAATCTCTATTGGAAGTCATATGAAAAGATGCACCTGAGTCAATTAGGCAGGCATCATTACCTGCATGAGTCGCCAAAGCCGCAATAAATGCATCGCCATCTTCCTTGTCGGACTCAGAATCAGAATCGAACTTTTTCTTTTTCTTCTTCTTTTCTTCTTTGCAGTCCTTACGGATGTGACCCGGTTTACCGCAATTCCAGCAAATGACTTTGGACTTTCCAGGAGATTTCGATCTCCCTTTGGATTTGGACTTGCCGAGCTTCTCATTCTTCTTGCCTTTCTCCTTAGGTCTTCCACGAACGGTTAGGGCTTCCTTTGAACTGATGGATACCTTCCTTCGCATCTCTTCACCGAGTAGGGCACCCACCACGTCTTCAGATTTCAAAACAACAGAAGTACTACCAATAGCCATAACAAGAGAATCCCACGAATCAGGCAAAGAACAAAGCAAGATCTGGCATTTCTCCTCCTCATCCATCTTAACACCGACGGATACTAATTGAGCCACAATCATATTGAATGCTTCTAGGTGGTCTGCAATTCGTCCACCCTCTTCCATCTTCAAGGAATACAATTTCTTTCTTAAGAAAATTTGATTTAATAAAGATTTCACTTGATACATCTCACCAAGCTTAGTCCATAGCTTCTTTGCAGAGTTCTCTTCATGGACATTGATTAGAACAGAGTCTGCCAGGCACAGTCTGATTAGACCCTTGGCTTTTCGGTCCATAACATCATACTGAGCTGCCGCAGTAGGATCTGAGGGCCTCTGGACATTCGCATCAACAGCATCCCAAAGATCTCGATCTATTAGCAGATCTTCCATCTTCAGCTTCCACATCTCAAAATTACTTCCATTAAATTTCTCCACCTCTACTCTCCCTGACGAACTCGCCATCTGAATATTCCTGCAACAAGATCAAAAAGTGTCTTCTGCACAAGCTCCCACTCAAATCTGGATTAGTTCAAAAAACCCAACTGCCCACAATTGAAACCAAAGGTGATCAGGCTTTGATACCACTTGTAAGGAAGTTAAGTAGCGGAAACAACTTCCTACACTAACCTTGAGAGGAGGGTAATGCAAAACTTTTTCAGATCATTACAACAGTTACAAAAAATAGAAATAGATATAATAGCATTCATACCACAACACAATGATTTACGTGGGGAAAACCCTTTCGGGAGAAAAACCCCACCCTCCAAAAGTAGCTCAATATTTTATTCAGCAATCAAAAACAGATTACAAAATACTTGCAGAGCAAACTCTTCGCAGGAGTAGCACTAATCAGAGATTCAGAGGCAACTCAATAGCCATGAGACTCTTACACACAACCTCTATCTCACACACCTCATAAATAGGAGATACAATACAAGAAACCGTCAAACGGTATTACAAAACCATGGGCTAAAACCACCCAATAAGGTGTAGCCGACCTTATCTCCCTTCTATGACATGTTAAAGCACACATCAACACGTGTCGCTCCCTTTTACAGCTCATTTATGTATTCGATACAAATTATTTTTCCTATTTCAGGAGTACAAACTTCCGGAGGCCATAACTTGAGAACCGGGTGTCCGATTGACGAACCGTTTGAAGCGCCGGAAAGCTCGCGAAGTGCTCTATCACCTCGTAACCCGCTTCGCCGGTTACGGCAACTTTTTAGGGCGTTTCGGAGCCTCTAAAGTCCCCAAAATTAAGTTTAAACATTTTATTGCACCCCTCCAAGACGAAAACTTTAATATCTTCAAAACTAGCTGTGACCTTGCGACGAAACTTTACCGGAATGCTTATCTAGCCAACCAGAAGCTTCAGGGAGAGTTTCGCACCATTTCGTGCTCAAATAAAAACTTACTATAAATAGTAACCTCGCATAAATGCAAGGTTGAGACACCATTTTTCCCAACAGCCCCACGGTACCTTGTGTACCGTGGGGAACCCCCAAAACAAAAAAAAAAAAAAAAAAAACTATCGCCTTTTTCACCAATTTTTTTTATTTTTGATTTTTTTTTCAAAAAATCAAATTTCAGCCTGCATGCCGTAAAAAGGCAAAAAATAATTTTTTTTCGATTTGCGTGCTAGGTCCGTACGACCTAGATTTGAGAAAAATATTCCTAGAGACTCAGGAACTAAAATAGGTCAAATTTTATATGACCATAGGGGTTTTTCAGGCCTTTTGAGCATGATGGTGAGGTCCGTTTAGGCCCAAAGTGCTCCAAAAAAGGCCTATCCCTAGGTGCATAAAAAAAATTCTAAAACCCCAGATCTACTTCCAATGCGAAAAATCTCGAAACAAGAACAGATAGCTACAAATCTGAAGCTTTGATACCATGAAGAAGTTGAGGAAATACAACTTCAGAGATCCCAAGAACACTTACATGCAAATACCTGTCACAAGAGAAGAATGAAGGCACATCAAGCAAAAAAGCATAAATGCTTTGAAGAAGAAAATTATCATTCAGAAAGAGAATCAATTTATGGAAAAGTACAATACATTCCTTATAAAAGGATAATAGCAACCCTAAAGGTGTACAACCCTAAAGAAACCCTAAAGGGACAATGTAAATAACTACAATATTTATTAAATGCCTAAGTTTAGCTTAAGCGTAGAGTTTAATAGACTAATAATTAAATAAATAATTATTAGCTAATACAAGATAACTCTAACAACATTGACTGGGAGTAGAATCAGGGTTCTGATTTGCTCTATTTCTACATTGCCTAGCCATGTGACCAAATTTATTACAAACAAAATATCTACCATTAAATTTGTAAGCATTAAGCCGCCTTACCGATGCCTTATGGTTTTAATCTTTATTTGCAGTACCAGAACTATGTCCTTGTTCAAATCCAAGTCCACTGGAATCTCCATTCTACCTTTGTGTTTTCAATAATTCATCAAGCTGTGCTGAACTAATCTTGAATTTTTCTTTATACTCACTTACAATAGTTAGATCATCTCTCAGAATTATCATTTGTCTCTCAAGTTCTTGTTCATTACTATGGACTTGTACTAAATTAGTTCTCAGCATATCATTTTCATGAACCAACCTTCCACATTATTCAAATTTGTTTTTTAGAGATACAACAAGATTTTCTTCCTTTTTCTTCTAGTCCTCAATCTCTTTAGACATCCTCATAGTTATAGCTTTCATTTAATTCCTCATAACCATGTTCTCATGACTTAGCTTTTGACATCTCTCATTAAGGGCATCTTTCTCTTCATTATCCTTATTCTGCAAAAGTTCCTTCCTCCTGCCTTGAACATATGACAGTCTCTCCTGTAGGACAAGAATGAATTCCCAAGCAGAATTCAATTCATCTTGTAACTTCAAGTTCTTCATCCTTTCAACATCATAATCTTCAAGTGCTACCTCAATTTGCTTCTCCAAACTCATATCCATGGATTCTGGATTCAGGATCTTCCTCAAGCTATTAAAATTGCTCTGAGGCACAAGGACCTAATACCAATTGTTGGAATCCAAGAACACTGGGAGGGGGGGGGGGGTGATTCAGTGTTCTACCAGAATGATCAATTTTAGCCTTATTAAAATATGCATTCACCAACTGGTATACCTGTACATATATAACTGAAAGAAGTAAAGCAACCAATAATCCAATCACACAAATGAATACCATAACACAAAGAATTATACGTGGAAAAACCATAGTGGGATTTGTGACCCACAATATCAATCCACTGGCCATATGAAGAGATATTACAAAATATAGGGGCTTGCACTTGCAGGAAGGCTTATAGCCTAGAGCACACCGCTCAATCACAAAAGGAGCCTCACTGACTACATACAAATCTAGACTACAATCCAAAGAAATGATTGAACTGCAATGATAACATCTTTTATGCCTGAATACAGTTCTGGTTAAGCTCTGTCTATTCTGGTCTAAAACCCTAAACCCTTATTGAAATACCCTCTTACATAAATATCCTCACATACATGATCTCTCTTATATATTTCACATGTCCATTACATTCTATAACCTTACATATCCATATCCTTTACTTACCTATATCAAAATGATCTATTCAACTGACCTATATACCCCTTTAGAATCCATCATGCCTTATGTCAACTTACAAAGATAATTACAATGTGAATATACATGTCAGCTCAATAACATAGACACATGAATATCAAAAACAATTTCTGATGCCAGATCTCCCAAATGATGTCAGCCTCCAATATTTATAACCTAATGAAGTCATGTCGGCCTGCAATGCTGGTAACCAAAGAATTCCTTCCAACCTGTCGGTGTTGGTGCCTATGTCAGTGAAGTGTCTGTTGGTACACAACTAAACCAAAATATGAAGCCAGAACATGTTGCCATCAATGACAAAATATTGAAACCAACCAAATGAGTGTCAATTACCAACACATACAACATATGTGATTACATTCAAGAAGGAAAACATCATCATCAACAATTGTAGATCCGAGGTATATATTTCCATCATTTATTCTAATACTCACATTTATTCATTCAAGGTTAATTCGTAAACTAGGGCTTGACTTAAGCAAACCCCTATTCCTAACCATTTTTCCCTTTTGTACTGTGTGCAAGAACAAGTGTGAAGCTGCAATTCTCAAGATCAACTTTATTCACGGAGATGAACATGTTCCTCTTTGGATGGTGAAAGTGCGGAGGACTAGAGCGACAGGCATTCTGGTTCCAACAATTCAGGATGACCTTTTGGGAACAGGTCTAAATACTCTCATATTGCTTAGATCTAGGTTCGTAGTTTTGTTTGATGACTATAGCTCATTGTTTACGCATAATTACTTCAATTTCAACACATCTATCCTAATTTCAACATTTTCACAATTCAACTTAAAAAAGGGTATTGAAAATTTCCAATACAGTGAATCTAATTAAATTCTTAGCCCTATCCTTGTTGGTTTGAGGCTAGATATATTAGGTTCACCCCTCTTTAATGTGACTAGTCCCTAAGCAAAATTAGTGGTTTTACTACATTTAGTGGTGGAAACCCTAATTTTCACCTTTACAGCTGTAATTAGGGAATGCAAAGGGCATGCATATACATGATGACCTTTAGTATGTAGAAAGTATGGTAGTAAGATAGAGTTCGGTGTGCATGGATGATAGGTCAAGTATGATATATGTGATAGTTGTATTGTATCTCTGTGTTAAGGTCATAACTAGACTAACACATGCTCTATGTAATCTCTTTTTTGATATTAATAAAAATTGCACCTCGGTGCGTTACTGATCAAGAAAAAAAAGATGTGTTCATTTGATAAATATTGTATCGTGAGCTTACATATTAAGACTTTATCATAACCATACTTATTTATTTATATGTTAATAAATTTTATTATTATTTTACTTCTTCCTAATACTTCTCATAATTCAATTCTGAAAATTCAATTTTACAAAAAAAATAAATTCAATTTTCTTTGTGTAAAATAATATATTTATCTCTTGTATTAATTATTTGCTAGAAAGAAGATTTCAAATCTTTTATTTTTCTTTTTTAGTAAAGGCTTATGTAACATCCAATAATATTATTTGAAGATCTTGTTTTATCTTTAATTGGATTTAAAAATAATATTATAAAAAATAACGAAGAATAAAGATAAAGCAAATTTAAGATAAAAATATCTTTTACAAGATATATATATAGGAAATAAAGGATACACTATAAATATTTTTATTTGAATAATAAATATGATCAAATAATATCAATTAGAAGATGGCAAACACATCGAAAATCAACAGGAATTTGGAGAACCACATAAACCATAGGAAGTCCAAAGCAGCGATTAAGGTTTCCTCGCTTGAAATTCAACATGAAGATATCAATGATCTGATGGAGCAGGCTATTGATGTTTCAACAAAAGTTAGATCAGATGTGAAAATTATGAAATATTGGGTAGTTTATTTTAGATTCATTGGAATTGAACCTAGTAGAGATGTGGTCAGGAAGTGGATTAATGAGGAATGAGAAATGGAAGTAATTCTGAAATTCTTACTAAAATTATTTTTCATGGCCATCTTTGCGAATAGGGAAATAAAAGATAGGTTTTTGTAGAATGGTATTTGAATGATGGGCGATGATCCACTATTCATACAACTTTGGCATCCTAATTTCAATCCGATGAGATTGGAACCCTATGAGAGCCTGATTTGGATTCAGTTTTACAAGTTACCCATAGAATATTGAGCAAAGGATTGTCTTGCAAAGATTGGTAGATTGTTGGGGACTCTCGTGGACATGGATACTGATTTACTTTTGAGTGGTCTTGAAAAATTAGTATAGTTTAAAATAGCGACAATTAGACGAATCCCTTAACAAGTTTCTCTCATGGTCGATGGTAGGAAATGGATTCAAAAAATTGAGATAGGGGAGAAGAAGTTTTGTTTAAGGTGCAGATCTAGGAAACATATGGAATCAGAGTGTGGTATGAATACAAAGAAAAAATTAGTTTGGAGAATCAAAAGCCTTAAAATTCATACTAAGGCAACCTCGTAGGAAGAAATGCATTCCCCATATAAACACAGATGTGCAAAAACCTACTGAGATGATAAACAATGTCCCCGAGATTTGCGAAGATCCTAAGGAGGCGGATGTGGAGTCAAGTGATGAATCCAATGAAGATGATTTAGATATTGTTGAGGATTGATGTATTTCCCAATTGGAAGAAAAGGCTATCAATTTTTCTAAACCACGACATAAGAAAAAGGGAAGGGAAGGAAGTCGCTCAAGGAATTAAGGGAACAAGAGGCTATAGAGAAGAATTTTTTCAGTATCAAGAAGTTTATGTCAAGTATCAAGGGAGGAGAGCCCTCCCTTGGAAGGAATAAAGATCATTTCTTGGAATGTTAGGGGCCTCGGGGCCCCTGACAATCGATGCTTAATCAAGTGTCAGATCCAAGTGATTTTAGGAGATATGATTTTTCTTCAATAAACTAAGCTGTCGGTTGCGGAGGAGTCAAGTTTTCAAAATTATTGCAAATGGTGGAAGGGGTTCTTTCAAAAATCTATGGGTTTGACTGGTGGGATTGGCATCATGTGGAAAGATAGGGAATTGTCGGTTGACATTCTGGTTGCTGAGTCAAATTGGGTTGCTGCTAAAGTTTTTTCCCTCCCTGAATGAATATTTCATTGTTGTAAATGTTAATGGGCCCACAAAAACCAATGACAAGGTGCTCACATGGCAAGCTATTTTGGAGTTTATGAATCAACCTAAGGATTTTAATTTTTCTTGAGCAACAATTTTAATGCGATCATATTTGTATTAGAGAAAAGTGACAGTATCTCTAGAACTAATCAAAATATGATTGACTTTAGGAATTTTATTGACAATTTGGGATCAATGAACAACCATACCATGAATGGACTATTTACTTGGTTAAATCATAGAAAAGAATTTTTGAACATTGGTTAGATCAATTTTTGGTTTCTCTGAATTGGATAAGTAATTCGGTTATTGTGGGGGCCAAGGTTCTCCTAGTGTTAATTTTTGGTTAGAAGCCAATTGAGTTGAATATAAATGGTATTCAAAATGGCCCGAAGAATAGCTTCAAGTTTGAAATCATGTGGTTGTGTGATAACAATTTGATCGATCTTATTGAATCTTGGTGGAATGAATATTGAATTGGTGGTTCTTATGATTTTTGATTTGTTAAGAAGCTGTAATACATAAAAGCTAAATTTAAAGAATGGAATGTAAGATCTTTCAAGACATCTTTTCATAATTAAAGACCAAAGTTGAGAATGAGCTGGAGGAGTTAAATGAGAAGGTGATAAAGTATGGAATGTTTAAGGAGGACTTTGAGCAAGAGAGGGAACTCAAAAAAGAACTAAAAGATATTATGGCAAGAGAGGAGATGTATTGGAAGGATAAATCGAGAGAAGTTTGGCTGAAAGATGGCGATCACAACACAAAGTTTGTTCAAGTTTTTTTGTAAATGCATGTAGAGTCACCAATAAAATTGAATATTTTTGTAGGAGTGATGGCAACAAGGCTACTGGCTTCAATGAGGTTGGTGCTAAAGTAGTGGAATACTTCAAAGGAATTTTAGGTAGCAATAATATATGGGCGGATCCGAGAACACTTTTGGGCTATATCCCAAGGGTCATTTTTGAGGTAGATAATTAGATGTTGTGTGAATCATTCTCATTAGAGGAGGTATGACGGGCGGTGTTTTAGCTCCATCCTAAAAAGGTGCTAGGGCAAGACGGTTTCCCCACAAAGTTCTTTTACAAGTGTTGGCATTTTATGGGTGAAGAGATACATAAGCTGGTTGAGGACTTTTGCATCTAGAAAAGGTATATAAAAGATATCAATAACTCTTTTATCTCCTTAATCATAAAAAATCCCTCTTGCAATACTTTTAGTGACTACACGCTTATATTGCTATGTAATACAATATATAAGGTTATATATAAAGTACTAGCCAACAAACTCAAAAAATTCCTGAGATTAGTTATTTCAGAAGAAAAATATGGCTTCACTCCTGAAAAAGATATCTCTAATTGCATCATTCTCACTAATAAAGTGATCCACACAATAAAATTGGAAAAATTGAAAGGAATGATTATTAAGTTAGATGTCATTAAATCATATGATTGGGTCATGTGGAGTTTTTTGATTCAAGTTATGGATAAGTTTGGTTTTTCTCTACATTGGATTGAGCTTATTTGTTACTGTATTTCTACGATTTGATTCTTTGTCTTTGTTAATGGTGTGTTGTTTGGTTTTTTTGAGGCTACCAATGGTATCTGCTAGGGGGATTTGATTTCACCATTTTTATTTGTTATTATGGTGGAGGCTTTGGGTAGGGTAATCCATTGGGCTACAGATCTGGGAAGATGAAAGAGAATTAAAATGGTTAATGATTGCCCTCCTATCACACATGCTCAATTTTTTGATGATACATCACTGTTTTAGGTGGCAACCATGGAAGAAGATGAGTACATTAAGGACATGTTGAACAAATATGCATTAATGTCTCATCAGATTATGAATACGGAAAAGTATTTGGAGTGTGTGCACCAAGATGGTGTGCAAAAAAGTGAACACACCCCCCCCAAAACTTGAAAAAACACAAAACACGCACAGGTTATTTAAAAATTTAAAAATTCCGTATGCATTTTGGCTCGTTTTGCCAAGCCTAACCGAATAAAAACTGTGTATGGGGTTTTTCTTATACTAAATGTGTACATGGTTTAGTTTTCAAAACCCCATATGCATTTTTTTGTTAATAATTTTTTTTTTACTGCGACCCCTAGGCCATTTTCACTCGTGGTTGCAAGAAAAAAATACTTTAAGGGTTTGAAGCTAAACAATACGCGAATGAGGTTTTTAAAAATCAAACAGCTGCACAATGGAAAAAGGTATGAGATTGAATTTTATCATCTATTATATGCATTTGATAAATTATATTCGCAATTAGAATGTAAATTCATCATTTATTATTATTATTATTATTATTTTTTATAAATGCATATCAGATTCAGAAAATAATTCCCCCCAATAAGACAGACCTCTTAAAAATTAAGGAAAAACTCACAAGAGAAGCCACATCCAAACCCTCCAACTCCTCCAGTAGACCATTCACAAGCTACACAAGAGGGATTTAATAAACCAGTTAACACAAAACACTACCAAAATAACTAGATTGCTGAATAGACTGAAGGTATCTGAGCATGAGCATCATGCATCCCTTGCCATAATGCTACAATCATTGGCTAATAGTGCCAATGAAGTTTCCAATCAAATTAAAAAATGGGGAAGCTATAGGGATCGATGCTATTCTTTTTATGCTAGTCGGTTGTCATACAATGAAGTGAAAAAAAACATAAGTAAAGCACAAATATGTGCTCTTTTTATTGATCCCAAAATGAGTGAGACCTTACCTCTTAATTCAAAGAGGTTTCCTATACACTGGTGTAGCCATTTACAGATGAAAAATGCTTTTTGGGATAGGTGGTGGATGGTCTTTGACGAACCACCAAGGTGTAATAATTTTGAGGTTCCATTATATTTTTTGAGGAATCTATATTGTGAGTTTATCCTCACTGAGCGACTGGACTATTTTGATATGAGAGAGTCCCAAGGTAGAGGTGGAGGCTTTTCCCAAGATAGACCTGGAGCTCAGAGGGTACTAAACACCCAAAGTCGCATCCCCATAGCACCAAAACCTGTGGTCCATGTCACGATCCCAGTAGCCCTGAAAGAGTCGATCAAGCTAAAGACTCTTCAAGCAGCCATTGCATTGACTGATGTCATCATTCAATATGGCACATAGTTATCACACCCTCTTGGCCTAGACGATGATCCAGTAGTTGAGCCATCTATCCTTGGTGAGCCCATTCAACATGTGTGTCCTAGTTGTTTAGGTATATGCTCTGGGATGGATGTCGAGGCGAGTGTAGATGGTTCCACGTCCCATCTGTGTATAATTTGTGGGAGTAGATATCAAACTACCATGGCAGAGGATGTGGCGTTGACTGATGATTTGATGGATATGGTGTATGGTGGTCACACACAGACACAAGTGTGTTGATTTGAATTGATAACATTTTATTTATCAATCTCTTAAAGCTTGTAAATGTAAATGAATTTTTATTTATAGATCAATTTAAATTGATACAAACAATATGCATTTCAAGATGCAACAACAAGTGTTAATACACCATCTGATATTTCTCCCACACTTGTTGCAACTGCAACTTCAATGCCTAAGGTATAAATTTTGTAACATGTTAAAATAGAATAGTACCTTGAATTCAATTTTTTTTTTGATAAGATATACTTGTATACACGTAAAAAATGACTATGAGCAATTAAATAAATATTTTATATTTATTTAATAATTATTCTTCTATTAAATAGTTAATTTGAAAAGATTGATTTATTTAATTCATTTCATGTCCTTCTATTAATTAATTTAATTGAAATTTTTTATTAATTAATTCATTATATCCTTTTCTTCTAATCAATTAATTAAATATCTAATGTTTAATTATTCCTCTATCTACTATCCTATAGTCTCATTCATTAAATAATTTCTTAATTATTTAATCCCTTTTCCAGCTCACCTTCCATCTCCACTTCATCTTTCCTTTTCCAACTCATCAATCATGTGGCTAAATTAATTCAACAAAATTAATAAGAATAAAATCATTTGTTAGCCACTTATCTTCAACTTCCAAAATAAATGAAATATTGTGTACGTACACATATTTCCTAACCTTCTTCTATATTCTCTCCAACATCTCTATATCTTAGGAGGACTTGAGTCCACTTGTCCTCTCATTCCTACATCTTCTCCAAGTATCCTATATCCTCTCAGGTCTTCAACTCAGTCAAGGTGAGATGAGTGACACTTGTCTTCTCCTTCCCCCTTTCTGTCAACCTTCAACTTCTTGCTCATAGCCATCCAATTTTTAAGATTCAATCATGACCGTTGATCTCTGCCACCTAAGCTCATGCACTCAAAAATCTATAAAAAGAGGTCTCCTAAACCATTTTGAAACTAATAGACTAATAGCTAATCATATATTCATTCTAGGAGTCTTTATCTTGCATATGTGAGTTTGAGTTTGAAGCAATTAACAATTATAGAATTCTCATAATAGCTTAATATCATGTTAGCTTAAATCATTTGCATATGCATATCATAGTATTAGTTAACTATCAGTCCATTCTTCATATGCCATCTTGGAAGCTACCAGTTCTTGTCTGAGAGCAAATCATCTGCAACCAGGAATAGTGGAGTTATGACACAATGAGGTGTAAAATTATGGAAGGTATAATATTGTTTATTTCATTTACTTCATGTTACTTCATTGGTTGAAGTTAAGTCTCCTGTAGCTTTCATTTTTATATTGTATGATGGACTAACAAGTTTCATGATATTTCTTTGGAGTTCAACTTTAACCTTAACATTTTTTGGTGCCCACCGTGGGTCTCATGCCTCAAACTTATCTTTCTAATAGTCTGTCTTATTCTCATAGAGTTAGTTTAACTCTTTTGTAAATCAATTTCACGTATTTGTGAAATTTGATAAGGCTTTTGTTAGATAGGTTAGTGCTTTTGTTGCTTAGATTAATGCCCATGTTAAATAAAATAGTTCTTTTAAATATGAATTCACGCAATTAAGCAATATGACAATGCTTTCATTACACAGGTTAGCGCTTTTGTTGTATAGGATAACACTTTTGTCTTTCAGGTTAGCGCTTTTGCTGTTTTAGCACTTCTGTCTTGATAGTGCTTAAAATTTGAGTTTTTACAAACTGAAAACTAACAATCTTTGTAGGTCCGAATGTCCAAGACTTAAAATTTTGCAAACTAATGACATTTGTGTGTGCAGGGTTATTTTTGAAGCAAATTTCATGCATTTATTCACATCTAGTTAATTAGGAGTATTTTGGAAAGTAAAACATCATATCTTGCTCATCTAGCTTAACTAGGAGGATAAATCAACAACATGCAACTTGCATTTGAGTGTTTTCCTTTAAGTAGTGGCACATAGATTATTAGAAGGCTTAAAATAAACTTTTGTCTCCCGTGCTTGTTGAAGTAGTAGGCAAGAATGCTCTCACCCTCATACGATGATAAAAAAACCAAACCTACTTTCTTTTATGTGTAATCTTTAGAGGGCCTGCCTTCCCGAGCTGCCTTGAGGGGGCTAGTGAGAGAGGAATGACCCAAGTGGAAATAGGCTAATACCGAGTCCTTCCGATCCACTCTAAATAAATCATGTTTGTGATGAAAGTCATAAACAACATGTGTTGATTAGTTCATACCGACACTATGTTTCCCCATAAACCCTATGGAGCGTAACCTCTATAGGCTAGGAACCTTCTGTATTTATAGAGTGTGGAGTGCCACTTGTATGGCCACATGACCAGAAGCCTTTACTAAAACCCACTTGTACTAGTTGCCAAAATTCTTCTAATTGTTGGCATAGGAGGTCGAACCTCTGAAGCGGCTCACACACATACGATTCTTAGTAGAGATATGAATTTTTCCATGGGGAGTTTTCATGGAAACTGGTACTTGGCTGCCTTGGAGAAGTGAGTGCCAAGGGTAGAGCCAGTGGGGTCAAGCATCTAAATATCCTCTCTGAATAGCATAGCCTCGAGGGAAACCCCATGTGAGATTCAACAATTATTATCTCGACCTACCATAGGATTCATGCTTGCTTGTGCATTTTGTTTTTCAAACATTTTGTTTTTTTATGTCTATAACATGCTCAACATGGTCAAAAACTTGAAAAAAATCATCATCTGGAAATGAGCAAAAATTTGACAACTTGTTGGAAAAATTAAAAAATCCTTGTAACACAGTCAGAACAACGCTTTTGTTGCATAAAACCACCCATTTGTTGTGCAAAACAATGCATTTAAACAATAGTACAACTCTTTTATGTCATAGGTTCATGCATTTGATCAACAGATTAGCACTTTTAAGCATAAAACCATGCTTTTGTAACACACTTTTCCGCTCTTAGTATCACAGAGCAGCGCTTTCAAGCAACATAATAGTGCATTTGTCCCATAAGTTAGTGCTTTTGACAAAAAGGTTAGTGTCATGCTCTATGAAGTGTACCTGTACCCGCAACCACAATGCACTCAATAAATCATTACAAGCAATGGTTAGTGAATTAAAACAATGAAATGTAAAACCATAGCTAATCGACTTATTGCCTCCTAGTAAATGTGAGTATAAAAAATGCTCTCAGATCTGATTATGCATATTCCAGTGACTTGACTACACTTAGATGGAGGATTTGAATGATGAAAATGCATGATCTAGCAAGAATAGCATGATTAAGCTATATGATTTCATGATTGATATAGAAAAAGAACTAAGATTAAGATGCAATTAAGCTAAAATTGAACATGATAACATTGCTAAGAAATGATAAACTAGAAGCTAGATGCCTATAGTAACAATGCATAAGATTAGAATGAGATGGGATCCATATTTCTCAAAATGAGGTCTATTTATAGGTTTTTCCAAGGCTAGGGGTGAGGTGGCAAGAATCAATGGTCAAGATTAATCTGAAGATGTCAATGGTTAAATTGGAGGAGGTTGGCAAAGGGGGTTGGATTAAAGGGAACATCTGTCATCTCTATGGTGACAAGTGTCAAGAAGATTCTAGAAGGATTTAGATGAAAGGGAACACTTAGTGACAATTGTCACAAGGTTCTAGAAGATGTTGGATGAAAGGGGACATGTGGGTAGGTAGAATGGGTTAGGTTTAGGAGTGGTAGAAGTTAGGAGTAGTAGAAGTTAGGAGAATTTGAATTTAGAAATTCAAATAATATAGAAAATGTTGGCAATATAGCATTATAACAGACAATGAAAGATTGTTGACATTTCAATAAGGATATTGAGAAGGTTGTTGATGATTATGGATATAACTGATTAAGGATGTTTACGGTCTTAATATTATTATTTTGTCATTGATGTCAAGAAATTGATTTTCTAACTCAATATGATGTTGCCATATCTTGAGAAGTATGATGTAAAGAATATAAAGATGTCGGTAAAAGACACAGGAAAGATTATGATGAATAAGGGGATGAATAAGGTATTTAGTGGGCAACTATTACCAAGTCAGACAATGATGAGATCATGATGTTTAGATTGTTTTAACATCAAACATATGTTGTAAATTGTAAAGGTTAATACTATACTATGTTTTCAAGCAAATAATCTAGTCGGGAAACCCTAAGGAACCTAGTCGGTATCGGTTAATGAAGGTGGAATGTCTACCAAGTAAAGTTTAGTATTTACCAAGTTGTAACCAAGTTGTAACCGAGCTATAACAAAATGCATTAAATGGTTACATGCATTATTTAATGAAGGAAGCTGATGAGTTGGAACTAATTAAATGATTGGTATGCCCTAAATATAGTTTGTTAATGAACCTATGGCAAAGGAAAGTCGGCATGAAGATCTACAGTTCAGATTGAACCGCAATACCCTGGCACAAGTTCCAAGAAATATATGCAAGTTCCTAGGCAGGGTAAAACATTTTCAGATCGAAAGATGCATTGAACCTAGATAAGTTTGAAGATCTGATGGCTATGATTGATCATGGGAAATGTGATCAAGGAGATTAAGTGATTAGCTAATTGTTTATAAATAGGGAACTGTTGATAAACAATGTATGCGGGCAAGTGTATGCACAGGGATGCTACATATTGATTACAGAGCACAGAAGCTTGAAGACCTATTTGAATAATAGAGTATAGAAGCCCAGCAGATAGACAAGATTAGTTCTATGTCTAGATTGTATTGAACAAATAAGAATCTGCTTTAGCATTTTAGATGTGAAGTTGCAGATAGATTTTTATTACTGTTATTTTGTGAAAGTGACAGAAAATCTCTTAACTGAGTGGACTTAACAGTCTTATTTGTAAAACCCTCTAGCAAGGTGACATTCTGATTGAGTGTTTGAAATCCTTTAACAAGGTCACTTCTAACAAGGTGAAGATCCTAACAGATCTGAGGGAAATCCCTTAACCGGGTCACATCTAGCAATGTGTTTGTAATCTTTAACAAGATTTGCTTTTAACCAAGCATACTCTAGAAGAGTATATTTCTTAGTGGGTCCGAAATCCCACAATGGTTTTTCCCTATTTGGGTTTCCACGTTAAATCTAGTGTTATGACGTTTATGATGTTTAGATGCTTTTGAGTTTGCATGTTTGATAGTTTTGGTTACATTACTAAAGTATATGTTACCGAGGTTGAATCTGATGTTTTTATGGAAGATTAAGTTTGTATGATTCACCCCCCCCTCTCATCTTGTTGGCTATTGGATCTATACTTACATTTAGTATCAGAACTATCAGAAAAGGCTAATTAATTTCAACAACTCATAATTGATTTGTTTTAATTAATTAAAGGATTTAGAAGAAATGATTTTGATGGGGGAATTAATTAATTTGAATTAATTAATCAAAGGGTTGAAATGAACCTATTAAATAAATCCTTAGATTTATTAATAAGTAGATGAATGGGGAAATTTAATCAAATTGCTTATGAATTCAATTAAATTGGGTAAGGGGATTAATTAAATAATTGCTTATTTAATTAATTATCTTCAAACCATTTTTAGGTTTATACAGTTAGCGCAAACATTTTCTTGCATCTGAGACAGAGGGCAATTTTGCATATCAGATCAAAATTTCAAAACTAGTTTCAGATACCCTTTTCAAGTATAGTTGTCTTTAAATTATCACTGACCTTCAAAATAGTCCGATAATCAGGTTTTATCAATAAAATAGGCTACTTCCAAAGGCTTCATAAGCAAAGAATTCACAACAAGTTAATTGATTCAACCATCTTAAGTGCAAAAAAAAAAATCAACATCATTATCAGTTTCTCATCAAGTTATATCAAATCCTCTATCACGAAACTTGATCATATCCACTTTTTGTTCATTATCTTGGATATATCGTTCCTATTTTGAACCTAGGTTATATCAAAATTAGAATTGCACTCACACTCAAATCAAACAAACTGGAAACCATCATATGCTTATATGACTTTTAAATATCGCCTTAAGAAAAGAAAACCTAGTTATAAGGCTAATCAGAAGAGGATAAGATTCTTGTATATCAATCACATGATCTTGTTAGAACATAGGACATTCCTACACTATTTTTGTCATTATTTACGTGGTTACAAAACAGAATTTGATAGAGAACCTTTGTAAGCACGTGCCTTTCAACAACAAGACGCTTTATCCCAATGCACCAATAACAGTGGTAAAATTAACAAATCTTATCTTCCTAAGCCAATAATCACTTATTGAGCTATATTTAGAAGACCAAAAACTTGAGAAGTTTTTGAATCAATCACATGCCAGTTTGGAGTAGAGCTCAATACGACCAATTCAAAAAAGAACAAAAATAAATGAAAGAAGATAATTCAATGTTTCAAACTTTTGGATACACAGATGTTGATGAAGAAGCGATCAATAACACCATTAGAGACCTTGAACAATATTTTAAATTTGACAAACTAATGGAAAATTTATTGGAGAAACAAAAAGAAAAATACCTTCTAATATTGGAAAAATTAGGAGTTAAATTGCCACAAGATTTTAATGTAGAAAGTTTGAAACAAGATGCAGAGATGAGTAATAATCAAAACATAGATGATCCAAATAACAAGGATGTAAATCGAGTAAATCATGAGGAAACAAGAGGAGATAAAACACCAAAAGACCATGATGATACAATAAGAGAGCATGGTGATAGAAGAACTTATGAGGATACAAGGAAAACTTGTATGGATAATATTTTGTTAACTCTCGCTCAACAAATGCAAACCTTACAACAACAAATACATGATATGCAGAATGGAATGAGTTCCAATAAATATTCATTAGAGGACATCTATCCAAATCCTTTTGACAAAAGTTTAAACATGATACCATTCCCACAACATTGTGAAATCCTTAAATATAATAAATATGATGGGAAATTTGATCCTCAAGATCACATTAGGGAATTTTGCACTATGAGTAGGAAATTTGCACATGATGAAACTGTCATGCCCAAACTTTTGGGCAAAAACACAAACAACAATTTTTTTTTAAACACTAAATTACATGCAACCATTGCTTAAATAGTTGTGACAACTTAACAAGTTGTTCCAAATGAATTCTTAATTGATATTAAAATGAGTTACTAAAGTGAGCGATGAAATAAAATTTAACAAGAAGCCTTAGGTCTCGATAAAACTCCTGGACGCTAGGATTAAGAAAATTACTAACATAACAAATATGCTAACTCCTATTATCAAGTGGAACGAATAATTTTTAAAAGGGTAATATTAAATTCACTCATAAGTCCCTTTCATTTCGGTTGCGCTTATTAATACTTAATTAGATCAACTTCTACTAAGTAGACATTAATATATTTACTCGATTCAATAATATTCATCTAGGTAAAGGTATATCAAGAGTTCCTCGATGCATAGATATTATAACCTCTTCATTAAAAAATTAATTAATTCTTAAATCTATTACTTCAATATTAATACAATTTCAATGTATTATCAAATTGAATAACTAAAATAAAAGTGCCTAGCATCATTACGATAATTAAATTATCTGATGAAAGAATTCACTTGGGTTAACAAGGTTCACAAGATTTAGTCTATTTTATTTTCGAGAAAATATATTACGCCGCTACAATATCCTCTGAAATTAAATATTTAATAAACTATATTAAATTATTCCATGTAATTATAAAAACCATTAAGATTTCTAAAGCGTAATTATATAACTTAAATCAAGTTGTCATATATTACTTCATCAAATATTAAATATTATGTATTCAATATTCACGTTACCTCTTGGTTTAAATTTAATCAATTAAACTTTACAGGAAAAACCCATCAATGAACTTCTTTAAAAGAATTTACTAAAAAGAGTATATTACTCTTCTATAACTAAGCAATTTCCAAATTTAATAGATATTAAAATTCAATGTTAGACATTAGAAGGAATACTTCTTAACTTATATTTTAATCACCATACTATCTTTTCTTTATTAAACTTCTCAAATAAATTTACCCAAATGTGTTAATAATAATGTTATAGAATAATTCATTAAATTCCAAACTAACTTATAGAACTACATAATAACTCAAGCTTAAAGATTAATTCCACTTCAAATTTTAGAGAAGTATATTTAATCTACAATTTGGTCTATATATTCATATTTCTAACTGTGTGTGTGTGTGTGTATTTATATTTTCACATTATTATAAAAATAATACACATGAAAACCCTAACAAAAAATATATATTATAAAATGCCCCTTACATTTTATAATCTCTTCTTATTTCTTCATACTACCCTAACCCTAACCAGGCTAGGGTTTTATTTTCTTCTTTTCTTTTGTGCAGGGCAGTGTTTCACGTAGGAGGAGCGGTGGCTATGGAGGAGGCAACAGGTTTTTACCGGCCGTCACTATGTGTACACACAGCGACGACGATGCCCATTGTGTGTCCACACAGTGGCAGGGTGGGCGTCGCCCACTGTGTGTCCACACAGTGGCGGGGCGGGCATCGCCCACTATGTGTCCACATAGTGGGTTCGGCCCCCCGAAACCCTAGGTTTTTTTTTGTGTTAAAATTTAATTTCTTTTTTTTTTTTAGAATACAAAATATAATATATATATATATATTTATATTTATGTATTTTTGATGCATAAGAAACTAAGCTAACTTTACTATGCAGTATATAATATTTTTTTTTTAACCTTTTGACAGATTAATTAATCTATTCAGATTTAGGTCAATGTATACATTTTTTTTTATAACCTTGCTACTTAAAACAGAGATAGACTAAATAATTTAGATTTATTTTCTACTATAAATGATTGACAGAAAACCAATAAAATTAAACATCAACTATAGGCTATGATACTATTTAAATTTCTAGATTTTAATTTCTGCAAATAAGTAGATGGCAGAATTAAATAAATCTTAACAACAACTTTATTTATCTAGAATCATTCGAATTTATCCTTAGAGATATGCAAATAAGAAATAAACTGAACATTTATTTTCAAGGTAACATGCATGCAATCATTAAACTTTTAAGAACAATACAAGCTAAAACCCAACAAAATCATTTCATTTATGCAATAATAAATTAACAGAAATAATGCATTTATTCAAGGCATTTTTAGAATACAATATAGACATTATTACAAGAGGGTGAAATACCCAAACTAGTCTCTCATTTGTATTAAATGGGGACTCTAATTAAAATAAATACATTTTGTTTTCAAAGTAATTATAGCATATAGTTTCCCTTTACTTTTTTGCAACTTAAAATATAAAATATTCCATTCCCAAATCTTTTTCTGCAAACAATGAATCCAACAACTTCTTCTTGTCCTTTTCTTTTCTTAAAACAATATGCAATAAAACCATTGGCTATGACCATGGAGTGCTCACCTCCCAGCCTAGGCTTACTAGAAGCCACCCCCAAGCTTGGAGAACCAAGCCCTAGACAAGTTACACACATGTAAACACAACAAACAAGGGATAACAAACACAACATCATATTTCCAACCAAGGCTACACTGCACCACACAATGTGATGATTTTACACGGGTGGTAGTGGACCAAATACCCTAAGGAGACTGCAAGTATGGTAAAAACACAAAGCCACCTCATGGAAAACAAAGATATATCATATGTATAATAACCCCACATCCTTATGCCCCCCAAGGCATTCATGCCTTATTTCCCTCCTTATGACCCCCAAATGCATAAACAAGCCATTTAGCAAGGGTCACATAAATATCCCTTGAGATCACTCTCATAATGGGAGCCTCTCACTCGAGGGCTAGCAAACTTCTACCGACCACAAAACCATCCTCTCTCCCAAGAGTAGGAGGTCTTGGCTACTCCCAAAACACAAAATGCATACAAGAAATAAAAGACATAACGCGTAATAATTTTCACAAAAGAAAAATGCAAGAAATTAGCCTTTTCTTACAAGCAAATCTTTTCAACATAACATGCAACATGAAAACAATACAAAGAGAAGTTAAACCAACCTTCAAACTGCCCAAAGGTATGCTAGATCTAGTTGAGGATGAGCAACCCAATTCCACAATCCTTGTTTCTCTACACTTAGCCCAATTCCTATACCAATTCCTTTCTTTTCAAAATTGCATTGTCTCCAAAAATGGAGAGTGGGTGATTACCTGCAAAATCTCTCATTCTTGCCTAAGAAGACCTTAGTGAGAGTTATCACAGGTTTCTAAAATTGAAAAAGGAAAAAAGTCCAAAAAAGATCAAAAAGGGATCTCTCATCAAGAAGGAAAGTTAACTAACCTAGATGATGCCTTCTAAATTCAATTTTCGCACATCTTAGAAAACTCACTTTTTGGGATGACTAAACAGTCGCATGGGAGTAGACACATGCCTAGAAACACTCCTAACCCATTGGTATACCTTATGGACTTTAGGAAACACCGTTAAACTACCCCTAAGAGTCCATTTAACCCTTTTAAAACCCATTTGAAGTTAACTTTCGAGTCAAACCTAGGATGACCACCCCAAATATTCTCTACCCAAGGAAAATATAGAACCACATTAAATTATTTGAAAAAGCTATGGTTAAAACAACTCCCTCCAAGAGACAAATTCAAAAATCAAGACATAAATCAACACATGTGTCAAGTGACACAATAAAATACTTTACAACATTACACATGAAATTTTGTCTCTTGTTGGATTTACACAAATCAATAAATAACATTTAACACACATGCCTCATTTACTATTACAAATAAAATGCGATACATACGGGGTGTTGTCTCTCCAAATAGACAACCCCTAGCTTTACAAACGTACATAGGTCTAGGTTTGGTTCTCCATAATATTTCCATGGTCACATGGATAATTTTCCTGTGCATCTCAATTACACATTAGTACTTCCAAATAACCTCATATCATATTAAAACACATGAATAAGAATACACGTCAAACACTCTGCATACAATTCCCATTTAAACCCATCGATATATCTTATATCCAAATAAATCTACATAAGCAATTATCATAGTCCTCATAATTTTGATCCATACATAAGACATGCATCCTATTTCTATCATCTTAGTAAAGTCCTAAAATTCCAATAATGACTTACATCATTGCAAAGTAATCCTATTCTAGAATCATATAGAGTCCTATATCTATAATGCATAGAAATGAAGCATCAATATATATGAATGTTATCTAAATCATGAAATCATATAAGTTCCAAATCCATAATGCATAAAAATAAAGCATCCATAACACATCCAAAATGTACACCGCAAGGTGAAATGATTCCGTAACCTAGTTCGATTACTTTTCTCACCAATCTATCCGTCTAACATAGCCCATCCTATTGAATTATAGCATTTATTAGTAACGTCAACCATGGTCAACTGTGTTAACCAAAGCTTGATCAGGGAGGGCTCTACATCCTCCTCCCCTAGAGATCGACTTACTCCTGGAAGTCACATGAGCAGAATACGATATAAGGACATAACATTTCCCGCAATTTCAATGGGTTACTCTGAATCTTATCTTGTCTAGAAAAATGCATTACCAAAACCAACTTATTATTTTAATTAACTTACTATCTTCATAAGGTTAAATTCTTACATTTCCCTTCAATCTCAGGTAGGTGTTTACAAAATTCTATCTTTCAACAACTTACGTTAATGCACCATCCAAATTATATCAATAACACACATCGACCCCCATAATCAAGGTTACATATGATAGTTTACTTATTAATTTCTAGGAGTCATACTTATTAAGGGTTTGTGTAAAACATGTTTATCCCACTGCAATTGTCATCCATGCTTGCCACTAAAGAGTATTGACATCACAGTTTATCTATAATGAATCTACTTATTTTACATCAAGGTGCCTCATAAGGGGGTTAATCACATATTTGGTAAACCACCCTCGGTGCATGATTTCTTCCAACATCCTTAGGCAACAAGGAATAATCAAGTTTAAGTTCTTTGAATCTACCCATAGGTAGGGATATTTTCTACTCCTAGGGCCCACAATGCTTGGTATTTCTAGGCACCAAGGTTTTAGTTTCATAGGTACATTATTCGTAAAACCCAGACATTAAGGTACATAACCATCCCATTCTAAGGGAGTGATGAAAATTAATAATACTTTTTTTTTTTTTTGATCTCATACACACAATCATCTCCATACACATGCCAAATTTACCAGTATGCAATTATCATCACTTTCGCAATTTAATAGGTCTAGATCACACACACACATACACACACACACACACACACACACACATATATTTATTTTTACTTTATTTTTTTAATTTATTTTTATTATAAGTTCCCTCTCTTAGATTACTTGCAAATAATTTTATTTAGGAGAATATTCCTTTCTTTACCTTATTTTGAAATAACATTCTTTGTTTATTCTGTGTGCCTAATTTCACTCCTTGCGGTATTCTCCCTTGACACACTGTCAGTGGTTCAACGAACATGATAGACATTATACAAATCACATCACTAGGGCTAGCTATAATAACGTCAAAATGACCACTTGACACTTTAAAAGATCAAAATAAAAGTTACTTTTACCAAGTCCAATCAAAGAAGAAAAATGTCGGCAATTGAAAGATATTAAAATTAGCAACGTGGCAAGTGCCATAGCTCCAATAAAAAGAAACATAAATTTAGTGGTCCTTTCATCATAAAAATAAATAATAAAAAGAAAGTACTAGCCCCTAGATCACAAAATACTATTCAAAGAAAGTCAAAAATACTGTCGAATCAAAACTTGAAACAAGATGACCATACTAGCCATGCTATAAGGGCACATCACCCAAGATCACACGTCCTAAGTATGTTAGGAAGTGATTATTAGACTCTTGAGATTCTTAGATTATCTATATTCCTTTATTATTTATGAAATATCTTATACACATGAGATTGCAATCGTTCTAAAGATCATGTCCCATTTTAACCTTCACATGATTGCTATCGCAAGCCACACTTTCCGACATAATCCGTTATCTATTTAGGTTTAATAACATCCATAATTATATCTAATAGGTGATTGTACTAACTCTACCATTCTCCATCCATTCTTCTAGGACTTCCATTAATTTTCTTGATATGCTAAACCTTGGTCCAATATCACGTGGTAACTCCTGCATCAACACTTTCATGTCTTACTCACATGCGGTGGATAGTTTGGCACAAAATTGTCACTTGTATACTTAGAAACACTTAGGATTAGAAAAAAAATGTAATCATACAATTCTACTAGGGACATCATTTGTTTTGTTAGCACCTTTGCTAGCTCCTTGAATTTTTACCTCTAATCATCCTTTCATTCTTGTCCATAAGGAGCACGTTGCCAAATTACTAACACTTATGGTTAAGAACCATTTGGGGAGGGGGGACTAATTGTCAAGTAAAATCAATAACGCTTGACAACTAATTCCTTCCCACACATTTCAAGACATAATTCATACAACGCAGAGAGTTGTCTTGTTCCCTCCTACTTCCCTTATGCAACTTATGATATCAAGGGGGTGTGCACTCGAGAAGTGATCGACACTCACCCTATTAATTAAAATTTGGTAAAAAGAAGTTATCTCTTTCCATATTACTTATTTATATTTATTTACTAGCCAATTTTCGACATATCACAACTTACAATTCCCTTCAAACCACGTAAACCACTTATCATCATAATATCTTGTTACCCAATTACGGTATAACATAAGGGTGTCCAATAATTACCAATTTCTTAAGACTCCCAAAATTTCCAAGTTCTCCCTCGGCTACCCACGTCATTCGGCTCCTTATCCATGTTCTCATAAAATATCTTATACTGCCAACTATTCGTCATTAAAACCATTCGTATTATAATTCCGCTATACTATCTTTCCATAAGCCATTTCCATCTGCATGTTGTTTCATCCATATCTAATGTTTTCGCATACCTTCACACTTGAGTGCCATAAATTTACAAACCTACTTCGATTGTGTCAAGTAGTTAAATTGTGTTTCATATTGCCTTGTAGCTAGCGATTAGCCATGATTGGGTTGCATTTTTTTTCTCCTTAGGTTCTAAATGAATATTAGTTACTCCTTGCACTTCAATAGGGATTTTTGTACGATTCTCAAATCATCTCTACTCTCCTTGCCACTAATTTTTTCAAGATTATCTTCCCATAAGGGAACTAGTTGTGGCTTTACTTTGCTTGTTTACCCAATATATAACTGCGGATGAACTTAGGGTTTATTGCAATTACGTGTTTTATCCCAAGAAGTTCATGTATCCTTTCTCCTTAGTTAATTCATCTATAATATTGCTAGGGTCCACTTATCAAGGAGATTATCATTCATCATTTTAGTCCTTATCTTCAGGGTTATACAACTCTAGCTTCTCTGCGTTGCTACAAGGATTGTCTAAGGAATGCTCTTAATAAGCAACCTAGCTTGACCACATGCTTAAGGCACCTATTCATTAGGATAGGTTAATGCTTCTTTCTAATATTCGCAAGAGCACCTCTTAAATTTTCTTCATTGTTGTCCCAATGGCAGTCGTGGTCCTCGAACCACCAAAATTTTCGCATAGCTAAAAAAAATTAACTTGAGTTGTCGCTATCTCAATTATCTTGGTTATTGCGCCTTCATCTTATGTCTAACTAGCTTGCTTGACTTGCCAAGTCAAGAATATACCTTG
Organism: Cryptomeria japonica; assembly: GCF_030272615.1. Classification (NCBI taxonomy): domain Eukaryota; kingdom Viridiplantae; phylum Streptophyta; class Pinopsida; order Cupressales; family Cupressaceae; genus Cryptomeria; species Cryptomeria japonica. The sequence goes on along the minus strand of NC_081405.1, from coordinate 319,375,848 downwards.
ATGGATGGTATTCTCTTAGTTTACCATCAGAGGTATTTTATTGTAGAATTAACTCCTCATACTTGATTTGACTAGGGCAATAATTGTATTTGGGTTCCAATTGAATGGTAATCTTATAAGTACTAATGATCTAAATTTCGTTTATTAAATACCAAGAATATTTATAATTTTAAAATTTTTTGTAGCCTTTGAGGTCTTATTATGCCATAAACATTATGACTAATTAGTTTCAAATTTCAGGGCTTTTAGTGACCCTTGGAACCCTTGAATTGATATATGTTGATCTGTTGATTTAGAAGAATTTTCACTTTGTTATTTTGCAAGTTTTCCACCTATGTGTTATACTTCGAAGCCATAGTTTAGTTCAACTAAGTCATGAATGTAGCCCATGTTCACTAGTCTATGAACCTAGGGCTCTAATACCAAAATGTCATGCCCAAACTTTTGGGCAAAAAAACAAACAACAAATTTTTTTTTAAACACTAAATTACATGCAACCATTGCTTAAATAGTTGTGACAACTTAACAAGTTGTTCCAAATGAATTCTTAATTGATATTAAAATGAGTTACTAAAGTGAGCTAAAATTTAACAAGAAGCCTTAGGTCTCGATAAAACTCCTGGATGATAGGATTAAGAAAATTACTAACATAACAAATACGCTAACTCCTATTATCAAGTGGAATGAGTAATTCTTAAAAGGGTAATATTAAATTCACTCATAAGTCCCTTTTATTTCAGTTGTGCTTATTAATACTTAATTAGATCAACTTCTACTAAGTAGACATTAATATATTTACTCGATTCAATTATATTCATCTAGGTAAAGGTATATCAAGAGTTCCTTGATGCATAGATATTATAACCTCTTCATTAAAAACTTAATTAATTCTTAAATCTATTAATTCAATATTAATACAATTTCAATGTATTATCAAATTGAATAACTAAAATTAAAGTGCCTAGCATCATTATGATAATTAAATTATCTGATGAAAGACTCCACTTGGGTTAACAAGGTTCGCAAGATTTAGTCTATTTTATTTTAGAGAAAATATATTACGTCGCTACAATATCCTCTAAAATTAAATATTTAATAAACTATATTAAATTATTCCATGTAATTATAAAAACCATTAAGATTTCTAAAGCGTAATTATATAACTTAAATCAAGTTGTCATATATTACTTCATTAAATATTAAATATTATGTATTCAATATTCACATTACCTCTTGGTTTAAATTTAATCAATTAAACTTTACAGGAAAAACCATCAATGAACTTCTTTAAAAGAATTTACTAAAAAGAGTACATTACTCTTCTATAACTAAGCAATTTCCCAATTTAATAGATATTAAAATTCAATGTTAGACATTAGAAGGAATACTTCTTAACTTATATTTTAATCACCATACTATCTTTTCATTATTAAACTTCTCAAATATATTTACGCAAATGTGGTAATAATAATGTTATAGAATAATTCATTAAATTCCAAACTAACTTATAAAACTACATAATAACTCAAGCTTAAAGAATAATTCCACTTCAAATTTTAGAGAAGTATATTTAATCTACAATTTGGTCTATATATTCATCTCTGTCTCTCTCTGTCTCTGTCTGTCTCTGTCTCTGTCTCTGTCTCTGTCTCTCTCTCTCTATATATATATATATTTTCACATTATTATAAAAATAATACACATGAAAACCCTAACAAAAAATATATATTATAAAATGCCCCTTACATTTTGTAATCTCTTCTTATTTCTTCATACTACCCTAACCCTAACCGGGCTAGGGATTTATTTTCTTCTTTTCTTTTGTGCAGGGTGGTGATTCACGCAGGAGGAGCAGCGGCTATGGAGGAGGCAGTGGGTTCTTCCCAACCGCCACTGTGTGTACACATAGCGGCGGCGGTGCCCACTGTGTGTCCACACAGTGGTGGCGCGGGCGCCGCCCACTATCTGTCCACACAGTGGATTTGCCCCCCCAAAACCCTAGGTTTTTTTTTGTGTTAAAATTTAATTTCTTTTGTTTATAAATATAAGGGTATATATATATATTTATATTTATGTATTTTTGATGCATAAGAAACTAAGCTAACTTTACTATGCAGTATATAATATTTTTCTTTTGAACCTTTTGACAGATTAATTAATCTATTCAGATTTAGGTCAATGTATACATTTGTTTTTTTAACCTTGCTGCTTGAAACAGAGATAGACTAAATAATTTAGATTTATTTTCTGCTATAAATGATTGACATAACACTAATAAAATTAAACAACTATAGACTATGATATTATTTAAATTTCTAGATTTTAATTTTTGCAAATAAGTAGATGGCAAAATTAAATAAATCTTAACAACAACTTTATTTATCTAGAACCATTCGAATTTATCCTTAGAGATATGCAAATAAGAAATAAATTGAACATTTATTTTCAAGGTAACATGCATGCAATCATTAAACTTTTAAGAACAATACAAGCTAAAACCCGACAGAATCATTTCATTTATGCAATAATAAATTAACAGAAATAATGCATTTATTTAAGGCATTTTTAGAATACAATATAGACATTATTACAAGAGGGTGAAATACCCAAACTAGTCTCTCATTTGTATTAAATGAGGACTCTAATTAAAATAAATACATTTTCTTTTCAAAGTAATTATAACATATAGTTTCCCTTTACATTTCTGCAACTTAAAATATAAAATATTCCATTCCCAAATCTTTTTCTACAAACAATGAATCCAACAACTTCTACTTGTCCTTTTCTTTTCTTCCAACAATCTGCAATAAAATCATTGGCTATGACCATGGAGTGCTCACCTCCCAGCCTAGGCTTACTAGAAGCCACCCTCGAGCTTGGAGAACCAAGCCCTAGACAGGTTATACATGCAAACACAACAAACAAGGGATAACAAACACACCATCATATTTCCAACCAAGGCTACACTGCACCACACAATGTGATGATTTTACACGGGTGGTAGTGGACCAAATACCCTGAGGAGACTGCAAGTATGGTAAAAACACAAAGTCACCTCATGGCAAACAAAGATATATCATAAGTATAATAACCCCACATCCTTATGCCCCCCAAGGCATTCATGCCTTATTTCCCTCCTTATGACCCCCACATGCATAAACAAGCCATGTAGCAAGGGTCACATAAATATCCCTTGAGATCCCTCTCATAATGAGAGCCTCTCACTCGAGGGTTGTCAAACTTCTACCACCAACAAGACTATCCTCTCTACCAACAGTAGGAGGTCTTGGTTACTCCCAAAACACAAAATGCATACAAGAAATAAAAGACATAACACGTAATAATTTTCACAAAAGAAAAATGCAAGAAACTAGCCTTTTCTTACAAGCAAATCTTTTCAACATAACATGCAACATGAAAACAATACAAAGAGAAGTTAAACCAACCTTCAAACTGCCCAAAGGTATGCTAGATCTAGTTAAGGATGAGAAGCCCAATTCCACAATCCCTGTTTCTCTACACTTAGCCCAATTCCTATACCAATTCCTTTCTTTTCAAAATTGCATTGTCTCCAAAAATGGAGAGTGGGTGATTACCCGCAAAATCTCTCATTCTTTCCTAAGAAGACCTCAGTGAGAGTTCTCACAGGTTTCTAAAATTGAAAAAGGAAAAAAGTCCGAAAAAGATCAAAAAGGGATCTCTCATCCAAAAAGAAAGTTAACTAACCTAGATGATGCCTTCTAAATTCAATTTTCACACATCTTAGAAAACTCACTTTTTGGGATGACTAAACAGTCACATGGGAGTAGACACATGCCTAAAAACACTCCTAACCCATAGGTATACCTTATGGACTTTAGGAAACACCGTTAAACTACCCCTAAGAGTCCATTTAACCCTTTTAAAACCCATCTGAAGTTAACTTTCGGGTCAAACCTAGGTTGACCACCCCAAAGATTCTCTACCCAAGGAAAATATAGAACCACATTAAATTATTTGAGAAAGCTATGGTTAAAACAACTCCCTCCAAGAGATAAATTAAAAAATCAAGACATAAATCAACACGTGTCAAGTGACACAATAAAATACTTTACAACATTACACATGAAATTTTGTCTCTTGTTGGATTTACACAAATCAATAAATAACATTTAACACACATGCATAATTTACTATTACAAATAAAATACGATACATACAGAGTGTTGTCTCTCCAAATAGACAACCCCTGGCTTTATAGACGTACATAGGTCTAGGTTTGGTTCTCCATAATATTTCCATGGTCACATGGATAATTTTCTTGCGCATCTCAATTACACATTAGTACTTCCAAATAACCTCATATCATATTAAAACACATGAATAAGAATACACGTCAAACACTCTGCATACAATTCCCATTTAAACCCATCAATATATCTTATATCCAAATAAATTTACATAAGCAGTTATCATAGTCCTCATAATTTTGATCCATACATAAGACATGCATCCTATTTCTATCATCTTAGTAAAGTCCTGAAATTCCAATAATGACATACATCATTACAAAGTAATCCTATTCTAGAATCGTATAGAGTCCTATATCTATAATGCATAGAAATGAAGCATCAATATATATGAATGTTATCCAAATCATGAAATCATATAAGTTCCAAATCCATAATGCATAAAAATAAAGCATCCATAACACATCCAAAATGTACACCGCAAGGTGAAATGATTCTGTAACCTGGTTTGATTACTTTTCTCACCAATCTATCCGTCTAACATAGCCCATCCTATTGAGTTATAGCATTTATTAGTATGGTCAACCATGGTCAACTGTGTTAACCAGAGCTTGATCGGGGAGGGCTCTATAGAAACTTACCCGATGTGTCTATTCCCAAGGATTTTAAATGGACAATCAATGGAATGGTTCTCAAGACTACCATCTAAAATTAAATCTTTTGAAGAACTTGTGAACAAGTTTATCTCACAATACTCCTACAATGTAAGAAATGAGATAACAATTCTACATTTATGTAATGTCAAGCAAAATAATGGTGAATCTTTCATGGTCTTTTTACAACGATGGAAACAAATGTTCAATAGATATCTAAGAGATGTACCCGATCAAGAGAAAATGAATATATTCATTGACAACCTTATCAGTGAAATGAGTTACTGTCTTAAAATGCAATGTCATCCTTCTTTTGCTAAGATGATTGAAAATGGTCTAAAGATAGAAGATGCAATGGTAAAGAAAGGAGAGTTAAAACTTTATAACAATTCCAACAACAACAACAACAACAACAATGCCAAACCTAAATTCTGGTCAAAGAATAGGAATCTTACCAATGGAGGAAATGATGATAGTAATGCTACCAAACAACAACTAATCTTCAACTTATCAAGTCAAATACCAAGCAATAACAATAAAGAGAACAATAAATCCAGGTCTTTCTTCTCCAATCCTCGCTGGAAATTCACAAATATTGGAGAACCCTTGGAATCAACTTTGAAAACTCCTCTTGGAAATAAATTGATTACTTTACTAGAAGCAATAAATTATGAACCTCACGTAAAAACCTAATTGGTGGTATGACAATAATTTTTGCAATTACCATCGAAACAAAGGACACCAAACTAATGATTGTTAAAGATTGAAGCACCTTATTCAAGATTTAATCAATAATGAAACTATCACGGTGGATAGTCATAAGATGAATGAATCACATCTAGGATTCAAAAATCCAATTCCAAACAATGAAAAAGGTGAACAATCTAAATCAAAAGATGACAAAGGAAAAGCTAAAGTGAATTACACTTATACGTATGATGATGTGGTAAATGTCATCATCATTAAAGATAACAGACCTTCAGAACCAATCAACGTCATTACGAGAAGGAAAGCGAAGGTTACATTTCTGAGTATAATAAATGAATCAACATCCACTTCATGACAATACAACTTAGTGGAATAATTGCAAAGGATACCCACTCAAATATCAATTTTAGAGCTCCTAAAAGTTTCACCTATGCATAAGGAAATATTGGAAAAAGCTCTAATAGAAACAACAGTTTCAAAAGACCTAGATGTGGATCAGTTCCAAAACATGGTGGGACACCTTATAGCCCCTCATTGCTTATTATTTTCTGAAAATAATGACGCATCCTTGCAACATCCTCACAATGCTGCCTTACATGTTGAATTCACCATTCATGAAACTCATGTCCAACACATACTTATAGATGGTGGAGCTGGCTTAAACATTTGTGCATTAAGTTTAATAAAGGCTTTGGGATACTCAGAAAATGCAGTAGATCCAAAGAAGAAGATAACTATTAAGGCTTATGATGAAGAAGAGCATTCTTCTAAAGGAACTGTGATGCTACTAATTAAAATAGGACCTATGTAAAGGAATACATTATGCCAGGTTTTAGACTTGAATTTGTCTTATAAAATTCTTCTAGGAAGACTATGGATTCATGACATGCAAGCAGTTCCTTCTACATATCACCAGAGTGTACATTTTCCTCATGAGGGACAAGAAGTCACTATAGTCATAGACTCTAGTCAATATTGCAATAATCTGAAACCAACACAAGATACAAGAGTTCCACATAACAGAGAATCAGTCTATCCCACCAAAGAAATTCAAAAAAAATTACGGGAAAACTTTGAGAAAAAGATCAAACTAAATGATGAAGGAATGGGAAAATATTTTTTACATAGCTTGCCACTTTCACCTAAATCATATGGAAAGCCTACAAATGTTCAACCACAGATCTCAAAAAAATCAGTCGAAATGTTTGATGGAGCATTGGTTAGAGCTGGAACACCTGCAGAAGAAATTGAAGAAAAAGACATTCTTAGTTGGTTGTACAAAGATGAAAATGAAACTATAGCAACAACTACAAAAGTCAATATTCCCATAGAACAATATGGCAATGGTTATAAGATCATGCAAAAAATGGGATATGAGGGAAAAGGACCAATTGGTAAGAGACAAGAAGGAATTTCAGAACCTATTTGTCCTCACACTCAATCTAAAGAAGATAAATCATAACTTGGTTATCCTAAATCAAAGCAAAAACAACACAATTATCAACATCCAAGGTGGAGAAAGAAAACAGTCCCTAAAGAAGAACCATGGCAAGAAAAGCTACACCAAGCAGCATAAATAGTAGCCAACAAAAAAAAAGAAGAATATGAGAAACAACATGAAGAACTTGCAATCAAAAGATAAGAAGAATCTTGCAAACAAGTTCAAGGAATACAAAAAAGTGTTGAATCTGATCAATATATTCCAGAAGCAGTGAAAGAATAGATGGCCAGAATCAGAGAAATTTTCTCACCATATAATATTCTTGTTAGATATAGTGGTGTAATAGAAGATATAAGATAGCAAAAGAATCCTCTATGTCATGTGCACAAGTATGTCAACTTCAAGATACAAATGAACCTATTGAAATTAATCAAGAAGGAACTGACATTATCAAATGTATGTTTTGATATAATCCATTTGTTTGAGGGACAAACGTCAAATGAAGAGTCACTTGATTGTGAATCACAAAATGCCAATCCTATTTTTGTTAAAGCTGATTAGAGAGCACTATCCTCAAGAGATTTCTATCTATGAAATTACCTACTCTACGCCAAATTATGACTATTACGTCATGAACCTTGAAACACCTAATAATGACGATGACTATGATTTACCCTTGCTTCATCCATAATTAATTGATTGGGATAACCTAGAAAATCCTGAATTGGATGTCTTTTCTAATGATCATGGTTTAGCCATATATCTTATTATTGTCAAACCCATGAAACCTAAGACATCTTCCACTATGGAATTGAGTAACACTTCTTGCAGTCAGGAGAATGCCAAACTTTCTAGTTGCAAAATTGAAATAAAACAAGGAAAAATACCTAGTGCTGAAAACCATTTCATGGCAACACTAGATCAATCAAGAGGAAAAATAAAGGATGTATCTGATGGTGAAAACCTCTTTGAGGCGCCAGAAGATGAAAAGTTTGACATCCTCTCTGCATATTTTCAAGAGAGATCTACTATTTTAATAGTGCCAACAAAAGCAATAAACATTGGCACAACAAAGGATCCCAAGGTCGTTCATCCTGCTGCATCATTATCAGATGAAGAGAGGAAAGAATACATAGGATTCTTCAAACAAAGATAGAAAATTTTCTCTTGGTCCTATGCAGATATGCTAGGACTTGATCCAGATCTTATCATGCATCATCTCAATGTGGATTCAAAAGTAAAACCGGTTAAACAAAAAGTAAGGAAGATGCATCCACACATCGCTCTCCTTGTAAAAGTAGAGTTAAAGAAACAATTGGATGTGGGTTTCATAAGACCTATTGCCTATCCAGAATGGGTTTCAAGCATTGTGCGAGTGTCAAAGCCAGATAAAAGCATAAGAGTCTGCACCGATTTCAGAGATTTGAACAAGGCATGTCCCAAAGATGATTTCCCACTACCCAACATTGATATAATTGTAGATTTATCAGCAAGACATGAGATGTTTTCATTAATGGATGGATTATCGGGGTAGAATCAAATAAGAATTGCCCCTGAAAATAAAGAAAAGACAACATTCACCTGTTCATGGGGTACTTACTGCTGGAATGTTATGCCATTTGGGCTTAAGAATGCAGGAGCAACTTATCAGAGAGCCATGACAACAATTTTCCATGATATGATGCATACATTTATGGAAGATTATGTAGATGACATACTTGAAAAATCTCATAAAAGGAAAGAACATTTGAACATCTTGGGGAAGATCTTTGACAGGCTTGAACAATATCAGTTAAGATTGAATTCAAAGAAGTGTGCATTTGGAGTAACCTCTAGAAAACTTCTTGGGTACATTATATCAGCTTGTGTAATTGAAGTAGATCTAGAATAGGTCAAATCCATCATGGAAATGGAGTCACCTAGGAACATAATTCAATTGCATTCTCTACAAGGAAGATTGCAATAAATCAGAAGATTTGTCTCTCAATTAGTAGATAGATGTTATCCATTCACTCATCTTCTACATAAGAATGTTCCATTCAAATGAGATTAGAAGTGTGAAGAGGCTTTTATACAAATCAAAGAATATCTGATGAATCCTCCAGTACTTGTATCACCAATCAAAGAGAAACCATTGTTGCTTTACATGTCAACAAAAAATGTATCACTAAGAGCTCTTTTAGCACAACATGATGAAGAAGGGAAAGAAACAACAATGTATTACATCATTAGAACACTTGTAGGCTATGAATTGAACTATATATTAGTTGAGAAGACATGCCTAGCAGTTGTATTCACAAATTAGAAATTGCAACATTATATGATGACTCCTTCTGTGAAATTGATAGCAAAAATAGATCCACTAGAGTATTTGTTGAGCAACTCAGCTTTGACAGGTAGGATAGAAAAATGGGTTATGGTACTAAGAGAGTTTGATATAGAATATGTTGATCGAAAGGCTATCAAAGGACAGGTCATTGCTGATCAATTGGATGAAGCACCCTTACAAGATGACACACCATTGCACATTGAATTTCCTGATACAAACATTCTGACAATAAGCACAAAATTTTGGGAGTTGTACTTTGATGGTTCCTATACACAATATGGATCAAGCACTTGAATTTTGTTCATCACGCCCCAGGGACACACAATTCCAAAATCATATAGACCGTGGTTTCCATGCACAAACTATATTGCAGAATATGAAGCATTGACTATTGGGCTCAAAATGGCTATTGAATGGAACATTAAGGAATTACACGTTTATGGTGATTCACAACTTATAATCAACCAAATAAATGATGATTATCAAACTAAGGATGACAAGATCATGTCTTACAAATAGTTGGTTGAAGAGTTTAAAGAACATTTTAAAGAAATATCATTCACTCAGATCCCAAGAAATGAGAATAAAGTAGCAGATGCAATGACTACAATAGCATCTCTTTTGTAGAATCAAGAGAATCGACAACATTATGAATTCCTAGTGGAAGATATCTTGAATCCTATCATTGAATCCCAAAATACTCACATGATTTGCCATATATATGGAACTGATCAATCCTTATATGGCCAAACTTATCAATACTTAAAAGAGAATATCCTTCCTCCTAATCTATCCCACAATTAGAGAAGAAATTTTATTCGTCAGTTATCCCGCTATACTATTATTGTTGATACCTTATATAGACGAGGTCTAGATAGAACTTTATTGAGATGTCTCAAACAAGAAGAATCTGAGAAAGTTCTTAACAAAGTTCACATAGGTATTTGTGGCACACACTCAAGTGGATTAACGCTGGCTAAGAAGCTTATTCATTTGGGTTTCTATTGGTCTACTATGGAGAGAGATTCATTTATATATGCCAAGAAATGCAAATAATGCCACATCCATGAGAATATCATCCACACACCAACATAAGAACTACATCCTATGGCAGGTTCATGGCCATTCTCCCAATGGGGTCTTGATTTGGTAGTTAAGATAAACCCTTCATCCTCTAATGGACACAAGTTCATTTTGACTGCTACTGAGTATTTCACTAAATTGATTGAAGCAGTACCTTTGACGAAAGTGACAGAAAAACAAATATCATCATTCATCTTGTGTTATATAATCTGTCACTATGGAGTCCCTATAACCATTATCATTGATAATGGATGACCATTTAAGAATCAAGATGTGAAGGAACTATGTAAGTGATTCCATATCCAACATAGGTTTTCTACACTATATTATTCACATGGAAATGGTCAAGCTGAGGCATCAAATAAAACAATCTTGAAAATCTTGAAGAAAAGAGTCAATGAAGCTGGTAAAGACTGACACATTCAGCTGAATCCTTCTCTTTGGGCATACCGAACTAGCATTTTCACACCAACGGGGGCAACTCCATATTGTTTAGTCTATGGATCAGAAGCCATATTACTAGTAGAAGTAGAGATACCTTCTCTACGAGTATCCTTGAAAGCTCTTATACCAGAAGAAGAACAATGAGTCTCTAGACTTCAAGAACTTGAGCTGATTCAAGAACGTCGCCAAAATACAATAGATCATTTGAAGGAATATCAACAGAGAATGGTGAGAAGTTATAATCACAAAGTTAAGACACACATTTTTTAGATTGGAGATATAGTTCTAAGGGAGAATCCAAGAAATCAACAAGACCGAGAAAAGAAGGGAAAATTTGAACCAATCTGGTTAGGTCCTTTTGTTATAGTAGCAACATATGGCTCAGGAGCATACAAGTTATCTACCCTTGAAGGTGATTGGTCTGATGAGCCTATCAGTTCCATACATCTCAAGAAGTTCTATGCATGAGATATAAAGTCCTAAAGAAATCAGTAAAAATCAGAAAAGCAGAAAATCCCTAAAAAGCATAAAACAACGAAAACAAAAGAAAAAAATCAAATATGGAAAAAATGCAATAAATTTAGATAGTGAAAAATTGGTAAACAGGCGCTATCTAAAAGTGGGTTCTTGCATCTATGAGATTGCTTTGTGCATCTATCCGTCCTATCCAATCGATCCATCCTATTGCATCTATTGCTTACATCTATCCTAACTTATCTATTTCATCTTTCGCATCCATTACTATAAACTATTTGGTAGGAAATATGCAACTTACCAACAATTATCAATCTTTGACATACTTAGTGTAGTCATTGTCTTAGATTTTATCAGAATCGATCAATCTGCATTATATCCCACCATGGTTTGGATCATTCTTCATACATCCATAATAAAGTTTTGTTTCTGCTGGGGAAAAAATCCTAATTCCTTTTGTTAAGATGATCTTTTAGATATTTGAATATCCAAAAATATTTGGAAAAATTAGAAAAAATCAAAACACCTAGGGTTTTGAAATAGATAACAAGCAACAAAGCAACTGAGATCAAGACATTTTGTAACAACTGAATTGTGAAACTCAAAAAAAAAGAAATAAACCAACAAGTAATGAAGGATTATCGATGATCATTCATCAAAGATGATTATAATATCATTTAATGACCATGAGAACATGTGAATGCCATACAAGATTCAGTGTTTATATCTTGATTTTTTTTTCTAATCATGTACTCTATGCAATTGAAGGATGTTTGTGACTAGAGAAGCTATGATGTGGCATGATTATTTTTCTTTTGTTTGTTGTCTGCGGTTAATCTCTTATTAAGGTATGTACTTGTCTAAGGATATGATCGACAAAAGATCAATGAGGACTTTCCGAGTCATGCATAAAAGGGGATAATCCTTGTCTGTTCTGCAAAAAATACTCAAGTCAGCTTGATTCATTATATCAAGTTGCTTGTATAAACTTGCTATATCAAAATCCATGTAAGAAGTACTCAGGCCTACTTGAATCATTATGTCAAGTTTCTTGTATTTTCTTACAACATTCAAAAGCTCAATGATGAAATCGAGCATTGTTATAAGACAACATATGAAGAATGGAAGTATAATTTTAGTTAGTTCATTTTAGATCATCTCATTATTCATCTGCATTATAAGCATTCATTGTTAGTTGCATTATAAGCATTTCATTTCATTCAAAGATCAACGGTCATAAATAAAGATTGAGTATACTTGGACAAACAATTTTTTTTTGCATTTGATCATGGTAGGTTTACTCATCTTTAGAATCATTTAAGTTATTATCATTCATTTTATTTAGTTGCATTCAATCATTGCATTAGTTTGTATTCCATTAAGTGCATTTCATAATCATGTAGTATATCATCATTATTATTTACATTAGGTTCATTATCATTTTAGTTTATTTTTGTCCATTAAAGTCATTTAGTTGCATCTTTGCACTTAGATTTATTTATAATTATAAGCATTACATATAAGCATCCATAAATTGCATTTCATAATCATCATTTACATTTTTAAATCATCAAAATAAAAAACATTTCATGTAGATCATTTGCATTTTAAATCATTATATGCATACACATTAAAAAATAGAAAAAATCAACATACATTTGCATGCGTAATCATTAGAAGCATTCTCATATAGATCATTGCATTTACATCATTTAAGTAAAGCATATCATTTAAGTTAGTAATCATTTTCATTTACATCTATAACCATTAAAGTGCATCCATGATCATCAAAATAAAAAATCAAATGCATTTTCATTTCATCATCATTTCATCATATAGAACATCATCATCATAAAATAAAGGAAAGAAAAGATCATCATAATATCATCCATCTAATCACTGCATATATGAATCATGAAGCATATAGATCATCATCATATAGAGTATCATGCATAACAAACCATAGATCATCATCATATAGAGTCCATGTTTGCATATAGATCATTATTAAAAAAAAAGTCCAAGCATACAATGATATCAGATCAATAATAAAATACAAGTGCCTCATCAATATAAATCACGTCTACAAGTCAAGGCTATCCTGTGCTACTACCACCTGACTCTGTCCATTTCTATGGTTGTGGGTGAGAAGATCCTCCATATGGTTGTCCCCCCGATCTCCACTCCTCTGAGGATGTCCCATGACCTCACCATTGCTAGTAGCCATCCTCACAGTAGTCTGATAGCTCCCTACTCTCTAACTCTCTAAGACTAAATCCTCATAAAATCGTTGCTAGTGTGTTGTCTCCTTCCCAGCCCGAAATAGTTCTCTGTCGGTATCGACTAAGCTAGTGCCAGATCCAACCTGTTGAATGTGATCAAGAAGGGCCTGAGTATTCTGTTATCTCCTAACAACCCTATCTCTCTCTGTCATAAGTCTCTGCACCTGTGCCCTAAGCTGATCTATCTACACTCTGAGATCATCCAAGGTCTCTTGCTTTGGCACATCCTGCTGAGGTGCATCCCAAATCCCCTCATCTCCACCTCCCTCTCCACCTGCTGGAATCTCAACTCGAGTAGCCCTCAAGACCCGTCATCTAATGAGAGGACCATGACCCTCTGAATCCTCCTCCACCTTATCCCCTCCGCCATGAGATGCAATAACCCTAGGATCTTGATGAATCTAACCTAAATCAATGCCTCTCCCTTGACCCTTGTCCAATCTAGTAGTCCTACCTCCTCCTATAGAGGGTAATCCTCTCACTGATCTCATACCTACCCTGCATGTATCCCTCCCAATTTGTCCCACATCTCTCCCTCCCATGGGAAGTGGTCTCCCAACCCTACCAATTAGTCCAAAAGGTCCTCCACAGACTCTCAATCGACCTCCTCTCCGACCAGGTCTCCTACTGCCTCCATCTCCTCCCTCATTTCCCTCATCTCTGGCCTCTCGAGCAGCTCTAAGTTCTCATGTTTGTCTCCATCTCCTAATGATGGGATCATCTAAATCATCCTCCTCATCTACTGAGATGGGAAGAGGGTCTACTGGATCAGTGATATGAGGAAAAGGGTGTGCAAGCATGTACTGAGCATAATCCACACTGACCTCGGGATCCAAAATGTGTAATCTCAAATCATAAGCTACCATAGGATCAGCCAATAAATTTACGCATGCTATCTCAAAAGACAAAGAAGGTCCCCAATATCGCCTATCATTGTATCGTCGTGCATACATGGCGACACCGGTAGGCATGTGTTGAATGATACCAAACTGTCTCAAAATGCGACCAATCAACTATCGCTCAACAATGTATGGAGTATGACCAATCAAATATCTACTTTGCAAAATATATGGTAATGTTCGCGCATCATTCATCCATGGATCACACTTGATATAGGGTCTCCAAATGATGATATCCAGTGAATCTAGAACCCAACGCAAATACTCCATCTTACCTAGCTTATGCTAAGTAAGGATACTTGTATATAAATAGACATATGGTTGCCTATCACCAAAAACTCTATGATGGATAGGTCGAGTAACAACAATGTGCTCCCAACACCAGATCTGTAAAAGTGTACATCCTATAGATAGACTAACACTGTCATCAAAGACAACCTAATGAAGATCATGATACAAATGAGAAAGCATGCAACACCCCATGCATATTGAGTTCGATGTTGCATCATGCTCTGTAGAATCTCACCCCAACCAACAATGAAACCTTGAGATCTCTTATCTGGATAGATGAATATGCCAATCAATCATGCAAGAATAATTGGGAGAGTCTCGTAGTACATGACCATATCCTCCCATTAGATCTCTCCTCTAGAAATGCTATCATCACTAAATACGGCTCTGCAAGCCTCTATCCGTCCAAGATCCTAAAAATCATACTGGACTAACTCACCAGTCATGGGTATGTGTAGAATCCTGTAGACATCCTCGAGTGTAACACTAATCTCACCGGTGGGTAGGTGGAAAGTGTTATGCTCGCTATGACATCTCTCTACTAAGGTAGTCAACAAACCCCTATTATGGGTAATATCAGGCATGTACAACAAATGGCATAATCCGCAGACATCTATATGTCTAATCTCATCCTATGTAAGCTCTAGCACTAAATGGCACATGGTCGGGAATTTCTCCCGACACTAGAGAACATCAAGTTTCTCCTATTTAACAAGATAATTTGATCTTTATCAATTATCTATCTATCAAATCTAAGAGATCGTTAATCTATCAAACAAATGATTAATCACATCAACAATCGATCAAATCTTTTCTACAAAAAAAATAAGGCTATCAAATCAACTTTTAAATCATCACAAATGATTTTCTACCAATCACTGAGTTCAGTTAACTCTATCAAGTTCTTTATCAGAGACTAAATTAGTCTCTTAGAGCTAATCTATCAATCTACCAATCAAATCAATCAATCATTTATCCTATCAATCAAATTTATCAAATTCTCTATCAATCAAACATCAATCAACATACCTATCCATCAAATTCATGCATCAAAATATCAAATCAAATCGTCTAAATGAATTTTAACATAGTCAAAATCAAACAAATTCATTTTTTTTAACCAAATGCACTAGTCCTCAAAACAAAAGCGCTATTCTATTAAGCACACGCGCTGAAACACACATATACATGGACCTTTTTCATTAAAGCGCTAACACTTGGAGTAAAAGCGTGAAAATAGTCAAATGGGCTAACCTTTTTCATGAAAGCGCGAACACTCAAAGCATAAGCGCTAACATAAAATGTATATTTGTAAACATACAAGACACAAGCACTAAAACATAATGGAAAAAATCAATTTTTTTAAAAAATAGCCTAACACATGCCGAAAAACAAGGAAATTTGTACGGAAAGTTGCAAACAAGCTCAGGATAAGGTGCATACTAGACAACCATACTCGAGAGGTCACTGATAACGTCATACACGCTTAGATTGATGATTCTCAAATAGGATAACCATTTTTCCAGCTCAACAAGAAAATTCTTTTCACTCCACAAGCTAACAAGGATGCAAATGAGGATAAAATTAACCTAGGTTAATTTTATAATTACCATTTGAAAGGGCAATTTATGCTTTTAAGTGGGGCAATTTTATTTATTTTTCACAAATGAATTTAATTGAGGGACCTTTTCAATTATCGTGAAATTAATCATTCAATTTTTTCAAACAATTTCACGATCAACGTCTCGAGGGGGCACACAATCAAGATTTTTATCTCCATCAGGCGCATTATCGAGACATAATTTAATCTTTGAAACAATGTTGTCTCAACATCATTTCAAAGAGGGGCAAAATGTATACACATAAAAATGGCTATGAGCAATTAAATAAATATTTTATATTTATTTAATAATTATTCTTTTATTAAATAGTTAATTTGAAAAGATTAATTTATTTAATTCATTTCATTTTCTTCTATTAGTTAATTTAATTGAAACATTTTATTGATTAATTTGTTATATCCTTTTCTTCTAATCAATTAATTAAATATCTAATGTTTAATTATTCCTCTATCTACTATCCTATAGTCTCATTCATTAAATAATTTCTTAATTATTTAATCCCTTTTCCAACTCACCTTCCATATCCACTTCATCTTTCCTTTGCCAACTCATCCATCATGTGGCTAAATTAATTCAACAAAATTAAATAAAATAGAATCATTTGTTAGCCTTTTATCTCCAACTTTAAAAATAAATGAAATATTGTGTATGTACACATATTTCCTAACCTTCTTCTATATGTTCTCCAACATCCCTATATCTTAGGAGGACTTGAGTCAACTTGTCCTCTCATTCCTACATCTTCTACAACTATCCTATTTCCTCTCAGGTCTTCAACTCAGTCAAGGTGAGATGAGTGACACTTGTCTTCTCCTTCCCCTTTTTTCTCAACCTTCAACTTCTTGCTCATAGCCATCCAATTTACAAGATTTGATCATGACCGTTGATCTCTGCCACCTAATATCATGCACTCAAAAATCTATAAAAAAGAGGCCTCCTAAGCCATTCTGAAACTAATAGACTAATAGCTAATCATATAGTCATTCTAGGAGTCTTTATCTTGCATCCATGAGTTTGAGTTTGAAGCTATTAGCAATTTTAAAATTCGTATCATAGCTTAATATCATGTTAGCTTAAATCATTTGCATATGCATATCATAGTATCAGTCAACTATCACTCTATTCTTCATCTTTCATCTTGGAAGTTACCAATGCTTCTCTGAGAGAAAATCATCTACAACTAGGAACAGTGGAGTTAGGATACAATGATGTGTAAAATCATGGAAGGTATAATATTGTTTATTTCATTTACTTCATGTCAATTCATTGGTTGAGGTTAATGTTGGAATCCAAGAACACTGAGACGAGGGTGGGGGGGATCAACGTTCTACCAAAATGTTCAATTTTAACCTTATTATAACATGCATTCACCAACTGGTAAACCGGTACATATAAAATTAAAAGAAGTAAATCAATCAATAAGCCAATTACACAAATCAATACCATAACAAATAATTATGCATGGAAAAGATCAAAGAGGAAAAACCATGGTGGGATTTGTGACCCAAAATATCAATCCATTGGACATATGAAAAAATATTACATAATATGGGGGCCTGCACATGCCGGAAGGCTTACAGCCTAGAGCACACTACTCAACACAAAGGAGTCTCAACTGACTATAGTCACTTTAAATAATAAAATAAAATACTGAACTCATTTAATGCATTTGCTATGCCTGATAGAGTTCTGGTTCAAGCTCTCACTGTTCCGGTTATGAAAACCCTAAACCCTTACTGGAATAACCTTCACATTACAAGATCCTCAATTACAATCATTACCATCATATCCTATCATATCTCTGATTTTACAAAATGATCTAATCAACTGACCTATATACCCTTACAATCCTTCATGATTCATGTCGGCTTACATAGATAATTACAAAATGATTATACATGTCGAATCATTACATATATACATAAATAACAAAATGAATTGTTGATTGTCAGATGTCCCAATGATGTCGGCCTCCTATACCGATACATTGTTTGTAATTCATGTCCGCCTTCAATGTCGGTACCCACAGAATCCTTCCTACCGATGCTGGTGAAGTGTCTATCGGTGAAGTACCAAACTAAGGAATGAAGCCGTAACATGTTTCCATCAATGACAACATATGAAACCAATCAAATGAGTGTAAATTTCCAACAATATCCCCCTTTGGCATTAATGGCAACACTCATGTGAAAAATGATAATGGTTTCCATCTATCAGTTTCACTCTGAGACTGCTCCCCCTGAGCTGAATATCCATTTGTGATCATGATCTATACAAAATACTCCATATCTCCTGATGTCAAGAATAATTTTTTCACCTATACCTCCCCCTTTGACATCAATGCCAAAAAGAAATACCAAAAACCAAGATGAAGAATGAAATATTGTACAAAGAATGTGTCCCAAAACACCTTACCGGAGCTGAATATAATTGAAAATTTCCAAATAGGATTTCTCCAAAATCTCTAGATAAGTATCCCAACTGGATTTGAATGTGTCAGATACTGATACAAGTCCATTAAGAATGTGAGCATAAGACTCTTTATCCATAAGCTCTATCGGTGTGGGCTTGCCAACCATTTCAATACGTTCCTTCTTATGTACACTTAAGGAGTCCAACCGGGGACTCACCAATCCTTTGAGCCGTTTAGCTCTCCTAATAATTTTGTCTTTATCCCTTTCAAGAGCTGAAATTTGAGCTTCTAATACCAAAATCTGTCCATCAATAGATGTAGTCAAAGAATTGGAAACATCAAAAGAATTGACTATACGTACAATTTTATCATGTGAATCCTTAATCCCTTTATCTATATCTATTGTAAGTAATCTAGTGTTACAACATACTCTGTATATATTAGTACATTTCCTTAAAGCATTATCAATTAACTTTAGTTTGTCAAAAATCTCTTTCTTCTTTGATTCAAGCATCTGATCAAAAGTAGCTCTCTTAGCTTGTGTGAATCTCTCCAATGCCTGCTGGTTAGATATCTGCTGCAGTGATTGAAAATCCTTCGTAATGTGCTTAGTAATTATTTTGAGCTTGCCGCATGGGCTTGCTCCTTTGTCAAAATGGCACTCTGGGACAAGTCTGTGCAAAATTGGGATTGATTGATCAATTATTCCTTTGTCTACTGATCCTTTATTCATCATCTTTTGAGAAGCCATCATCATGAGCTCAGTATAACTCATCTCAGTTATGCTCTTCTTCTCTACCTATGAGGTGTCAATTGACAACAATGATGTGCTCGCTACCGGTTCCCTGTCGGATTCGTCTTTCTTCTCCTATGATGGTTGATTAACTTTAGTAACTTCCTATTTTGCACCGGTGGCTTCGCCACTTGGTGCAGTATTAGTTACTGCCAGTTCCACATGAATTGTATCCTTAACCTATACATTCTAATCCAGAGGACTATTGTCCTCAACATTTGTAGCCTGTACACTCTATGAATCTATCAGTATCTCCACATTTTCCGGTATCACCTTCGTGTCCTCTACATTGGATTCTACCAGGGGCTCTACATCCAATACCTTATTATCTTTCAAAATTGTGGGTGAGGCACCCATTATACCTTTGCCTTTCCTTTTAACCGAGATGTCAATAGTGTCTATTTTAGATTTTGGTGAAGTGTACAAACTAGGGTTGTCAATAAATAATTGAACCCATGCCTTGTGGGTTTCACTAATTATTTCATTAACCCTACCTGACATAAGACTAACTATCCTATGCTTGCTTCAAAAAATTGTTTTGTCTACAACTTCAAGTGTCATATCCAACTCATTTGGAGTAATGGATCCACAAGTAGTTAATAACTCTTGATTTTTTATGCACCTATCCTCCTTCATAGCCAATAATCTCCTAGCATCTAGGTTGTCATATAGTTGTGCTGGTATTTTCTTCTCAATTTCTAAGAAAGCCTTCTTAAATATATCTAGATATAACAAAACTGCTTCCTCAATTTCTCTCTGCTCATCATCATCTATGTGCTCATAATAGAATTGTACATTTTTCAACATACCATCCTTAGTGATTTCATTTATCAATTCTGCACAAGTCCTTGGTGGGATAATAGTTACATTACCAGATACAATAGCAAGGTATGTGTCATCCATCTTCTTTCTTTTGTCAGTACCTAGATGGTGCAGAAGGTGTATGAGATGTTTCCTTTGGAGCACTTTTCTTTTCCAGTATCTTGATTGTGACCTTCCTTACCGATTGTTTCCTTGCTTCCTCCTTAGACTCCTCACCTTTCTTCCTCAATACCTTCTTGAATGCTAAAGGTGTGTCATCTTCAGTTCCAGAGTCTGATGGAATAGGCTCAATGAAGATTTCAAGCTCTTTCCTCTTCCTTCTTTTTGCCAGAACAACATCCATTAAGGCCTTGATGTCTTGAGATACTTGTTCAACAAATTTGCTAGCCTTGCCTTGCTATTTCTCCCTCTTCTTCCTATTGAATTCACTTTGAACCTCTTGCTTCTTCTGTTTTGCAGTACCAAATGATTTTTCAGTCTCATCAATAGGAGCATCAATTAACATCTTGGCATAAGCATCCAAAATTTCAGCATCAACCTCATATCCCATGTCCTCTATCCATATCTTCTGGGCTTTAACTACTTCCATTAAGGTTTCATCCTTTTTAACCATAAAGAAAATCTCGGTTGAGTATTTCTCAACAATTTATTTAGGAACCCTCTCTCTAGATTTCATTGCCTTTTGAAATACCTTGAAATAACCCCAAACCTTATCATCTCCCTAACTACCCAAACTAGAAATAGATTGTTTCAGTTGTTTGCCTACCAGGATATCAAATGCCCATTGTCTCTTCCCAAAACTGGGAGTTTCATTAAGGAGATGTAACATCAAGCAGATAATAAGATTCCCATACCAGAATATCCCCTTTTTCTCTCCTTTGATCTTCCCAATGTTAATTAAAAACTCATCTAACATCCATCCACAAAGATCTATCTTATCATTTTCCCTCATAATCTTATGTGTGGCATATATGCAGGATCTAGAAACAAAATTGAGATGACTGGATTGAGTTACCTTATACCCAATGATCATGCTACCAAATCTGATGTCTCTATCAGTGATGGTGTTGACCCTCATTGAACACCAATCCGAAGTTGTGTCAGTGAGTTTGTTAACTTGATCATTTGAAATCTTTTTCTCTGGACACTGACCAATCTACGATTAACTGGTGATGACCCTAATGGCCTCCTTCATGATCTTATAAGGTCTGTCCAACCAAATGAACTCTCCATGAACTCTTCTCAATACATATATGATGATCTCATCTTCAAATTCAGGAATATCAAGAATGCCAGTAAACCCTAGATCCTCAATGTGCTTAAACTCGGGCTTGATCTTTCCAGAGTCTCCCATAAACTTGCTCATATGCATGCTCTTAATGTCACCGGTACCTAGATTCTCAATGTGGCATTGAATGTATTCTCTGACATCTTCCACATAAACAACTCCTTCGAGAACACGGGAAAATGCGCCAATCAAATCATCCAAGGTGGAAATATATGAACATTGCTTGAAAATTGGCCTGGGATGGTCCTTAACCTCGACAACAGTAGGATTTATAATGAAAGTAAGTGCAGAGGATGATCCTGCTTCCATGATGAAAGATGATTCTGATAAGTACCTATGAAATGGTTGCCGGTTAAACCCTAGAGAACTCTTTCGATCACTGGTGGAATTGCTAAAGAAGATATTTGATCGCACTAAACTTCCTTAGACTTGCTTTGTATCTCTCTTAATCACTTTGAATGCAAGGTGATAAAAAATGAAATGGATTCAACCTTTTAACCTTCAAGAAACCCTAATCTATTATTGATACGAATGACTTCCAGTGGAACATACTAGATCTCGGTCGAACATCTCCATGCTGGATAAACTTTTCCAATGTTAGGAACATCTTCTAGACCTCCTTCCTAGGGCTTATGCAACATTTTCATGAATGTTTCCTACCCCTAAGGTATCTGCCTCATTTACCAGATGAGATTCCTGTCGGTGCAGGAGCAATCTCCTCTATCGGTTGAGTAACTAGAGCATTCCCATCTGCTAATTGATTATCTAACTTCCTGACCCATTTCTTGGTATGATCTTACCGAATTTCATTGATCTTTTTTTTCCCTTTATTATTTGATCCATCATTGTTAACCGGTGGATTTTTGCGTCCACAAAACTTAGCTATGTGTCCAATCTTGTTGCATGCATAGTATGTAACATTGTTCTTTTGAATTGCTTTGCTATAACTGGTATAATTTCTTGACCTGCACTGATTAGCCATATGTCCAAATTTTCCACATGCATGACATTTAACATTCATTTTGCAATCTTCTGTCTTATGACCATACTTATTACATTTAGAACATTGACCGGGAGTAGAATTATAGTTTTGATTTGCTCTATTTCTACATTGCCTAGCCATGTGACCAAATTTATTACAAACAAAGCATCTACCATTAAAATTGTAAGCATTAAGCCACCATACTGGTGTCTTTTGGTTCAGATCTTCATTTGTAGTACTGGATGGAGCTTTGACCTTGTTCAAATCCAAGTGCACTGGAATCTCCATTCTGTCTTTGACTTTTCAATAATTCATCAAGTTGTGCTGAACTAACCTTGAATTTATCCTTGTACTCACTTGCAATAGCCAGATCATCTCTTAGAATTATCATCTATCTTTCAAGTTCTTGTTCATTGCTTTGAGATTGCACTAATTATGTTCTCAACATATCATTTTCATGAGCCAACCAGATGCATTCTTCAGACCTATCTTTTAGAGATCTCCCAAGGTTTTCTTCATTCATCTTCTAGTCTTCAATCTCCTTTGACATCTTCATAGTTAGGGCTTGCATTTCATTCCTCATAACCATATTCTCCTGACTCAGCTTCTGACATTTTTCATTAAGGACATGTTTCTCTTTATTATCATGATTATGTATAAGTTCCTTCCTCCTAGCTTGAATATATGATAACCTCTCCTATAGGATAAGAATAAATTCCTTGGCAGAATTCAATTCATCTTGTAACTTCAAGTTCTTCATCCTTTTAGCATCATAATCTTAAAGGGCTACCTCAAGTTTCTTCTCTATACTCATATCCATGGATTTTGTATTCAGGATCTCCCTCAAGCTGTTAGACTTCCTCCGAGATACATGGCTCTGATACCAATTGTTGGAATCCAAGAACACTAAGAGGAGGAGGTGAATCAGTGTTCTACCAAAATGTTCAATTTTAACCTTATTATAACATCCATTCACCAACCGATAAACCAATACATATAAAATTGAAAGAAGTAAAGCAATCAATAAGCCAATCACACAAATGAATACCATAACACAGAGGATTATAAATGGAAAAAATCAAAGAGGAAAAACCATGGTGGGATTTGTGACCCACAATATCAATCCACTAGCCATATGAAAAGATATTACATAACATGGGGGCCTGCACATGCAGGAAGGCTTACAAACTAGAGAAAATTAATCAACACAAAGGAGTCTCACTAAATACAATCACTTTCAATAATTAAACATAATACTGAACTAATTTAATGCATCTGCTATACCTAATAGAGTTTCGATTCAAGCTCTGACAATTCTGGTTTTGAAAACCCTAAACCCTTACCAGAATAACCTTCACATTACAACATCCTTAATTACAATCATTACCATCATATCCTATCATATATCTCATTTTACAAAATGATCTAATCAACTGACCTATATACCCATACAATGCTTCATGACTCATGTCGGCTTTCATAGATAATTACAAAATGATTATACATGTCAACTCATTACATATATACATAAATAACAGAATGAATTGCCGATTGTTGGATCTCCCAATGATGTTGGCCTCCTATACCAGTACCCTATTTGTAAGTCACATTGGCCTTCAATGCCGGTACCCATAGAGCCCTTCCTACCGGTGAAGATACCTGATGATACCGGTGAAGTGTCTACCGGTGAAGTACCAAACCAAAGAATGAAGTCGATGTTAGAAAGTTCGGTTAACCAGAAGATAACTGGGAGGGGGGAGGTGAATCAGTTGTCACAAATTACAAGAACATTCAATAATTAAAACTTTAATATTGGAATCCAAAACATTAATACCAGAATAGCAGTTAAACAATTAAGTATAGACAATAATCACATAATAAAAGCCATCCACACAACACCAAGATTTGTATGTGGAAAACCCGGTAAAGGGGAAAGCCACGGTGGGAAGCCTACCCATAGTCAAATAATACTTCTGTAGTAAGTATGTGAATTACAATGAAGGGGCCTGCACTGTTGGCATTATATGAACTGGTATGAGGACATAATGACATTGTATGTTGTCATTGATGTCAATATGTTGAAGAGGTGTGAACCAGCATATGTGAGAATCGATATAACACTGTGAACCGACATTTGTGCCAAAGTGAAGCGGTGTGCTTGTTCATGATGAACCAACATATAGTTATGGGAACTGGCATATGGAAGTATTGTATGACTACCAGTTGGTAGTCTCAACTTTAGGGTTTCCGGTTGATGTGCTTCAAGCCTGTGTGCCTCAACTGATGATATTGTGTGATGAGTTAGCATTGTAAAGAAGAACAGATCATGTTTCCATGTAAGCCTGTGTGTGTGAAGGATCTTGCATGAGGGAGATATTTCCTATCTACCTCGAGAATGTACAAAGTCTGTAAAATGGTGATAACATGTGATGGGTTATCAGCTACCATAAAATCAGTGGAAATGAACAATGGAGAATGTCTTGAGTTTGGATCAAGATCTGATGCATTTAATGTTGTGTGCTGAATGGTCAGGATTGAACCATTTGAATTCCTTAACCTAACATGTTTAGGGTTTAGGGTTTATGCTACCGACCTATCTATTTTCCTATAAGGTTGATGTTGTGTCTCTTTCTGAGGTTGTTGGCAAAAGTTGTGTGTGTATCCAAGAGAAGGGATACGTGATTCTTGCCAGACCAAAAAGGAGAGAAGTGATACTTGCAGAGTGTAAGTGCAGAAGGTGAAGAGGAACTTAAGCAGATCTACATTATCATTGAGTGCTATTACCAGATCATTGTAATACCCATTGATCTCTAACCACCTCAACAGCTGGAAAATCCCTTAACAGGGTAGCCTTAATCGGCTTGCTGAAAATCCTTTAATAGGGTAATTCAAAGCTATTGAGATTGGAATCCTTTAGATATTGAGTTCTTGAATCCTCTAACAAGGTAACCTTTAATAGGGTTTAACCCTTAACTGGGTATTGTAGCCATCCCTTAATCGGGTGATCTCTAATAGGATCGGTTCCTAGCAGAACCTATTGTAATGTCTCTAACCGGACAAGGCTTCTAACAGAGTAGACTTCTAAAGAGTTCAAAAATAGCTTGTGGGTATTCATCCCCACTGTGGTTTTTTCCAGTTGGGTTTCCACGTGAAAAATATGTGTGTCATGTGTGATGCTTTTATCTTGTGATACTTTGCTATTATCTGTCAAGCATATGATGGTTCTGTGTTTTATGCCTATCAATAAAACATGTTGAACTAGCTGTTATTATGGTCTGATGATAGATCACCTGTTTATGCATAAGGGTGAAATGGTAGTCTAGTCTCGAGCTGAGTGAAAAGCTAAGTGAGTAACTGATTAATGCTTGACTCAAACATTCTTAGCTTTAACGGTTGCACTCTATTTCAAACCAGTATCACTATCTACCAGTCATTTGAAGTGTTTGTTGTCAAACCAGTTTTGGAATGTATTTTTGCCTGTACTGATTCAACCCCCCTCTCAGTACCAGTTTGGTACTATTCGCTCATCATTGAGTTATCAATTGGTATCAGAGCATCCTCCAGGTCCTCTTTGTTATAAGCTTAACCGCTTGAGGTAAAGATCCCAGTCAAATGATGAAGAGGGAAGGTCCAAAGTTTAACAGGGAAAATTTCAGTATATGGAAAGACAGGATGAAGATATACATCAGAAGCATGGGTGCTCAACACTGGAGCTATGTTGAGAATGTCTATGTTGCCCCTACGGGTACTCTCACCGATGACCAAAAGAGAGAGATTCAGGAAAATGGGCAAGTCATGGAAGCCCTAATTAGTAGTTTATCTGACACTGAGTTTATTGATGTTCAAGACAAGGTAAATCCCAAAGAGGTATGGGATACTCTTGAAAATATCTATGGTGGTGATGAGCATGTAAAATAGGCTAAGGAAGAAAGCCTGAGAGGGAAGTTTGAAGATATGTGGATGGTTGAAGGTGAGAACATTCAACAGTATGGAATAAGAATCAAAACCGTTGTTGGAGATATCAAGAGTGTAGGTGGTAAAATAGAAGACTCCACTATAGTAAGCACAATCCTGAGATACCGATTGCCGGTCTATGCAATAAGGGTTGCTGCTATTCAGGAGCTGAGATCAATAGACAAGACTAAGGTAATCTTGTACTCCATCATAGAAAAGTTGACAGCCTATGAGCTAAATAGCTTTGATGGCAGTGTTCAAAAGACTGAATCAACTTTTAAAGCTTCTGCTATACCATCCAGAAAAGGAAAAGAAGCTAGCACTAGTGGTGAACCAAAATAGAGTAGAGAAATGGATGATGAGGAGATTTTGATTGCATTTGAAGCTCTCCTTGCTAGGAAACTTCCTAAAGGAACTGAAAAATACAAAGGTAAGCTACCTTAATGCTTTTCTTGCAACCGGATAGGACATATTGCTGTAAACTATCCTAATGGCGACAACAAGGACAAACTAGAAAGGTTCAAGAAATTCAAAGGAGGAAACTGGAGAAACTTTTTTGTGGCGGTTGATGAAGGTGTCACAGATGAAGAATTAGAGGATGAAGGAAATGAAGATATTATGTTTGTTGCTATCAAAGAAGATGTGTCAGATAAGAAGGCTCTTGTCTCCTGGTTTGAAAATTCCAATGAGTGGATCATTGACAGTGGCTATTCTCACCATATGACTGGTAACCAGAGCAAGTTTCTATCCTTGGAGGATTATGATGGTGGTGTGGTTCACTTTGGCAATGATGCACCATGCATGGTCAAAGGCAGAGGGTCCATCTCTCTGAATGGAAAGAGAAGTGTTGACAATGTGTACAAGGTTGATGGTCTTAGACACAACCTTCTGAGTGTTGCCCAGCTAAATGACAGTGGCATCACTCTGGAATTCAAGAATGGAGTTTGCAGAATCAAAGGAAAGCATGGTGAATTGGTGGCCACCGGCATGCAGGCCAAAGGTAACCTATTTCATCTGAATGCAAATATAAGTACATGTCTTATGGCTAAATTTGATGATAGCTCGATATGGCATAGGAGACTCTGCCATGTAAACTTTGATAACATTGTAAAGGCCAGTAAGATCAAGGCAGTTAGAGGGTTTCCGGTGCTAAGCAAACCGGATAATACCTTGTGTAGAGAGTGTCAATTAGGGAAAATGTCTTCCTCAACCTTTAAAGGTAAATCTTTCACTGCTGACAACTTGCTTGATCTTGTGCATACTAATTTGTGTGGTACTATGAAAACTAGGAGTGTCTAGGGTGATAGGTACTTCATGATTCTTACTGATGACTGCTCAAGAATGATGTGGGTCACATTCTTGAAAGACAAGTCTGAGGCCTTTGTAAAGCTTAAAGCTTTCAGAGCATTAGTGGAGAAGGAAATCGGTAAAAGGATCACGTGCCTGAGAACTAATCGAGGACGGGAATTCACTTCCGGTGAATTCAACAAGTATTGCAAAGAACATGGCATCAAGAGGCAATTGTCTACCCCCTGGACTCCATAGCAGAATAGCCTAGTAGAGAGGAATAACTGGACTATGGTTGAAGCAGCTAGAACCATGTTGATTCAAGGAAAGGTAGCTCACACCTTTTGGAGAGAAGTGGTGAGCACTGCAGTCTACACAATGAACCGGGTACTCATAAAAAATGGTAAGGATAAAAATCCTTATGAGTATTGGACCGATAAGACACCTGTGGTTAGCTACTTTAGAGTGTTTGGTAGCAAATGTTATATTAAGAGAAGTGAACACCAGAGCAAATTTGATGCGAAATGTGATGAGGGAATATTCCTAGGATATTCCACCAAGAGCAAAGCTCTCAAGTGTTTCATTAACAGGACTCAGAGAATTGTGGAAAGCATCAATGTAAGAGTTGATGAAACCTCTGAGAAAACCTAGGAAACCGGTAGTGAGCAAGCGGTAAGTGAACTAGTTGCAACCTTCTGGGAACCGATTGTCAGTCAACTGAGTACCAGTAACAATGTTCCTACACCAGTAGATGTAGATGCTGATACTGATAGAGATGAGGATGAAGAAGAAAAGAAAGAAAAATCTACCAAGACCATTCCTCGGTATGTCAAGCTGAATCATGATCCTAAGTAGATCATAGGAGATAAGGATGCAGGAATCCTTACAAGAAGAAAAGTTAGAGAAAACTCATGTATGATCTCTGAATGTGAGCCTAAAACATTCAAAGAGGCACATAAAGATGAAGACTGGATCAAGGCAATGGAAGAGGAACTTGACTAGATAGAGAAAAATGGTACATGGTCCTTGGTACCCAGACCAGAGCACAAAAATGTCATTGGTGCCAAATGGGTCTTCATAAATAAGTTGAATGAGGATGGCACAATCATTAGAAACAAAGCCAGAATGGTGTAAAAAGTATATGCCCAAGAAGAAGGAGAAGACTATGGAGAAACCTTTGCTCTTGTAGCCAGATTGGAAGGAGTTCGTATGCTTCTTGCATATGCAGCTTTTAAAGGCTTCAAAGTATATCAAATTGATGTAAAATCTGCATTCCTAAATGGTGTACTTGAAGAGGAGGTGTATATAGAGCAACTAGATGGGTTTTCCCTATCTGAAGACAGTGACATGGTATGTAGGCTACATAAAGCCTTATATGGGCTAAAGTAGGCACCTAGAGCATGGTATGAACGTCTGCATTCCCATCTTGTGAAGATTGGATTTGAGAGAACAAGTGAAGATATTATTATCTACTTGAAGTCTGAAGGAGATTAGATCCTGATCTATGAGGTATTTGTTGATGACATTATCTTTGGTGGAGATGACAAGATGAGTCATGAGTTTGCAGATGAGATGAAGAAAGAGTTTGAGATGTCACTCATAAGGGATATTAAGTTCTTCATTGGACTGTAGATCCAACAGATGAGAGATGGAATCTTTATCACTCAGTCCAAGTATGTCAAAGAGGTGTTGAAGACCTTTGGCATGGAAGATAGCAAACCGGTTGGTACACCGATGGTGACTGGTTGTAAACTATCCAAAGAGGATGTCTCAGCATTGGTTGATGAGAAGGAATGCCGATCAATGATTGGTAAATTGCATTATGTAGTGCATAGCAGACCGGATATTGCACATGTAATTGGCATTATTGCAAGGATCTTGAAAAGTCCAAGAGAATCCCACTAGGTTGTAGTCAAGCGGATTCTTAGGTATCTGAAGGGAACTGTTGACTATGGATTGTGGTATCCATATAGCAAGGATTTCAACTTGAAAATGTTCACAGATGCTGATTGGGTTGGTAATGTAGATGACCAGAAGAGCACAACCGGTGGTGCATTCTTCCTTGGTGGTAGACTATTCTCCTGGATGAGTAAAAAGAAGAGTTGTATCTCTCAGTCTACATGGGAAGCAGAGTATGTTGCGGCTTTCATGAACTGCACTCAGACAATTTGGATGAAGCATGTATTGAATGGCTTCAAAGTTCCTGTATCTGAATCGGTAAATATATTTTGTGACAATACTAGTGCAATTAATATCTCCAAGAATCCAGTTTTACATTCTAGAACCAGACACTTTGAGCTTAAGTATCATTTCTTGAGGGAAAAGGTTCAGAACAAAGAGATTACACTGGAGCATGTGTCTAGTAAGGAGCAGTTAGCAGACATATTCACCAAGCCTCTCCCAAAGACTACATTTACATACTTAAGAGGTGAATTAGGGTTATTGCCCCTTCAGGAGGTGAACTAAAAGCATATGCTCCACATCAGTCAGGTATTGCATAGTCAAATTTATTTTGGATTGATATGTTGAAGGATGCTACTCCTCAGGGGGAGAAACATAATGGAATAGGGAAGCTTGTGCCTCCACTTTGGCATTGTTGTCAAAGGGGGAGAAGATGTGAAGCAGAGAAGATATCTACAGAAATTGGGGGAGAAGATGTGAAGCAGAGAGATATCTTTGTATATTGCCATCAGTGCCAAAGGGGGAGATTGTTGGCATTATGTGAACCGGTATGAGGACATAATGACATTATATGTTGTCATTGATGTCAATATGTTGAAGAGGTGTGAACTGACATATGTGAGAACCGGTATAACATTGTGAACTGACATTTGTGCCAAAGTGAAGCGGTGTGCTTTTTCATGATGAATCGACATATAGTTATGGGAATCAGCATATGGAAGTATTGTATGACTACCAGTTGGTAGTCTGAACTCTAGGGTTTCTGGTTGACGTGCTTCAAGCCTGTGTGGCTCAACTGATGATATTGTGTGATGAGTTAGCATTGTAAAGAAGAAAAGATCATGTTGCCACGTAAGCCTATGTGCATGAAGGATCTTGCATGAGGGAGATTGTTCCTATCTACCTCGGGAATGTGTGAATTCTATAAAACGGTGATAACATGTGATGGGTTATCAACTGCCATAAAATCGGTGGAAATGAACGATGGAGAATGTCTTGAGTTTGGATCAAGATCTACTGTATTTAATGCAGTGTGCTCAATGGTCAGGATTGAATCATATGAATTCCTTAACCTTACAGGTTTAGGGTTTATGCTATCGACCTATCTATTTTCCTATAAGGTCGATGTTGTGTCTCTTTCTGAGGTTGTTGGCAAAAGCTGTGTGTGTATCCAAGAGAAGGGATACGTGATTCTTGCTAGACCAAAAAGGAGAGAAGTGATACCTACAGAGTGTAAGTGTAGAAGGTGAAGAGGAGCTTAAGCAAATCTGCATTGGCATTGAGTGTTGTTACCAGATCATTGTAATACCTGTTGATCTCTAACCACCTCAATAGCTAGAAAATCCCTTAACAGGGTAGCCTTAACCAGCTTGCTGAAAATCCTTTAACAGGGTAATTCAAAGCTACTGAGTTTGGAATCCTTTAGATATTGAGTTCTTGAAATCCTCTAACAAGGTAACAAGGTAATGTCTCTAATCAGACAAGGCTTCTAACAGAGCGGACTTCTAAAGAGGTCAAATACAGCTTGTGGGTATTCTTCCCCACCGTGGTTTTTCCCAGTTGGGTTTCCATGTGAAAAATATGTGTGTCATGCGTGATGCTTTTATCTTGTGATTCTTTGCTATTGTCTGTCAAGCATATGATGGTTCTGTGTTTTATGCTTGTCAATAAAACATGTTGAACTAGCTATTATTGTGGTCTGATGATAGATTACCTATTTATGCATAAGGGTGAAATGGTAGTCTAGTCTCGAGTTGAGTGAAAAGCTAAGTGAGTAACCGATTAATGCTTGACTCTAACATTCTTAGCTTTACCGGTTGCACTCTGTTTCAAACTGGTATCACTGTCTGCCAGACATTTTAAGTGTTTGCTGTCAAACCGGTTTTGGACTATATTTTTGCCTGTACTGATTCACCCCCCCTCTCAGTACCGGTTTGGTACTATTCGCTCATCATTGAGTTATCATGCACTTGCAGGAAGGCCAACAACCTAGAGCACACTTCTCATCACAAAAAGAGCCTCACTAACTACCTATAAATCCAGACTACAATCCAGAGAAGTGTTGAACTGCAAAAGATAGCATCTCCTATGCCTGAGTACAGTTCCGGTTAAGCTCAATACTGGAGGACTAAATCCTCTTACATAAACCCAATACAATCTCTAATGATTTACCTACTCCTCTTCTTGAATGATATTACATTATTTGCACATTACATTCCTTGACCATGACCTCTTACATTAACCATGATGATCTACAATGAGATCTTACATCTCTATATACAAACCCTTGACCATAAACAATCAGGCCGGCCACTAGATAATAAACCGATTACATAATTACAAACCATATCAGCCTTAGACCAAACAAACAAATAATATCAACACATAAGACATCCCAAAAATACATCAATAGGTACTATCCATACGTTACATTAAAGCCGGTCCATAACCTAGATCAAATTGGGACCAAGTATAGGTCCACACGCTTCAACAATGATCTCCAAATGCTAAGTCTCGAACATGATAACCAACAACATCCTGAAACTCCATTAGAAGGTACACCAACACCACTTATACAATTCATCAAATATCTCCACCAAAATCTCTACTGGTGAAACCTTTGCCGAAACCAGAAGCCAATCTTCTAAGTAAGCAAGATAGCATCCAATCTCTAGACCAAAACCAACTAACTAAATATGAGTATAAGTATCATGAACAAGCCAATTCCATCACCAGATTATACCAGAGACTGTTGGATCATGTTGTATCCAAGTTAACCAAAAACCACTCATCCTATTGGGACCAGAAGGGTGCTGGTAAAGCATCCAAATAGCTAGTGTTGACATCAATGCCAAAAAATCAATGCAATGCATAATCAATTCCACCAAATGGCCAACAATATCCCCCTTTGGCATTAATGGCAACACTAGATGTGAAAAACATCTAAGTACCAAGAAATGCCAAACAAGTCTCCCCCTGTGGAAGACAACCAACAATCACCTGCATATAGCTCTGAATATCAATATCTTCCCCCCTTTGACATTAATCATTTCCTTTATTTATGTTTTTCACATCAATATCACTCCCCCTTTGACATTAATGCCAAAAATCTGACAAAAATATCAAAGCAAAAACATAAGCCTCTGAATCTCAAAGTTGACTACTCCCCCTGAGCAGTAGCATCCCACATCAGTGCCATAATGAATAGTATCTTAGATAATGCATGCCGAACTGATGCCGAATCACATCAATCAAGTCTTTATCGGAGGGACAAAAATTCCCAATTTGTCTCTCAGGTACTCAAATGCTTCCTTGGATAAAGGTTTAGTGAAAATATCTGCAATCTATTCTTTAGTGTTCACATAAACTAGTTTAACTTGACCATCCTCATTCAATTTATTCCTAAAAACATATTTAGTTCCAACAACATTTTTATTTTTAGGCCACGGAACCAAAGTCCATGTGTTATTTTTCTCAATCTGATCTAATTCTTCTTCTAGAGCTTTTAACCAATGTTCATCTTTACATGCTTCAATTAATGATACCAGTTCAACTTGTGAAATTAAAAATACCTCATTAGTTGCCAGTCTTCTTCTTGTCATCACTTCATTGCTCTTATCCCCAATGATTTGATCTTCAGAATGATTTAGTCTCACATACCTAGGAGTCTTCTGGCTCTCTGTTCCTCTTCCCTATTCTTCAGTTACTATAGAATTCTCTAATGTTTTCGGAGTGATTGGTTCAACTCTCTATTCTGGTAAAGGTGCTACCGGTTCAGATATAATCATTTCCATTTTCAATTCCTTCTCATAAACTCTGATTTGACTTCTGTTTAGCTCATCTACTTTGACATTAGCACTCTCCACAATTCTCTACAATCTCTTGTTATAACATCTATGTGCTTTGATTTTATTATAATAACCATAAAATATGCCTTCATCACATCTAGGATCAAATTTCCCAATAGTATCATCTCTCCTCATATAAAATTTAGTACCAATTTTTTTGAAATACTTAACTGTAGGTGTATTGCCAAATTATAATTCATAAGGTGCCTTACCAATTTTTCCTTTGATATGTACCCTGTTGAATGTATAAACCGTTGTACCCACTGCTTCTCTCTAGTAGATATGAGGTAGATTATCTTTCATCATCATTGCTCTAGTAGAATCCAAGATACTTATGTTTTTCCTTTCCACAACTCCATTCTGCTGAGGTGTCCGAGGAGCAGAAAATTGTCTTCTTATACCATGCTTGTCACAAAAGTTATTAAACTCACTGGATGTGAATTATCCACCATGATCTGATCTTAAAAATTTAATCTTCAATCCTATCTCAGTTTCCACTTTAGCCTTAAATATTTTAAATTTTCAAATGCTTCATATTTTTCTCTCAAAAAAGTAACCCACATCATTCTAGAATAATCATCAATGATTAGCATGAAATATCTATCACCATGAAAACTTGTAACTCTAGCAGGGCCACATAAATCAATATGAATAAGATCAAGAACGTCATTTGATTTATCTTGTATACTCCTAAAAGAGGTTCTGACTCATTTACCCATTTGACATTCCTTACATACCGGATTATAGCACTTCATAATATTAGGTATATCCCTAACTGCCTTAGTCAAACTGATCTTCACAATGCAATCAAAATTCACATGACACAACCTTTTATGCCATAACCAACTCTCATCAATCTGTGTAATCAAATATATCTTTTCACCGGAGCTCAAATGAAATATATTACCTTTTGTTTGTGTACCGGTTGCTATCTCCAAGCCAGATCTATTAATGATTTTGCATTTTCCATCCTTGAACTGTAATTGGAATCCCTTATCTACCAATTGTCCTACACTCAAAATATTATGCTTCAAACCTTCAACATAATAAACATTATCAGTATTGTTCTTACCATCCAATGATATAGTTCAGTTTCCTTTAATCATACATGCCTTGTCATCTCCAAATCTAACTACTCCACCATCAAATTCTTGCAAAGATAGAAACTTCCTTTTATCTCCAGTCATATGATGTGAACAACCATTGTCAATTACGCATTCATCCTTGTCATTAATTTTAGTAGCAAGTGCCTTCTCTTCAAGTACATTCTCTTCCAATGTCGGATCATCTTCCTTGATAGCCAGGAATACCCATTCCTTCCCATTGCCGGATCCACTAGCAGAGTCTTCTGTCTATTCATCATTTGAATCAGTAATGCCTTCCTCATCCACTATGTAGCATGATTTGTCTCTATTTCTCTTGTATTTATACTTGTTCTGATATCCAGGGTTAGGCTTAAATGATCTTTTAACTCTTTCTTTAAATCTTGAATTCATTTCAAGACATCTAGATGTAAAATGACCAATCTTATTACATACAAAACATTTAAAATGTGCTTTTCCTTCATACTTACTTCCTACTGGTCCTTTCGGTACTCTTCTGGCAAATAGTGCTTCAAGTTTCTCAAACTCATCATCTTCTCTCTTCATATATTCTAACTCCTTTGTATATAAAGCTTTCTAGTCTTGCTTACCGGTTGTAGATGTAGATGCATGAAAAGAAGGTTGAGTCTGCAGAGGGTGAAATGGAATGAGATGGTTAAATGATCAAAAACACAATTAAATGAGCAAGAAAACACTAAAACATCAAAATATCATTTACACCTTGCCATTTTACCTCCCTCGGATTGAGCCTTCGGTGAAGTTGAATAGTGCCTCTCTTCAACTTGACTGGATGGGCTCCTTCTTGATGAATGTGGAATGTGTTGAACACTATGTTTGAAAATAAAAAAATATATAAAAAATATATATTTCCATAGGCGTAAAGACTAAAAGATTTTTCGGCCAGCAAATTGTATCGAGCATTTCAAAAGAAGCTTCATCGAAAGAGTACTTTCATCGAAATAAAGTATGTAAAGCACCAAGCAAAAGTATTTCGGCAAAAAGTCACCTTTGATGAATACAGAAAACCGCTCATCGATACTCCAAGTTTCATCGAAAAGGTGAAAAACAAAAGGCAAAAGGGCAAAAAGTAATTTCGAAGAAATATGACTACCGAAGAAACTCATAAAGCATTCATCGAAATGCAAGACCTCATCGATGACATAATGTCGAACAAAAGCAAAGGTGTTTCATCAATAAAGGAGGATATCGATGGAAAAGGACTGTCGATGAACATACATAAACCTTCACCGAAGAAAGGAACTCATCGAAAGAATGATTTCGATGAAACTTGCAAGTGACCTATCGAAAAAGAGGTTTGTCGATGAAAGAATGATTTCGATGAGTCTTGAAAGTGGCTTCTCGACATGGGCTACTCACCGAAAGAATAATATCGAAGAGAATGGGCTTTCGATGAAAGATTTAAACACTCGGCCGAAGACAAGGGTTTCATCGATAACTTGAATTACGATCATTTTGATTGAACTGTACTTCCCGCGAAAGAGTTAAAGGCCCAAGTGAAGAATGTCACATCTGCAATTAAGTTTAAACACTTGAGTAGCCATTGTAGACGCAGAACATTAACTGTGCATGAGTTGCCCATATGAATACAGTTGAACCGATTGAATTTTCATAAGAGCCAGATCAATGCCAAAAGACTGAAAATTGCGAAGAACTTGCGGAAACTTGTGAACGACAATCAGAAGAGCCGGGCATTTCTCCAAGTAAGTGTTGTCTCTCGTATTTGCTGTAATCATGGAACCTTCATCTTCTTCTTCTAAAAAGAGTAGGAAAGGAAAAGAACTAAACCCTAAAGAGAAGCCCAAAAGACAAAAGAAGGAAGGGAGAGCTCTGACTCAGGATTTGTTAGACCAGTGTCCCTCATCTAGTGTATTAATAGAGCATGAGAGATTAAAAGCACGACTGCATGAAGTACTGAATAATGTCGATGCCATGACACCAGAGGAAAAAACTGAGGGGACTGCGTATATGGAGAATCATGTTAAGCTTGAAGATACGCTGAGAAGAGATCTGAAGGAATTGGATGATGGGAAACCTGTTGGAATGCCCTCTATTTACAAAGAAGGAGAAGTGATATCCCTGGAAGACTTGCGGACTGAGCTTACCAACGTCAAGGATTGGGCTTTGTCAGAAATAGATCGAAGTAAGGATATGGCCCCTACTGTCAACCAGATGATATTCAAGTATCTGTCGCAGGGAGATGAATTGAAGAAACAGAGTGCTAGAATTAAAACCTTCAAGGATGATGATTATATTCATCATTTAGGACTTCTTAATCTCTTTTTGCTTAAGTTTGTTAGAAACATTCAAACTAGCGATTAGTGTTTCGAAAAGACGTGTCTTTTCATGAAAAGCCTTCGTTCTCATATATATATGAGAATGATTTTTGTAATATAGGGTGATAGAAATAAGATAAGAGCACGATAGCGATGTATGGCAGCCTGTAAGTCTTCTGTATACGAACCATAATGGAATACAAATTTTGATCAATTATTTCTCTCTGCATATGTGTTGTGGATCATTTTACTTTCTTTTGGCAATCGTCTGTGATATTATCTAATAGGATAAGGTTATTCATGTTCTTAAGATTAGATCGATGCTTTGTATTATAATGTTGGAACGAAAGTTTTGCTTGGGGATTGTAATTGTTCCTTGCAGAGCTTAATTGGCTGGTCCCTTAAGGGTAGGGTTAAATTCACTCAATCAACATATGATATAAGCATTTATTTGGTTTCAA
Source organism: Cryptomeria japonica (assembly GCF_030272615.1). Classification (NCBI taxonomy): domain Eukaryota; kingdom Viridiplantae; phylum Streptophyta; class Pinopsida; order Cupressales; family Cupressaceae; genus Cryptomeria; species Cryptomeria japonica. The sequence goes on along the minus strand of NC_081405.1, from coordinate 319,337,967 downwards.
AAGAAATAATAACTGACAGGTCCATAAAGGGATGGATTAAAAAACTGTCTCACAGATTCGCACCATAAGTCCTGAAGAAAGTACAATGACTCTGTAGCCCAAACAACAAAGAAGGCACTGGCTGATTGCAGATTACACTCATCATTTTATTCATCAATTATTATTTTAAAAGCAACAGAAGTAATTAGGAAACATAGAATGAATAATTACTACAACAACAATCTTGAACTCATCTGCTATATCTCCCTTCAAGAAACTGATGCCATTTCAAGATCAGGAGATATTAGATTAAGATAATAAATCTGCTATAAAAAGCACTGGTTATTAGAAACAGCTGGTGAATAGGTTTACCCGCCTAGGTCCTGCAGAGCCTGAAGTGAGAGAGTAAAAATCTGAATCGGTTTTGCTCTATATGTTGGCCAAGTCAATTGGAAGGTTTGATCATAGGAGTTGGCATTTCTTTAGAACCTATCCAATCTATTGATTTGAGACCCAACAGAATGCTCTCCAAATGCTCAACAAGGTAAGTGGATTATTGGATTGGATTTGGATGATAGATAGAAGGATTTGATAATGGAGGATTATGAGGACATGATAGAGGGATGATTAGAAGAGGATGAGAGGAGAAAATAGCACCATAAGAATGCCATAGAAGACGATGATTGTGAGGATAAGAGACCCCAATTTATAGATTGGAGGAGGCCAATGGAGGGCCAAGATTGACTTGATCATACAGGGTTGAGACTGATTTGATATAGAAGGAATCGATCAAGGGTGCCTTGGGAAAACAATCCAGACTATAAAATTCCTTGAGAAGAGGGGGGAAAGGAAATTTGAATTCAAAATGAGGAATTAAAAATTCCAAAATAAGGATGCATTGAGGGATTCAAAGATTTTAATTTCTTTGAGAGGTTCAATGTTGATGTGACATGAGTGAGAATTAACAATTGAGGGATAATGATAAGCATGATTATGAGAGATTCTAGAAGGATTAATTAGGTTGAGTGGGATTAGAAAAAAGTGATTTGTAGGAATCATATCACTAGGTTAATTAATTAGAATTAATGAACTGAGAGGGTTTAGAGGAAATAATTATTGGAGGGACTTTAGAAGAATAGATGAATAATTAATTCATTTGATAAATTAATTATTGGACAATAGTGATAGAATTAATTAAATTAGATTAAATTAATACTGAGAAGAATAAGGATAACACAATTAAGTCAATTAATTATGTTGACAGGATTAAATTAATTAAATATTAATTTTAGGTGTCTACACAGTCTTCACAGCTCCAAAAGGTCCAAATTCCTCAAGCTCAAAAGTAGATAGTTTCCCAGCCAAGGTATCTCTATTGACACATGTATTAGCCATTGTTCTCAACTCATTAATAGTAGTAGCCTTCATTTTGTAAGTCGATGGTAGGGCTCTTAGAAATTTAGAAACAATTTCATCTTTGCTCAGAGTTCCACCACAACATTGAATTCCCATAACAATCTCATTTACCCTTTCCATGAATGTAGTAATCCTTTCATCTCCTTCCATCTTCAGGTTTTGATATCTCACCTAGTAACCATCAAGTTTAGCAATCTTCACTATAGGGTCACCTTCATTAAGAGTCTCCAACTTATCCTATATAGCCTTTCTAGATGATTTGTCTGTTAATCCCATTATTTGCTGATGGAAAAGTGAACACAAGAGGGCTTCTCTTGCTCTACAATTATTCTCAATCTCCTTGTCTAGGTTTTCCAGAGGAGGATTGCTAGATCCCGAATTATAGGGTGTGACACCATTTTGTGTGGTCTCCCAAATCTCCTTGTCAAGACATCTGAGATGAGTCTCCATCCAAATCTTCCATATTGTGTAATTTGTTCCATCAAGCCTCAACATATCCCTTCAAAAGATAGCTCCAGAAGAACTGGATGAACTTGAACTGTTAGTCACCATAGGATCTTCCTCAAGTGGTTAAGCTTTCTATAGAGAGGACCAAAGCTCTGATACCAATTGTTAGACAATTCAGGTAACCAGAAGACAATTGCGAGGGGGAGGGGGTGAATCAGTTGTCATAGATTATAGGAACATTCAACAATTAAAACTTTAATATCAGAACCCAAATTATTAATACTGGAATAGCAGTTAAAAAATTAAGCATAGACAATAATCACAGAATAAAAGCCATCCACACAACACCAAGATTTGTATGTGGCAAACCCAATAAAGGGAAAAACCATGGTCGGAAGCCTATCCACAATTAGATAATACTTCTGCAGTAAGTATGTGAATTACAATGAAGGGGCCTGCACTTGCAGGAAGACCAACAACTTAGAGCTCACTCATCATCACAAAAGGAGCCTCACTAACTACATATAAATCCAGACTACAATCCGGAGAAGTGTTAAACTGCAAAAGATAGTATCTCCTATGCCTGAGTACAGTTTTGGTTAAGCTCAATACCAGAGGACTAAATCCTCTTACATAAACCCAATTCGATTTCTAATGATCAACCAACTCCTTTGCCTGAATGATATTACATTATTCGCACATTACATTCCTTGACCATGACTGATGAATACTAAGAGGGGGGTGAATTAGTATACCAAAAAACACTGTAAACAAACTCTTAAACAATTTAGCAGATAACTGGTACAACAGTTCCACTAATAAACTGATTAAAATAAATGCAAACCAAATAGAAAACAAAGCATTCACCCACAAGAGCATAATCACCATAACATAAGATATTTGACGTGGAAACCCAAATGGGAAAAACCACGGTGAGCAGAAACTCACAAGTAACTATTTGCAGAATAGAAACCAAACCGGTTAAGGTCATACAATGTTCTTCACCAGAACAAATCCTATTAGGAATCTAGATCTCTGTTAGGACATAAGTCATGTTAAAGACTACCTTGTTAGAGGATTTCAGATCCATAGTTGTGAACCACCTTGTTAGAGGATTTACAAAGGCTTTGCTATTCCTACCTAGTTAAGGGTTTCAGTCTTGTCGAAGATGTGAGTAATCAACAAGTGAGTGATCTAGCTAATAGCATAGTCTACTTAATTAGATCCTTGATAGCTCATTGTTAATGCATTTTAGCATTACTTCAGTCTTCAATATTTCCACACTCTAACTCTTCACAGAGACCTAATTTGATCTACAATGATCACACATAACCTCTTCAAACACACATATCTCTCTCTCATACATGCAAACCCTAGACATGATGTCCTTATAAAGGAAACTGATTTCATGTCGGTCCAATAGGATTAGATTACAAGTTCCTAGGTTCAGTGCATCTAGACACATTTGGTAACATGACAAAAAATCACTGCCAAAGTGTCGGTGGATGATAACTCACCACACATTACAGAAATACCGGTTGGTAACTCATCAAAGAGTAATACCGGTTAACACAATATACCGATTACCGATTTGTCAAAATGAAGACTAGTAGACCATAGTGTTAACTACCACATGGGTCCTTCATACCGCTTGAGATCCTTGAACTGCTTGTGATCCTTGAACCACTTGGGGTCTCCATATCGCTTGAGTTCTTCAGTCAATCTATGACCGGTAAACATTTTCTGCAAAATACCGATAGTCTAAAGACTATACATTCAGTAATGCACAATACTAGTTGTCATAACTCATACATCAAGAAAGTGTGTGTCCATGAATGACAATCAAATCATCATCAAAATGCCAAAAATCTCCCCGTTTGGCATTAATGGCAACACTTAGGAAAATTTTGACATCTAAGTGTTTTTACAACAAAAATATGCCATAATCAAAATTACTCCCCCTAAGCATATACACTATCTCTTTTTACAGAAATTACAATGTACATTACTCCCCAAAATGGAAGTACATAAAAGTATACATCAAATGGTAGCATTCACCAAAATTTTACTGTATTCTACTCCCCCTTTGCCAACAATGACAAAGTAATGTAGAATAACCCCTGTTTCCTTATATATAAAAATAGAGTAAATGTCTATGACAATAAGGAATAAAACTTATCAAAAACCTATTTAAAGTCCTGCATAAAAGTTTTCATGGCCAATGCCCATGACTCAAGTAATAAGGTAGAAACCTCAATTTTAGTTTGCATTTGGAATACCAGTTCTTCCATTGTGTCAATGGTACTCATCTCTTGAGTTACCGTGATAGCTTCTAGATTGAGAAAACATTTCTGAAGAATCTGTAGTCGTGGCAATAAGACCAGTTGAAGTTCCTGCAAATCTCTGGTCCAGTTGCAGATTTCTGATTCCATTCTAGTAGTCTGAAGTTGATACTAATGAATTGTTTTCCCATATGTAGTGAATGAATCATATGGCATCTTGAAGTTTCTTAAATATGCCTGTAACTCCCACTAGTGTTTATCTTTTTATTTAAGTACATCATCACAAAATAGATGGGGTTGGAAGATTTTTCTCAAAAGTAATTTGCCCTCATCCATAGCAACACTGATATCCTTCTGCTGCTTTAGAAGTTGTGACTAGAGCTCATTCAATTTCTTGACTAAGGTAGTGTTGAGTTCCTTTTCATGCTTCTTCTTTGCATTTGCTTTAGCAACATCTTCAGGGAATTGTACCTGGTCCTCCACAACGGTACACATAAGTTTAAACTTGGACAGAGAGGAATTGGTACTGGGGAGGTTGGTACCAGGAATCAGACTGGTAAGGGTATCAACTGCAGTTTGTATGACATCCCTTTCCTTCTTCCTCTGCAACTCTTCCAATCTTTCCTGTGCCAGTTTGATGCCTCACAACAGCTTAGACTTGTCTGTTGATTGAAGGTCAATCGGACTGGTGGTGTCAACTAGTTTGTCCTGACCATCAATTGCCTTAGGAGTCTCTGCTTGTTTATTCTTATCTGCTTCCTTCTCCTCTTCTTCTCTTTTCTTTTCCTCTTCTTTCTTCCTTTGCTCCTCTTCTTGTTTCTTCTTCAATTATTCCTTCTTCTTCTACTCTTCCTTCTTCTTCTCCTCTTCTTTTCTCTTCTCCTCTTCCTACTTTTTCTTCTCTTCCTCCTTCTTCGTCTCTTCTTCTTTCCTCTTTTCCTCTTCTTTTCTCTTCTCCTCTTCTTTCCTTTTCTCTTCCTCTTTCTTTTTCTATTCCTCTTTTATTTTCTCCTCCTCTTTCTTCTTCTCTTCCTCTTTATTCTTCTCTACCTCTTCCTCTTTCTTTTTTGCTTCCTCTTTTCTCTTGTCTTCCTCTTTCTTTGCTTTTTCCGCTTGCTCTTTCTCCGCTTTCTTAGCCTTTTCCTTGTCTTGTTTCTCTCTTTTTGCCTTTTCTTTGTCCTGTTTCTTTTTCTCTGTGTCAGGAGTATCATCCTCAATATCTAATGCATCCACATCAATGGGATCATTTTTCTCTGTCACTCTTTCTCCTTCGCTATCAAATGCCTCACCCGGTTTGCCTGATGGTAGGCCAGGTTCTTATTCAACCTTCAGATTGGCCTCAAACACTTGGCGTAACCTGGCAACAGCTTTTGGATGTAAATGAGTATCCTTCTCCACTTTAGAGGTTTTTCCTTCAAGTATTTTGAGTCTTCTCCTTCTCATGAAGAAGAGGCCTTTGTTTTTATCCATTATCTCAAATAATTCTGAATTTGAGGCATCAGGAAAGTATTGTGCAAAGACTTTCTCCCTTATTTCCTGTTCTTTTTCAATGGCAATACGCCATTTATTATCCAAAGAATTGTATAAAGCATCAGATGTCACCGATCTAATTTTTGATGACGACCGATCATTAACACATAAATATTTAATGATTTCCCGCTCTACTTCTTCTTTCTCACTATCAGTGAAATCATCAAAATATTCTTTTAAATCATCAAGCACTTTCCTCTTAATATTCTTAATAGTCCTCTGACAACATGTCATTGGCTTATAAGAGGAAATATCTATATTTACTGGTGTAGAGGTTGCAGGTGCATTACCAGTAGATTTTTCTTTGTTGCTTGTTTGCCTTATCTTCTTCGGTTGGATTTCCGGTTCAGTATCCTCCAACTCCGGTGAGCTGGTTTTGGTTTTCCACTTCCTCTCAAAAACTTTAGCAGGAGCAACCTCAGGTTTCTTTTTGGCAGGTGACCGCTTGGTCACTTTGGGACTGGCAGAGGTAACTGGTGCAGATACCAATGGCACTACTTAATCCTTTTTCTGTTTTGGTTCTTCAACCGATGTGACCCTCTCTAAGTAGGTACTTGTTCTCTTTTTCTTCGCATCCAGTGGAGAGGCAAGTAGGGTAGAGGCATACCCGATCAACATATCATACATCACTTCATACCCCATTGGTTCAACTACTTCCTTTCTCGGTTCCACTGCTTCCATTATGCAGTCATCAATCCTTATTGTGAAGTAGATGTCATCTTCATATTTCTTCACAATATCACCAAATATCCTTATCCTCTAGCTCATCTTCTGCTTGAAGTCATCGAAATACTTATTCAGAGCCTCAGGATGTGAAGTTCCCACTACTTGAAGACTTTCCTTGATTTGTCTAGAGACCGGTAGGTCAGCAGACCATTGCACATCACCTATTCCTGGGAAATAGCCTTGAAAATAAAAGAATAAGTCGACCAGTAGTTGTCCAAATCTGAACCTTAAAGCATTGTCCTATTTAATGGAATTTAGGTTCAATAGCAATTGCTTCTACAAATAGGTACATAGGTCAAACGTAGTATTTTCTTTAATCATTCTGTAAGTAGCATTCACCAGCAGCAGTTGGGACATAATTCATTCTGTTGGCATAGAATATCTGGTATCTAATCACCATGCAAGCATACTTAACCAAATCATCTTTGATGGTATTGATGGTCATCACCCGTTGGTTACTTAGATAACCGGTGAGCTTTGTCATTTCAGTTTTAGTGACCTTTCGAAGAGCTAGCACCTCTCTGACATTACATAAACCGGTGACGACATGAATCGCTTATGGTGTGATGTCATGCATCCACTCGAGGTACATGTTATCACCATGTACCCTGCTAAGGATGATGCAGATATGTTCTTCTGTGAATTCTTTTAGAAAATATACTGCATTATGCAAATTCATCTTCTCTAGGATGCTATATTCAGGTTTGATTTTCTTGTCATCCCCACAGAACAGACCTAGTTGGGAATGAATCACTAAGGATCCTAGGTCTTCTAGTTTACAACCTATATATCCTGAAATGTCTTCCTCAACAATAACTCCGGTGGATATTTGGGATAAGGCATTGTATTTCATCTTCTTTTGAAGAAACTTGGTTTAGTCCATAGGTACACTAGAACTGGAGTGTGATGCAGAAGCCGTGATTAAATAATAAACAAGAATTTTGAGAAATACCTTCACAATTCAAAATTTGGCGTTTGTCAATGTCTCCCACAATAAACCACTTTGATTTCTAGAACACTGCTTAGTGTTCTTCACTGAAAGTTTGCTGGATTCCTCTGCAAGATTTTTGGATCCACTTTGAATTGCTAGATGAATAGCTCTTTGTCACTCTACTCTTTGAAAATTCTTCTTTCGTGAATTGATAAGTGAAAATGACAACAAAAATCCCTTTTAAACAATCTTTCACCTACCTTAATAAATGCATCATCGCTAGGGCATAAACCCTAATTTTGCCTTTTACCACTTCAAAATATTCTACCGATTGACAGTTAACATATACCAGTTAAGGTCTTTACCGATATAAACTAGGGGTTCGAAACATCTCACCGGTATGTTCCCCCTAAGCTTTTCTAAAGCTCAATTTGCCGGTTCAGCGATTTCCACACTAGGTGCAAAAACTAGTTCATCTTGCGACGCTTCTTCAAGTTTCTTTTTCCAAGTTTTATTCATTCCCACTTGAACGGTTTCAACATCAATCTTTCCTTCTGGAGTGATCGGTATATCATCTGATAGGTTCTTTCTTAGTCTACAAATTCTGGCAGTGTGTCTGAGTTTGTTGCAATGATAGCATACCATTCCAGGTGTTCTCCATGGTTTATTAGTCATACTTCCATTCTTTATTCTGCATGTTTCAGCAATGTGACCGCAACCACGACAAATCAAATAGGTTGCTTTCCAACCAGTTTTCGCTTGATAACCACCTAACCGATGGTCATAGGTATTGTACTGGTTGGGATTCTGGTTCACAGAAGGTTATGGGATAACTCCTTGAGTCCTTGGAGGGTATCTCTCATTGCTGTGCAAAATAGACCTGCATTCAAATGCTCTATGCCCAAACTTGTTGCATGCATAATAGTTTCTATTAAATCTATTGGATCTAGGCTTATTGTTTAGAAAATAAGGAAAATTGTTCTAGGCCTTGCTTTTACACACATTAGCAGTATGTCCTTCTTTGAGACAATTAAAGCAAACAGGTTTAAAAATTTTCTTACCTTTATCCTTGGATGTCAGTTGCTTCTTTGATGCTTTAGATTTTGTTCGAGAGGTCTCACCTTCCTCATACCCAAAGAAACCAAGTCCAGTGGTATTCTTTACCGGTTTTGCCGATTCTAGTTTTTTCTCTAGTTTAGCAGTACTCTGATTGAATTTGGCAAGTATCTCCTTTGACTCAGTAAGTTCCTTGGAAATAGCAACATTGGATTCCATAAGGTTGCATTCTCAGAAATAGCCATGTTTAGTTCACCTTGTATTTCTTCCTTTTCCACTTTACTCTCTTGGAGATGAGTGGTAAGGGTACTGATTTCTTGCTTCAGCTTGGAGATCTCATGATCTTTGTCTTTTACTAGATCCTCAGCTTTCCTTCTATTCTCAAGCTCTTGACACATTCTGATAGTCAGTCCTTCCAACTCTTTTCTCGGGTTGGCTTTAGATTCATTCAATTTTTCAACTTCTTTGACTAGGGCATCCATATCTGCTTCATCAGAAGAGCTATTTTCAGTAAGTTCCATTAGTTTCTCAGCATGCTCTCTTCTTTTAGCCAAAGAGGCTTTATACTTGACCTTGAGTTCATCATAGGCTCTCTCAGTCTGAGTGAGACGATGAGTAAGTTACCTCATAGTGTATTCCCCATATCTCCTTCCAAGTGGCTAAACTTATAGAAAGGATGGCTCTGATACCAATTGATGAATACTAAGAGGTGGGGTGAACTAGTATAGCAAAAAATACTGTAAACAAACTCTTAAACAATTTAGCAAATAACCAGTACAACAGTTTCACTAATAAACTGGTTAAGATAAATGCAAACCAAATAGAAAACAAAGCATTCACCCATAAGAGCACAATAACCATAACATAAGATATTTGACGTGGAAACCCAAATGGGAAAAACTACAGTGAGTAGAAACTCACAAGTAACTATCTGCAGAATAGAAACCAGACCAGTTAAGGTCATACAATGTTCTTCACCAGAACAGAACCTGTTAGGAATCTAGATCTCTATTAGGAGATAAGTCCTGTTAAAGACTACCTTGTTAGAGGATTTTAGATCCATAGTTGTGAACCACCTTGTTAGAGGATTTACAAAGGCTTTGCTATGCCTACCCGGTTAAGGGTTTCAGTCTTGTCGAAGATGTGAGTAATCAACAAGTGAGTGATCTAGCTAATAGCACAGTCTGCTTAATTAGATCCTTGATAGCTCATTGTTAATGCATTTCAGCATTACTTTAGTCTTCAATATTTCCACACTCTAACTCTTCACATAGACCCAATCTGATCTACAATGATAGCACATAACCTCTTCAAACACACATATCTCTCTCTCATACATGCAAACCCTAGACATGATGTCCTTATAAAGGAAACTGATTTCATGTCGGTCCAATAGGATTAGATTACAAGTTCCTAGGTTCAGTGCATCTGGACACATTTGGTAACATGACACAAAATCACCACCAAAGTGTCAATGGATGATAACTCACCACACATTAAAAAAATACTGGTTGGTAACTCATCAGAGAGTAATACCGGTTAACACAATATACCGATTACCGATTTGTCAAAATGAAGACTGGTAGATCATAGTGTTAACTACCGCTTGGGTCCTTCGTACCGCTTGAGATCCTTGAACTGCTTGTGATCCTCGAACCACTTGGGATCTCCATACCGCTTGATTTCTTCAGTCAATCTGTGATCGGTAAACATTTTCTGCAAAATACCGATAGTCTAAAGACTATACATTCAGTAATACACAATACCAGTTGGAACAATTACCAGTTGTCATAACTCATACATCAAGAAAGTGTGTGTCCATCAGTGACAATCAAATTATCATCAAAATGCCAACAATGACCTCTTACATTAACCATGATGATCTATAATGAGATCATACTGTTGGCATTATGTGAACCGGTATGAGGACATAATGACATTGTATGTTGTCATTGATGTCAATATGTTGCACAGGTGTGAACCGGCATATGTGAGAACCGGTATAACACTGTGAATCGACATTTGTGCCAAAGTGAAGCAGTGCGCTTGTTCAAGGTGAACCGACATATGGTTATGGGAACCAGCACATGAAAGCGATGTATGACTGTCGGTTGGTAGTCTCAACTTTAGGGTTTCCAGTTGAAGTGCTTCAAGCCTGTGTGGCTTAACCAGTGACTTTATGCGATGAGTTAGCATGACAACAAAGAAAATGATGGAGATTAATGCAGTATGCTCAACAGTCAGGATTGAACCATTTGAATTCCTTAACCTATTAGGTTTAGGGTTTAGTGTTTAAGCTACCAACCTAACTATTTTCTATAAGGTCGATGTTGTGACTCTTTCTAGGGTCGTTGGCAAAAGTTGTGTGTGAGTATCCAAGAGAAGGGATACATGATTCTTGCCAGACCAAAAGGAGAGAAGTGATACCTGCAGAGTGTAAGTGTAGAAGGAAAAGAGGAGCTTAAGTGGATCTGCATTGGCATTAAGTTCTATTACCAGATCATTGTAATACCTGTTGATCTCTAACCACCTCAACAGTTGGAAAATCCCTTAACAGGGTAGCCTTAACCAGCTTGCTATAAATCCTTTAACAGGGTAACTCTAAGCTACTGAGTTCAAAGTCCTTTAGCTATTGAGTTCTTGAAATCCTCTAACAAGGTAACCTTCAACAAGGTTTAACCCTTAATCAAGTATTGTAGCCATCCCTTAACCAAGTGATCTCTAACAGGATCGGTTCCTAGCAGAACCTATTGTAATGTTTCTAACCGGACAAGGCTTCTAACAGAGCGGACTTCCAAAGAGTTCAAAAATAGCTTGTGGGTAGTCATCCCCATCGTGGTTTTTTCCAGTTGGGTTTCCACATGAAAAATATGTGTGTCATGTGTGATGCTTTTATCTTGCGAGGCTTTGCTATTGTTTGACAAGCATTTCATGGTTTTGTGTTTTATGCTTGTCAATAAAACATGTTGAACTAGTTGTTTTTATGATTTGATGATAGATCACCTGTTTATGCATAAGGCTAAAATGGTAGTGTAGTCTCAAGTTTAGTGAAAGGCTAAGTGAGTAACCAGTTAATGCTTGTCTCAGACATTCTTAGCTTTACCGATTGCACTCTATTTCAAACCGGTATCTCTGTCTCCCAGTCTTTTGAAGTGTTTGCTGTCAAACTGGTTTAAGACTATTTTTTACATGTACTGATTCACCCCCCCTCTCAGTACCAGTTTGGTACTATTTTCTCATCATTGAGTTATCAATTGGTATCAGAGCATCCTCCAAGTCCTCTATGTTATAAGCTTAACCACTCGAGGTAAAGATCCTAGTCAAATGATGAAGAGGGAAGGTCCAAAGTTTAACAAGGAAAATTTCAGTATTTGGAAAGACATGACGAAGATATTCATCAGAAGAATGGGTGCTCAACACTGGAGCTATGTTGAGAATGTCTATGTTGCCCCTATCGGTACTCTCACCGATGACCTAAAGAGAGAGATACAAGAAAATGGGAAAGTCATGGAAGCCCTAATTAGTAGTTTATCTGACATTGAGTTTATTGATGTTCAGGACAACGTAAATCCCAAAGAGGTATGGGATGCTCTTGAAAATATCTATGGTAGTGATGAACATGTAAAATAGGCTAAGGAAGAAAGCCTGAGAGGGAAGTTTGAACATATGTGGATGGTTGAAGGTTAGACCATTCAACGGTATGGAATAAGAATCAAAACAGTTGTTGGAGATATCAAGAGCGCAAGTGGTAAAATAGAATATTCCACTATGGTAAGCAAAGTCCTGAGATCCCTATTGCTGGTCTATGTAATGAGGGTTGCTTTTATTTAGGAGCTGAGATCAATAGACAAGACTAAGGTATCCCTGGACTCCATCATAGCAAAGTTGATAGCCTATGAGATAAATAGTTTTGATGGCAGTGTTCAAAAGATTGAATAAGCTTTTAAAGCTTCTACTATACCATCCAGAAAAGGAAAAGAAGCTAGCACTAGTGGTGAACCAAGACAGAGTAGAGAAATGGATGATGAGGAGATTTTGATGGCATTTGAAGCTCTCCTTGCTAGGAAACCTCCTAAAGGAACCAACAAATACAAATGTAAGCTTCCTTTGAAATGCTTTTCTTGCAACTGAATAGGACATATTGCTATAAACTGTCCAAATAGCGACAACAAGGACAAACCAGAAAGGTTCACAAAATTCAAAGGAGGAAACCGGTGAAAGTTTTTTGTAGGAGTTGATGAAGGTGTCACAGACGAAGAGTCAAAGGATGAAGAAAATGAATATATTGTGTTTGTTGCTGTCAAAGAAGATGTGTCAGACAAGAAGGCTCTTGTCTCCCAGTTTGATAATTCCAATGAGTGGATCATTCATAGTGGCTGCTCTCACCATATGACTATTGACCAGAGCAAGTTCCTATCCTTGGAGGAGTATGATGGTGGTGTGATTTGCTTTGACAATGATACACCATGCATGGTCAAACATAGAGGGTCCATCTCTCTGAATGAAAAGAGAAGTGTTGACAATGTGTACTGGGTTGATGGTCTTAGACACAACTTTCTGAGTGTTGCCCAGCTGAATGACAGTGGCCTTACTCTGGAATTCGAGAATGGAGTTTGCAGAATCAAAGGAAAAGATGCTGAATTGGTGGCCACCGGCATGCAGACCAAAGGTAGCCTATTTCATCTGAATGCAAATATAAGTACATGTCTTATGGCTAAATTTGATGATAGCTGCATAGGGCATAAGAGACTTTGCCATGTAAACTTTGATAACATTGTAAAGGCCAGTAAGATCAAGGCAGTTAGAGGGTTGCCGGTGTTAAGAAAATTGGATAATACCTTGTGCAGAGAGTGTCAATTGGGGAAAATGTCTTCCTCAACCTTTAAAGGTAAATCTTTCACTGCTGACAACTTGCTTGATCTTGTGCATACTGATTTGTGTGGTCCTATGAAAACTAGAATTGTGCAGGGTGATAGGTACTTCATGATTCTCACTGATGACTACTCAAGAATGATGTGGGTCACATTATTGAAAGACAAGTCTGAAGCCTTTGTAAAGTTTAAATCTTTCAGAGCATTAGTGGAGAAGGAAAGCGGTAAAAGGATCAAGTGTATGAGAACTGATCAAGGAGGGGAATTCACTTCTAGTGAATTCAACAAGTACTGTGAAGAACATGGGATCAAGAGGCAATTGTCTACCCCCCGGACTCCATAGCAGAATGGCCTAGCAGAGAGGAATAACCAGACTGTGGTTGAAGCAGCTAGAACCATGTTGATTCAAGGAAAGGTAGCTCACACCTTTTGGAGAGAAGTGGTGAGCACTGCAGTCTACACAATGAACTGGGTACTCATCAAGAAAGGCAAGGATAAAACTCCTTAGGAATATTGGACTGGTAAGACACCTGTGGTTAGCTACTTTAGAATGTTTGGTAGCAAATGTTACATCAAGAGAAGTGAACACCAGAGCAAATTTGATGTGAAATGTGATGAGGGAATATTCCTAGGATATTCCACCAAGAGCAAAGCTCTCAAGTGTTTCAACAACATGACTCAGAGAATTGTGGAAAGCATCAATGTAAGAGTTGATGAAACCTCTGAGAAAACTAAGGAAAATGGTAGTGAGCAAGCGGTAAGTGAACCAGTTGCAACCTTTTGGGAACCGGTTGTCAGTCAACCGAGTACCAGTAACAGTGTTCCTACACTGGTAGATGTAGATGTTGATACTGATGGAGATGAGGATGAAGAAGAAAAGCAAGAATAATCTACCAAGACCATTCCTCGGTATGTCAAGCTGAATCATGATCCTAAGCAGATCATAGGAGATAAGGATGCAGGAATCCTTACAAGAAGAAAAGTTAGAGAAAACTCATGTATGATCTCTGAATGCGAGCCTAAAACATTCAAAGAGGCACGTAAAGATGAAGACTGATCAAGGCAATGGAAGAGGAACTTGACCAGATAGAGAAAAATGGTACATGGTCCTTGGTACCCAGATCGGAGCACAAAAATGTCATTGGTACCAAATGGGTCTTCAGAAATAAGCTGAATGAGGATGGCACAATCATTAGAAACAAAGCCAGATTGGTGTGCAAAGGATATGCCCAAGAAGAAGGAGAAGACTATGGTGAAACCTTTGCTCCTGTAGCGAGATTGGAAGGAGTTTGTATGCTTCTAGCATATGCATCTTTTAAAGGCTTCAAAGTAGATCAAATGGATGTAAAATCTGCATTCCTAAATGGTGTACTTGAAGAGGAAGTGTATATAGAGCAACCAGATGGGTTTGCCCTATCTAAAGACAGTGACATGGTGTGTAGGCTATATAAAGCCTTATACGGTCTAAAACAGGCACTTAGAGCATGGTATGAACGCCTGCATTCCCATCTTGTGAAGATTGGATTTCAGAGAACAAGTGAAGATAGCAATATCTACTTGAAGTCTAAAGGAGATCAAATCCTAATCTGTGAGGTATTTGTTGATGACATTATCTTTGGTGGAGATGACAAGATGAGTCATGAGTTTGCAGATGAGATGAAGAAAGAGTTTGAGATGTCACTCATAGGGGATATTAAGTTCTTCAATGGACTGTAGATCCAATAGATGAGAGATGGAATCTTTATCACTCAGTCCAAGTATGTCAAAGAGGTGTTGAAGACCTTTGGCATGGAAGATAGCAAACTGGTTGGTACACTGATGGTGACTGGTTGTAAACTATCCAAAGAGGATGTCTCAGCATTGGTTGATGACAAGGAATACCGATCAATGATTGGTAAATTGCATTATGTAGTGCATAGCAAACCGGATATTGCACATGCAGTTGGCATTATTGTAAGGTTCTAGAAAAGTCCAAGAGAATCCCACTTGGTTGTAGTCAAGCGAATTCTTAGGTATCTGAAGGGAACTGTTGACTATGGATTGTGGTATCCATATAGAAAGGATTTCAACTTGAAAGTGTTCACAGATGCTGATTGGATTGGTAATGTAGATGATCAGAAGAGCACAACCAGTGGTGCATTCTTCCTTGGTGGTAGACTGTTCTCTTGGATGAGTAAAAAGAAGAGTTGTATCTCTCAATCTACATGGGAAGCAGAGTATGTTGCAGCTTTCATGAACTACACTCAAACAATTTGGATGAAGCATGTATTGAATGGATTGAAAGTTCCTGTATCTGAACCGGTAAGTATATTTTTTGACAATACTAGTGCAATTAATATCTCCAAGAATCCGGTTTTACATTCTAGAACCGAGCACTTTGAGCTTAAGTATCATTTCTTGAGGGAAAAGGTTCAGAAAAAAGAGATTGCACTGGAGCATGTGTCCAGTAAGGAGCAGTTAGCAGACATATTCACCAAGCCTCTCCCAAAGACTAAATTTACATACTTAAGAGGTGAATTAGGGGTACTGCTCCTTGAGGAGGTGAACTAAAAGCATATGCTCCACACCTGTTAGGTATTACATAGTCAAATTTATTTTGGATTGATGTGTTGAAGGATGCTACTCCTCAGGGGGAGCAGCATAATGAAACAGGGAAGCTTGTGCCTCCACTTTGGAATTGTTGTCAAAGGGGGAGAAGATGTGAAGCGGAGAAGATATCTACAGAAATTTGGGGAGAAGATGTGAAGTAGAGAGATATCTTTGTATATTGCCATCAATGCCAAAGGGGGAGATTGTTGACATTATCTGAACCAGTATGAGGACATAATGACATTTTATGTTGTCATTGATGTCAATATGTTGCAGAGGTGTGAGCCAGCATATGTGAGAACTGGTATAACACTGTTAATTGACATTTGTGCCAAAGTGAAGCAGTGTGCATGTTCAAGGTAAAATGGCATATGGTTATGGGAACCGACACATGGAAGCGCTGTATGACTACCGGTTGGTAGTCTCAACTTTAGGGTTTCTGGTTGAAGTGCTTCAAGCCTATGTGGCTCAACTAGTGACTTTGTGCGATGAGTTAGCATGAAAACAAAGAACAAGATCGTGTTGCCACGTAAGCCTTGTGTGCATGAAAGATCATGCATGAAGAAGATCTTGCCTATCTACCTTGGGAATATGAGAAGACTGTAAAACGGTGATAACGTGTGATAGGTTATCAGTCGCCACGAAAACAATGGAGATTAATACAGTATGCTCAATGGTCAGGATTGAACCGTTTGAATTCCTTAACCTATTAGGTTTAGGGTTTAGGGTTTATGCTACCGACCTAACTATTTTCTGTAAGGTCGATGCTGTGACTCTTTCTAGGGTCGTTGGCAAAAGTTGTGTGTGAGTATCCAAGAGAAGCGATACGTGATTCTTGCCAGACCAAAAGGAGAGAAGTGATACCTGCAGAGTGTAAGTGCTGAAGGAAAAGAGGAGCTTAAGTAGATCTACATTGGCATTAAGTGTTGTTACCAGATCATTGTAATACCTGTTGATCTCTAACCACCTCAACAGCTGGAAAATCCTTTAACATGGTAGCCTTAACTGGCTTGCTGTAAATTCTTGAATAGGGTAACTCTAAGCTACTGAGTTTGAAGTCCTTTAGCTATTGAGTTCTTGAAATCCTCTAACAAGTTAACCTTTAACAGGGTTTAACCCTTAATCAGGTATTGTAGCCATCCCTTAACCGGGTGATCTCTAACAGGTTCGGTTCCTAGCAGAACCTATTGTAATGTTTCTAACTGGACAAGGCTTCTAACAGAGAAGACTTCCAAAGAGTTCAAAAATAGCTTGTGGGTATTCATCCCCACCGTGGTTTTTCCCAGTTGGGTTTCCAGATGAAAAATATGTGTGTCATGTGTGATGCTTTTATCTTGTGATGCATTGCTATTGTTTGTCAAGCATTTGATGGTTCTGTGTTTTATGCCTGTCAATAAAACATGTTGAACTAGTTGTCTTTATGATTTGATAATAGATCACCTGTTTATGCATAAGAGTGAAATGGTAGTGTAGTCTCAAGTTGAGTGAAAGGCTAAGTGAGTAACCGGTTAAAGCTTGTCTCAGACATTCTTAGCTTTACTGGTTGCACTCTGTTTCAAACTGGTATCTCTATCTCCCAATCTTTTGAAGTGTTTATTGTCAAACCAGTTTAAGACTATTTTTTGCCTGTACTAATTCACCCCCCCATCTCAGTACTAGTTTGGTACTATTTTCTCATCATTGAGTTATCACATACATCTATATATACAAACCCATAAACAATCAGGTCAGCCACCAGATAATAAATGGATTTTACATAATTACAAACCATGTCTTCCTTAGACCAAACAAATAAATAATATCAACACATAAGACATCTTAGAAATACATCAATAGGTCCTATCCACATGTTACATTAAAGCCGATCGACAACCTAGATCAACCGAGACCAAGTATAGGTCCACACGCTTCAACAATGATCTCCAAACACCAAGTCTCGAGCATGATCACCAACAACATCCTAAAACTCCATCAGAAGCTGCACCAACACCACTTAAGCAATTCATCAAAGATCTCCACCAAAATCTTTGCTGGTGAAACACTCACTGAAACTAGAAACCAATCTTCTAAGCAAGTAGGATAGCATTCAATCTCCAGACCAAAACCAACTGACCAAATATGAGTATAAGTATCATGAACAAGCTAATTCCATCACCAGATTATATCAAAGCTTGTTGGATCATGCCAAATCCAAGCTAACCAGAAACCACTCATCCTACCGAGACCAGAAGGGTGCTGGTAAAGCATCCAAACAACTAGTGTTGACATCAATGACAATACATCAATGCAACACATAATCAATTCCACCAAATGGCTAATAGATGAGACATGTTTCCATCAATGACAACATATGAAACCAATCAAATGAGTGTCAATTGCCAACAATTAAGTTTCATGTAGCTTTCATTTTTATATTGTATGATGGACTAACACGTTTCATGACATTTCTTTGGAGTTCAACTTTAGCCTCAACTATACTAAATCTCTTTAATGTATATATATTTTGTGTTTTATAGGTGTTGTTAGGGTATCAAATGTCCCATATTGATAATGTCACACTCTCGACCATCAATTTTGGCCTAGAAAGCTATGCGGTATCATATTTTGCATGCCTCTTTTTATGTATTCTTTTGATTGAATATGCAAGTCATTTAATTTTAGATTTGTTAAATTATATTTAATATTATCCACTGATATCTCTTGTGTTAATTTTGTTTCTTTTAGGGTGCTCCACACATGTCTAGGACACCTCCTTGGCGAAAGAAATCCTCAAGGATGCCTAAATGTCAAAAGGTAATTGAACACATTTTTTAATTGACACAATTGTTTGAAAAGGTTGAAATTGTCTTAATTGGAACTTGTAGATTGATTAGCCTTTTTTGTCTCGTTTATATACATCAGCAATTGGGATTCGTAGAAGTGATGAATGCACCTAATACGCCAGATGATCAAGAGAGGGAAGAGGTATGTATCTCTACTTTAATTTCTTGATTTGATGATTATATGCACATGTACATGTGAACTTTAGATAAATTCTAATCTTATTATTTATCATACAAGAAATAGCCATAGCTACTTCATCAATGACGAGCCCTCCTAAGTCTACTCGAGAAGCATCCCAGGCTCTAGTACACTTTTGTTTTATATATTGTAATTTTTTAGTGTTTTTGATCTATATATGTTATTACCTTGTGTTAATTGTATTTAACCTATAATACTTATCATTGTATTAATTGTTGGAAAATGCACACTCCAATGAGAAATTATAGGTGATTGAAGGTATTGTCATTGATGGAAACCTTACAATCATATGATACCGACAGACACTGACACCAACAGACTCTACACCGACATATGTTCACCGACATCGAAAAGATTGATTACCGACTCCCTGGCCAACATGATTTTATTTATTGCAAAATGTAATTAATTGTAATATCTTTTTGAAAGCCGACAAGGCATATTGTAATAAGGCTCATATATAAGTATGAGATCTTAGAGAACATTTGTAGATAAGATAGGTGATGGATATTATGTGTGAATATTAAGGCAGAGTTTGGAATAAGGTTTTGGAAGTTGCAGAGCTTAAATTGGTACTAGATTTGGCATAGCAGATGCCCTTTTGTAGCAATACATGACATTGGATTTTCATAATCCACTTTTGTAAGTCAGGAGACTTCTCTTTTGTAAGTAAGCAGTGAGCTTTAGGCAGTTGGCCTTCCTACATGTGCAGGCCCCTATTGTAACAGTAATATTCTCTTATTGGCTAGTAAGCGAATATTGTGGGTCACAAATCCCACCGAGGTTTTTCCCACACCAGGTTTCCTTGTTAAAAATACTGTGTTATGGTGTGTCTTTCATGTTGTGGTTGTTGTTCTTATTTACTGCATTAATTTTGGTTTACCGGTACACAATTTTGGAATGCTTTTCATTTAATAAGTTAAGAAAATCAATTAACCGATTAGATACTGATTCACCTCCCCCTCTCAGTATCTTTGGGAATCCTAACAATTGTTTTCAGAGCCCGATCCTCTATTTTCAAAAACCTAACAACTTGAGGAAACAACTAAAAACATCTCTTGTAGATTATGATGCAGAAAAAAGTGAGGAATATAAAACTTGAAGATGATCTGAAGGCTGCATAGGAAATCATTCAAGGACTTTAGAAAAATCTCACTATTGCTAGGAACAAAAGAAGAGAACTTTCTGAGAAGATACAAAGTGATGATGATGAGAAAGAAACTCTTAATGACCTTGTGAACAAATTGAGACAAGAAAACAATACAATGAAGAATGAAATGCAAGATATGACCATGAGATTTTGTAAAGACATTGAAGATAGAAAGAATAATGAAGATGATTTGGCTAGAAGAATCAATGATGCTGGAAATGAAAATCTAAGACTTCGTCATGAGAATGATATGTTAAAAATAGATATGATACACTTGGAACATGATAAAACTGAACTCATGAGACAAAAAGATTTCTTGGAAAATGAGTTGGCTACTGCAAATCAACACAAGGAGAAATTCAAGAAAAGTTCAGAAGAATTTGATGACATGCTAAAAAATTGGTAACCTAATTGAGATACAAATGGCCTTGTCTTTGAAGTTGGTGAAAGCTCCGGCACTGCAAACAAACATGATGACAGCAAACCGGTAAGACAACCCAATGCTTATAAATTCAATGGAAAATGCTTTAACTGTAACAAGTATGGTAATAGAGCAAATCAGTGTAGATCTACAAACTATCTGAACACCAATGCACCCACCAGTCAATATTCTAAATGCAACAAAGTTGGACATAACTCAGAAAACTATAGAATGAATGTAAGATGTTATATTTGTGGAAGATTTGGACACTTATCTAATAAATGCAGAACACATACTGGCATAGGATATGGGAAAGCTATTCAGAAAAAAAACAATGTGACTTGTTATGCTTGTAACAAGATTGGACATATTGTAAAATTTTGTAGAAGCAAGACGTCATGACAAATAACAAAGGACCCAATTTGAAAGGTAAAGAAAAGGATAAGGGGAAAGGTAAAGTAGGTGGACCTCCAAGCCTAAAGATAACAAATAATTTACCCCCACCAACCTCTGATACTCCACTGGTACAAACTGCTGACACACAACTGGCAACAAAGAGTATGGAAACACCACATGAGGATGCGAATCCTGATTCTGAGGTGTTATACACAATGAACATTGACACACAAGAATTCAATATTGTGGTGGATAAGGAAACAACTGACAAGAGAGATGTGGCAACTGAGCCACCATTAGGAAATATTGGAATTGAAAACATTAGCATTGGGGAACAACAACAAACTGAAGGATCAAATGAACCCCTAGACACTAGAAAGGCAGAGACAACAAATGTGCATACTGATACATCTACTAAGCCACCGACAACTACTGAAACTGAAAAACCTACCGAGTCACCAATAGTAGACAACACAGAGGTAAACAAAGAAAAACCGGTAGTGGACACTACAATGAAATCTTCAGAGACACAAATAGAGACACCATCTAGAGAGAACACTGAGAAACTGGTAGTGCAATAGGTTCATACAGAGGAAAACACTGAGAAACGAGTAGAGCAATAGGCTCCTTCATAGACAGTACCACCGGCCTCATCTGACAAGCCCAAGCCTTTGGTAGTGGAAATATTAGGCATAATTATATTGCAATTTTTGAAGAGAAAATAGACCCCTTAATACAATTAATACAATAGGCCCCTTCTCGGTTTGGGTATAATATGGATCTTCTCAAGTTCCATTTTAAGAAGACTCCTAAGTCTGATAAGGCAAGGAAAGAAAAGATGGTAGGTCCCAGATCAATAGATAAGGTAATCTAAAATTCAATTGCAAAGAAATTATAGTTGAATTTATAGTTATGTTGATAATTGTGAACTATTTTGTACAAAAGGATTCTAACTTGACTTTTGAATTGTGGTTGTGCAACCATCTATAGAGCCACATATTGCATCAAAGAGGCTCTATTTTGATGATCCACCACAACTATAGGATCATGTATTGTTAGCTGTGGTCATTGAAGGGCCAATACGTCTAGATATAGTCTACATTTTTATTGTATAGCGATCTGGACATGGCATATGCCATATTTTTATAAAACTTTTATTGACTTGGCATATATGCCATTTTTTATATACATAGACAATTATTGTAAATTTTGATATATATAAATATTGATATTCAATCCAATAAATGTGCATTGTGTTCATTATTGTCATTTGTGAAAGTTTGGGGTCATTTGGATAAAAGATGTCGAAGTTGCTCAGTTGTTTTCAAGGTTGCAAGATAGGCTAAATTTGATTCCATTCATCGTGGGCACGAATCAACAACATGAGTGCATCTGAGTGTGCAAGTTTATGGTAGGCATGCTCTTTTTGTGCCTCCTAGCTTGATGGAACATCCAGAGCCATACCCTACCGACGTGATCTCTCAAGTGCCCTAAGTCCAAAAAATTTTCAAACTTTGACGAACTATTTCTTGCAATCCATGATGCATACAATTGATTTGTTTGAACCTATAGGGTCATATGAGGCCCATCTACTATGACCTATCTCAGTTTTTGAAGAATCAAAGCCATTTTCACATGGTAGCATTTTTTTAGTTGGTGCAAAAATCGTCAGATGCATGCAATGCAAGGTTGCAAGATGGGCTAAATTTGATTCCGTTCATCGTGGGCATGAACCAACAACATGAGCATGTCCAGGTGGGAAGGTTTACGGTATGCATGCTCTTTTTGTGCCTCCCAGCTCGCTAGAACATCCAGAGCCATACCCCATTGATGTGATCTCTCAAGTGCCCTAAGTCCAAAAATTAGTCAAACTTTGACAAACTATTTCTCACAATCTAGGATGCATACTATTGTTCTGTTTGGACCTATAGCATCATGTGAGGCTTGTCTACAACAACCTATCTCATTTTTTGAAGAATCAAAGCTATTTTCACATGTTAGCATTTTTTTAGTCGATGCAAAAATCGTTAGATGCATGCAATGCAAGAATGTAAGATAGGATAAATTTGATTCCTTTCATCATTGGAATGAATGAACAACATGAGCACATCCGGGTGGGCAGGTTTACAATAGGCATGCTCTTGTTGTGTCTCCCATCTCGCTGGAACATACAAAGCCATATGATATGAATACGCATGTACTCATAAATAGTCATACAAAATTTCAAGTATAATAAAGAATACAAAATGCATCACAAAATTCCATTTATGCACAAATTTACATATACCAAAATTTGCATATACAAAAATTTACATATATAGAAATTGACATATATTCAAAATTTTGCCTCTAAAAATGGACAAATCAGCTCTTTGTTATTTAAATATACCAAAAAAAAAAATTACAAATCAGCTCATGGGCATTTATATATAATTTGGCATTTAAATATGCAGAATCCAACTTATGGTCCTCTAAATATACAAAATTTGGCATTTAAATATGTACAAATCAGCTCATGGCCATTTAAATATACAAAATTTTGCCTCTAAATATGAACAAATTAGCTCATAGGCATTTCTGTATACAAAAAATTAATATAGAACAATTTGCCAATGATATATACAAAATTCTCAAAATCATTCTACCTTGAACCGTAGAATCATTGTAATGCTCCAACAATTGAACACTTGTAGATGAGCCAAAATCAATCAAGTGAGCCTTCTGGATCGAATCTAACCCATATTGTGTCAAGTATTGCCTCATGGTCGGATTCATAAACTTATTATAAATTCTTGTTATGAGGTATACCACAATACTTAGTCAACTGAATATTTGTTGCAACAACAAGATTGGAGAAATGAAGAACATGTATATGTGTTTCAAAGTCCTCGAACAACCAAACATCCAAATTATCGATAGGGTATGTCCTAAGCCTTGTTCCTGTCATGAAAATAGACCCTATTGGGTACTCAATACCCTCTCTATCAATGATTGTTGTTGTTGATTTTATTTTAGGCTCAATACAATGACACAAAAAGTAATATGAAATTCTTCACTGTTGTCTTCTGCAACAACTGTGTACACATGACCTGCATTTTATAAAATGATAATTAATACCAAAAATAATATGTGATGTAACAAAATTAACCAAAAAAATCACCTGGTTCCACTAGGTCAAATACATGGTCAAAATCCACTGATGCTTCCATCTAGTTCAATTGCAGTGCTTTGGGAACTTGATATGTATCAATTGGAACCAATGGTCTACAAGACCATTTGTCAACCCACTCTTGTGATTCACATTCTTCCCATAAAAAATAAATATGTAAAGAGAAAAACATATAATCTGTCTAGTATAAATTACTAGTGAACATGCATTTGAACTTTTAAATGAGTGCATTTCACTCGATCCTACAACTGTACAACAATCTCGATAGTTTTCAATATTGGATTCACTGATCAACCAAAAATATCTATGAACCATTGGCGTACCTGCATTACCTGATCCCATTGTAAAGTTACACAATCACACAATTGTTGTCGTATCTATCAACTCAGTACCATCTTCGCACTTCAATTCTTCTCTAACTAGGGCTCTTTTTACGCATGCTTCTCCACCATTGTGCTCCCCCTTTCCATGTCCAACCTTAGTGAATTGTGAGGTGCAATTATCTGATAGAACATTGTACACTGCTTGTCACATGCATCCTAGTCAACCAATAGAACATTCTTGCATTCTTGAATTGTGAGGTGCAATTATCTGACCATATTATGTGTTGGTTGTATCATATGTTACTTTCTCTTAAATTATCATAAAAAACTTTAAAGCATCCTTGCACAAACTCTGATGAATGAGTATGATAATCACTTATGTAGAAGTGATACTCTCTTACAACCTTTCTATCCTCTTCTACCCTATCATCTGCATGCATGAATTTTATGTGTACAAAAATAGAAACTTGTGTAGAATGGTAATACACATATTGCACTTCATTTTGAGGTTGTAGTGTATAATTTTCAGCAAAATCAATGATAGAGATAATGGTATCAAGAGGAAATGTGTCCTTGCATAACTTTAATTTCTCATCTAACCATCAAGCTCTATGTGCATGCATTATGTACTCATAAACTAGTTTCTCTTGAAACATTTTCATAAATTCAGCTATACATATATCATTTTTCACTAACACATCTCTTCAATTCTTTTCCATCTTTAACCCCATATGTGACTATATTGTACTTTCCAATAGAAACTAGTTTCTTACCAGTTTCATGTGTGCTCTCCAAATTTACACATCATGGTAAATGTTGCAAACCACCACATGTATCCCAAGAACCTTTCAGACATGTCATCTTATAATAAATGCAACCATCATGTCTTTTACATAGAACACTTGAAATAAATTCTCTTGGTGACTTAGGAGGTTCTTGTATATTGCATTCTTGAAAAACATCACTAGAGTGCAAAGTAAAACATATATGATGATAAATATCATACTGCATGGAAAATTCAATATGCATCCTACAACAACACGTGGTGCATACATGATTAATCTTAACATAAAAAGGTTTTGCCATTTCAAAAAATCTTTGACCAATTCTTATTTGAGGAAAATTTTGAAGGAATCTTTCATAAAATTTTGTTTGAGTCATATCCAAATAGTGTTTGGCATGTGGCTCACGATTTCTAGATCCAATTCGCCTTCTAACAACATCTCTTTGGTTGTGTGAAACCCTTTTGTTGTCATGCCAAAAAATTTCAATTAATGTTCTTAGTGCATCAACAACAACCTTGTCTTTGTGTGGTAGACTACTTGAGAACGCCCAAAGAGAATTATTGTTAGGATCTTCTATTTTCTCCCGCTTCTTTCATGTTTTACTTAATGTTGTTCTACTTATGTTTAATGACTTACTTGTTTTGCTTATCTAACGATCTTTTTTTATTTTCTTTCTCATTATGGTTGATGTAAGAACACATTGAGTAACATTAGAATTTTTAGTACGTGATTTTGAACCAATAGCTTGATATGCATCAAATAGATTTCTCACAATAGTTCTTTCACTATACTTTCAGATGATCTTACGCACAGAATTTTCATTGTCTCTCTAAAATTCAAAATTTTAATCATCTGAACAATTAATTGCATCTTCCAGTTTGATATAAGTTTTCAAAATAGTGTTTCCATATTCTCTTAACCATTCTTCTACAAGTTTGTTCATTTATTTTATTGGGCATTGGCTTCAAAATATTCTCATCGATGTCAATTAGATACTTAGGTTTCCTATGAATAATTATAGGAGGTGTTAACATTGGTGCATTGCATGCATTAGGTACATTCAGCACATCAAATTGAGTTGGTGTATGTTCATTATTTGATTGATTATTCATTGTGGTCTCTTCTTCAATTACATTAGGTTCATTCGATAAATCAAATGTTGTTGGTGCATCTTTATCATTTGTTTGATTATTGATTGTGATTTCTTCTTCAATTGCATTAGGTTCATTTGGTACACCTAATTGAGTTGTTGTGGATGTCATATCTTCTTGTCCCATTGTTCTTAGTTCATGTAATTTCTTCATATGTTGCCTTTGTCTTTTTCAACCTCTCATTGTTTGATTGTTCCTCACTTGTTCTAATAATGATTTTCCTAAATAGAATCATTTTGCACTAATCAAAACAAAAATTCAATCATTTGAAATCATGCAAAACAAAATTTCCCTTACTTTGACATATAAACTATCACAAAATTGCAGTATCAGTTGCAGTGGGGCCTTCAACAACTTCAAAAACTCCTTTTGTGGCCGTTGAGGCCATTGACCAAATAAAAATAAGTGCAAGAAACGCATACGGGTTATGTTTAGTTAACCTGTATGCATAATTAGTCCATAAAAATACCCATATAGGGCAACATTCATAATTCCCATAACCTGTACACACTTTTTATGTTAAAAAACCACAGCCTCGCAAGGCTGTGGGCCCCCCTCCCCAAATCCCTTGTGAGAGTACGGTGGTTACAACACTCCTGCAAGGGATTTGGGGAGGGGGGCCCTCAGCCTTGTGAGGCTGCGGGGTCCCTAGCCCCTTTTTTAAAAATAAAATTAAAATCAAATAATATAAATTAAATAAAAAATTAAAAACAATATAAAATTTAAATAATATAAAATTAAATTAAATTAAAATAATTAAAATAATATAAAATATAAATTAAAATAAAATAAAAATAATATAAAATAAATAAATAAAATAATAAATAATATAAAATAAATAAATAAAATAATAAATAATATAAAATAAATAATATAAAATGGAGAGAGAGAGAGAGAGAGGATCAGAAAGGAAAGGAGATAGAAGGGGGGAGGGAGAGAAAAAGAGATGGTGAGAGTGTTGGTATTTTGGTATGGTTTTATCATTGATGGCAACACCTACTAAAACTCTAGCACTTTGGAGAATCGGCAACATTCACTGGCAAGCAAGTGACTCATGAACAATCACCGGTATCTGGTACACCGACAAGATATAATGATCACCGACATTTGGAATGATATGGAAAACACTTGGTTATGTCGAAGACATTGTGTGAACACTTTGTTTTGGAGTTTTGTTTATTGGTACATTAGCATTCACATATTTGTTGTTACCGGCAAATAGGTCCAGGGTTACACCGATAGGTTTATCTTTTCCAGATCAGCATGACACGCTATGGAGATGATTAATTATTGTTGTAAATGCATTAAGACGACATTTTCAATCAATTATTGCATCAGATATTGTATTATTTGTAAAATGTTTTATTGTAATATCTTGTAAAGCCGACCTACTAAAATTGGTCTTAGGTTATGGTATAAATGTAAGATCTTATTTGTAAGATCAGATGTGGAATGCGAAAAAGGATTGTGTGAAGGTATATGCGAAAATAAGCAGAGCTATACATGTAGACATCATTTGAAGATTGAAGAAGGGTTTTTGTGAAGACAATCAGAACTACACCGGTACTGAATCCAACATATGAAGATGCTATTTTGTGCAGTACATTCTTATTGGATTTAACCATCCAACTGTAGTCAGTGTGACTACCATTTTGTGATTGAGCAGTGAGCTCTAGGCGCTTGGCCTTTCTGCATGTGCAGACCCCATTTATGTACACTTACTATCTGCAGTAGTATCATCTGATTGTGGGTAAGGTTTCCCACCGTGTTTTTTCCCCTTACAGGGTTTGCATGTACAAATATTGGTGTTATGTGTTGTGGATGATGTTGTCTTTATGTTTCATGCACTAGTCCTTACCGGCATAGCAATTAACTGTTATAACTGTCTACCAGCATATTGAACTAGTTTACCGGTATTAAGCATTAAGTTGGTTAAGTTGTTTTTGGTTTGAATTTATTAGACAATTGATTCACCCCCCCTCCTAGTTGTCTTTGGGACCTAACAATTGGTATCAGAGCTTAGTCCTCTTTTGCAAAAGTTTAACAGCTTGAGGAGATCCAATGTCTACTAACTATTTCAGGAAGGACAGTCCTAAACTTGATGGAACCAACTATGGCATATGGAAGATCGGAATGGAGACACATCTAAATTGCATTGTAAAAGCCATCTGGGATGTTACAAAGAATGGTTATACTGCTCCTACTTAGAGTCAGCCCACTCCACCCAACTTGACTAAAGATGAGGAAAATGATTACAAAGCAAGAGAAGCACTTTTGAGCGCATTATCAGATCAACAAATCATGGGACTATCAGATAGGTCTACTGCTAAAGCTATTTGAGATCATTTGGAAACATTGAATGAAGGAGATTCCATAGTCAAAATTGCAAAACTTGAAAGCTTCCGGATCAGGTATGAACATCTGAAAATGGAAGAAGATGAAAGGATTTCTACTTTTATGGAAAGAGTAAATGAGATTGTTTTGGGTATTAAATGTTGTGAAGGAACCTTAAATGAAGATAAAATTGTTTCAAAGTTTAAAGAGGATTACCACCAGCATATAAAATGAAAGTCATTGCTATAAATGAGTTAAGAACAATGCCTAATACATCAGTTACTAGGGATACATTAATTGGGAAACTTTCATCTTTTGAAATTGAAGAATTTGGTCTTGTTGCTACTATAAAGATAGATTTGGCCTTTAAAGCATCAACATCATCTACTCCATCATTTGACAAATCTAATTGGAAAGCCTTTTATGCAAGAG
Organism: Cryptomeria japonica; assembly: GCF_030272615.1. Lineage (NCBI taxonomy): Eukaryota > Viridiplantae > Streptophyta > Pinopsida > Cupressales > Cupressaceae > Cryptomeria > Cryptomeria japonica. The sequence continues at coordinate 319,308,958 of NC_081405.1, read as the reverse complement.
AACTTGAAGAAAGCAGGAAAGAAAATGAAGAACTTGAAGAACTTGAAGCACTATTTGCAAGGAAAGTGCCTAAAGGTCCAGTTGGAAGTAAGTATGAAGGTAAAGCACCCTTTAAATGTTTTAACTACAATAAGATTGGTCATATGGCTTCGAGATGCCCTGATAGACATGCTAGACTAAGAGAAGAAGCTAGAAGAACATACAAGCCTAACCTTGAATATCAGAGATACATATTTAAGAAGAATAAAGACAAATCTTGTTACATTGCTGATGAAGGTGTGACAGATGATTCTGATAAGGATCCAACAGACAATGAATGAGTTTTTTGTTGCTATAACAGAAGATCAACCGACACCTACTGCTCAACCAGTAGTTCAGTCCTTGGCAGCTAAAGTTGAAGTAAAGGATGAATGGATCATTGATTCAGGATGCTCACATCATATGACAGGAGACAAAGGTAAATTCTTGAACTTTCAAGAATACAATGGAGGCTTAGTGAGATTTGGAGATGACAAAGCCTGTTTAATCAAAGGTAAGGGTACAATATCTCTTGATGGTAACCATAACACTGACAATGTTTACTATGCTGAAGGATTAAAGCATAATCTTTTGAGTGTTGGTCAATTAGTTGAGAAAGGATTTCAGTTACAATTCAAAAATGGAAAATGCAAAATCATGAGTAGAACTAGTTTAGAAATTGCAACCAATAATTAGACTAGAGGTAATATCTTTCATTTGAATAACAGTGAAAAGACATGCTTAATTGCCCATATAGATGAAAGTTGGTTATGGCATAAGAGACTTTGTCATGTAAACTTTGATTGCATGGTGAAGATCAGTGCTACTAAGGCAGTTAGAGATTTACCTAAAATTGTCAAACCTCAGAATACAGTATGTAAGGAATGTTAATTTGGAAAACAAGTTAGAGCTAGTTTCAAAAGTATTCCAGAAAAATCCAGTAATGCTCTTGATTTAATTCACACTGATTTATGTGGTCCAGCTAGAACTAAAAGCTTACAAGGTGATAGATATTTCATGCTAATTATTGATGATTATTCTAGAATGTGTTGGGTTACTTTTCTCAGAGAAAAATCTGAAGCACTGGGAAAGTTCAAACTGTTCAAAGCAATGGTTAAAAATGAAACCGATAAGAAAATCAAATGTTTAAGATTAGATCAAGCTGGTGAATTTACATCTAAGGAATTTAATACATTCTGTGAACTGAATGAAATCAGAAGACAGCTATTAGCACCTCAGACACCACAACAGAATGGAGTTGTTGAAAAGAAAAACAGAACTATCTTGGATGTAGCAAGAAGTATGTTATCAGAAGCAAACCTACCACATGTATGTTGGAGAGAGGCAGTCAGTACAACGGTCTATACATTGAACAAAGTTCACATCAAAGGTGAAACTGGTAAGACCCCTCATGAACTATGGTTTGGTAATACTCCTACTCATAAGTATTTCAGAAGGAAGGAGTTGATTACAATGAAACCTTTGCACTGATAGCTAGAATTGAGGCAGTCAGATTATTTTTGGCTTTTGCAGCACACAAGAACTACAAAGTTTATCAAATAGATATTAAATGTGCATTTTAGAATGGAGATCTTGAAGAAGAAGTCTACATTGAACAACCTAATGGATTTTTTTTGACAGATGACAATGATATGGTTTGCAGGTTAAGAAAAGCTTTGTATGGATTGAAACAAGCTCCAAGAGCTTGGTATGCAAGATTGGATAAGTATCTTTTAAAGATTGGTTTTACTAAAGGAAATGCAGAGAGTAATTTATATTATAAAGTAAGTAATGATGACATCTTGATTATAGAAGTATTTGTTGATGATATAATCTTTGGAGGAGAAGATGGATTATGTAAAGAATTTTCTATTAAAATGCAGCAAGAATTTGAAGTGTCTATGATTGGAGAAATAAAATTCTTTTTAGGATTGCAGATTTCATAGACTGATAAAGGTATATTCTTGAGTCAATCCAAATACTTAAAAGAGTTACTAAAGTAATTTGGGATGGAGAACTCTAAACCGGTAAGCACACCTATGACAACAAATGACAAATTATCACTAAGGGATGAATCTACACCAGTTAATCCAACTAGATACAAATCTATGATAGGAGGTTTACTGTATTTGACACAAACCAGACCTGATATTATGAATGCAGTATGTATTGTTTCAAGATTTCAACTTAATCCTAGAGAAAATCATGAATCAACAGTAAAAAGGATTTTCCGGTACTTACAAGGCACTCTAAATCTTGGATTATGGTACCCCAGAGATGAAAACTTTGAATTATGTGCATACACATATGCAAATTGGGCAGGAGATGTGGATGATAGAAAAAGCACCATCGACGGAGCATTCTTTCTTGGAAACAGATTAGTTTCTTGGTTGAGTAAGAAACAAAGTTGTACATCTTTATCAACAGTAGAATTAGAATATGTTGCAGCAGCAACTAACTGTACACAGGTGCTATGGCTTAAGCAAAGGAGATAAAACTGGTTTATGTGAATACTAAAGAGCAGATTGTGGATATTTTCACTAAACCTCTGCCTAAGGAGACTTTTGAATATCTCAAAGATCAGCTTGGAGTCATACCACCACCGGTAGAGACTTAGATAGTTGATGATTGTCATCAACCGATAGAATTAACAGAGAAATCTTTTTTCCGGCTTTGATGGGAAGCTACTTCTCAGGGGGAGTAGTTGGTATATTGAATTGATTGGTATTTTGTATACGAACTTGGTTTTATTGTAACTTTGGCATTTGATGTCAAAGGGGGAGAGATTGGTATGGATAAACTTTGAAAAACACAAGGAAAACACATGTTGCTCCCAGGGGGAGAGATTGTTGTTTGGGAGAGATTATTACTCTCTGTATATGTATTTTGATTTCTGGTTATGATCTCTTTTTGGAGATTGTTGGTTTTTGGTATTTGGCATTTCTGTTTTGGCACTTTGATGGTTTTTCCATCTTGTGTTGCCATCAATGCCAAAGGGGGAGATTGTTGGTATTCTGGTATGGTTTTGTCATTGATGTCAACACCTACTAAAACACTAGCACTTTGGAGAATCAACAACATTCACTGGCAAGCAAGTGACTCATGCACAGTCACCAGTATCTGGTACACCGGCAAGATATAATGATCACCAACACTTGGAATGATATGGAAAACACTTGGTTATGTCAAAGACATTGTGTGAACACTTTGTTTTGGAGTTTTGTTTATTGGTACGTTAGCATTCACACATTTGTTGTTACCGACAAATAGGTCTAGGGTTACACCGGCAGGTTTATCTTTTCCAGATCAACATGGCACGCTATGGAGATGATTAATTATTGTTGTAAATGCATTAAGCCGACATGTTCAATCAGTTATTGCATCGGATATTGTATTGTTTGTAAAATGTTTTATTGTAATATCTGTTAGGTCTCGGAGACAACTGAGAGGGGGGGGGGGGTGAATCAGTTCTCTAATAAATTCAAACCAAAAACTAATTAACCAACTTAATGCTTAATACCGATAAACCAGTTAAGTATGCCGGTAGACAGTGTTAATAGTAAATTGTTATACTGGTAAGGATTAATGCATGAAACATAAACATAAAGTCATCCACAACACATAACACCAGTATTTGTACGTGGAAACCCTGTAAGGGGAAAAACCACGATTGGAAACCTTACCCACAATCAGATAATACTACTGTAGATAGTAAGTGTACATAATGGGGTCTGCACATGCAGAAAGGCCAACAGCCTAGAGCTCACTGCTCAATCACAAAATGGGAGTCACATTGACTACAGTTGGATGGTTAAATCCAATAAGAATGTACTACACAAAATAGCATCTTCATATGCTAGATTTAGTACCGGTGTAATGCTAATATGCTTATACAAAAGCCTAACTTCACCTTCAAATGATGTCTTCGTGTATACCTTTGCTTGATCTTGCATATACCTTCACTCAATTCTTTTTCGCATTCCACACTTGATCTTACAAATAAGATCTTACATATATATCATACCCTAAGACTAATTTTAGTAGGTCGGCTCTACAAGATATTACAATAAAATCATTTTACAAACAATATAATATATGATGCAATAACCGATTAAACATGTTGGCTTAATGCATTTACATCAATAATAAATCATCTCCATATCATGCCATGCTGATCTGGAAAAGATAAACCTGCCGGTGTAACCCTAGATAACCTGGACCTATTTGCCGATAAAAGCAAACATGCAAATATGAATATACCAATGATTAATTATTCAAAGCAAAGTGTCCACATGATGTCTTCGACATTACCAAGTGTCTTCCATATCATTCCAAGTGCCGGTGAACATTATATCCTGCCGGTGAACCATATACCAGTAACTGTGCAATAGTTACTTGCTTGCCGGTGAATGTTGCTAGATCTTCAAAGTGCTTGTTTTCAGTAGGTATTGACATCAATGACAAAACCATACTAAAATACCAACAATCTCCCCTTTGGCATTGATGGCAACACAAGATGGAAAAACCATCAAAATGCCAAAACAGAAATGCCAAATATCAAAAACCAATCAATCTCCCTTAAACAACAATTTCTCCCCCTGGGAGGAATATGTGTTTATCCAAAGATTAATACCAATCATTCTTCAAAAGATAATGTGTTTTTCCATAGATATCTCTCCCCCTTTGACATCAAATGCCAAAGCTACAAAATTCAATTTCATACAAAATACCAACTACTCCCCCTGAGAAGTAGCTTCCTCATCAAAGACCGGAATAAAAGATTTGTCTTTTAATTATGCCGGTTGATGACAATCATCAACTGTCTAAGTCTCTACCGGTGGTGGTATGACTCCAAGCTGATCTCTTAGATATTCAAAGCTCTCCTTAGGCAAAGGTTTTGTAAAAATATCTGCAAGCTGTTCTTTAGTATTCACATAAACCAGTTTTATCTCCTTTTCTTCAACTTTTTCCCTTAGAAAATTTAGTTTGATAGAAACATGTTTAGTTTTAGAATGTAATACTGGATTCTTAGATATATCAATTGCTGCAGTGTTATCACAGTAGATAGTAATAGGTTCCTTGCATTTTACCTTAATGTCTTTCAACATTTTCTTAAGCCATAATACATGTGTACAGTTAGTTGCTGCTGCAACATATTCTGATTCTGTTGTTGATAAAGATGTACAACTCTGTTTCTTACTCAACCAAGAAACTAATCTCTTTGCAAGAAAGAATGCTCCTCCAGTGGTGCTCTTTCTATCATCTACATCTCCTACCCAATTTGCATCTGTGTATGCACATAGGTCAAAATTTTCATCTTTAGGATAGCATAATCCAAGATTTGATGTGCCTTGTAAGCACCAGAAAATCCTTTTTACTGCTAATTCATGATTTTCCCTAGGATTAATTTGAAATCTAGAAACAATACATACTACATTCATAATATCAGGCCTGGTTTGTGTTAAATACAGTAAACCTCCTATCATATATTTGTATCTAGTTGGATTAACAGGTGTAGATTCATCCCTTTGAGATAATTTATCATTTGTAGTCATAGGTGTGCTTACCGGTTTAGAGTTCTCCATCCCAAATTTCTTTAGTAATTCTTTCAAGTACTTGGATTGACTAAAAAATATACCTTTATCAGTCTGAGAAATCTGCAAACCTAAAAAGAATTTTATTTCTCCAATCATAGATATTTCAAATTCTTGCTGCATTTTAATAGAAAATTCCTTACATAATCCATCTTCTCCTCCAAAGATTATATCATCAACAAATACTTCAATAATCAAGATGTCATCATTAGTTATTTTGTAATATAAATTGCTATCTGCATTTCCTTTAGTAAAACCAATCTTCAAAAGATATTTATCCAACCTTGCATACCAAGCTCTTGGGGCTTGTTTCAATCCATACAGAGCTTTTCTTAACCTACAAACCATATCATTGTCATCTGTCAAAGAAAATCCATCAGGTTGTTTAATATATAATTCTTCTTCAAGATCTCCATTCAAAAATGCACATTTAATATCCATTTGATAAACTTTGTAGTCCTTGTGAGCTGCAAAAGCCAAGAATAATCTAACTGCCTCAATTCTGGCTACCGGTGCAAAGGTTTCATTGTAATCAACTCCTTCTTTATGAGAATATCCCTTACACACTAGTCTTGTTTTATTTCTGACAACCTTGCCATCTTCATTAAGTTTGTTTCTAAATACCCATTTGGTTCCAATTACATTTTTATCTTTAGGCTGGGGAACTAATGTCCAAGTATTATTTTTCTCAATTTGTCCTAATTCTTCTTCCATAGCTTTAATCCAAAATTTATCTTCACATGCCTCATTGATAGATGATGGTTCAATTTGAGAAATAAGACATACCTCTTCATTTGCCAATCTTCCTCTTGTCATAACTCCTTTAAATTTGTTTCCAATTATCTGATCTTTAGAATGATTCAATCTTACATACCGGGGTGTCCTAGTTTGTTGTTGTTCTTCAATTAATGTGGAATCTTCTGATGATACTGGGGTAACTGGATCTTCATTCTGTACTGGTGGATTTAGTGTAGGTTCATTTGTCACAATTTTTGTTGCCGATTCAGAGTCTATATACCTTGAAGTTCCTCTGAATTGTTCATCAATCTTTACATTTGTACTCTCAACAATTTTCTGCAATCTCTTATTAAAACATCTATATGCCTTGCTCCTAGATGAATAACCAAGAAATATTCCTTCATCACTTCTAGGATCAAATTTTCCAACATACTCATCTCTTCTAAAGTAACATTTGCTTCCAAAAAATCTGAAATACTTATGAGTAGGAGTATTACCAAACCATAGTTCATGAGGGGTCTTACCGGTTTCACCTTTGATGTGAATTTTGTTGAATGTATAGACAGCAGTGCTAACTGCCTCTCTCCAATACACATGTGGTAGATTTTCTTCTGATAGCATACTTCTTGTTGCATCCAAGATAGTTCTATTTTTCCTTTCAACAACTCCATTCTACTGTGGTGTCCAAGGTGTTGATAACTATCTTCTGATTCCATTCACTTCATAGAATGTATTAAAGTCCTTAGATGTGAATTCTCCTCCTTGATTTGATCTTAAACATTTGATTTTCTTACTGGTTTCATTTTCAACCATTGCTTTGAATAGTTTGAACTTTCCAAGTGCTTCTAATTTCTCTCTGAGAAAAGTAACCCAACACATTCTAGAATAATCATCAATAATTAGCATGAAATATCTATCACCTTGTAAGCTTCTAGTTCTAGCTGGACCACATAAATCAGTGTGAATTAAATCAAGAGCATTATTGGATTTTTCTGGAATACTTTTGAAACTAGCTCTAACTTGTTTTCCAAATTGACATTCCTTACAAATTGTATTCTAAGGTTTCACAATTTTAGGTAGATCTCTAACTACCTTAGAAGTACTGATTTTTACCATGCAATCAAAGTTTACATGACATGGTCTCTTATGCCATAACCAACTTTCATCTATATTTGCAATTAAGCATGCCTTTTCACTATTATTCAAATGAAAGTTATTGCCTGTAGTCTGATTATCGGTTGCAATTTCCAAACCAGTTCTATTCATGATTTTGCATTTTCCATTTTTAAATTGTAACTGAAATCCCTTCTCAACTAATTGACCAACACTTAAAAGATTATGCTTTAATCCTTCAACATAGTAGACATTGTCAGTGTTATGCTTACCATCAAGAGATATTGAACCCTTACCTTTGATTGAATAGGCTTTGTCATCTCCAAATCTTACTAAACCTTCATTGTATTCTTGAAAGTTTAAGAATTTACCTTTGTCTCCTGTCATATGATGTGAGCATCCTGAATCAATGATCCATTCATCCTTTGCTTCAACTTTAGCTGCTAGGGCTTGTTCTACCAGTTGAGCAGTAGATGTCGGTTGATCTTCTGTTATAGCAACAAAAACCCATCCATTGTCTGCTGGATCCTCATCAGAATCATCAGTCACACCTTCATCAGCAATGTAACAAGATTTGTCTTTGTTCTTCTTAAATCTGTATCTCTGATATTCAGGATTAGGCTTGTATGTTCTTCTAGCTTATTCTCTTAGTCTAGCATGTCTATCAGGGCATCTTGAAGCCATATGACCAATCTTATTGTAGTTAAAACATTTAAAGGATGCTTTACCTTCATACTTACTTCCAATTGGACCTTTTGGCATTTTCTTTGCAAATAGTGCTTCAATTTCTTCAAGCTCTTCATTCTCCTTTCTGGATTCTTCAAGTTCTCTTGCATAAAAGGCTCTCCAGTCTGATTTGTCAAATGATGGAGTAGATGATGTTGATGCTTTAAAGGCCAAATCAGTTTTTATAGTAGCAACAGGACCAAATTCCTCAATTTCAAAAGTTGAAAGTTTTCCAATCAATGTATCCCTAGTTACTGATGTATTAGGCATTGTTCTCAACTCATTTATAGCACTAACCTTCATTTTATATGACGGTGACAAACCTCTTAAGATTTTTGAAATAATTTCATCCTCACTCAAAGTTCCTCCACAACATTTAATACCCAAAACAATTTCATTTACTCTTTCCATAAAAGCAGAAATCCTTTCATCTTCTTCCACTTTCAGATGTTCATACCTGACTCGGAAGCTTTCAAGTTTTGCAATTTTGGCTGTGGAATCTCCTTCATTCAGTGTTTCCAAATGATCCCAAATAGCTTTAGTAGTAGAGCTATCTGATAATCCCAAGATTTTTTGATCTGATAATGCGCTCAAAAGTGCTTCTCTTGCTTTGCAATCATTCTCTTCATCTTTAGATAAGGTAGTTGGAGTAGTCTGACTAGCTACAACAACAGTATAACCATTCTTAGTAACTTCCCAGATGTCTTTACCAATGCATTTCAGATGTGTCTCCATTCTGATCTTCCATATCCCATAGTTGGTTCCATCAAGTTTAGGACTGTCCTTACTGAAATAATTAGTAGACATTGGATCTCCTCAAGTTGTTAAACTTCTACGAAAGAGAACTTGGCTCTGATACCAATTGTTAAATCCTGGAGACAACTGAGAGGGGGGGGGGTGAATCAGTTGTCTAATAAATTCAAACCAAAAACTAATTAACTAGCTTAATGCTTAATACCGGTAAACCAGTTAAGTATGCTGGTAGACAGTGTTAACAATAAATTGCTATACCGGCAAGGATTAATCCATGAAACATAAACATAAAGTCATCCACAACACATAACACCAATATTTGTACGTGGAAATTCTGTAAGGGGAAAAACCACGGTGGGAAACCTTACCCACAATCAGATGATACTACTGTAGATAGTAAGTGTACATAATGGGGTATGCACATGCAGAAAGGCCAACAGCCTAGAGCTCACTGCTCAATCACAAAATGGGAGTCACACTGACTACAGTTGGATGGTTAAATCCAATAAGAATGTACTACACAAAATAGCATCTTCATATGCTAGATTCAGTACCAGTGTAATGCTTATATGCTTATACAAAAACCTAACTTCACCTTCAAATGATGTCTTTGTGTATACCTCTTCTTGATCTTGCATATACCTTCACTCAATTCTTTTTCGCATTCCACACTTGATCTTACAAATAAGATCTTACATGTATATCATACCCTAAGACCAATTTTAGTAGGTCGGCTCTACAAGATATTACAATAAAATCATTTTACAAACAATATAATATCCGATGCAATAACCGATTAAACATTTCATCTTAATGCATTTACATCAATAATAAATCATCTCCATAGTGTGCCATGCTGATCTGGAAAAGATAAACCTGTCGGTGTAACCCTAGATAACCTGGACCTATTTGCCAGTAAAAGCAAATATGCAAATATGAATATACCAATGATTAATTCTTCAAAAAAAAGTGTCCACACGATGTCTTCGACATTACCAAGTGTCTTCCATATCATTCCAGGTGCTGGTGAACATTATATCCTGCCGGTGAACCATATACCAGTAATTGTGCAATAGTTACTTACTTGCCAGTGAATGCTGCTAGATCTTCAAAGTACTTGTTTTCAGTAGGTGTTGACATCAATGACAAAACCATACCAAAATACCAACAATATCTTGTAGAGCCGACCCACTAAAATTCGTCTTAGGTTATGGTATAAATGTAAGATCTTATTTGTAAGATCAGATGTGGAATGCGAAAAAGAATTGTGTGAAGGTATATGCAAGAATAAGCAGAGCTATACACGTAGACATCATTTGAAGATTGAAGAAGGGTTTTTGTGAAGACAATCAGAACTACACCGGTACTGAATCTAGCATATGAAGATGCTATTTTGTGCAGTACATTCTTATTGGATTTAACCATCCAACTGTAGTCAGTGTGACTCCCATTTTGTGATTGAGAAGTGAGCTCTAGGCGCTTGGCCTTTCTACATGTGCAGACCCCATTTATGTACACTTACTATCTGTAGTAGTATCATCTGATTGTGGGTAAGGTTTCCCACCGTGGTTTTTCCCCTTACAAGGTTTCCATGTACAAATATTGGTGTTATGTGTTGTGAATGACTTTGTCTTTATGTTTCATGCACTAATCCCTACCAGTATAGCAATTAACTGTTAAAACTGTCTACCGACATATTGAACTAGTTTATCGGTATTAAGCATTAAGTTGGTTAAGTTGTTTTTGGTTTGAATTTATTAGACAATTGATTCACCTCGCCCTCTCAATTGTCTCCGGGATCTAACAGAGAGAGAGGGAGAGGGATGGTAAGGGGAGTGAGGGAGAGGGAGATAGAGAGAAAGAGTGGGGAGAGAGAGAGAGAGAGAGAGAGAGAGAGAGAGAGAGAGAGAGAGAGAGAGAGAGAGAGAGAGAGAGAGAGAGGATGGTAAAGGAAGGGAGAGAGAGAGAGAGAGAGAGAGAGAGAGAGAGAGAGAGAGAGAGAGAGATGGTAAGGGGAGTGAGGGAGAGGGAGATAGAGAGAAAGAGTGGGGAGAGGGAGAGAGAGAGGGAGAGAGAGAGAGGTGGTGAGGGAGGGAAGGAGGAGGAGGGAGAGAGAGCGGATGGGAAAGGAAGAGAGAGAGAGAGAGAGAGAGAGAGAGAGAGAGAGAGAGAGAGAGAGAGAGATGGGGTATGGAGGAAGGGAGAGAGGGGGAGGGCAAGTGCAAGGTAATGAGTCACAAATTCGCGGAAGTCCGTGCGTTGGAAAACACGCTCTTATAAACGGGGGCCCGTTTTCAAAAAACGGGGGCCCGTTTATGCTTCGGGCTCTCGAGCCGAAAGGTAACGGGGGTTCAAAGTAAAAATAAATGGGCCTCTGTTTTGTTCTAAAATAGGGGCCCTCTTTTAAACAAAATGGGGGCCCATTTCTAAAAAATGGGCCCCCATTTCTAAATCGCATTTTTCCTTTTTTTTCCACAAGCTGCCCTTGTTTGAAAACGGGGGCCCGTTTTGTGGAAGTTGATTCCACAACCTGCCACTTGGCTCGGGATTAGGCCTAAGATAGGCCTGGGATGGCCACACCTGAGACATGGACCTGCAAATTCAAATCTCTATGAATGAAAGCACAAATACGAACTTCTGAAATAATTTACATGCCTCTAATCAGATAATTTTTATACAAAATTAAAACCCATTTCAAATTATACTGTCTAGATTTTAAATATGTAAATTTATTTAAAAATTGATTATTTTAACTATATTTCATTTAATTTATACTAAATCGGGTCCATAAATTTGAAATATTAACTAATTTTGTTAATTTAATAACTTTTTAATTATAAAGAATTTTGGAAAAAAAATTATATGTCATCAATCTACACAAAATTCTTTTGTATTTAAAAAAGAAAAAAATCAAAAAATGTTAAGTTTACATCAAATTATGTGGGTCGTACACGTCAAATTTTTAAAAAGATAATTACAGCCATTAAAAAATTAATTCAAAAAAAATATTAGAAAAAAAATAACTGAAAAATATGCTCATCAATCTTCAGTGTGTTAGAAACCATTTCCCAAAACGGTTTGAGAAAATAATTTTAATTGTGTCAAAAAGTGTGGGCCGTACACATGCATGGTATGGTCTTGAAATAGACATTTTTAAAACATAGTTTTCAGAACTCCATTCAAACAGTTATTTTTTATTATGTGGGTATTAAAACAAATTACATATTTTGAAAGTACACTCAGAGGGCTATCTTTTATATTCCTAACTTTTTCCAAGATTCAATCTCTAAGTGTTTCAAAATTTAAGCTCAAATGAGACAAAATCTGAAAATCAGGAAAAACACTTCCACTTTTTGACCAAAAAGTGGACTCATCTTCTTGCACTGACCCGGGAGCATACTGGTAATATTATTGTCATCCTTGAACTTGATGCTTTCTCTCAGGGGATGATCTGAACTTATTTTTGTAAGCAGTATTGGCACTTCTTTTTATATTGTAATAATGGTACATCTTGCCCCTCAAGAAACCATATGACCCCTTAGGACACCATATGACCCCTTAAGACACCATTAGACCCCTTAGGACACCATACAACGCCTTAGGATATTGTAGGTCCTACTTGGGGTTGTATGGTGTGCTAAGGGATCTTATGGTGTCGTTAGGGTTAATTTGGGGTCCTAAGGGGTCACATGATGTCGTTAGGGGTCACGTGGGGTTCTAATTGGGCCATGGATGTGTTACAACACCATATGACCATTTAGGATATCATACATGGTCCTAAGGGGTCTAATGGGTCTACACATGTGTTAGAACACCATATGACCCCTTAGGACATCATACAACCCCTTAAGATATCATATGGTCATAAGGGGTCATGTTGTGTGATAAGGGGTCATATGGTGTCATTAAGGGCCTTGGGGGTTGTAATGGGGGCACACGTGTTAGAACACCATATGACCCCTTAGGACACCATTCGACCCCTTAGGACATCATATGTTCCTAAGGGGTCATGTGGTATGCTAAGGGGTCATATGGTGTCGTTAGGGCTCTTGTGGGGTCCTAATGCGTATGCACATGTGTTAGAACAACATATGACCGTTTAGGACACCATACGATCCCTTATGACATCATATGGTCCTAAGGGTTCATGTGGTGTGCTAAGGGGTCATATGGTGTCATTAGGGGTCATGTGGAGTCCTAATGGTGCCACACATGTGTTACAACACCGTATGACCCACTAGGATACCATATGACCCCTTAGGGCATCATATGCTCCTAAGGGGTCATATGGTATCCTAGTGGGTCATATGGTGTCATTAGGGGTCACGTGGGGTCCTAACTAGGCCATGAATGTGTTACAACACCATATGACCCCTTAGGATATCATACATGGTCCTAAGGGGTCATATGGTGTCATTGGGGGTTATGTGGGGTCCTAATGGGGCCGCACATGTGTTAGAACATCGTATGACCCCTTAGGACATCATACAACCCCTTAAGATATCATATGGTCCTAAGGGGTCATGTCATGTGCTAAGGGGTCATATGGTGTCGTTATGGGTCTGTGGGGTCCTAATGGGGCCACACGTGTTAGAACACCATATGACTCCTTAGGACACCATACGACCCCTTAGGACACAATATGGTCCTAAGGGGTCATGTGGTATGCTAAGGGGTCATATAGTGTCATTAGGGGTCTTGTGGGGTCCTTATGGGTCTGCACATGTGTTAGAACACCATATGATCCCTTAGGACACCATACGACCCCTTAGGACATCATATGGTCCCAAGGGGTCATGTGGTGTGTTAAGGGGTCATATGGTGTCGTTAGGGGTCATGTGGAGTCCTAATGGTACCACACATGTGTTATAACATCACATGACCTACTAGGACACCATATGACCCCTTAGGAAATCATATGCTCCTAAGGGGTCATGTGGTGTGCTATGGGGTCACATGGTGTCGTTAGGGGTCACATGGGGTCCTAATTGGGCCACACATGTTTTACAACACCATATGACCCCTTACGACACCATATGACCCTTTAGGATTGGGGGTCATGTCGGGTCTTAATGGGACCGTACATGTGTTAGAACATCATATGACCCCTTAGGACATCATATAGTCTTAAGAGGTCATTTGGTGTGCTAAGAGACCTTATATGATGTCATTAGGGGCTATGTGGGGTCCTAAGGGGAAGAGAGAGAGATTTAAAGAGGGTAGAAATACAATGTACTAAGATATTGAGAGATTATATATGCATATATTTTACATACATATATGTATGCATACACATACCCATTTTTTAATTTTTTTTGACACACACACATATTATATACATATGTATATATACACACACATATATATACATATATATGTATATATATATGTATATCTATATATGTATTTATATATATATATATGTATATGTATATACATATATACATATACTTATATATAGACACACACATATATAGATATATAGATATATAATACACACACGCACACACACACACACACACACACACACAGACATATATATATGTATTTATTTCTATATATTAGGATGTCTTTATGTTGACATAACCTGTATGGGTTTTGTTCTCTACAAAACGCGTATGGGTTTTATTCTCTCTAAACCTCGTATGCACTATTAGTAAAACAAAACACGTACGCATTTAGTGCATTTAGGCTTGTGATTAGGCTTGGATGACAAGGCTGAGGGTTGGAAGTTTGATTTCCCTCCATTTCCCTCCTTTTTGACGTGTTTTGTTTTATCAAATTGGTTTCTCGATTTTGTTATCATCAGGTTTACATCTCATCAATTGGTTATTTCTAAAATTGCCACCATATTTTCACCCATCTTCTGATTTTTTTAACCATATAATTTTTTTTAAAATTTTGAACAACATTAACATATTAATCTTGAATTTCTTTTACCAGTGTCTCCATAGTTCTCAGAGACATATGTGTACTTTTGATCTACTTATCCAAAATTTTAAAAAATTATATATTATTGTCGTGCACTTGATTCTTTACACTTCAAAAAAAAAAAATTGCATTTTTGATTATTTTGGTGCAAGTTATGATTCGCGCACAAATAGGTGCCTGATTTTTAGGATGTGCCCATTTCGAAAAAATCATAAAAAAAAATACTCAACAAAAAATTACAAATAAATACACAACTTCTAGTTCTCACTCTTAGCTATCTTTCTACCAAAGGATTTATCAAAATACTAAATATAACTATGACTTTTTTGATGCGCACGCTAGACACTATGTTATTTTTTTTAGAAAAAATCAGGAATTGTTTTTCGTGTGCGAAGGATTTGACCCCTTAATCTTATCCAATTTTTAAAAAAATTAGTAGTTTGGAAACTAGATTAAGATTACTAAGATCTTTGTTCTTTGAGTATCTTCATATTTTGAGTGGATGTCTCTCAAATTTCTCCTCCAATTTCAGGTTTAGTTGAAGTCAGAAAAAAGTGTCCACTTATACCCTTTTTTGCACACCATCTTGGTGCACTTACCCTTCAGTGATTTTCTTTAACACAAAAAAAAATACAAAAGAGGATTGCAAATCTCTTGGGCTTCCAGATCACATCCTTTCCGGTCAAATATCTTGGTACACCATTACTTGTTGGTGCTTGCAGGTCCATGCATTGGGAGAAGGTAGTTGAAAAATGTAGGAGTAAAGAGACATCTTGGAGGAATAAATGGCTTACTCTTGCTGGCAGGATCATGATGATCAATTCTATCCTATCCGTGATGCCTATTTATGCTATATCGTGCTTGCCTACTTCACACAAAATAGAGGCTAATATGGAGAGCATCTTCAAAAATAATTGTGGGAAGGTGCAAATAGCGAGAAGAAAAATCCATTTATTAATTGGGATACTATATGTAAAGATAAGGCGGCTGGCATGCGAGGTTAAGAAGAATGCATATGCAAAACATGGCTCTAGGGGAAAAGCTTGTTTGAAAGATGTATAGATGCGTTGATCATTTGTGGTGCTGTATCTTTCAAAGAAAATACTTGGACACAAATTGCTCATCAAGAATCCTCACTATTATTAATACGAGAAATGGCTTGGCCACACGGAATTTCTTGTGCGAATCTAGATACTTGATTTTAAACCATCTTACTTGGAAAATTAATAATGGAAAATCAACAGAGTTCTGGACAAACTCTTGGAATGGGTTCATGTGCCTAGTGGATGTTGTGGAGGTTGGGGATCGTATTGAGGAGCTGATTATGAGGTTTGGGTCGAAGGTGGTAGATTATGTGAGTTTTAAAGATGACTCTTACCATTGGATAGATTTGGATGGGCTGGGATTGCCACCTGATTCTGCACGCTACTTGTCTCAAGAACTGAAAGTTTGTAGGAAGTTCGTAGGCATTTTCTATGTGATACACATGATGAGATCATCTAGTGTGGTGCTAAGTCGGGAGAATATTCAGTGAAATTGGGGTATATCATTCAAGAGAGGCATGAATGTGGTGGGTGGCCAATTGCTTTGTGCTGGAGCTAGGAGACGTTACCTAAGGCAGGGGTGTTTCTATGGGTTGCTTTACATAAGTGTTGTTTGACTGTAGATAGATTGAACAAGGTTGGGGTGGTGGGTTCCGCATAGTGTGTCTTATACAAAAAAGAGACATAGACCACTGATCATTTATTCCTAACTTGTGAATTTGTGTCTATATGTTGGGACTGGGCGATGGAGGCTCCTGGGTGGATGACACCATGCCAACAATGCATATATCAGTTTCACCAAAGTTGGCCCTTGCTGCACAATCACTCACTATGGGGCATAATTTAGGTCATTGTTACGTCCTTAATTGTGTGGAATATTTGAAAAGAGCGTAATAGAAGAATTTCCAAGGACTGAGAGATGTAATTAGAAGGATTATAAAAGAAAATTAGAAGAGACATAATCAAACTTGCTAACGCTCGGGTCAGATTCAAGGAAAATACTAAATTCTCCGGATGGGATGAGTGGATCCAAAAACAATGGCAGGAGTTGAAGCAACCGGTTATTCCTAACATCACAAATAAAGTGAAGAGGCAAACTGTTGTTTGGAGATGTCCTAAATTACAGAGGTGGAAGTTAAAATTCAACGGGGTTGCCAAAGGTAACCTGGGCTTCACTGGTGTTGATTGTATCATTCGAGATTGGCTTGGAAATTGTGTCTGGGCTGTTTCAAAACGGTTTGGAATCACGACAAACAACGAAGCTGAGTTTGAAGTGTTAGTTCTGGGTTTAAGGCTATGTAGGGGCAAGAACATAAGAAGGGTGGACATTAAAGGTGTTTCAAAATATGTATACAAGCCATCATTTGTGGTGATACCCCAAATTGGAAGTTAAAGAATTGGGTAAGGGCTGTCAAAGAGTTAATGTCCTAATTGGATGATTACTCTATTTCCCATGTATACAGGGAGGCCAATTGGGCGGCGGATCTACTCGCCAACGTAGGGGTAGTACAAGCCCAGGAGATTTTGACTAGTGTAGATGCTCTGGTTTGGCAGGGGCTCCAAGATATTATCACTAGTAAATTCGGCGATCGCTAGCTTTCGGGCTTTGCTGTGTTGTTCTTGAATACTTTTTGTGTGGAGTACGATTCCCAAGTTGCTGCTCTGTGGGTGTGATGCGATGGGCTTTTACATGGGATGACATTTTGGTACTACTTGTCCAGGAAAATCTTGTCTTTTGCCCTCTGATCAATGTGTTGGGTTCGAGGGAATGATGCGTGGAGCTTGGTGGATGCTTGGTTGTTCACTATAATTGGCCCCATGTTTCCAATGCAATCCTGGAGGAAGGTGTCGGGTGCCTGCACATGCTGCATAAGCTTTACTTCTCAGAGCTTGGAGATGATGATGAATCTTTGGCTGAGGCCTCAAGTTTCTGCCGGAGGAGGATGGATAGTGTTGTATGGTCTGTGGGGATGGCTTGGACTTCTTTTAGAGATAGTGTTATATAAACAATGATTTGCTGCATTTAGATAGATGCTTAGTTTGAACCCGTGTTGGCTCTTCGATTGGGACATGGCTAGGCTATTAGATTTGGGCTTCAGCCTGGCTTTTGTGTGTTCCCATTTAGCTATGTAATTGGGTGTTATGGTGTGGCAGCTTTGGCTGTTTGATTGAGTCGTCTTGTTAGTTTAAGACTTTTGTTTGATCAATATAGGGAGCAATCCCTCTAGATAACACTTAATTAAAAAATAAAATAAAACAAATATGATTAAATAGAATTTAAATTATTTAAGTAATTTAATATTGAAATATTTAATTGTAATGATGATTAAAAAGAAAGTAGATCATAAGATATTGTTTCACTTATTTTAATAATGTATAATTTAAAAAATGTATGTTTTATTATTACATATTATATAATAATCTAAATAAATTCAATTTAGTATTATCTACTATTTTGATATAATTTTAACTATTAATTTATTTCTATTTAATATTATATTTTATTTATGCTATATATATTATATCTTTATTATTTATTTGTGTTTTATATAAATAAGATTTATATTTATTATTATATATCACGCTTGATAATATACATTATTAAATAAAAATATATTATAATTTTAACATATAATATTAATTAAATATTAAATATACTATTTGTATTATTTATTCATTTTCTTTAATTGAATATTGGTATGTCTTTAGCTCTTTTTAAATATTTATTTATAACTCTAGAGTTCATTTCATACAAATATCTAGAATGCCATTGCAACTAATAAATATATTTTAAATCATTTTATAACTAATAATACTCACACACAAACTCTTTGTTTCTCCCTATCTTTATTTCTAACTATTCCCCCTCTATATTGTTCTTCAAATCTCTCCTCTCCCTTTTTATCTATGTCTCATTATTTACTTATCTCTCTTTCTCTCTCCCTCTCTCTATATCTACTTATCTCTACTCTCTATATATCACCTCCTATATCTTTACCTTTCTATTTCTCTATCTCTCCCTCTCTCATTATCTCTCTCTATTTCTCCACATCCCTTTTACTCTTCCTTCTAACATCTCTCTCCTCTTCTCTCAACACCATTGGCGCATTATGTCCCTTATTTTATTTATCTTTTCCTTTTCTCCAAATTAATTGTATTTTTAGAATGTAACTAATTGAAAAGGGAATATAAAGTCAGCAAGGTTCCTTCCTTGAGTATGGATGCAATGATTTCCCTTTGATCAATTTTTTCTTTTTTTTTAAAAAATGATACCCCAATAACTTTGCTACTCCTAAGTAGTACCCTTGTTTCACCATAGTGCAGGAGCACGTTAGCTTATAGGCAATCAGCACCAGCAAAAAAATGTTCCAGTTTGTTTTCTTATTTTTTATTTGTTTTGGTTTTTTGTTAGGCTTCTCTCTAAACAGTCTTTAGAGTTTCATAGCTCCTAAGATGGTTAGATATAGTCAATTGTATGTAAATTGTGGAAGCATGGACAGGGTACGTGAAACTGTTTGACATAATGCCTCAACGAATGTAATCTCATGGATTGAAAAAAAAAATGGAAGCCTTGGAAAGTTTTAAGTAAATGCATTTGGCAGGTGTTAAGCATTCCAAAGATTGCCTGGTCGATATGTATGCAAACCGCAGAAACTTAGACAAGCCCGTGAATTGTTTTGCCGCAGTCGACACAAGAAATGATTTGTTGAAGCGGCTGTAGAAACATTCAAACAAGTAAAAACTGATTCAGCTTCCATATATAGTTTGAGTTATTGACCCGTCGAATGGCAGAAAGAAGGCATAATCAAATGCGGACAGAGAAACTAGAAAACTGAAAGGACACCATCCATTGAGCTAAAACAGCATAATAGGAAAAAAATAGTGAATTCAGTGAGAAAGTGAAAAGACAAAGGCATTTACAGAGAGGAAGGGAAACGCCACTGGGTGGGGTCGGTCTTAAAAATTACAGATTTAGCTTCCCAAGAGGATCGAGTTTGGAATCCCAGTAAGTTTGCCTGTGTGCAGATTGAGGAGCGAGCAGTTAGAGACAGGCCGATGATGGTAAAATGTAATAGTGTGTTTTACTTATTGAAATGTTTGATGAATGACAGAATTTGTTATTAAATTTGTGGCAATCTTTTTGTTTCCTTGTGACTTTGTGGGTTTGTAGCAAGAGGGAGTTTTCTTCTTGCATCACACCCTAAGCAGAATATCTCCCTCTTTTTAATTCCTTTTTATTGGTTGTAAACAACATATATTTAATTTTATATTACTATCCAATGTCATTTATTGTTTTTTTTTTTTAAATTATAAGTTTTTAATATAAATATTCATTATTAGAGAGCAATTTTTTAATATAATATATTCATTATTAGGGAGCATGTATCAAAATGTGATATCTATATTTATATTTGTATTGTTTTATTAGTGTTTGAATAAAATTATATTCATTGTGGCTTCTTCAAATTTGAATTTGATATGCATTTTCATAGTTTCTAAAAAATTCAAAGGTAGAGAAAATATAATGGTGATTTAATTACATTCGTTGCACTTGCCACCTTTGTTTTGGAATCATAATTTGATTTGGCTATCCTTTATGAAATGAAAAATATACAATATCTATGATTTATTTTGAAAGATAGAACACAACTCTAGCTTTACATGATTTCATATATATTCACTCCTTGTGACAAATATTAACCCTTAGTTTATTCATTTTCACCCATGTTCAAATCCAAGATTTGTAAGATTGACTCCATCAAATTTCATGATTTACAATATTGAACCTAGAATTTTCAATTTGGACAAAATCTAACCCTTTCTACTAGTTGTTATGTGCCATATAAAAGTGTGAAAATTTTCACTTACCAAATATGAAGTTGTATTTATTGTTTAATCCCAATTCATTTTCAATCATCAAGTAAAATCACATACAAATCATTCACCTCTTCAATCATGAAAGTGATCCAAAGCAATAGACAATCCAATTCTAGATTTTTAATCATTCATCTAACTATTCCTTACTTTTCTTGTATATTAATAAATAATATACAAACATCTTATATTACATTTTTCATTGATTAGATAACAACTAAATACATTTATTTACTTATTAGATTTCCACAGTTATTTCAATTCATTATTCTAAATAATTATATATCAGATTTCTATAGCTCATAATTAACACATGTAATTAACACATGTAACTAAAAAATGTAATCTATCATCAATGTGATAGAAAATTAGAAAAAATGATAGATCAAAGAATGTCATCTCAAACATTTATGTGAAATAAATCTTACATAAATTATAATTAACTTTTACGATACTTTAATACAATATGAATACAATCAAATTTTGATAAATCTATACATATTTCCAATATTAAATATATTAATGTTATTTCAATTACACACTCCATAAAGCTCTAAAAGATTGAAGAAGAGCAATCAAATGATGGATTAAAAAACTCATTGAAGCAAAGTCTAAAATATTATTCGACTGCATCTCTCATTCATTTACATACAAATGATTTTTCACTTTCAAAAACTGGGACATTCACAATGTTAACATCCAACTGAATACATAATTCTTTCACACTAGATAAAATGGTTGTTTGTGGCATGCCCACATACTCTAAATACTTTCCCACTTAGATTATAACCTAAGAAAGCAAATCAAAAACTTTCAGTGAGAGATTTGATCAATTATCCCCCCCCTCCTCCTCATCACTTTCTCTGTCTGTAGGTGTAGAAGGTGGACCTCCCTCTGGAGTATCTGCATTACCATCTTCTCCAGCTGCATTATGATTAGGGTTTGTTGATGGTGGTGGTGCAGATGAGCTCGGCTCTTCATTCAGTCCACTTATGATATGCCCACGAATAGGAGAAACCGTATGATGATATTGGCGGCGAATGAAGCTTGACATGTAAGGAGTAATACATGGGTACATTGTATATCTATCATAGAATGGAGAAAGTGGGCGTGGGGAATAGTAGCCCAAAGGTGGCTGAGTATCAGGGTGATATAATCTCCATAGTGTTAATGGGCTAGGGATAATTGCAGAACTGGGCTGTTGGGCATAGTTAAAAACAGGAGTTGTGGGCTCAACAATATCAAAACCTGCTCTCAATTCAATAGTAGGTGAAGATGGTGACCTCCTTACAGGCCTCACAATGGTAATGGCATTAATACCATTGTCTTCACTGTTACTATTTTCATCATTGCTTTCATCTTCCCTCTTGTTGCTATTTTCACCATTGCTTTCCTCTTCCTTCTTGTTATCGCTGCCGCTAGCTTTACTGCCGTTCATGGCCGTCACTAGGATAGAGAGAAGTACTTTTGTTTCAGGCAGAAATATAAATAAAAGGATGTTGAATGGTGTGTATCTGCTCTATTTCCTTCTCCCCAGCTTGTCTCTCGAGAATTGATGGTGGAGTTAAGAAGGCCAGATCTTTTGGCTCTTCGTTAATCTGATGGGTGACCTTCTGATGGGTGACCTTTCGTCTTCTCTGTTTTATTTTAAGTATTTTGTAAATGGGTCTTTTGTCTATTAGTGAAGTTGAATGGTAATGAGTTCAATGTAAAATCTTCAAATTATAAGAAATGAGATCAAAATAATGTTTGGGGTAATTTTGATAGAATCAATATCCTTAAGTCTATGACTTTTTATCAAATAGGTTTCAACCTAAGATTTGTACTTCTATAGTTTTGAATGAGTCTATTAAGTTATAGTGAGTGCAAGGTCCTCACAACATAAAGAATGAGATCGAAATAATGTTTGGGGGCTATCCCACAATAATGGTTCCCACTTTTGCCAACGAAGAAAATTAGTGGAGGCGGAAATTTTTTTTTTGGGGGGGGGGGGGTTTGAACGAACTAGGGGTGTTCGAGCGAACCCCCCATAGGGTTCGATTGAACCCGCCATCGGACATGGGTTCGATCGAACCCATTAAAATATTTATTTTTAACGGTTCCTTTTTTTTTGTTTAATAATGTTTTTTTTTAATTAAATTTATTTAAAAATGAATAAATAATTTGTTTGTTAATTTATTTTTTTCATTAAATAATTGTATATTTATTGTTTTTCAGCATTTTAGAAAAACGTTTGAAAATTTAATGTTTTGATTTAACGTCAATTTTTTTAAAAATTAAATAACTGCATATGTATTTTTTTTCAACTTTTTAAAAAAATATTATGAAAAACTTAGAAAACTAAGGTAGTAAATTAAAAGTTAGAAAAACGTTAAGAAAAACATTAGCAAAATAAAAAATTAGAAAAATGTTACAAAACTAAATATAATAAATTAAAAGGTTAGAAAAATTAAATAATAAATTTAAATTTAAAAAAACATTATAAAACTTAGATACCAAATTTAAACAAATTAAACAAAATAAAACCTCTATGACCCCTTTTCACATCCTATTACACACACAACATGACCCCTTAGGACACCTTAAGCCCACATATGCCCCTGGCGACACTATATGTCCCTTTAGGACCATAAAGGATCACATAGTGGACCCTAAGGGGTCACATCCGGTCCTAAGGGGTCACACATGTGTTCTAACACATGCGTGACCCCTTAGGACTGCATGTGACCCCTTATAAAATTCTAGGGTGTACGACATACCCCTTAGTCCATCACATAGTGTCCTAAGGGGTCATACATGGTCCTAAGGGGTCACGCATGTGTTAACAAATGTGTGACCCCTTAGGACCACATATGACCCCTTATAACATCCTAGTGTGTACGCCATACCCCTTAGGATTACATAGTGTCCTAAGGGGTCATATGTGGTCCTAAGGGTCACACATGCGTGACCCCTTAGAACCGCATATGAACCCTTGTAAAATCCTAGTGTGAACGACATACCCCTTAGTCCATCACATAGTGTCCTAAGTGTTCATATGTGGTCCTAAGGGGCCACGCATGTGTTAACACATGTGTGACCCGTTAGGATCACATATGACCCCTTATAACATCCTATTGTATACAACATGTACCCTTATGATCACATAGTGTCCTAGAAGGGATCATATGTGGTCATAAGGGGTCATGCATGTGTGTTCTAACACTGTACATGTGTGACCCCTTAGGACCACATATGACCCCTTATAACATCCTAGTGCCTATGACATACGGTCCCTTAAGATCACATGTACAATGTCCTAAGGGGTTGAATATGTGATCCTAAGGGGTCACACATGTGTTCTAACACATGCGCACGACCCCTTAGGACCACATATGACCCCTTATAACATCCTAGTGTGTACGACATACGGTCCCTTAAGATCACATATATTAAAGTGTCCTAAGGGGTCAAGAATATGTGGTCCCAAGGGGTCACGCATGTGTTCCCCTTAGGACCACATATGACCCCTTATAACATCCTTGTGTACATACGACATTCCCCTTAGGATCACATAGTGTCCTAAGGGTTCATATATGGTCCTAAGAGGTCACGCGTGTGTTCTAACACATGCGTGACCCCTTAGAACCGCATATGAACCCTTATAAAATCCTAGTGTGTATGACATATCGGTCCCTTAAAATCACATACATTAGTGTCCTAAGGGGTCAAGAATATGTGGTCCTAAGGGGTCACACATGTGTTCTAACACATGCGTGACCCCTTAGAACTGCATATGACCCCTTATAAAATCTCTCTTCCCTTAATTTGCTCAGTTGACATGTGTTTTAATTTTTAAAAATTATGTTTTAATCTAGTACATGATGTATATATCTTTAATTATCTCTCTGTCTCTCTCTCTATGAAATTAATGTTATCTCTCTCTTTGTCATGAAAATGATCCCCCTCTCTCTCTTGAATAATGTTTTAATAATTTAAAATGTATGTATGTTATCTATATAGATAAATTTATATATGTTTTAATTTAGTAACTATATGTATATATCTTTAATGATCTCTCTCTCTCTCTAAAATTAATGTTAGATCTCTCTCTAGATACATGGTTTAAATGATCTCCCTCTCTCTCTCATTAATGTTTTAATAATTTAAAAAGTATGTATGCGATCTATATAGATAAATTTATATATGTTTTAATTTAGTAGCTATATGTATATATCTTTAATGATCTCTCTCTCTCTCTAAAATTAATGTTAGATCTCTCTCTAGATATCATGGTTTAAATGATCTCCCTCTCTCTCATTAATGTTTTAATAATTTAAAATGTATGTATGCGATCTATATAGATAAATTTATATATGTTTTAATTTAGTAAATGATGTATATATATCTTTAATGATCTCTCTCTCTCTCTCTCTCTCTCTCTCTCTCTCTCTCTCTCTCTCTCTCTCTCTCTCTCTCTCTCTCTCTCTCTCTCTCTCTCTCTCTCTTTGTCATGCAAATGATCTCCCTCTCTCTCTGTCATGAAAATGATCTCCCTCTCTCTCTCATTAATGTTTTAA
Organism: Cryptomeria japonica; assembly: GCF_030272615.1. NCBI lineage: Eukaryota > Viridiplantae > Streptophyta > Pinopsida > Cupressales > Cupressaceae > Cryptomeria > Cryptomeria japonica. The sequence continues at coordinate 319,283,608 of NC_081405.1, read as the reverse complement.
TAATTTAAAATGTATGTATGCGATCTCCATATAGATAAATTTATATATTTTTAATGATCTCCCTCTCGCTCGAGCTTTAAAATTATTTATTTAAAAATTTGAATTACACGAGAACTTCATGTATATATATATATATATATATATATATATATATATATATATATATATATATATATATATATATATATATATATATATATATATATATATATATATATATATATATATATATATATATATATATATATATATATATACGAATTATGTGAGAACTTCACATGTGTACATTTTAATTTTTAGTGAGCTCAAGATTAACGATCTCTCTCTCTCTAAAATTTAATTGATTTTAATTTTTAATGTTTTAAATTGAATGCACTTCATGTGTGCGTGCTTACATATTTATTGTAACTTTATGACCTACCTAGATAGATGGTGTCCCAGGATCCAGTCCATGATCATGTACCTGATCAAGATCCACCTGCACAGGCTCTTGATCAGGAGCCACATGATGGTATAGATCCTCCACACTAGGATCCCCTGTTGCCTGATATTGCTACCATTTTTCACTAAGTGATCGCGAGTTAAAGAGGTTGAGAGTCATATTAGATGACCCACAGACTGATGGTGTGTACAAGAGTACATGCAAATCCATTTTTGATAGTTTGTGGACATTGAGGGACCGCCTAGTTAATCACACCTTATTTTCACCTGAGGTTATAGCTGATATTTATAGACAGTTGAGGAGTGGGGTGAGGGGTCATGATTCTTTTTCTAATGTGGTGAGGGTGGTCTCGAAGGAGACCATCAAGGAGAGATGTTTTCTACTGTATTAGGAGAAGAGTAAGGTGAGAAGATATCAGGTAATGAGATGTATTGATCCACAGGTTGCATCGTTGATTTACCCATGCTTATTAACTTCCCATGGTTGTTATCCTAATAATGACCAAATACCATTATACTTTGCACACCAAGTATTTGTTGAGGTTCATTGTCAGATGAAACCAAACTACCTTGATATTTCAACATATTATGGACAAGGGAGGGGTAGGATTGCTGACAAAGATGCATATCGTAGGCATGATAGAGCTCTGCCTAGATTATATGTAACTTATTAAATCACATGTAACTTATTAAATCGCATGTGTGTATGTATGTGCATGTTTGATTATTCTTTTAAATTATATTATATAAAATCATCTAGATTGAATTGGTGTAAGTGTTCAATTTAAAAAATGTTTTTAGAACTCTAAAACTTTCAAATTTATATATGTGTGATTGAATTTGTGTACATGTTATTTCAATTATGTTGGTAAACAGATTTGTCACTACGGTCGTTTACCTGAAACTGACCCTATTTGCCCAATAAGCAATGACAAATGTTCTAACAGTTGGAGAGATCGTTCTATGAAACACGATCTTCCTCTGCGTTTGAGAGGGGAAACTCCCTCGTATGATAGGGGTGTTTAGGATTTTTGTGTACTTATTAAATCGCATGTGTATATGTATGTGCATGTTTGATTATTCTTTTAAATCATATTATATAAGATCATCTAGATTGAATTGGTGTAAATGTTCAATTTAAAAAATGTTTTTAGAACTCTAAAAATTTCAAATTTATATATCTATGATTGAATTTGTGTACATGTTATTTCAATTATGTTGGTAAATAGATTTGTCACTACGGTCGTTTACCTGAAACTGGCCCTGTTTGCCTGATAAGCAATGACAAACGTTCCAATAGTTGGAGAGATCGTTCTGTGAAACACGATCTTCCTCTGCGTTTGAGAGGGGCAACTCCCTCGTATGATAGGGGTGTTTAGGATTTTCGTGTACTTTTAACCTGAAAGTACATAAAGGAGAAAACATAGAACTTAAACAAAATTAATAACAAAAACCCTACTAGAAGACATACGAACAACAAGTAGGATTCCATAAATGATAGCAATCACAAAAGGGGTTACCACCAAAAAAGGTTAGTCATGCAACAATGACGAAAGAGGTACAATAAACCTCGACACACGAAGAGATAGGTTGTACTAACACATGCAAGTCAAGATACCATGAAATGATGTGTTTCATCAATGGATTTCACCAATACATAAAGGGATCACTAATTCAACATACGCGAAATTAGCAACTATAACTCATGAATAGATTCAAGACACACGAACTCAATGCAATCTTCATTATTCATTTTGAAAATATACAAGTTCAAAAACCCCTTAGTCAAAGGTATGAATATCAAAAGATCTCACTTAGTTTCTCTACAAAATTTTGCAGAGTTTTCCCCCCCTATAAGAGTCTCCTTTACAATGCAAAAGCCTTCTATTTATAGGTTTGTAGGATAACTACCTTATAACCAACTTCAATCCTGGGTTAATAACTAACTCTTTTCTGCGTAAATTTCAATGAGTTAATAACTTACGCATTTATGCACAAAAGAAGTGAACTTTCTAACCTTTGGTTACAACAAGTGACATAAGTCACTTTTATAGAAGAACATCTTGAAACATAAAACTTTAGATAAAACTTTCAAGTTAGGATTGCAACAAGGTTCTTATCCAACTTCGTCTTATTCATTCGCCAATTTCCTCACAACTCAAACCTTGACTCTTATACTTGATTCTGTACAAATGTTCAAGAGATGAACATAAGCCACATCATTTGAGTTGTTGCATATACTCTTAAACTCATATTTTTATGTGATATACGAGCTCCAAGTAGACACATTCGCCCAACCATCATAGGTTTACATGACAATTTGATGATGAATTTCAGAGTATCTTGAACATAGCTAGCATAATCGAGAGGATTAACCATAGACGCATAATGGTCAATCACATGCCTCATACAATAAGTAGAAATGATGTGTCGAAGTATGTGTGACTCTCATTCATTAAACCTTCATGACCGCGTGCACATGTAAAAGCAAACTTACAATGTTAGAATGTATTCCAAAGTGCTTCATTTAATCGAAGATTTTAAGAGCTTCCTTGCGCAATCCATTTGATGCATATCCTTATTGTCTTCATTTGTAATATGAACTCTTTTGTTTGTGTATATGATCCGCCCTCTATAGAAAATGAATGTTGCATATATGTGAGCACGTCTTTGCGAGCGAAGCTCGATATAAAGACTTTTAACAAATGTATTTTCTGCATATCTTGCAGTCATTACATTCCATCAAAGGACATTGTTTCAAGCCATTATGTCAAACAAGCAAGATATTTTGTTGATCGCTTGATGTTTTGCTTGCACTTTAACTCTTTGCCTTGTTTGAGAGTTTCAAAACATCATTCAACATAATTCATGTGCCATTATCTACGCATTCACATTTTTTATGCAAGTTGACCATTCCATTTCATGTGGTATCATTTCTTTGAGGTGAAGTGTCAAACAATTTGCTACGCTTCGTTGTTTTCCATTCCTATTTATTGCAGAAATTGGAACTCTAGTATCTGACAAACACCCTCCATCCATTGTGCTTTGATAAATGTTTATGAACCGTTCTAAAGCTTCCACTTTTGCATGCATTTTAACTAAAAATTGTCAACTTTAATATTTGACAAAAATATATCAATCTATATATGCTCTGAAGGATGTTCCTAACATCTAACAAGATGACATATTATTGATAATTCTATCAAAATACTCTTGTGCCATGGCTATGTTTCCGCGCATTGCATGTCTCAAGAACTTTGTAAAACATTTACAAGTAAACATCACACCCATGAAGTGACATCTCATTGAGACTTTTGCAAAATAGTTTTTGTACCTGTAGATGTGATCTAACACCGCGTTCTATGAGATGACATCCAATTGATGCATTCTGTCAATCAGTTCACTTGTCGTGTCTAAGCTTTTCACATTGCACTCATGTCTACTAGAGTAGTTGCAACGACATTGTTTCCTTCCTAACTTTCAAGCGGTTGGCTTGCTGACCATCGACATCTATTTCTTATCCTCCAATCCTTAACCTTCGGTAGGACACCCCAATCGCAACTCAAACTTCCTCCCAGGCGAGAAACGTTGACTCCCGGATCGACGAGAAACTCCTGTCCATCGGGTATTGTTATGCTTCAAAGATTTTGCACTCAAAAGCACGACATGTGTATTGTCTACCAGAGTAGTTGTGACTACAACATCTGACACACTTCCTCTATCCATTAAGCTTTGACGAATGTCTGTTGACAATTTGGTGCAAATTTTGCGATTATTGCATTAAAAGAGACCACATTTATTTAAAGCATTCTATCAAACACTTCCCATGCCATGTCTGAGCTTTCCATTATTGCATGTTACGTGGAATTCTGGTTTACACCTGCCAATACATCTCCTTGGAGCATTCTGTCAAACAATTCGCTAAATGTCTATGCTTCATAACTTATATCCCATGGTGCCCATAATGCTTTGTCAGAACAGTTCACATGCCAACACGATGCTCCCAATCTCTGCGGTTTTTGCTCTAGACCATTTGACATTTCTTCAAGGCATCTTATCAAACAATTAATTTGTTGTTTTTAGTCTTTCACTTATGGCATTCCACATGATATTTTGTCAAATACTTCACATACATTGTCTATTCATTCACTTCCTACATCATACATGGCATTAGATGACTCCAGTCGATGGGGAGAATGGAGATTGCAGCGGAGTTAAATGGTGTTAATTCTGCAGTGCCTGCATACCGTGATGAGGTGACATCTCCTTGAGGCATTTAGTTAGAGAATTCACCAGATGTCCATGCTTCACATGCCGCACACAAGATTACCAAAGTAATTACAACTATGGGCTAGCAAAACCATTCTAACCTTCATGCTTTGATAAGTGCCTGAGATAGTGCGGTGCATATCCTGCGATCATTTCAATTGCCACTCCTCCATTTGCTCTGCAATGTATGGCTTGTTTACATTTACCATATTCTGCAATCATATCCATTTAAACTTTATTAATTGCAACCTCTGATGTGATTCGATGCAGTTCATCTATCTTTATCCGACAAGGAAAAGATGTTGTGTGAGGGTGTGAGGTTGAATTCATCAGACAAATCTCTACAAATCTTCACTGTGTGCAAATAATTTATGCGCCCTGACTACACCTCTCACACTTTTGCATTCATATCCACAATTCGTGATATGTTTGTGCTTCCATTCTACAATTATAGGAGGTTAAGAATGCTCAAAAAGTGAGCATTTCTAACCTTCTTGACAAAGTTGGGCCCGCGAGGTTAAGAAAGGAGGTTAGGAATGCTCACTTTTTGAGCATTCTTAACCTTTTTGTGATAGGTTAAAAATATGGGTTAGAAATGCTCAAAAACCTTCTTGGCAAAAGGTTAAGAAATGAGGTTAAGAATGCTAAAAAAGTGAGCATTTCTAACCTTCCGCTTCAACAAACTATCCTTTAGATCTTTGGAAACCATTGATCACAGAGAGGAATCAAGGAAGAATGTAGCCAATGTTTTTGGACAACTTTTTATCGCAAACGACCAAACATATTAAAATAACTTAGAATATTAAATTATTATTTAAGAAATAATTTAAATATTTTAAATTTATTGCTTTGGCTGAAGAAAAATGACATAACTTTCAAACGGTGGGGAGTTAGGTCCTAAAATTTGAAACATGTGTCAATAGTAGGGAAATAGGTCCACACAATTATTTACACTTCATGACGAAGCCTAGGATGATATATTTTAATCATTTTGGGGCAACAGACACCAAAAATTGAAAGTTTAAAATATGACAAAGTATGAACTGGATTCAAGTGAAAGTTGGCCACGTGATACAAAATGACGCTTAGATCTTGACTGTCAATTGATTTCCCTCATTTTGTGGTAATTTTTAAAATTCTCCCATTTTTCATATTTTGACTAGTAATGACCTTGGACAAGGCGCTCATTACTTACACATAAACACCCATTGGACCTTTTCTCGACACTAAGATTGATTTGATGTTCAAATTTAAAAGGTATGCCAAATTTGGGGGCAACAACTTTCACATTCCATAAAGCTCTAAGAAATTGAAGAAGAGCAATCAAATGATGGATAACAAAACTCATTGAAGCAAAGTCTATAATAGTATTCGACTGCAACTCTCATTCATTTACATTCAAATGATTTTTCACTTTCAAAAACTGAGACATTCACAATGTTAACATCCAACTGAATACATAATTCTTTCACACTAGATAAAATGGTTGTTTGTGGCAATAACTAGCTACAGCTATTCAAACCAATCCTGCCCACATACTCTAAATACCTTCCCACTTAGATTATTACCCAAGTAAGCAATTCAAAAACTTTCACTGAGATATTTGATCAGTACCCCCCTCCTTATCATCATCACTTTCTCTGTCTGTAGGTGTAGAAGATGGACCTCCCTCTGGAATATCTGCATTACCATCTTCTCCAGCTGCATTATGATTAGGGTTTGTTGATGGTGGTGGTGCAGATGAGCTCGGCTCTTCATTCAGTCCACTTATGATATGCACACGAATAGGAGAAACCGTATGATGATATTGGCGGCGAATGAAGCTTGACATGTAAGGAGTAATACATGGGTACATTGTATATCTATCATAGAATGGAGAAAGTGGGCGTGGGGAATAGTAGCCCAAAGGTGGCGGAGTATCAGGGTGATATAATCTCCATAGTGTTAATGGGCTAGGGACAATTGTAGAACTGGGCTGTTGGGCATAGTTAAAAACAGGAGTTGTGGGCTCAACAATATCAAAACCTGCTCTCAATTCAATAGTAGGTGAAGATGATGACCTCCTTACAGGCCTCACAATGGTAATGGCATTAATACCATTGTCTTCACTGTTACTATTTTCATCATTGCTTTCATCTTCCCTCTTGTTGCTATTTTCACCATTGCTTTCCTCTTCCTTCTTGTTATCGCTGCCGCTAGCTTTACTTCGGTTCATGGCCGTCACTAGGATAGAGAGAAGTACTTTTGTTTCAGGCAGAAATATAAAAGGATGTTGAATGGTGTGTATCTGCTCTATTTCCTTCTCCCCAGCTTGTATCTCGAGAATTGATGGTGGCCTTAAAGAAGGCCAGATTTTTTTTTGACTCTTCGTTAATCTGATGGGTGACCTTTCGTCTTCTCTATTTTCTTTTTAGTATTTCTTTAAAAAAAATTGGTTACATTTTAAATGGGTTTTTTGTCTATTAGCGAAGTTGAATGGTTTTGAACAAGTCTATTAAGTTTCACCAAGTGTAAGGTCTTCACATTATTCGGAATGAGATCAAAATAGTGTTTGAGGTAACTTTGATAGAATGAATATCCTTAAGTCTTCGATTTTTATCGAAAGGTTTCAACCTAAGACTTGTACTTTTATGGGTTTGAATGAGTCCATTAAGTTTTAGTGAGTGTAAGATTCTCATATCATGAGGAATGAGATTGAAATAGTGTTTGGGGTGACTTTGATGGAATGAATATCCTTAAGTCTTTGACTCTTAATCGAAGAGGTTTCAACTTAAAGATTTGTACTCTTGTACAATAGCAAAATAATCTTATAGATGATATAAAAAATATCTTCAAGTCTTTAACTCTTTATTGAAGAGGTTTCAACCTAAGACTTGTACTCTTGTATCAAATAACAAAACCATCTTATAGATGATATAAAATCCTTCAACTTTAATGATATGTTATACCTTTCTTCACTACAAAATTTCTTTTGACTAACCTATCCACTTTCTTTATATTCTATAAAACAACATGCCCAACACAAGCAAGGGTTACGATTTTCAATACATGGTTTTTAAAAGGATTTTTACATGAAAGCCATTTTAGAATGGGAGTAGGAGTATGAGTGGGATGTGAACATTATAATCTTAAATGTTGTGAGGTATTAGATAAAAAAATGTAAGTTTTGTAGAAGGGTTTATGATATTAATTAAAACAAGTAAATATTAATTGGAATTTAGAATTTGAGATATAATGATCTTGTTGTTGTTGCTTCTTTAGACCTTCCTTCTTGTTTGGTTGGCAATAATCAAGATAGCAACTAATTTTCTTATTTTCTAGCTTTTTTGGGTCTTGCATCGTTCTATCGTCTTCCTTGTTATGTAATTTTTTTATCTTTCGGATCTTTAGCTAACATAATAGTATTGTATTATAATGACTAGCTAGACAACTAGGCCTCTCATTTTCTAGCTTTTAGTGTATTTCAATTCTTTATGTGTCAACATTTTTATACCCAATATAACTATGGATGCTCCACATCCTTTACTCAAAAAAAATAAAGAATTGAGATACCATTTTTTAATGTAGTGTATTAAATCAATTATAAAATTTAAGTAATAAATATAATTTTTTTATTTTGAATTTTTATTTAATTTGCTAAAAAATAAAAATTTATAATAAATATTAGAAAGTAATTTGTTATTATGTAGAAAATTACGGTTAGTCAAATAAATATATTAATAGTAAAAAATATTGTTAGTTGTTTTAGGTTATTTTTGTTAGTGTAGGAGTGTTTTGTATAGTAATGGATCTAGTCTAAGTTTTTAGATTTGAATTTTGGCACAAATATGTATTTTTTTACTAAATTCTAATATCTATTTTTAGTTTTCCTTGATGTATATGATCTATTTTATCTAATTGATAGTGTTTTCATTGGCAAGAATTCATTTTCCTTCTATGAAACCCCTATGATACTAGTTTAGTGACTTTTAGGATAAAATGAAGACAATAGGAAATCCTATAGAGTAGAATATGCTAGATGTGCATGTGAGAAATTAATGTACAATAATAATTCTTTGATTATGTGAATGAATATTTCAAAAGTTTACTAGATATCTAGGTGATAATTTTCTTAGATGCACAAAATACATTATGAGTGGTCCTTATATAAAAATCCAAACATCACAAGTGAAACGTTTTGTGCTTCAAGTTATTATATAATGGCTAGTTGAAAGAATTTGGCTATCTCTAAGTTTAAATTTAAAGGAAAAAAACTCTAAATTTATGGATAAACTAATAATCAATCTATTGATCTCCATAAGAATGAATGCATATGATATCAAGTAGAGTTCAAGTAATATGCCATTATTTAATGAAAATTATACCAATTATACACTTTTCATTGCATAAACTAAAATTAGGTCAAAATTAATCCAAAATAAAAAGTAAAAGTGTAAGGATTACAATTTTCTCTAGTTGTTTATGGCTCAACTTGATAACAGATTCAAGAAAGCGAGATCTTTAGACTCTTTGTTATTTAAATATCATGCAATGTTTCATCTTCCAATTTATTTATTTTTTGGCTAATAAGCCATCATTATATGATCTTTCTTAGTAGCCAATAGGAAATATTATACTGTACATGGAACCTTCATCATATAGGAAAATATTTTTTTCAGATATATTATCTCATATTATAAATGGACATAAATTGATGGGTTGGAGACTTGATTTTGTCACCTTATTCTAAATTGATGAGGAGAAGACAATATTTTGTTATCATGTTCATTTTAAATGTAGAAGTAAAAAGAGACAAGCTTTAGGGTTTTGGAAGCCAAATTGCTACGTAACCTTGAAATCCTTATATATTTTTTATTCATATGGTAATAAGTGATTCACATTAATATTTTTGCAATGGATTCTTTAAGGTCCTCCCTTCTTACAACTTTTTTTTTCAGGGTTTTCAAATTATTCTGGTAGTTTGTTGTGGCGCATAGAAAAACATATTTAGGAGCTAAGAGGAATTCCCATCTTAGAGTCTATATTGATATGCTTCTTGGAGGGAATTCACATTCCAATCAAGTTAAGAGAAAATAAAGTGAGTTTGGGTGCATCACTTTAGCTTAAGCAAGAGGATAAGAGGTATATGGTTTTACACTTGAATTATTATTATTTTATACATGTAATCTCTACATTTTCTCATCTTCACATACTTTCAAAGTAGTCACTATAGATCCAAAAAAGTAGTGAAGATGGTGACCTCCTTATAGGGCTCACAATGGTAATGGCATTAATACCATTGTCTTCACTATTACTATTTTCATCATTGCTTTCATCTTCCCTCGTGTTTCTATTTTCACCATAGCTTTCCTCTTCCTTCTTGCTATCGTTGCTGCTAGCTTTACTGTCGTTCATGGTTGGCACTAGGTTAGAGAGAAGTACTTTTGTTATAGGCATAAATATAAAAGGATGTTGAAAGGTGTGTATTTTCTCTATTTCCTTCTCCCCAGGTTGTCTCTCGAGAGTTGATGGTGGAGTTTAGAAGGCTAGATCTTTTGACTCTTCATTAATCTAATGGGTGACCTTTCATCTTCCTTATTTTCTTTTATTATTTCAAAAATAAGGAAATGGTCTTTTGTCTATTGGTGAAGTTGAATGGTTTTGAATGAGTTTAGTGTAAGATCCTCACATTATAAGGATGAGATCAAAATAGTGTTTGGGATAACTTTGATAGAATGAATACCCTTAAGTCTTTGACTCTTTATCAAGTAGGTTTCAAGCTAAGACTTGTACTTTTATAGTTTTGAATGAGTCCATTAAGTTTTAGTGAGTGTAAGATTCTCACATCATGAGAAATGAGATTGAAATAGTGTTTGGGGTGACTTTGATGGAATGAATATCCTTAAGTCTTTGACTCTTTTTCAAAGAGGTTTCAACTTAAAGATTTGTACTCTTGTACAATAGCAAAATAATCTTATAGATGATATAAAAAATACCTTTAAGTCTTCGACTCTTTATTGAAGAGGTTTCAACCTAAGACTTGTACTCTTGTATCAAATAACAAAACCATCTTATAGATGATATAAAATCCTTCAACTTTAATGATATGTTATACCTTTCTTCACTACTTCAAAATTTCTTTTGACTAACCTATCCACTTTCTTTATATTCTATAAAACAATATGCCCAACACAAGGGTTATGATTTTCAATACATGTTTTTTAAAAGGACTTTTACATGAAAGCCATTTTAGAATGGGAGTAGGAGTATGAGTGGGATGCAAACATTATAATCTTAAATGTTGTGAGGTATTAGATAATAAAGTGTAAGTTTTGTAGAATGGTTTATGATATTAATTAAAATAAGTAAATATTAATTGGAATTTAGAATTTGAGATATAATGATCTTGTTGTTGTTTCTTCTTTAGACCTCCCTTCTCTTTTTGGTTGACAATAACCAAGATAGCAACTAATTTGCTTATCTTCTAGCTTTTTTGAGCCTTGCATCGTTCTATCATCTTCCTTGTTATGCAATTTTTGATCTTTTGGATCTGTTGGTGTAAATAATTATTCATCTTGGATATTATTACACTTAAGTTTACTTAGGATAATGCATTTTCATAGTAGTTTGGGTATGAGACACTTGGGTGTTTGTGCCACATTGGGATAGTGTGTGTAGGAGAAATTCCACCTTTTATGGTGTTGATTTTGTTGTTACACTCCACATTCAATGGGTGAGCCACCTCATGTGGACTATTATATTATTTCTCCTACCTACCCACACATATTTCATACCTACCCTTGTTTCTTATTGAGCCACATGTCATGTTTGTGTGCTCACATATCCCTAGCCTTGCCTTTATAAGCAAGCTCATCTACATTGTATGGAACTATTGAATCATATTATTGATCATTTTCTATTAATGAGAATACAGTTTATTCTTGTCCCATATTATGTCTTTATTTTGTACATTTCATTGAACTCTTGATCTTGGCAAAATCTCAAATGGTATCAGAGCCATTGGGGCTTCATTGATTCGTCTTGAAGAGGCATTATTGCAACGTCAAGAGGCAGATCTGAGGAGCAGCATCTTTTGGAGGCATCCTAGACCAGATCCGACCCTGCCATTGCGTCCAGAAGGCCATTTCCATGAATTTTGGTTATAAAGTCAGCCTATTTTGGTGAGAAAAATTTTTTCTCCAATTTTGCTAGTATTGTATGGATTTCGAAAAAAATTTATATTTTTTCGTTAAAAAAATAAATAAAAATTCTTTTTCTGAAATAGTTTTTCAAAAATCAAAAATTAGAAAAGTCGAAAAAAAAAATATCAAAAAAAAGAAAAAAAAAAGTTTTTGGGGGGTCCACAAACCCCCCCCTGTGACCCGCAGGTTGCAGATTGTAGGTCTGTCGGTGTGCAGAGCCCGTACCCTACAGCACCTGACAGCATGGTCCGCACAACGCCGACCGCTCCGGACGTCGCATCCTCCCTGCCATCCACGCCGCCGCTGAGGAGATCTTCGTCTGCGCCACCGTCGTGCACGCCGCAGGTCCTCCCTGAGCGCCTCTCCTCCCGGCACCACCACTGGCGCCGGCTCCTCCAGACTGCAGCCCGCCGCAGACCGAGACCCGTCGGCTGACCTGGTTCTCTCTCGAGTCACCGGCGACATCACAGACCGGCGAACCCGCGCCCGCCACGTGGCAGGCAGCCACTGGCCCGTTGGTACAATCCGTACACTGACACATACGTATGGCCTACGCACATCATCTGCCACGTCACCTGTGCCCAGTCAACTTTCCGTACGGTACGGACTGCACAGTCACCTGCCACACCATCTGTCCGTACGGTACGGACGCCCAATCAGCAGGGGGTGAAGTTTTTGCGACGGTCATACGGCCGTCAAATTTAACCCAGTGACTTGCTGACGTCAGCGCCATGTCAGCATTTTTCAAAAATTTGGCAGGCCCCTCTCATTTGCATTTTTGATTTTGCAGTGCAACTTCAAATGGCCATAACTTGCTTATTTTTGCTCCTTTTTTCGAGCAATTTTTTTTGAAATTGGCTAGAATTTCATGCTCTCCGCAATGGTGAAGAAATTTTTTGATTTTGATGCACGGATTTTTCAGAAAATGCAGTTTTTGGTGACTATACCTAAGTAATCCCAGTTTTTGCAACTTCAGAGGCTTCGTTTGGGGTCATACGACTTCCTTTTCAGGTGCCGTTTTTTTTGAAAGTGTGTATTTTTTTGTCTACTTTCACATGATGCTATCAGATTGATGCCATTGTAAGTAGAAATTGTACTTTCAGATTTTGGCCATTTTTGGCTCTCTTGGTACTTGTATATTTGCTTGAATCTCAATTAGATTCATTGCACTATTGATTGAAGTCTCTTGTATCTCATTTGAGAAGTTGTAAAATTTGCATCATAAGTCCACTTTGCCTTGTTTTGCAAGTGGCTCATTGTAATCGCACTAAGTATAAAGTGCCACAATCATCACTTTGGGGGGGTACTTTGATTGAGTGAATTTGGGGGGGTGTCTCTTGTGCTTTTGTGCTCTTGTGTTCCTTCCTTTTTGCTGTTATGGGTTCTTCTAAGTTTCCTCTCTTAACTCCACATAACTATGCTACTTGGAAAATTGATTCATGGAGTAAACTTATGGAAAAAGGACTCACTCATTACATTGATGGAACTATTGTTGCTCCAGTTGATCCTAAGGCTGATCCAGTTGGTCACTTAGATTGGCTCACTAAAAATATCATGGCAATTGGTACCTTAAGAAAGTATGTATCAAAGGATCTCATTTTTCATATTGAGAAATGTACTCTAATCAAGGATGCTTCGCAAAAGTTTCAAGACTTGTATGGTCAAGTTGATGAGATTAGGGGATATCAAATTGATAGTGATCTCACCATGTTAGATCCTAAGAACTTTGATACTATACAAGATTATGTCACTAAGGCAAATGAGTTGAGGGCACAACTCAAAGATTGTGGCATTGATAAAAAGGATACTCAATTGATATTCAACTTGATAGGCAAGCTTCCACAAGAATATGCAGCATTTGTTTCTAGTTTCCAAACCCATAGGATGACAATGGGTTCAAGCTACACAATGCCTACATTTGATACTTTCAATGAAATGTTGATGATGGAACAAACTAAGTTGATAAGCATGGGCATTCTTAAGGCTTCTAAGTCTCAAGCATTAGTGGCAAATCAAGGGAACAAAGGAAATCAAGGAAAGGACAACTCAAACAAGAAGAAATGGCAATCAAAGCCTAAGGACAAAGCACCATCTTCTCCACAAAAAGGAGATTCATCCTCTTCCAAGAGAGATAATTCACCAAAGAGGGAGAGACCTTATTGTAAAAAGATTGGTCATGAGGAGCATCGTTGCCATTCTAAGAAGATTGATGAGCTTCCATTCTAAGAAGATTGATGAGCTTACACATATCATCAAAAAGCATAACATTGATTTGCCTAAAGTCTACAAGAAGGATGATTCATCAACTTCCACTTCCTCACATTCAAAAGGAAAAGGGCAAGCATTCATGGCTTCTACAAGTGGAAAGACTCGCTCTTTTGGAACAAGAAAAGGAAAAGCTCTATGTGCTACTATCAATCATGATTCAGAGAGATGGCTTCTAGATTCAGGGGCTTCTCATCATATGACATCTTCACAGTCTATGTTCTCTACATTTGAGCCTTGCACCATGCCACAGATTTTGATGGGCAATCATACATACATGGATGTGATCGGGAAAGGATCTATTGACATTGGGGATAACTCCTTCAATGATGTGTTGTGTGTACCCCACTTGACAAACAATCTCTTTTCTATCTATCAAATCACACATGGCGCAACTAAGAGAGTTGTGGAGTTCACACCTGACTCAGTTTTCATTAGAGACATGGAGACTAGAGCTATCATTGCGACTGGGGTGGTTGATCATGCATCTCGGTTATACTCCTTTTCAGATTTTGTTGATGGTGATGATTTCACATTTGATGATTCTACACATGATGATCACACTTATTGTGATGGTTCAGATTTTGAGGAGAACTTTGGACACTTGAACATGGGGATTCTCACATGTGACCCCGTTCTTGAGTCTTGTATTTCATCTTCTCATATTGATATCTCATCACCTATTGTACCTGATTATGTGGATAGTGCGACAGTTTTGCCTTCATGTGATTCAGTGCAGCAGGATATTCATTGTCTTCCAGCTTCAGATTCATGGGATGATTACTTGACAGACATTGCAGGTTTGTTTATGAAATCCTACATTGCAGATTTGGGAGACATCATTGATGACATTCATCTTCTCTTTGATGAAGGTGATCCTTCTTCGATTTTTGCGAGGGCACACTCTGACCCTCTTGTTCATTCTCTACATGATCATTCTTTCGAGGTTGACATGATTGTGGATACTTATGTACAGCAGTTGGAGGAGGTCTCTTTATGTTTTGAGGAGACATGTGAGTCTTTGGGACATGTTCTACATCCATCTCCACTAGATCTTGGAGTGCCTTTTTCAGCAGTGTGGCACAGTTTACCACCTTTGGAGGGGGTATCTTTCAGCATCGACATGGGGACACTTGAGCAGTTTTCAGAGATTCCTTTCATCATGAGTTTTCTTCATACATCTTCCCTTCATGATTGGGGAGACTTCATGGATACACCTTTGGTTTTGTTTCTTCCTAAGGGGAGGAATGTTGTTCGACGTTCGTGGAGCAGTTTCTTCATACATCGAGCTTCTATCATTGGTGCAGATTCTCCATTGAGGGGGGGTCATAGTTTGACTTCTCTTCTTCTCTCATATTGGGGGGACTTTTTCCTCACATGGGGTTTTGTCCTTCACATTCTTCTATGAGAGTTCTCTTGTATGTTTTTCATCTCTCTTTTGGGGGAGGGTTTTTTCCCATTGGGTTTTTCTCTCTTTCCCCACTTTGTGAGAGATTCCATTGCATTGGTTTGCATGCATTTGCAATTGTACATGGGTACCTAACATGGCCTCGTAGCCGAGACCCATCTTGCATTGCTTAGTTGCATTGTAGACTTAAGTGCATTCCCCTAAGTTGCACTTAAGGGGGGGTGTTTGTGTAAATAATTATTCATCTTGGATATTATTACACTTACTTAAGTTTACTTAGGATAATGCATTTTCATAGTAGTTTGGGTATGAGACACTTGGGTGTTTGTGCCACATTGGGATAGTGTGTGTAGGAGAAATTCCACCTTTTATGGTGTTGATTTTGTTGTTACACTCCACTCTTGTTGTTACACTCTACATTCAGTGGGTGAGCCACCTCATGTGGACTATTATATTATTTCTCCTACCTACCCACACATATTTCCTACCTACCGTTGTTTCTTATTGAGCCACATGTCATGTTTGTGTGCTCACATAGCCCTAGCCTTGCCTATATAAGAAAGCTCATCTACATTGTATGGAACTATTGAATCATATTATTGATCATTTTCTATTGATGAGAATATAGTTTATTCTTGTCCCATATTATGTCTCTATTTTGTACATTTCATTGAGCTCTTGATCTTGACAAAATCTCACAGGATCTTTAGCTAACATAATAGTATTGTATTATAATGGCTAGCTAGACAACTAGGTGTCTCATTTTCTAGCTTTTACTATATTTCAATACTTTATGTATCAATATTTTTATACTCAATATAACTATGGATGCTCCACACCCTTTACTAAAAAAAAAGAAAGAATTGAGATACCATTTTTTAATGTAATTTATTAAATCAATTTAAGTAATAAATATAATTTTTAACTTTAAAAATAAAAAATTTAAAGTAAATATATTATTATAAATATTAGAAAGTTTAATTTATTATTATGTAGAAAATTGCGGTTATTTAAATAGATATATTAATATTAAAAATATTGTTAGTTATATTAGGTTATTTTTGTTAGTGTAGGAGTGTTTTTTATAGTAATGGATCTAGTCTAAGTTTCTAGATTTGAATCTTGGCACATATATGTATTTTTTTCCTAAATTCTAATATCTATTTTTAATTTTCCTTGATGTATATGATCTATTTTATCTAATTGATAGTGTTTTCATTGGCAAGAATTCATTTTCCTTCTATGAAACTCCTATGACAATAGTTTAGTGACTTTTGGGATAAAATGAAGACAATAGGAAATCTTATAGAGTAGAATATGATAGATGTGCAAGTGAGAAATTAATGTACAATAATAATGTTTTGATTATGTGAATGAATATTTCAAAAGTCTATAGATATCTAGGTGATAATTTTGTTAGACGCACAAAATGCATTATGAGTGATCCTTATATAAAAATCCAAACATCACAAGTGAAACATTTTGTGCTTCAAGTTTGCATATAATGACTAGTTGAAAGAATTTGGCTATCTCCAAGTTTAAATTTAAAGGAAAAAACTCTAAATTTATGGATAAACTAAGAATCAATTTATTAATCTTCATAAGAATGAATGCAAATGATATCAAGTAGAGTTCAAGTAATATGTCATCATTTGATGAAAATTATACCAATTATACAGTTTTCATTGCATAAAATAAAATTAGGTCAAAATTAATCCAAAATAAAAAGTATAAGGAATACAATTTTCTCTAGTTGTTTATGGCTCAACTTGATAGCGAAATCAAGAAAGCAAGATCTTTAGACTCTTTGTTATTTAAATATCATGAAATGTTTCATCTTCCAATTTATTTATTTTTTTGGCTCATAAGCCATCATTATATGATCTTTCTTAGTAGCCAATAGGATATATTATCTGCATGGAACCTTCATCATATAGGAAAATATATTTTTTCAGATATGTTATCTCACATTATAAATGGACATAAATTGATGGGTTAGAGACTTGATTTTGTCACCATATTCTAAATTGATGAGGAAAAGACAATATTTTGTTATCATGTTCATTTTAAATGTAGAATTTAAAAGAGACAAGCTTTAGGGTTTCAGAAGCCAAATTGCTACGTAACCTTGAAATCCTTATATATTTTTCATTCATATGGTAATAAGTGATGCACATTAATATTTTTTCAAATGATTCTTTAAGGTCCTCCCTTTTTATGACTTTTTTTTTAGGGTTTTCAAATTCTTCTGCTAGTTTGTTGTGGCAGATAGGAACAAATATTTAGGAGCTAGGAGGAATTTCCATCTTAGAGTCCATATTTTTACACTTCTTGGAGGGAATTCACATTCCAATCAAGTTAAGAGAAAATAAAGTGAGTTTTGGTGCATCACTTTAGCTTAAGAAAGAGGATAATCTAGGTATATGGTTTTATGCTTGAACTATTATTATTTTATAGATCTAATCTCTACTTTTTCTCATCATCACATACTTTGAAAGTAGTCACTATAGATCCAAAAAAAAATTATAGGTAACAAGTGAGCATTAAAGTCAAACCTAACATCCAATTATCTTATGTCTGATCCTTTATCATATTAGAAAGGCTTTTCTAGGAGTATATATATTGACAAGGTTCCACTTCACATTATTAGACATATCTATAAATGAAACCATTAAAATATTATTATATTGATTCACTTTCCTTCCCAAAAACCAATCGCTTGATTCTAGAGGTTATCAATTCCACTAGAAGGATCTTCAATAGGGTTGATGCAAAACTCTACAAAAGGCCACAAATTGTTAGCAATTTGAGAAAAAAACATTCCCACCATCTTAAATTCCTAAATCATAAGGATATCCACCTTATTTTCAATAATACAACTCTTAATAAGATGTTATTTATAAGGAATATTTAGTACCCTAATATTATAAAATTCATTAGAACACAAAATTGATAGAAAAACAACAAATAATCCTTAGCTAAAACAGTTAGTTTAGCCAAAAATGAGGAAACATCCCCATCCTCCTTACACTTCCTTTTTTTATGTTTTTTTGTGGTTTGAAATATTTTTAGGAGTCCTTTGATTTGGGCCACAATCACTTTCCTAGTAGCTTCTTTAAACCCCACATTTCTTATTTCCCCTTGTAACACCTCACTAAGGAACCCCAGATGACAACAACAAGATAACTAAATAAATATAGGAGTATTTTTTTTAACAATTCTTATTACATTAATAAATTGTTAAGAAATCAATAACGCACGTGGAAGATAATCATTCACCTAAACTAATTCCTCTTGCAGGTTCCCTAACATTGCTACCTATGCAACACTCTAAACAATATCTTACAATATGAAAACCATGATGCACTAATAATAACATTATGCAAAGTGAAAACATGCACATCTAATACTAGGTTTATTTTAAAACACCAATTAAATGTTCTTATGATAACCTTTAGCATAGAATAAGATTTAAACATTCATCGATGAGAGAGAGTAATCAATACCAACACCACAATACTTTAGCATCATTCAAAGTGAAAACATCCACATCTAATACTAGGTTCATTTTAAAAAACCAATTAAATGTTCCTATGATAACCTTTAACATAGAACAAGATTTAAACATCCATTGATGAGAGGGAGTAGTCAATACCAACACCACAATACTTTAACATTATTCAAGATTACATAACTTTCAATTACATTAACTATCATTACATCAATCTCCCAAAGGAGTATCCAATATAAAATGATAATATTACAACTACAATAATATCCAAGACACATAACATAGATGCTAAACATCACTGAATTATCTACAACAAGAAATGAGAGAAACATGAAAAGATACAAGGTCCACCAATGCACACGAACAAGTCCATTGGTCCCTAATGGAGGTAGGCAACAACCACTCAACCATGTGGAGCCTGAAGGCCCACCCCTTATTAGATGATAGACAAAAGGTCTCCACACAAACACAAGCAAACAAGGTTGACAGTACCAACATCCACGAAAGCACAAAAGATACACATGGATAAATAGGACATACCACAAGGTTCCACTAGAGGCTTCTACAATCCTATGATACAATTAGGGAATATTTTCATCACATGGCATTAACATGAGTTTCCCTTGTAGCCTATCTAGGCCCCAACACCCATATAATGACCCATGCGAAACCGAACAATCCTTTCATGGAGATAAGGAAGTTCGATTATGCCAGATCAACATCCGCAGGACGAACAATCATTCCCAATCTCATCTTGAGCCTAAATGAGAACTCCATGACATGAGTTGGGGCACCAAAATTATCATATTAATGTGAAATTATACCCAACCCTTAATTCATTAAATTAGGTTGTCACTTGATTAAGGAAATCCTCAATAAGATTCCTTGGTAGCCACCTTAGGGCCCTGGCACCCATTGAGAGTCACTCCCCCTAGGGTTTGAAAAATAGGATTAATACAATATCATAACATCCAAGGAACACACAATAAATCATCACAATTCCATCTCAAGAAAAGATAACATAAACTGAAATAGGACTTCCACATGACCCTATCAATAAAGGGTTATGTCTTGAATTTGCAAATGCATGTCCATAAGAATTGATTCTTTATCATCAAATAATTTAAATATTGGGCACATGATCACCAATCCAATCCCAATCAAGCCATACAAACCAAAAAATATGATCAACAGGCACAAGACCAAAACAAGCCTCTGAGACTAACTAGGAGTCAACTGAACAAAACAAGTACAACTTCAAACTAAAATTTCCCCAAAAGAATATTATGGATTTATTTTTTATCCTATTATTTCCTCAAAAATATAATACTAATTATTTTAGATCTGAAAATGGATACACAAATTAACTTGCCAAATCTATAGAAAACATCAAAACTAGTCAACTAGTCTTGCACAAAGAAACACCAAGTTGAATGTAATATAACAAAGCACCATGGGAATATACTTTATGACATTCAAAAACAAGATATCAGGTTTGGAATATTATTTACCATAGCAGAAAATGATATATCTTTTATTATCATAATCTATACCAAACCCACAAAAGCCTAATAAAAGTACACCACCCGATTCACCTAAAACATCACAAATAGATGCTATTTGAATTACAAATAGAAATAACATGTCCTAAATTATACTCCCTTACAATTTTGTCCTCATTTGAGCCCTCAACTTGGCGTTCATGTCTTGAGGCTTGATGGAGCCTTGATTCTTCTTACACCATGCAAATATCTCATAATTTTTAGAAGGCTTACTTTCTTCCCCTTGTTTCTTGGTCCCTGATTGGTTAGGAATAGGGTGCTAGTGCTCTGTGTTGAATATTTTGAAATACTGTGAAGGGGGTGGGGGGGTGAATCAATATTCCCTTTAACAAACTAAACTTTTGAAACTTATTTGATTCTCGATTAATCTTAGCACAAAAGTAATGCTTGCAGCATAATTGAAATGCAAGAGATACACAACCATAAGAGAGACACCATCACGACACCATATTTTTGTATGTGGAAAAACCAAATGGGAAAAACCATGGAGAGTATTAACTTTGAAGATAATATAACTAGTTATATGAGACTACAAGGCTCACTGTCGGAGGGCTCTCTACCCATATTACAATGGCTCATTGTCACAAGGTTCACTGTCGGAAGGCTCACTGCCAAGAGATAGAAACAAATATGAAATGAGAAAATTGCATCTACATATGCATGGGTTTAGTTTCTAATAAGCTCAAATATCTAAACAACTACTTGCAGCAGATCCAGTCAAGAATCTTTGCAACTCTTTTACAATCCTCTTGCTCCAATCACACATACATCCACTGTAGCACCAATTTTGTCTTTCTTCACACACCTATGCTTCCTAATAGAGACACACACACTCATTATTAAAACCACTCTTTCATCATATCTAATCCTCAAGCAAAAAAAAAAACAAAAAAACTCAAGGTTGGCTAGACCTAGAATGATCATATCCTTGAACTTCCGCAAGCATTTTTTCAAAGCACAAAAACACAATCCAACTTGACACAAAGAATTTAAGGTCATAAACAATGTATTACCAAAATATCATCATCAAAAACTAAAATGCGGAGGAATGTAGAGAACATAAAATTGTCAAACACTATCAGAACTGCTGGATCATCAACCGCCATCATAACTATATAATATCAGACGTCATTACCACTACTGGACATACATCAAGAGCACAAATTCAATTGCCACAACCAAGTCCAAAACTTTGTCAATTTAAAAAATATATCCACATAGTATCAACATACATTTCCAAAACAATAACCTTTCGGAAAACACATCTGCAAAAACTATAACACATTTGCAACAACTGTAACACAACTAGAACAACTATCTTTGTAACACTAACTTCCTAACATAACAACAAGGTTCTTCATTTTCATACATACATACCTATCTTCCACTTTTTTTCATCACCTTCACTTTGCACACTATCTTACTATATATGTACCTATCCAAATCATCGGGTTTGACATTAATGCAACCAAACATCCATTTCTAACAATCTCCCCCTTTGTCATTGATGAAAAAACACTTATCTCTCCCCTTTAGATACTTATTCTCTATTCTCTTCTTTATCTATACATATGTTCCATATCTTTCTATATCTATCCAACTTTGAATAATGTCTATATATCTCCCCCTTTGACATCAAGGACAAAGAGTAACAACAAAAAAGGGTTACCAAAAACTGTGCTCTCAAAAAGACATTTCAATTACGCTTCACATGGAAAATTCTCTTATACTTCTTTGAAAGTTTCAGAAGAAAGGTCTTCAAGGAATTCACGAGAATTTTGAGGTTTACACACAAACTATTGTTCTCCACCAGTAAGTCAATAGCATCATTTAAGGTATTCAGTACAAAAGGATTTTGCTCACACTTTTCTGCTTCAATAAGGAGATTGAAAAGATGTTCCAATCTTGCTTCAACTATATCCTTTAATTTCAAAAAAGTATCCATTATATCTTCTCGCAGTATTTGGACTAATATAAGCTCAGACTATAAATAAATTATCTTTTTTCTCTATGTACCATCTTTATCACTATAAATGTCAAATGTTTTACCAAGGGAGTTCAGCTCGGACTCATTGGATTCAATTTTAACTTTGAAATTTTTAATAGCAGTAGGCCACCAGAGACAATATTTATACACTATGGCCACTTCTTCAACGCATTCTTTCTTTTCCTTTATGCTTTCTAATAATATTTTATGTGCTCTGGCACACCTTTTCTCCATAGCTACCCGTACTTCATCTTTTTCAATAATTTCTTCAGGTGATTGTTTTAAGAAATCTTCGAGTTGTTCAAGCAAGACATTTGATAAAATATTTGCAAGATTATTTAAAGTAAAGTTGTTCTAGAGCAAATAAGCAACTAAGATTTCTTCAATTTTATCCTGATCATAGGATGGACATAAAAGCCACACAGCTCCAATTTTCCTCATACCATCTTCTTCTTCAAGCATACTTAAAATATTTGTTGTCCTGCAAGGGTCATCTTCATCCATACTAGCTTCTTTTTCTTCAACTATAGTCATCTTTTCCTCGGGTTCTTTATATGGTTCTAGATCATCAAGGTTAATTATTTCTTTCTTCTCTTCACATTTATTTATCTTCTTCGGTTCTAGAGAGGGAACTGCAACTGTTATCTTCAAGCTTCTTCTGCTAGAGGATGAACCCTCCTCAAGATTTCTAACAAGGGTTCCACTTGATTTATTCATCCTAGTATTTGATTCAAAGGTAGTTCCACTTCTACCAACTTAATCAACATTAGGTTTGAAAGAAAGGAACTTACCTAGTATAGTGTTATCCATTCTTGCAATAACCTTATCTAACAAATTTTCTAGCACATTAACAATAAGTCCCTCCTAGAGGAAATCACCAAAGAGGCAAAACACTTTTTAGATTTTGGATTTTGGATCCGATGTTTTTGCACATATGAAGAAGGATCTTGTTCAATAAAAAAGATTGTACTTCTTGACCAATATAAACAACACTCAACCTTGGAGAAATAAAAAAATTTCCTACCAAAAAATCATGAAGCAACAAAGACCTCAAAAGTAGTTGTATTGGATGAGGGATCCCCTCAACCCCCTGGGTGGTTCATTGACTGACTCTTACCAAAAGATCTTATAAAAAATTAAAATTTTGCATAACACACTCCTCAAAAATTACCCTAGCATACAAAAGACACTATTATTGTCTATTTGTTACTTAATAGCAATTACATTTATGTTATTAAACACAATCCCTTTCATAACTATTAGAGATTTCAAAAACCTTTGAATATGTGATGATTATCACATTATACCAAATTTCTCTTGGAACTTTTTCTAAGAGAAATATGTGTGAGAGATATGAATTTTTTTTTCTCATTTTACATATGGAGTACATTATTTTATATATTAGTGGTAAATTTAAGTGAATAAAAGTATGCACAAAATTTTCTTGCATAGTAAGAATGTGCTTGGTATTAGACATACAAAAATTGTAAGGAGGAATCATACTTTAAATTTTGTTTTTGGTTAGAGGTAAAGTAGGTTTTTACAGGACCCTAGAACCTTATGGTATATGTTATCTAGTAGGATAAGAAAAAACAACCAACAATCAACCAATCAATTAAAGTGAACCAACATCATGAGCATTACCCACCCCCCCCCCCCCCCTCCCCTATATTTTGATGGAAATAGGGAAGACAACTAAGAGGGGAGGGGGGGTGAATCAGTTGTCACAAAAACTCACTCACTTAATCTTATTCCTAGATTTGATAATAAAACATGAAAGCATAAATCAACAACATACACAACACCAAGATTTTTGTACTGGGAAAACCCTGTTAGGGAAAAAACCACGGTGGGGATACACCCACAATATAGGTATTTAGAAGGATTACAATGGGGAATGCACATGCATTCGGGCTCACTGTCTAGAGCTCATTGCTCAAAATAAAAATAGGCTTACTGCCCAGGAAATCTCGCTGCATGTACAAACAATCATGGATCACTTCTGGAAATTATGAATTGAGTAATAGCATCTCCTAATGCTTGGTTCAGTTCCATTGAAGCATAAAACAAATTTCTTCTTCACACTTCTCCACCTTCAAAAGATGTATACATTCAACACACATACACACTCACACTCGAATACAAAGTTATTACAATCATTTATACATGACATCAACCTTGGAGAAATCATCAAGGTCGGCTCAACACTCACCACCTAATTAAAAAAGTAAAACCACACTCAATACAATATTACATGTAGACCAAGCAATGTCAGTCAAGACATAGCATGGATCTAAATCTTTTGCCTCAAATACGTTACCCCTCCAAGAATTGCACCTTGAACATTTGCAACACATTACAAGCATCTGGTCAGACAACAACATGAAGAACACCAATGTATCGAAGAAAAACATCAATTGCAAACTTAACAATCAATGCAGACCACCAACACAAAAGGAACATGATCTAGAGACATCCACAATCATCATGAATTACCATAGCAATATCTGCACCAACACAACTTCTAGAATCACCAACATCTTCATGTACCAAACCTTAAGAACACTAACTGCAATGACTGTCAACCTTGAAAAATCACTTGCGGACCTCCAAAACATGAACCACTTGAATTGAGGACACACACCAATGTCACTTTGTCACCACCGAACAACTAAAAAACCAGCCACAACACAAATACCCATAACTCAATCAAATCTCCATGTGGACCTCTGAAACTTGAATTGAATCAACTAAACATAACCCTCTACAAAACCTTTAATCTGTAAACTCTGATCTTCATCATACTTACTACGCTGAACAAAATAACTCACTGAAATTGATTGCATCACTGTCTCAGACAGAGAAATATGTTGACATCAATGAAAACACATCTCTCAAATATCTCTCAAGCACATATTTGCAACATTATTCCAACAATCTCCCCCTTTTGCATTTATGGCAACATATGATGTGAAAAAAACCAACATAATCAATGACAAAGAAAAAATCAACAGCACCCCCTTAGAACTTGCATTCTACTCTTTCATTTTTTTTCACATGACTCTCTCCCCCTTTTAAATCAATTGAAAAGGCACAGATTTGCAATCAAACCACAAAAATGACTCACAAAACTGACTAATCCCCCTAAGTAGCAATCGCTAATCATTAATTCGAATCACAAGATATGACTATGAAATGCACCAGATTGATGCATACCAATGCATCTTAATTCTGACTAGTAGGGGAAATCACCCCTAACTTCCCTCTGAGATACTCAAAAGTATCCTTAGGCAAAGGCTTCGTGAATGTCTACAATTTTCTCTTTAGTAGACACATACTCCAATTTGACTTCCTTCTCATTTACCTTTCTCTCAAAAAGTGAAACTTGATGGATATATGTTTAGCCTTTGAATGCAGCACTGCATTCTTAGAAATGTTAATTGCACTTGAATTGTCACAATAGATAGCAGTAGGCACATCATACACTACTTTGATAGCCTTCAACATCTGCTTCATCTATACCACCTAAGTACAATTATTTGCTGCAACAATATACTCTACCTCTGCAGTAGATAGAAAAAATAGATTTTTGTTTTTTTGCTCAACCACGAAACCAATCTTTTTCCCAAGAAAAATGCACCGCCACTAGTACTCTTCTTGTCATCCACATCTCCTGCCCAATCGACATCAGTAAAAGAACTCAAATTAAAATCATCATCTTTAGGATACCACAGACCAAAATCAACTGTTCCTTTCAAATATCTGAAAATTCTTTTGACAGCTACAACATGAGATTCCTTAGGATCAACTTGAAATCTATCAACAAGACAAATTGCATTCATGATATCAGGCCTGGGCTAAGTCAAATAGAGCAATCAACCAATCATAGATCTGTATCTAGTCTGATTTTCTTTAGGGGAATCATCATCTTTGGTCAACTTACATCAACTCACCATAGGAGTACCAACTGGCTTTGAATCTTCCATTCCAAACTTTTTCAACAACTCTTTTACATACATGGACTGAGATATAAAGATTTTTTTTTCTGACTGTGTGATTTGCAAACCCAAAAATAATTCCATCTCTCGAATCATAGACATTTCAAATTCATTTTTCATTTCATTAGAAAAAATTTTGCACAAACTATCATTCCCTCCAAAGATAATATCATCAAAAAAAAACTTCAAGAATCAGAATGTTGTCATGATCAATCTTGAAGTACAAATTACTATCACCAGTACCTTTGTTAAATCCTAGCTTCAACAGATACTTATCCAATCTGGCATACCATGCTCTTGGGGCTTGCTCCAGTCCATACAAAGCTTTCTTCAACTGGCAAACAATATCTCCTTGATCAGACAATCAAAATCCATCTGGTTGCTCAATGTACACCTCTTCTTCCAATTTACCACTCAAGAATGCTAACTTGACATCCATATGATAGACTTTTAAATCCTTGTAAGCAACAAAAGAAAGAAAAAATCTTACAGCTTCAATTCTTTCCACAAGGGCAAAATTTTCTTCAAAATCAATTCCTTCCATTTGTGAATATCCTTTACAAATAAGTCTTGCTTTGTTCCTAACAACATCACCTTGCTCATTCAATTTGTTTTGGAAGACACATTTGATTCCAATTAAATTTTTGTCCTTAAGTCTGGGAACAAGATCCCATGTATTATTCTTTTCAATCTACATCAATTCTTCTTCCATTGCTTTTACCCAATGTTCATCTTTACATGCTTCATTTACATCCTTTGGTTCAATCTTTGAAATCGAACAATACTCAACTTGATCTTCAACAATTCTTATTCTTATTTAAACACCTTTATTTATATCTTCTATGATCTGATTTTCAGAATGATTCAACCTTACATACCTGGGAGTCTTAGGATTTTCTTGAATTTCAAACTCTTGTGTTCTTTCTTTAGCACTTGCACTAGTTCCTTCTCCTTGACGCACTAGATTATATGGATTGATTTGGACTTGATTCTAGGTTTGAGGTTGCTTCCCATTGTTTGTACTGTCACTTTGATCATCTGAATCATATTAGCAAGATTTGGATTGTCTCTCATTTCTTTCATCAACCCTGACATTTGCACTCTCAATTATCTTCCTCGGTCTCTTATTATAACACCGATAGGCCTTGATTTTGGTAGAATAACCAAGAAATATTCCTTCATCACATCTAGCATCAAACTTTCCCAGATCTTCATCCTTCTTGATATAACATTTCCTTTCATTTTTTTTGAAATATTTAATAGTAGGAGCATGACCAAACCATAATTCATAAGGATTCTTGTCGGTATCACGTCTCATATGCACCCAGTTAAGAGAACACCAATATTCACAGCTTCTCTCCAATAGACATGAGGAACATTTCCCTATAACATCATTGTCCTGGCAGTTTCTTGAATGGTTTTGATCTTCCTTTCCACAACTCCATTTTGCTGAGGGGTTCTCAGAGTAGACAATTGTCTTCTTATCCCACGTTCTTCATAAAATGCATTGAACTCACCAAAAGTGAATTCACCACCTCTGACGGATCTCAAACACTTTAGCTTCAAACCTATCTCTATCTCAACCATAGCCTTGAAAATCTTGAACTTGTCTAGAGCCTCAGACTTCTCCCTCAAGAAAGTAACCCACATCATCCTAGAGTAATCATTAATCAACAACATGAAATATTTGTCTCCCTGGAAACTTCTGACTCTAGAAGGATTACACAAATCTATTTTCACAAGATCCAATAATCCACTTGAACAATGCTTCTTACTCTTGAAAGTAACTCTAATTTATTTTCCTAACTAACATTCCTTGCACATAGTGTTAGCAGGTTTTATCAACCTTGGAAGATCTCTCACAACTTGAGTAGAACTTATCTTACCAATGTTATCAAAATTGACATGACACGTTCTTCCATGCCACAACCAACTTTCATCAACCCAAGCAATCAAACATCTTTTACCAATACTATTTAAATGAAAGATATTACCTTTAGTCTTTGTACCTGATGCAATCTCAATTCTGGAACTACCCAAGATTATACACATGCTATTATTGAATTTAAGATCATATACCTTATCAACCATCTATCCAACACTCAAGAGATTATGCTTTAGACCTTCTACATGTAAGACATCATCAATATTGTTCTTATCATCAAGAGAAATGGATCCTCTGTCACAAATTTTACCAGTTTTATCATCACCAAACTTCACAACGCCGCCTTAATACTTTTCCAAACTCACAAACTTAATCTTATCACCTGTCATATGGTGAGAGAATCCATTATCAATCACCCATTTATCTTTCTCTTCAACTTGTGTAGACAAATCTCTTTCCACATTCATGCAGCTAGCAGAGTCAGTAGGCATTGGATCATCTTCCTTGATAGAAATAAAAACCCATTCATTATCACTTGTACCTCTTTTATCAGATTCATCATGTGGCACACCTTCATTAGCAACATAGTAACATCTCTTCTGAAATCTAGGTCTATTAGGTTTTCACTTAGGAACTCTTTCCGGACACCTTGAGGCGAAATAACCTATCTTATTGCAAGAAAAATATTTAAAAGGTAATTTTCCTTCATACTTACTGGATCGTTTGGGTAATCTCTTGGCAATAAGAGCTTCAAGCTCCTCAATATCTCTCTCTTCATCTTCAATTTCCTTCCTCTCCTTCTCATATCTGGACATCCCCCTTGAAGAATTTTCTCTCAGATCATATCTCTGCTTATCCTTTTCAAAAATAGTAGCCTTGAATGCAGATTCTACCTTAGGAAGAGAATCATAAAACTCACTCATCTCAAAGGCTAAAAGCTTGCCAATTAACATATCCTTGGTTACCTCTGTCACAGTTTTGATCTCCTCAATAGAAACAACTTTACACTTGTAGGATGCAGGTAAAGATCTAAGCACTTTAGAAACAATCTTTGATTCTTCCAACATCCCACCGACACATTTGATATTGCACACAAGTTCATTTACCTTCTGCATGTAAGAAGTGATGTTCTCATCTTTTCTCATCCTCAACATCTTGCATTTTCCCTTTAGGATCTACAACTTGGCAATCTTCACATAGCTATCACCTTCATACAAGGTTTCCAACTTCTTCCAGATCTCACGAGCAGTCTGCAATTCCATAAGATTTGTCATCTCAGAGTCAGTCAGAGCACTCAACAATGCTTCCTTAGATCTAATATTGTATTCAACACTTTTGATCTCATCCAGAGTTGAAGGGCCATTCACAGGAATGGTATAATTTCTTTTAGTAATATCCTAGTAAGGTTCACCAATGCATCCCGAATGACACTCCATGTGACTCTTCCAAAGAGAGTAGTTGGTACCATCAAATCTCAAACTGTCATTCTTATAATTTTCCATCCTAGATCACCTCAAGCGATTAAGCTTCTTCAAAGGAACCTGCTCTGGTACCAATTGATGGAAATAGGGCAGGCAAGCGATTTTTGTATGTGGAAAACTCTATTAGGGGTATCACCGCGGTGGGGATACATCCATAATATAGGTATATTTTGTTAGAAATATTACAATGGGGAATGCACATGCATTCAAGCTCACTGCCTAGAGCTCACTACTCAAAAAAAAAAAAAAAAAGGCTTACTGCCCAGGAAAGGCTCATTGCTTGTACAAACAATCACGGATCACTTTCAAATTATGAACTAAGAAATAACATCTCCTTAATGCCCAGTTCAGTTCCATTGAAGCACAAAACAAATTTATTCTTCACAATTCTCTGCCTTAAAAAGATGTGGTACATGCTCACACTCATCCACACACCACAATCGAATACAAATTTATTATAATTATTTATACATGGCATGAACCTTGGAGAAATCATCAAGGTTGGCTCAACACTCACCACCTAATTACAAAAGTACAACAACACTCAATACAATATTACATGTGGACCAAGAAATGTTGGTCAAGACATAGTTAAGGACCAAATCGTTCACTTTGAACACATTACACCTTCAATAATTATGCCTCAAACATTTGCAACATGTTACAAGCATTTGGTTGGCCAAGAACATGAAGAACACCAATGTATCGAAGAAAAACATTAATTATGAGCCTAACGATCAATGCAGATCACCAAAAAAAAGGCACATGATCTAAAGACATCCACTAGCATCATGAATTACCATAGCAACATCTGCACCAACACAAATGACTAGAATCACTAGTATCTTCATACTGAACCTCGGGAACACAAACTGCAATGACTATCAACCTTGAAAAATCACTTATGGACCTCCAAAACATGAACCACTTGAATTGAGGACACACACCAATGTCCCAAACATACCTCCAAATCTGCAGAACAAGATATTATAATGCTGAGCAATGCAGATCAAAATACTGTCACTTTATCACCACTGAACAACTTTAAAACCAGCCACAACACAAATACCCATAACTCAATTAAATCTCCATGTGGACCTCTGAAACTTGAATTGAATAAACTATAGACAACCCTCTACAAACTCTTATATCTATAGTGTAAAATGGAGTCTAGTTTCCAAAAATATAATTTGCTTCAAAATTCGATTAATGAGTAAAAATATATGCTCAAAATACGACATGTTGGTTTTTGACAAAAAACGGACGCAAAAACAAAAGAAATTAGAGATGAAGACATTAACATAATCAAAATGTGAAAATAATTATATGTTTGGATAGCAAAGATAGAGCTTAACACCGTCATGATGTTTATTTTTGTTTTCATTGAAACATATGCAAAACTTACGGGGAGCACAAACAAAATTGTGAGAATTTTGTTTATTGTTTCTAGAAAAACACGTTTGAGGCTTGATAAGGATGTCCAAGCCTTTAGGTTTTATGCCCAAGGAAAATCCAAGCCTAAGACTTGGTGTTTCCCGAGGTAGTTATTTTGGCGTGTACTAAATTTGGCGTGCACCAATTTCAAAAAATGCATCTTTTAAGTTTGGTGCATGCCAAAGGCGTGCACCATATTTGGTGAGTGACAAATATGGAATATGCCAAAAGTATTGTATTAATTTTGTCAATCTCTCTCTCTCACTCTCTCTATTTCATCAGTATAATATATACATAAAATATAAAGTATAAGTCATATTTTAATATGTCTATGTCTTTTTCTTTTCTTATACTTTAAGTTATATTTTATGTATATATAGGCAAGATTTTTTAGAGTGGTTTCAGATCTCTAGGAGTTATAATGTAGATTCTAGTTTTTAGAATATTCATATAAAATTTAGACTTAGTCAAATTTAAGTAATCAACATGCTTATATCAAGATTCTCTCTCTGGTCTCTCCCTCTCTTTCCTTGCATTCCCCTTCTCTCTCAGTCATCTCCCTCTCTTTCCTTGCATTTCCCTCTCTTTCACTCTTTGGTATCTCTCTCTCTCTAGTTTCTCCCTCTCTTTCTCTCCATCCTTCTCTTGCACCTGGGATCTCTATCTCTAGTCTCTTCCTCAACCCCCACCTCTCCCTCTTTCTATTGGACTCTCTCTAGTCTCTCCCTCTTTTCATCAACCTCTCTCTCTCTCACTGTCTCCCTCTCTCCCTCTCTTTCCCTCAACCTCTCTCTCTCTCAACCCATCCCTACCTCCACCTCTCTTTCTAACTTGGGCTCTCTCTTTGGTCTCTTGTTCTCTTTCCATCACTTCCTCCCTCTCACCCAAGCTCTCTTTGTCTCTCACTCTCACTTTATCTCTCTCCCCCCTCTCTATCCCTCCCTCCCTCCCTCTCTCACTTGGGTAGTTCTCTCAATCCCTCCTTCACTCTCTCTCACATGGGCTCTCTTTGGTCTCTCTCTCTCTTTGAATCAACCTCTCTCTCTCTCCCTTAATCCCTCTCTCTTTCCACTCTCTTTGCATCACTTGGGAACTCTCTTTCTCTCTCAACCCCTTCATAAAGAGAGGAATATACTTGAGAGAGAGGGAGGAAGTGAAAGAGAGATACCTAAGAGAGAGAGAAAGAGGGAGGAAGTGAAAGAGAGATACCTAAGAGAGAGAGAAAGAGGGAGGGAGGAAAGTAGGGGTTGAGGGAAAGAGAGGGAGAGAGAGAGAGAGCCCAAATGAGAGAGAGGGAGGGAGGGAGAGAGAGATGTTGGAAGCATGTATTGATGTGTTGTTGTAATTGTTATTGATTTCAAACTTGTTTTGGATTGGTCTGAAATTTTCGTGGTATAGAGTTATCTTGTTGTGTTGTTGGTGTAGTTGTTCCCTTCGGTTGTTTTAGAAATGTTTGGGTCTAAAATTTGTTTCTAATGTTGATTATTATTGTTATCTTCATTCGATATAGTTTTGGTATCATGTAATTGATGCTTTTGTGATTCAAAAACATCTTTGTGTTCTTCAAGTGTTGTGGCGTTGATCGTTGCTGGTTGTGATATTCAATGTTAGACCTATCTTTTAGTCTGGATATGATTTTTGGAAGTGTGTTTGATATGTTATGGTTCTCACCATAGCGTGTGGAGATCCAAATTTGAGTTATTTGCATTGGAGAGTATGTTTTGTCTGTTAATTGCTTATATGGATGCATAGCATATGGATATGTTGTTGGTTGTGTTCTGGTGATTGCATATCGGTGAATTAATCTTTGGAAGATGTGTTTTGGTCCCCTCTTTCTCCTGGAGTGGATTAGTGTGTGTATTTTTGGTTTGGAAAGTGTATTTTGATTTGGGCCAACTTGGTTTAAGTTTTGATGATCTATCTTGTATATAAGTTAAGTGTGTGATGAGGTGTGGAGTGTATATGTATGATGCGGAGATAGTCGGTGAGGTTTGGTGAAGAGTAGAAGAAGAGTTGTGTTTGAATTATATGCAAGCTATGTTGAGATTGTAATAGAGATTTGAGATAGTGTTGGCAATTGAGGTCAAAGTTGTGTCTGTTGATGTTGGTCGCTTGATGCAGAGTTCAAGGACAACTTCAAGATAAGGAGATCCTTCTTTTCAGATAATTTTTTTTATCT
Source organism: Cryptomeria japonica (assembly GCF_030272615.1). Classification (NCBI taxonomy): domain Eukaryota; kingdom Viridiplantae; phylum Streptophyta; class Pinopsida; order Cupressales; family Cupressaceae; genus Cryptomeria; species Cryptomeria japonica. Next base: position 319,250,007 of record NC_081405.1, on the reverse strand, counting down.
TGCCCTAAGTGCAGTTATCTTCAGGTTTTGCAAGTCCTCTTTTGTATCTTGCCCCATGAGCAGTTAGCATTGTGTGCAAGTCTAGAGTAGTGAGCTCTTTTCTTTATAATTTGATATACATAGTGGATATATTTTGTGGGCAGGTGCTCACTATGGTTTTTTCCTATTTGGGTTTTCCACATAGAAAATATTGGTGTTCATGTGTTGATATATGTTGTTGGTTAAATATATATGTACTACATTAATTGTTTGTTTGGATTGATTCACCCCCTCTCTCAGTCCTCATGCCTTGGGTTCAACAATTGGTATCAGAGCAAGGTTACTCTTGAGGTAAGCTTAACTGCTTGAGGTAGATCCAATATGGTGCAAGATGTGCATTACAAAGTTCTAATCTTTGATGGTACAAATTTTTTGTACTAGAATGAGAGAATGGAGTCACATTTGGAGACATTGTAGAACGAAATTTGGGAAATCATTCAGACCAAGTATACACCTCTGCAGGGAAGTCCTTAGACTTTGGATGAGATAAAGTTGAAGGAGGCTAATGCAAAGGATAGAGCTATAATTCTCAGTTGTATAAGTGATTCTAATGCAGGAGCATCCGATGGTGTAAGGGCAATCCTGCATCACCCAAAAAAAATTTCTTTTTCGTTATTTTTATTTTAATGTTTTTACATTTTTGGATACCCATTTGGACGAATAAGAGATTCCAACTTTCAGAATTGTCAAGCTAATTTTTCTTGGCGATTGCAAAAAATACAAAGTTTTTATTTAAAGGCAGATGGAGCCCAAATTTTGCGGGAAGCTTGAGAACAGAAAGATAAGCACATTGGCGAAAGAATCTAATTAAAATAATTAACGATTTAAAAGTTATTCAAGTTTTAGTTTCTAGAAAAAACTAAAAAAAAATCTTCTGAGTCAGATTTGAGGCATTAAACGTTCTGAACGGCCTTGAAAATGGTGGGAATCTGATTCTCAAATCAGAAGTATGGCTTCCGAAAGTTGGACATTTTTTTAGGAAATTTCCAGTTTTCGGCTCTGGTTGAATTTTCAAATTTCTAATTTCATGTTTTGGCGTTTGTCCGCCAAATGGTAATTTCTAAATTTTAATTTTGGCTCCAAGATGGAAAAGGCTATTTAGGACTCATTGAGGAAACTAGAGAGACAATTTTTTTTTTAGAGTGAGTTTTTGGGAGTTTAGTTTCTGGGTTGGAAATTGCATTGTAAGGGTTTTCCAGAAAACTCTATAAGTTGTGTGTTGTAGCCTGTGAGGTTTTATTCCTCTTATATGCAGCTGCATGTATTGCAAATAATTTCGAGATAATAATAATATAGATCTTTTTTGTCTCTTTTGTTGCGTTTTATGTATCTCGGGTTGTTCCCTAATCAGATTCAGTGTTTGGAAGGATAAAAGGTTTAAAGGAAGCTAAAGCTATGTGGAACAAGTTGTGTTTCATATGAAGGAGATCTAAAGACAAAGCAAGCTAGGTTGATGAATTTAAAGCAAAAGTATGAGTACTTGAGAATGCTAGAAGATGAGAGCATTGAGAACTATATTCATAGAGTGACTGATCTTGTTGATGGCATTAGAGTTGCCAATGGAAATCTAGAAGAATGTGATGTTGTGCATACGATTTTGTTGACTTTGCCTAAATCCTACAAGTCATAGAGATGTACTATCCAAGAGAGAAATGATTTGAGTAAGTATACCATTGATCAACTTATTGGCACATTAGCAACCTATGAGTTTTCAAAAATGGAGCAAGAGAAAAGAGAAAAGAAACAAGCAACATTTAATGTTTTAAGACTTGATGATCCAAAATGTAGTGGAGATCTAGATGAAGTTGAAGAAAATTTTGTGAGAAGATTACAAGGAGGCACTGGTAAATACAAAGGTAAGTTACCTTAGAAATGTTTTTCTGGTGGTAGAATTGGACATTATGTTTCTAATTGCACTTACAGAGAAGACTACAAGAGACCAAATGATAATGAGAAGAAGAATAAGTTTAGAAGACAATATTTCAATAGAAAGGAGAAGAAGGGCTTATGTTCTATTGAACAACATACATATAAAGATGGAATTGATGATGAATTGAATGAAGAATCTTTGTTTCTAGCAACTAAGGATAAGAATAATATTTTGGAGAAACTAGAAGAAGAGAAATCAGTTAAGATTGCATTGCATGCTAAGATAGAACTTGTTGGCAATTGACACTCAATTGGTTGGTTTAAATATATTGTCATTGATGGCAACATGGCAACTTGTTCCGACTTCATATTTGGGGTTTAGTTGCATACCGACAGGCACTTCACAAACACTACACCAGCACTGACATTGACATCGGCAGGATGAAAGGAATTCTTTGGTTATTGCCAGTGTAGGCCAACATGGTTTAGAATTAGGTTATCGGTATTGGAGGCCGACATCTTTTGGATCCGGCATCGACAATTGATTTTGATATTCATGTATTTATGTTATCTATCTGTCATGTATATTGATATTGTAATTATCTTTGTAAGCCGACATAAGGCATGACAAATTGTAAAGGGTATATAGGTCAATTGGTTAGATCATTTTGAAATGATATGTAATGAGATGTTATGATATGGATGAGAATATGTATAAGGAAGGAGATGCGAAATATATGAGAGATTATATATGTGAGGATATTTTTGTAGGGTTATTCTGGTAAAGGGTTTAGGGTTTCAGACTGGAATAGACAAAGCTTAACCAGAACTATATTCAGGCATAAAAGATGTTATCTTTGTAGTTCAATCATTTCTCTGGATTGTAGTCTCGATTTGTATGTAGTCAGTGAGGATCCTTTTGTGAATGAGTAGTGTGCTCTAGGCTGTAAGCCTTCCTACAAGTGTAGGCCCCTATATTTTGTAATATCTCTTTATATGGCTAGTGGATTGATATTGTGGGTAACAAATCCCATCGTGGATTTTCCTCTTTGTGGTTTTCCACGTATAATTTTTTGTGTTATGGTATTCCTTTATGTGATTGGATTATTGTTTTCTTTACTTATTTCAATCTTATATGTACTGGTATACCGTTTGGTGTATGCATGTTTTAATAAGGTTAAAATTAATCATTCTGGTAAAACACTAATTCATCCCCCCCTCTTAGTGTTCTTGGATTCCAACAATTGGTATCAGAGCCTTGTGCCTCAAAGGAAGTTTAACAGCTTGAGGGAGATCCGGAATCCAGAATCCATGGATATGAGTTTGGAAAAGCAACTTGAGGTGGCACTTGAAGATTATGATGCTGAAAGGATGAAGAACTTGAAGTAACAAAATGAATTGAATTTTGCTCAGGAATTCATTCTTGTCCTTCAGGAGAGGTTATCATCTGTTCAAGCTAGGAGGAAGGAACTTTTGCAAAATCAGGATGATGAAGAGAAAGACGCACTTAAGGAACTATGTCAGAAGCTGAGTCAGGAGAACATGGTTATGAGAAATGAAATGCAAGCTATAACTATGAGAATGTCTAAGGAGATTGAAGACCAGAAGAAAAAGGAAGAAAATCTTGTTGTATCTCTAAAGAACAAATTTGAAGAATGTGGTAGGTTGGTTCATGAGAATGATATGTTGAGAATTGATTTAGTACAATCCCAGAGTAAAGAACAAGAGCTTGAGAGAAAAATGATAATTCTGAGAGATGATCTAACTATTGCAAGTGAGTATTAAAAAAAATTCAAGATTAGTTCAGCACAGCTAGATGGGTTATTAAAGAGACAAAGGCAGTATGGAGATTCCAGTGGACTTGGATTTGAACAAGGACAGAGTTCTGGTACTGAAAATGAAGATCAAAACCATAAGGCACTGCTAAGGCAGATTAATGCTTATAAATTTAATGGTAGATGCTTTATTTGTAATAAATTTGGTCACATTGTTAGGCAATATAGAAATAGAGCAAATCAGAACCCTGATTTTGCTCCTGGTCAATGTTCTAAATGTAATAAGTATGGACATAAGACAAAAGATTGCAAAATGAATGTAAAATGTTATGCATGTGGAAAATTTGGGCATATGGCTAATCAGTGCAGGTCTAGCAATTATATCATTTTTAGCAAAGCAATTCAAAAGAACAATGTTACATGTTATGCATGTAATGATATTGGACATATTGCTAAATTCTGTAGAAGCAGAAATCCACTGGTTGGTAATGGAGGATCAAATGAGAAAGGTAAAGAAAAGGTTAATGAAATCCGACAAGATCATACCCAGAGATGGGTCGGGAATACTGAAGAACAATCAACAGATGGTAATGCACCGGTTACTCAACCGACAGAGGAGGTTGCTCCTGCACCGGCAAGAAGCTCAATCGACAACTAAGGCAGATGCCTTAGGGGTAGGAAAAATTCATGAAGATGTTGCATATGCCCTAGGAAGAGGTTCTGGAAGATGTTCTAGACGTTGGAGATGCTTATCCGCCATGGAGATGTTTTATTGAGATCCGGTATCTTCCACCAGAAGTCATTGATGTCAATGAAAGATTAGGGTTTCTTGGAGGATAAAAGGTCGAATTCACTTCATTTCTGATCACTTTGCATTCAGAGAAATTCAGAGGAAGTCTAAGGTGAATCAGAGCGATCGATATCATCTTGAGCAATTTCACCAGCAATTGGAAGAGGTCTTTAGGGTCTTTCACTGGAAGCAATTCATAGGCATTTATCTTCAATCATGGAAGCAGGATCATCATCTATACCTATCTTTGTTGCAAATCTAATTGTTATTGAGGTCAAGGACCATCCCAGGTCGATTTGCATGTGATATCTGCATGTTGCTACCCTGGACGATTCGGTTGGCACTTTTTCCCATGTTTTGGAAGGAGTTGTGTATGTTGAAGATGTAAGAGCCTACATTCACTATCATATTGAGGATTTGAGAATGATTGATATCAAGAGCATGTACATGAATGAGTTAATGGGAGATTCTGGAAAGATTAAACCTAAATACTAGCATATTGTTGATCTAGGGTTTACCAGCATTCTAGATATTTTGGAATTTGAAGATGAAATTATTAGGTATGTTTTGAGCAGAGTGCATGGAGATTTTATTTGGTTGAATACACCATATAAGATTACGAAGGAGGCTATCAGAGAAATCACCGTTTTTCCACAGATTGGTCAGCATCTGAAAAAGAAGATTTCAAATGATCAGGTTAATAAGCTCACTGGCACAACTTCGGACCGGTGATCGATGAGGGTTAGCACCATCACAGATAGAGACATTAGATTCAAAAGCATGGTCATTGGTTACAAGGTAACTCAATCAAACCGACTGAATTATGCTTTTGGCTCCTGCATTTATGCAGCTCATAAAATGATGAGGGAGAATGAGAAGTTAGATCTATGTGGTTGGATGTTGGATGAATTATCGATTAACCTAGAAAAGATTAAAGGAGTAAAGAAAGGAACATTCTGGTATGGTAACTTAATTGTCTTTTTAATGCTTTTTTTCATCAATGAGACTCCCGGTTTTGGGAAGACAAAAAGGGCATTCGATATCCCGGTAGGGAGGCAATTAAAACGGTCTATTGTTACACTGGGTAATCAAAGAGATGACAAAGTATGGGGTTACTTTAAAGCATTTCAAAAGGCTATAAGTTATAGGATGAGGGTTCCCAAGCACATTGTTGAGAAGTATTCAACTGAGATATGCTTCGTGATCAAGAAAGATGAAACTTTGATGGAAGCTGTTAGGCCCAAAAAGATTTGGATTGAGGAAATGGGTTATGAAGTTGATGCACAAATTATTGATGCTTATGCACAAATGCTAATTGATGCACCGATAGATGAAACTATAAAAACCTTTGGCACTGCTAAGCAGAAGACACAAGAGGTTGAAATTGAGTTCAACCGGAAGAAGAGAGAGAAGCATGAAGGAAAGGCAAGTAAGTTTGTTGAAAAAAATTCATAGGACATTAAAGCATTGATTGATGTTGTTCCGAATAAAGGCAGGAAGAGGAAAGAACCATAAATGTTAATTGAACCTATTACAGTTGAATCTGAATCTGAAGACGACACACCCCTGGCATTCAAAAGGGTAATTAGGAAGAAAACTGAAGAAAGTAAGGTAGAGGCTAAGAAGCAACCGGTTAAGAAAGTTACTATCAAGGTACCAACACAGAACAAAGCACCAAAAGAAACACCTTCAGCACCATCCGGTACTGGAAGGAGAAAGAAGAAGGATGACATCGATCTTGCACTTGTATATGGTAATGTAACTGTTATTCCACCAAAGACTTGTGCAGAGTTAGTTGATGAAATTACTAAAGATGGTATGTTAAAGAATGTACAGTTTTATTATGAACATTTAGATAATGATGAACAAAGAGAAGTAGAGGAAGCAGTTTTGTTGTATTTGGATATTTATAAGAAAGCCCCTTTAGAAATTGAAAACCAAATATCGGCATAGTTGTATGATATGTTAGACGCTAAAAGGCTATCAACAATGCAAGAGGACAAACATATAAAGATTCAAGAGTTGTTATATGTTTGTGTTTCTATTGCTCCAGAGGAGATGGATAAGACACTTGAAGTTGTAGATAGGAAAATCTTTAACAACAAGCATAGAATAATCAATCTTATGTTAGGAAGGGTCAATGAGATAATCAAGGAGACCCATAAGGCATGGGTTAAGTTCTTTGAAGAGAACCGTGGTTCTTATACTTCACCGGAATCTAAGATAGCTACTGAAGACATCCTGATTGAAGGGAAAGGTAAAGGTATGATGGGTACTTCACCCTCAATTTTGAAGATAGTGGATATTGAGCCCCCGATAGATACAAATGTACAGGCAAATGTTGAGATACCGACAAATACAGAGAGTGTAAAGGTTGATAATGAACAGGTTACTAATGTCGAGGACAACAATCCTCCCGATTAGATTGTACAGGATGAGGTTACAATTCCTAGGGAGGAACCAATAGTTATTGAGACTGCACCAAGTGGTGAAGCCACCAATGCAAGTGAGGAAGCTATAAAGGTTAAATCACCAGAGGAGAAGAAAGAGGAATCCAGTAGGGAACCGACAGTGAGTCCATCATTGTTGTCAATTGACACCTCACAGGTTGAAAAGAAAAGCATAACCGAGATGAGTTCTACTGAACTCATGATGATGGTTGCACAGTAAATGATGAAGGAAGGATCTATGGACAAAGGAGTTATTGATCAGTCTATCATTGTTTTGCATAGACTTGTCCTAGAGTGTAAATTTGGTAATGAAGCGGGCCCATCTAGCAAGCTTAAGATAATAACTGAACACATTTCAAAGGATTTTTAGTCCTTGTAGCAAATATCAAACCGACAAGAACTGGAGAGGTTCACACAGGCTAAGAGAGCTACTTTTGATTAGATGATTGAGTCGGAAAGGAAGGAAATCAATAATAAGCTGACATTGATTAATATTGCTTTGAGGTAGTGTACCAATATTTACAGAGTATGTTGTAACACAGGTTTACTTACAGTTGATTTGGATAAAAAGATTAAGGACATTCAAGAGAAAATTATTGGTATAGCCAATTCTTTTGATGGATTGAATTTATTGACTACATCCATTGATGGTCAAATTTTCGTTTTGGAAGCCCAAGTTTTTTCTCTTGAGAGGGAAAAAGAAAAAATCATAAGGAGAGCTAGAAGTCTTAGACGTTTGGTGAGTCCCCGGTTGGATTCACTTAGTGTACATAAGGAGTGTATAGATCTAGTTGGTAAGCCCACACCAACAGAGCTTAATGAGAAAGAGCCATTTGCCCATATGCTAAATGGACTTGTATCTATTTCCAGTACTTTCAAATCTGGTTTGGATACTTATCTAGAGCTTTTGGAGAAGGTCTATCCGGATATTTTCAAATACATCCAGCTCTGTAAGGTATTTTGGGACATATTCATTGTACAGTCTTTCATTCTTTGTCCCGGTTTTCGGTTTTTGGTACTCTTTTTGGACTTTTTGATGGAATTGATGTCAAAGGGGGAGTGATATTGATGTGAAAAATAAAAAGGCAGTTGTATACTTCAAGGGGAGTGTATGGAGTATTTTGTATTGATGGATATTCAGCTCAAGGGGAGCAGGTTCAGAATGAAACCGACAATTGGAAACCATGACCATTTTTCACATGAGTGTTGTCATCAATGCCAAAGGGGGATATTGTTGGCAATTGACACTCAATTGGTTGGTTTCAATATGTTGTAATTGATGGCAACATGGCAACTTGTTTTGACTTCATATTTTGGGTTTGTTTGTATACTGACAGGCACTTCATAGACACTACACTGACACCGATAGGATGGAAGGAATTCTTTGGTTACCGACAATGCATGCCAGCATGGTTTAGAATCAGGTTATCGGTATTGGAGGCCGACATCTTTTGGATTCGACATCAGCAATTGATTTTGATATTCATGTATTTATGTTATCTAGCCAACATGTATATCGATATTGTAATTATCTTTGTAAGCCGACATAAGGCATGATAAATTGTAAAGAGTATATAGGTCAGTTGGTTAGATCATTTTGAAATGATATGTAATGAGATGATATGATATGGATGATAATATGTATAAGGAAGGAGATGTGAAATATATGAGAGAGATTATGTACGTGAGGATATTTTTGTAAAGGGTTATTCCAATAAAGGGTTTATGGTTTCAGACCAGAACAGACAAAGCTTAACCAGATTGTATTTAGGCATAGAAGATGTTATCTTTGCAGTTCAATCATTTCTCCGGATTGTAGCCTAGATTTGTATGTAGTCAGTGACACTCCTTTTGTGAATGAGCAGTGAGCTCTAGGTTGTAACCCTTCCTGCAAGTGAAAGCCCCTGTATTTTGTTATATCTCTTCATATGGCCAGTGGATTGATATTGTAGGTCACAAATCCCACCGTGGTTATTTCTCTTTGAGGTTTTCCACGTATAATTTTGTTTGTTATGGTATTCATTTATGTGATTGGCTTATTGGTTGCTTTACTTGTTTCAATCTTATATGTACCGGTATTCCAGTTGGTGTATGCATTTTTTAATAAGGTTAAAATTAATCATTTTGGTAGAACACTTGTTCACCCCCCCCCCCCCCCTAGTGTTCTTGGATTCCAATAGAACTGAAGACATGGATTATAGACATGAATTATAGATTCCAGAAGTTCAAATCATATGACCAGTGATAAAGACAAGTTTATTAATCTGAAGAAATATGATGGAGGATCTATGGAGTTTGCTAGAGAAGATGGAGAAACTATTCGAGGTATTGGAAGTGTTTCTATTGATGGTAAGCATAAGATTGATGATGTTTATTATGTTGAAAGATTAAGACATAGTTTGTTAAGTGTTAGTCAGATGTGTAGAAAATGGTATGATGTTCTATTTAGTAGCACCAAATATATGATTAAAAAGGAGAAGACTGGTGAAAGAGTTGCAGAAGGAGTTAGAATGGGTGGAAATGTTTACTACATTAAGGATAGTAAGTGTTTTCTGACATAGAGTAATGAATGTTGGTTATGACACAAGAGGACGAGACATCTAAATTTTGATAACATGATCAAGATTTGTAGATCTGAAGTAGTTAGAGATTTGCGTAGATTTGTGAAGCCTACTGATAGTATGTGCAGAGAATGTTAATTGGGAAAGTAGACAAAGAGAAGACACGAGAATAAGGAGTATTCTACTATGAACCTTTGGAGTTGTTTCATACAGACTTATTGTTGGAGTTTTTGGATATAATTGTTCATTTTTGTTGCTAGGATATGTTATTGTCATTGATGTAAACATATTCCTATGATTTATTCTGGTGAGTTTGGGGAGATTTTCTAATCTGGTTTTGCAATTTGGTTTTGTTGATCACTGTTTTGCAGAGATCGGTATTTCCTCTAGTATATTCTGGGGTGATCATATCTTGTGCTGAGACTTTGGGATATTGTCTTGGATGGTCTTGTTTATCTTCATTTCAGATGGTTCATGATTTTGTGCTCTTCAAGTTATCTTTCTTCGTGAGAGTTGTTGATTGGTTGTGTTGTTGAGCTTCTAGACGTTGACTGATGAAGATTTGAAAAGAGGTGTTGGTGCAACTATTTCAGATGATTCTAATGTGCTTGTTGGTGTTTCCTATTCATGTCCTATTTGTTTTAGCGATCTACATTGATCATTGTGCAATTTTTTGGTGATTTCTATGATTCGATGATGATTTTTTGTGTTATGCGGTATTTTTGGTGGTGTAGTGTGTTGCGATTGATCTAAGTGTGATTTTCAATGAATGTGATTGTTTGGGAATTTGAATTAGGTCCATGCTATGTAATGTAAATCATTATATTGTTCCGGTGGTTGATCTTTGTATCGTGTAATGCAATTTTTGTAATTGTGAGTTGAGAGTTAAGGGTTTGGCTGACCTTGTTATCAAGGTTGATGATTTGTATATATAGATGAGATATTCATGTAATTTAGGTATCGATATAGTGTTTGCATTATCAAAGAAAGGTGAATGTGCGAACAAGAGATTTATCATTCAGTGAAGTTTTGAGGTGAGATTGGTATTGCAAAGCAAACAATTGTGCTTAACCAGAATTGTCATCAGGCATTTGTAGATGCTATCATTGTAGTTCACTTCTTCTAGATTGTATTCCAAATCATTTTGTAAGTCCGTGAGACTTCCCTAAAGGTTGTAGCCTTCTGGGCAAATATCTTTTGAGCAGTGAGCTCTAAGCAGTGTGCCTGAATGCATGTGCATTCCCCATTGTAATATTTTTACATACTACTGAAGAGTATCATCTTACTGTGGGTAGGTTCCCACCATGGCTTTTCCCTTAACCAGGTTTTTCACGTCAAAAATATTGGTGTTGTGCTATTAATTTGCTTATCAGTTTATTGCTGCAATTTACCAGTTTTTGTTTTAGAGTTTAATTTGTTGTATCTGGTGAAGACTGATTCACCCCCTCCCCCCCTCTCAGTCTTCCTTCTTGATTGATGCTAACACTTATATGGACCTACAAGGACAAGAGGTTTAAATAGAGAAATGTATTTCATGTTACTCATTGATGACTTATCTAGAATGACTTGGGTTACATTTCTAAAGGACAAATCTTGGGCTTTTGATATTTTTAAGGTTTTCAAATCCTTGGTTGAGAATCAAGTAGATGCTAAGATTTTCTCACTTGGGCTCTCTCTAAATGCCTCAACCCCTCCCCCTCTCTCTCTCTCTCTCTCTCTCTCTCTCTCTCTCTCTCTCTCTCTCTCTCTCTCTCTCTCTCTCTCTCTCTCTCTCTCTCTCTCTCTCTCTCTCTCTCTCTCTCTCTCTCTCTCTCTCTCTCTCTCTCTCTCTCTCTCTCTCTCTCTCTCTAAAAATTATTCTAAGGCTGACAAATTATTTACATTAATAAAATATAATTTTTAGATTATGAAGTTTACTATTTTTTTTCGAAATAAATTTATCATCTGCTATTCTAAATAAACATCTTAAATACTAAAATATAATCCCAATTGCATGCAAGGTTGAAATATTTATAACTTTTATGCATTAGGCAAACAAAGGAGGCTCATGTCTCATCCTCTTCATTTGTTTGGCAATAATAGGAAGCCCTATGCACTTTTTACCCACTTGTTTTCCACTACCATTTTTTATTTCAAGCGTAGTAGAGAGTGTAAATCACTTCAATTTATTTTAATGTTACCTTTAAAATATTTGTAGAAGAAGTGTTATTACACAATCACGTATGGATATTTAATTTAAAAAATTTGAAATGAGATTAAGTATAACTTCTAAATTGGATAATTAATTATTTTAATTGTTAAGGATATACAATAGAGGTAGCGGAAAGAAAACATCAAATAGTAGATAAAAAAAGAAGGAAATATTTTAATACAAGATTGTATTGATCAATACTGGCCAAAACTACACCATCCAACTTGTTTGAGCCTTTAGCATCATCACATGGACCTTCTCCTTGCAAAAGAGGAAATGTTAGAGAAGAAATAGTCAAGCATAGAAGAGCTGTAATTGCTTTGAAAGAATTGGAGAAACTATATCAAGTAGTTAAAAGATGCACTAGCAAAAATGGGATAATCAAGTGTCAAAACCAATGACTCCTTAGGAATATCTCCAAAAATCTTGAAGTCTTTTGAATGAGTCAAGTGTAACAAACACGTCAAACTCTTTGTAATTGTTTTCTTGCTTAATCCAATTTAAAACAACAACAAAACAACTAACAAACTCTTTGAAAGTTCCCAATAATGAGATAGCCTTTGAATTTTGATCTAGAGATAAAAAGAGTTGTGTTGAAAAAATCATAATCTAGCTCAAGCAATTCATCCCAACTCATATATATTCAACTCAAACAAAGCAAATTGTGCTTTATAGAATTATAACCCAATTTACCTTTTTTTACCAACATTAGAAATTAGAGAGAAAAAGGAGATGATTTCAACCTATTTAATGATTAGATTAAGAATGTCACCTCTTGTTTTTCTACATGTAGGAAGAAGAGTGGCTCTATGATAGAAAAAAAAACCCTTGTAAAATAGAAGAGGGCCTCTTTTACAATATATTTATTTAATGCATAATTTTTATCCTTATCTTTTTACATATTTTCTCATTATGCCAAGAGACATCTACAATGACATCAAAATGTGCGTAAACAAAAAATCAATTTTGAAACAATTTGACATGCAAATGATGGGTAAATGCATGAAATATGTTATCTTTTGGTTTTTGTTGAGGTCTCACCACTTGTCTCCAACTATATGAAACCATTGCATTCAAATTCCTTTCTATCATAAGATATCTCTTGGCATAATTTACTTATATTTTTAAATATAGATATACTAGTTGGATATGTGAAAAGAAAATCCATCTCAATCAGCCGAGCACATAGGTAATCTAGGTAAGAGAATTGTGAAAATAAACTTGTGGTGAGGAAGTGTGAATCGTTGTTAAGAGTCAAATAAATGATTGTTGTAGTGTGAGAATTAGGTAAGCCCAAATGAAAGGGACATGAATCAAACTTTTGTAATTAAGTGTTGCCCAATGGACACCATTGACATTGTCTGGAGGACAGCTGGTGTGTATTTATAAAAGTCCAACCATGATAAGAGGTAACCCACTCAAGTAATGATGGCCTTTCACTAAATTTAAAATTAACAATATGCATTGTCACATTTTCAATCACTATAGTCCGAGATGAAATATTCCAATAGAGTAAAATACTAATGATTGTATAGTCCTCATATAAATTGTTTAGTATTTTTAAAATAATAATTGAAGTGTTCAAATTTTCATAATTTTGTAAGTTGATTTAGTGTACATTTATGTAAGTTTTGTTGTATTTCAAGAGGTGTTGCCCTAACAATTGCATCTTGAACAATTCTCATTGGTGTTTGAATACTAGTCCTTGATCCCTAAATTGGCGCATGATCGAATGGTGGAAATGCCCTGATCCTTAACATAATATATACTTAAAACATTGTCTTTAAATCTTTTAGATCAATGGAGGTTGTTCCACAAGATAAAATTAGACCCACCTCAAAGGCCCATGAGGGCGCAAGGTAGGCAAACAAAACATTGGGGGGTCAAAACCATTAACCATCCTATGGGCTCGTGGATGCTAACTGTTAGGAAAGAAAACCATCACTGGATCATGAAGTGTTGGAACATAATTGCTCTTGGGAGCCCACTACTGCTAGAGGGGAGATAAGTTAGCCCCTGTGGGGAAATGTGGGACTAAAAAATGAATCACATGGCCAAGCCGAAGGTATAAAGGAGCTTCCCCACATGCCTACAAGAGTTAAAATATAACATGGAAGGCTCTTGTGCGGGTATGGGAAAAGAAAGACTTAGACACAATATACTATCAATAAAGGAGATAATATGCTAGGAAGTAGGGTCTGGTCAACTAATGACAAGGAAGAGTTCAAATCATGATTTAAGTGATGGACAATTGGGATAGTAGGTCAATGTAGAAATACAACATGGGCCAAATAAGGAGGCTAAGGGTTTATGGTTTAAGGATTTTTTCTCAAACTTAGCCTTTTCCAGGGTTTAACCCACTTAGGTTCTCTCAAATCAATTATCATTGGTGGGTGTTCATATGACATGAAATGTCAACATTTTGGCAACTTCGGTGGGATGGTTTCCTTTTAAGCATGAGATCCAGTAGCTATATAAAATTAGACAAGCATAGTCACACCAAATGACTTGAAGATGACTTAGATTAGACCTACACACAGCTATTGAAACAATGAACAACAACTACTACCTACCTAGCAAGAATGAAAACTTGTGCACTAGCACTTAGGAAAATGAAAACTAAACCAAAACATGTGCTATAGTACTTAAAGGAATGAAAACCTAACTTACACAAGAGTAACCAACAATGAAGCATTCAGACAAAACCATTGATTGATTGAGTGAAATAGCTGCCATTTCTTGTCAACATGCAATGCTTTTAATACTTATGGAAAGCTAAAAAAGGATGGATCCTGGATAAAAGGACAATAACCATTTGCAACATTCCTTGATGAATTTAGATAGACTTGATGAATTCTCCTAATTGTGCAAGCACACTTTTGCTTTGAAGTGGATAAGGGAGTTGTCTTTATTTTTCCTCAATTGCAACCTCATGCTTAGGTGAAAGCATGAATGGCAATTCTCTATCGGCTTTAGTCCTAGTTAGATATTGATAGGGATCCTTTTGAGAGAATGAATTTAAAGATTCTCTTAATGGTCTATTGACCATGAACTACTTCAACCTCAATTTGTTGGTTAGCATGGATTAGCTCAAGTGATTTAAGGGCAAAAATGATTGATTTTTCCATTTGGTTATGATGTTCATAACCTTCTAATTTAAGTCTTGTGTTAACTTGTCATGAAGATTTCAACAAAAATCTTCTATGATATTTGAGAACATATTCTCATTGAACTCCTCATTGTCTTCCTCATGTATAATATGTCATATTTCAATTTCATGGTTGATCTCCCGAATATTAAGGATATCAAAACTTTTACCTTCACAAACAAGTTCTTGTCTTTCATCTTGCTTAGCTTGACTCAAACGTTCATCCTTCTCAACCCTTTCATGTTTCAAAATTAGGTTGTCCTCATTTGTCTTTTTATGAACCAATGCTTTTACATGATTCGTATCCATATATCGTGTAAAAATTGCCAATGATGTTAATATAGGTATATTTTCTTCATTTTATTAACAAAACCAAGAAGCTAAGTAAATAAATCAACCACTAT
This sequence comes from Cryptomeria japonica, assembly GCF_030272615.1. Lineage (NCBI taxonomy): Eukaryota > Viridiplantae > Streptophyta > Pinopsida > Cupressales > Cupressaceae > Cryptomeria > Cryptomeria japonica. The sequence goes on along the minus strand of NC_081405.1, from coordinate 319,234,780 downwards.
TTCATCATTCGTAACATTTATTTCTTCTCCATTACCCTATTGTTCTAATTGTATTTGCTCAAAATTCATTTGTAGCAGGCCTAATTTTTTATTTTGATCCGAACGCACAAGTGTATTTAAAGAAAAGGACTCATTTCCTTCCCAAGAATGCTCCTTGGTTTTCTCATTAGACTAGCTCTTTTGGCGATTAGTACGACTCTCTAGGTAAAGATGAATGATGTTGGGACAAGAAGATTGAGTAGGTAAGGAAACTTGATCAATTTGTTGAGTTTATTAAAGGATTATGAGCTCTTCAAAAGGTTATTCTTTAAAATTGATGGGCCGAGCTTGTTCAATTATAGGTTTTTGAAATGATGAAGTCATTCTAAAACTTGGAATCTTGGATTTAGGAGACTTGGGAGACTCACCTTGTATGAATCTTGGCATTTTTAACTTGGTAACCTCTTCTTCAATAGGCTGATTTGAAATGAAAGGAGTTGATTGAGTTTCCAGCTTTTGAACTTGAGGAAGTAAATGCTCCATGTACTCTTCTCTTGTGTCCACCTCCCTTGCAATATCCTCCTCATATTGTCTCCTTTGTTTCTCCAACTCTTACTAGTAATGATAGGCTTAGTAATGAATTTGAGCTTGTTATAGGTGGTTCTCTTGCTCTAAGTCAGTAATGCTTAGTTGTTCTTGGAAGCTCAACATCATGTCACTAATGCTGACATCTTCCAAGTTTCTCATGCTTTGATATTAATTGAAAGGAAAAGCATATCTATTAGGAGCTGAAAAGTCCTCTTGGGGGATATTTATCAGCATGGTTAGGTTGCCAAGAGGGTTGAGCAAGGATGGGTGGGTGGTAATCATATTGAAAATATTTGTTACTTGTTGCAGCAAGGGTATTTGGGTAAAAACTAGCTAAATGCTTAGTTAGATATGAATGGGAAGAGAGTGTATGAGAATTACTTATGTGAAATGGAGATGGAAAGATATGAATTCCATGAAAATTTGACATTATTATTCATTTAAAGAGTTGGAAAACCTGAATAAACTAGATTTTCTTTGCAACATACCAACACTTGGATTGTCGAAACTAGTGATTTGAACTTGGAGTCACTAGGTGTGTTGAAATTGTTATTAAAAAAAGTTGTACCCTTGTTGAGCTATCAACTCAACAACCTTGTGAAACATGGAAATAACCCTAATGTGTGGGACTTTTCTAAATAAGCTTGAATCTTCAGAGAGGGCCAACTTCCTTTCTGATTGAGGTGCAGAGTGTTGAACCAACCCAACACTCAAGAAATTGACATATAAACCTAACCCAATGATTGCAAAGAAAAAAGAGAGAAGGAAATGCAGAATAAATAAAAGAAGGTGATTCACCAAGATTAGAACTTGTTTCTCCCTGCCTATGACTACACAAGGTATTAATAAAAATTACCAAAACATTCAGATTTCTCTACCATTCTTAGTCTCCTAAGGCACATATGAAGACCTTAGGACTTACAATATGTTGGGTGGAAAGAGGAACATTCACAAAAAAACATCCATGAGCATACTGAATGCAACATACAAACTAGAAATAGAGAAATAATGAGTTCAAACAATAGGTTTGGTTGAATACACAAAATGTTTGAATCAAAGAAAAGGTGAACAATAAAATCATTAATGCAAAGGCAAGGATATTTTTTACAATTATAGTATGAATTATGCAAGAGATAAGAGGAGATAACCTCTCAATTATGTTACAAAGTTGCATTTATAGGTTAGGCATAAATAAGATGAGCAATCAAGGTCTAAAACCCTAACTCAACTAGGATTTTCATAGAATGATGACTAGAAAAAAGATTAGGTAGAGGATTAGATCCTAACATGTAAATATTGGTCTTCAGGGAGTGAATGTTGAATTAATAAATGAGATGAGAATCAAGGAGAAGGAGCTAATATGGTCTAGTTGGCTTTGAGATTTGATATGGTATCTCGTTGTCAATGAATGAGCCATGTGTAGTCATAAAACAACATGGAGCATTTGACATTGCTTTTGTAGGGTAGGATAATCAATAATGGAATCATTCAAATGGTGGATTTGATGAGAAATTCACTAGGGAGGTTGGGAGAATTGAATTTGTCCCCTACTTAGAGTTTCCACCATAGTCATTACAATTTGAATAGTGGTCGTTGATGTTTGAATATTGGTCACTGGTCCTTGAATTGGCACATGATCAGATGGTGGAAATATCTTGATCCTCAAAAAAATATAACTATAAAACACAATCATTTATCATTTAGATTAAAAAAATATTGCTTTCTCACAAGGTAAAATGAGACCCACCTCACCTATGAGTGCATGAGGCAGGCAAACAAAACATCAGGGGGTCAAAACCATTGACCATCCCACAAATTTGTGATTGGTAACTGTTAGGTGAGAAAATAATTGTTGGGATGTGGGGCGTTGGAACATAATTTCATCCCATGAGCCTATTATCGCTAGAATGGAGATAAGTTGGCTCCCATGGGGAAGCAAAGTGCTGAAAATTGGAGCACATGACCAAGCTAAAGGCATAAAGGAGCTTCCCCACCTGTTAAAATATAATGGGACAAGCTATTGCAAGGGTGTAGGGAAAGAAATAATTAAGCAAAAAAAATTGTCGATAAAAGAGATAATATGCTAGGAAGTAGGGGCTGGTCAACCGACAACAAGGAAGGCCTCATGTCACGACTTATGTTATGAAAAATTAGGACAACAAGTCAATATAGAAATAGAACGTAGGCCAAAGAAGAAGGTTAAGGGTATAGGACTTAAGGTTCTTTTCTCAAACTTAGCTGTCTATAGTGTTTAAACTTCTTAGGTTTTCTCAAATTGATTGTCATTAGTGGGTATTCATGTGGCATGAAATGTCAACATTTTGGTGACTTATTGGAATGCTTGCCTACTAAGCATGTCATCCAAAAGTCATATAAAATCCATTGGGCACAAAGTCACACAAAATGACTCAAAGAAGACTCAGATTATAGATACACATAGATGTTAGAAATAATGAATAACAACAACTATGTACCTAGAAAGACTAAAATCTTGTGCACTAACACTTAAGGAAATCAAAACTAAACCAAAAACTAGGCTACAGTACTTAGTGGAATGAAAACCTAACCTACACTAGAGTAACAATCAATGAAGCTTTTAGAAAAGAACCATTGACTAATTGGGTGAAATAGCTACCCTTTCTTGTCAATGTATAATTCTTTTGATGGTTATGGATAGCTACAAAAAGATGGATCTTGGTTAAAAGACCAATAATCATTTGCAACATTTCTTAATGAATATAGATATACTCGCTTACTTCTCCCTACTGTGCAAGAACATTTCTACTTTCAACTAGCTAAGGGAGTTGGTTTTGTTCTTCTTCAACTGCAACCTTATGCTTAGGTGAAAGCATGAATCATACTCTATTGGCTTTAGTCCTACTTATATATTTGTTAGGACACCATTTTGAAAGAATGAATTTAGAGCTTCTCTTTTTGGTCTACTCACTATGAACCACTTCTTCAACCTCACTTTGATTGTTAGCCTGGGTTAGCTCATGTGATTCAAGTGCAAAATGAATAATTTTTCTATTTGGTTATGATGTTCATAACCTTCTAATTTTAAGAAGTGTCAACTTATACTGAAGCCTGGAGAAAATATATTCTATGATATTTGAGAACATATTCTCGTTAATCTCCTCATTGCCTTCCTCATGTGTAACATGTCCTATTTCAATTTCATGATTTATCTCTTGAATATTAAGGACATCAAAGTTTTAAATGAATTTGTCCTCCTTTGCCTTTTTATGAACCAGCACTCCTTTGACATGATTTGCATCCCCTTGCTATGTCAAACTTGCCAATGATGTTAATATAGGTATATTTTCTTCATTTTATTGACAAAACTAGAAAGATTAGTAAATAAATAAGCCAATATCCCATCATTCCTATCACTTTTTTCTTTCTCATTACCCTATTGTTCCAACTGGGTTTGCTCAAAATTCATTTGTAGCGGGTTTGATTTTTCATTTTGATTCGTATGCACAGTTGTATTTATAGAAAAATATTCCTCTCCTTCCTTAGTATTCTCCTTGGTTTACTCATTAGACCATCTCTTTTGGTGATCAATAGAAACCACTGGGTAAAGATGAATGATGTTGGGACAAGAAGGCTAACTAGGTTAAGGAAGCCTAAGGAATTTGTTGAGTTTTCTGAAGGACTATGGTCTCTTCAAAGGCTTTTTCACAAAAATTCATAGTTTGAGATTGTTCAAGTATGGGATTTTAAAATGATGAAGACCTTCTAAAACTTTTAATTTTTTATTCAAGAGACTTAGGAGACTCACCTTGTATGAAGCTTGGTATTTTGAGCTTGGGAACCTCTTCTTCCAAAAGCTGATTTGGAATGCAAGCAGTTAATTGAGTTTCCAACTTTTAAAATTGAGCAAGTAAATACTTCATCTACTCTTCTCTTGTGGTTGACTCCCTTGCAATATCCTCCTCATATTGCCTCCTTTGTGTTTCCAACTCCTACTCGTGAAGATAGGCTTGATAAGAAATATAATCTTTCTATAGGTGGCCCTGTTACTCTAGGTCAATAACCCTTAGTTGTTCTTGAAATCTCAACATCATGTCTCTAATAATGACATCTTACAAGCTTCTCATGCTTTGATATTGATTGGAAGGGGAAGCATATTGATTAGGAGCAAAAAAGGCCTCTTGGGATTGTTGATGAACATAGTTAGGCAACCAAGAAGGGCGAGAAGGGGTGGGTGGGTGGTAAGCATATTTAAAATGTTGGTTACTTATTGTGGTAAGTGTATTTGGGTAAAAACTAGTAGAATTATAAATTTGTTATGAATGGGAAGAGAGTGTATGAGCAATTCTTTTGTGAATTGGATATGGAAAGTGTAGAGGAGGAAATTTGCTACCTTTAGGATGACAAATCCTAGAGAGAAAATTTATCCGCCGCTACCTCACTTAAACTAGTGCTAAGGGTGAGCCAAGGGATGAAAGATATGAAACTAAACTGATAGACAACAAACGAGAATCTCGAACGACTTTGCTAAGTCTCAGTCTCAAGGATAAGCATGCAAATCTAGGACACCAATGTGGCGCATTGTCGTCTTGTACGGACAGAGTACAAAATCTGTATGAGAGTGAGATATGTGATTATAAAACTAATTAAATACATGTAATAACAAACTAAACCAATAACACAAAATACTAAATACTGAAATGAAGTACAAATCATGAGGAAAAACTCACAACTGGTCCGCGATTGTAGCCTCCCGCAAGATGATATCTTCCTCACAGCTACAAGCCTACACAGAAACAAGAAAATAAAATGTTAGGGGTTGTGTTTTGAAGTCTACCTCAGTTAGACCCCTACTTTGGTGTTTCCACCTCCATGGACAACGTAGATAATGACAACGATGAAATAAAATGATAAAGATGAAAGAAACAGGATTGGAATAATACATAAATTAGAGAAAAAGATTATGAATATGCAAATATATCAAGGTAAGTAAAATCCCCTTCCAAGACTTGTGAAGATAACAACGTGATTTTGTTCGAGAGTGCAACAATGGTGGTGTTGTGAAAACTTGTCAATATTGCTCTAGAAGATCATGGAAAGCTTCAACTTGCAAGAATTGATCAAAAATACCAAAAAGATCCTCAAAATAACTTCAAACGAGAGAGAAAGGTTCTAGAAGAGAAACCAATGTCAGTGGGTACATTGAAGGGCATTATGATTCCTTCCAAGCGCAGGCGTAATGCTCAAATAGCCACCTATGGACTATCAGATTCATAGGATGCTAGTGCGCCATGCAAACGTCTCTGTGTTGCGCTAGGGTCCTGAAAATAAGAAGGCGACCGAGTAGGTGAAGTTCGAGCCTGGAGCTGACAAAGTGATCCAAGTGGACAAAAAGACAAAGGTGGAAGTACATGACCTCTGATGATGTGGAGGAAGACACCATTTTTTGCGCTAAATTATACAAGGTGTGATTTTTGATATTATATTTTTCCCCCACTTTAGCGAGCATGTCTTTGCTAAGAAATGTGAAGCTAAAGTAGACGATAAAGAAAAGAGTCATAATGGGGAGGCAATTTTTTGTTGATCAGTCGAGGTTTCTCCCAACAAGATGAGACTGAAGTTTGAGATAGATACTGCTAAACAATACATCGCCAACATGCTAGCTGCAAAATAACATGTCAGATGATAAGATAAATGATAGATTAAGATGGATGATAAATAAGATAATGTAACAAAAACTAACCTTTCTTTGGAGGAAATCCCCTTATTACAAAAAAAGATATAAGATAAGCGGCCATTGTGATATGAGATGTGCCAATATGGATAGCAGAGTATTTTATGCTACATAGCCAATGATAGGGCGATGATATTTGTGAGATCATGATAGTATGGATAACCATACGATAGGGTGAGATTTTACCGGTATGAGTAGTGATACGCTAGATAGCCATGCGATTGGGAGATCAAAGATAGATTTGCTAAGTAGTACATTGGCCCTTACAAAGGTGAATAAAAGAGATAGATCAAATGGTTTTGCCCCCATCTAGGCGAAAAAGATCAAGTAGTTTGGCCCCCACCTAGGCAAAATATGATAAAGAAAAATATCAAGTGGTTTGGTCCCCACTTAGGCAAGCATAAAAAAGAAAAGGATCAAGTGGTTTGGCCCCCACCTGGGAAAGCATGAAAAAATAATTAACAAGAAACGTAAATGCAAGAGGCTAAATAACAAATGTAGATTATGCAAAAATGCAGATATGATGGCCCTCCCTTAGAATGATATGTGTGAACGACATGTTATTCTAAGGAAAAGAGTAGTTGTGGAAAGTCAACATAGAAAGATGTTTTTTGTGGAATGCCACCACTAGTTAGTGACACATAAATGTCCATAACATCAATGATGAAAGAAAAAGGATAGGGGGGTCTGACAGTTTGGCATCAAAACCCATAACAGTGAGAAAAATATGTAAGACAACTGCAAGATGGGTATATTGTCATAGTGCCAAAGTTCTCGGATCTAAAGAAGAGCACATGAAGACAAAGATAAAATAAAAAAATGGATCAACATGTAAGAAGGCCAAAGATGCCTCCAATGCTTTCAATCATTCCTGAAAATTGAAAAGCAAGATATGACATATAGAAGAAGTAGAGAGACAAATAGAAGAAGATGTACAATAGAAAATCTCTCGTATATGAACACCTACAGAGTAACTCAGGTCCTCCGGAGGAACACAATAGATAAAGACAATCTACCTCCAATATCCAAGTACCTATGGAGTAACCTGGGTCCTCCGAGAGGGCACAAACATATAAAGCAAACATGGGGCAATACAATCAAGCTCACATGCAAAAATATGGAAAGAAAAGAGAAACATCTTAAAGGTTGTCCCTTAGGAGATCATCATCCTCCCAATCTAGATCATAGGGAGAAGGAGGATGAGCTCGGAGGGGGATAATAGCAAGAGTGACACTAGGCACTTCATGAGTAGTAAGGTTGAGGAATGAAGCAACATCAATGTTTGTGTCCACAAGCTCGAAGGAGGCAAGGGTTAACGATCATGTGAAGATCATAGACAATGTTGAGATGTCCTCCAAGGATTTGAACAAACAAGCCTCCGTAGAGGAAGTAGGTGACTCACTCAGAGAAGATGAAACAAGCACAGGACTGCAGGCCTCTAGAAGAGTGGTAGTGATGAACTCAAGAGAAGGCGGGGCCTTCTCAACCACACACACAAAAATAGGCAAAGCAGCAGGCATTGAGACAGACAAAGAAAAGGATGAAGAACATACCTGTGAGGATTTGCACCATCAAAAATTTGAGATAGTGCCATTTTCAAGCTTGTGCTTGGTTTGGATAGGAGAAACGGGTCTTCTATCAATTCTAGCGAGTTGAAGAACCCCAAGAAAACTCTGATGCTGGGATGGTTGTGAAATAGGGGGTCTTCTATCAATTCTAGCGAGTTGAAGAACCCCAAGAAAACTCTGATGCTGGGATGGTTGTGAAATAGGGGGAGTAGATAGAGCTACATTGTACACCACCTGTGTATGTAGCATGGCAATAGGTCGAGACAACAGAGGTATGTATAGCAAAGAGGTGATGAGGGGTGGCTCCAAAGAAGGAGCGATGAAGACCTGAACCTGCTTAGGGGAGGTTCATAGATGGTCCCTAAAGCAGCTAGGAGTAAAATCAAGAGGATGCAAAAACAAGAGTCGATGCGACAAATTTGGATGCCACAACAAATTATAGAGTAGGATCGCACTCTCAAGCCATGGCTTGTTGATAGTGCTTACGATCATGCGCACATTGATTACGATAGAGATGAGGGCCACCAAATGAAGCCCGAGAGGCCTCCAAAACTGTGTGAGGGATAGGAGAAGGACTAACCAATGGAATAGGAGATGCATCTGGGATAGGCACGATATTCACAGCAACTGGTGCTCTAATCCACTTTATGCGGGGAGCAACGGGAGGAATAGAGGGTGCCGATGCAGGCTATGAAATAGGAGCAAGAAGTGATGAACGAACAGAAGAGGAATGCCTGACTTTTTAATAGCGAGAGGGCCAAGGAATATTAGCCATGATCAAGAGATCGAAGGGAGGGTGGCCCATAGACTTTGACAGCATAGGTGCCTTTCCCTTGTCTACATTGGGTGCAGTCAAAGGAATAGAAGATGCCACCAAAGGCTGTACAGTATTGGATGGACAGGATGAACAATTCGAAGGAATGGGCTTAGGATTAACCCCTGATGATGAGGGGACATGAGACACTACCTGCTCCAACATGGGAATAGATGGAGCAAAATTCGATGTAGGAAGAGGCAACAAATAACTAGGTTGAGCTGATTTAGGGGAAAACTCCCCTATCTTGTACTCATAATATGCATGGTACATCAAGTCACCATAGGGAAGCATGGGCCCCACCAAAGAAAGACAAAAATGATCTAAAAAAAGATCCCCATGGGCTACCAAGGGTCGATATCCAGTATCTTGGATGACATGCACCAAACCCTCATGAGGAAACTTAAGACATTGATGAATCATTGAAGGGACTGCATCCATAGAAATCAACCAAGGAATGCCTATTTTAACCCAAAATAGATCTGATTTAGGGATGATCAGAAATGTAGAAGACACAGCCTTGGGTCTCACAAGGACCATCAAGGTGATGCTATCCAAAGGAGGGATATAAAATTTATCATGTGTCCTTATAGTTGTTCAACATTTATCATATGTAGGCCTATGCCAATTGTTTATGAATAGAATCTTCTTCGTAATGACATCGACTCTGCATGATGGGTCAACCATCATACTCGTGACAGTTTGACCATTCAACCCAGTAGGGATATACAAAGGAGCAAGCTCTCCATAATACAGGGCATCCAAAGGGGTGAATAATAATGACACATCAGAAACCTTCCCCTTATGGCTAGGATGCAAAAAAAAGGAGTGACAATGACCATGTTCATGAATGGACCATCATCTGAAAGAGGATTGAATGTTGAGGAAATGGATCAGTGTAGATTTGTAAATCCGTTTTAGGCTTATCAACAAGTGTGTTTGATTTATGTTTCCATGCATCAACTTTAATCGCACCACAGTTGATGTGGTCTTGGACAATATTATGAAGATGATAACATCACTCACTGTCATGACCAAGTACATGATGATAATGATAAAATTTTGACCCATTGTACCAATGCGGATAGGGCCTGTTATCGGGCAGCAGTTGAACCTCAGGAAGGGTAATCGATTTTTTATTAATCATTGCATTATGCTTAGGTAGGAGTCATTCAATTTAGTGAAGACTCTATTCTATTGTGCTCCATACGGGACAACCACAACTTTAGCTACAACCTTGTTCTTTTTAGACCCTTCCATGGGCATGCCTGCGAAAGACCCACCGCGAGAGTTCAAAGTAGAATCTTCGAACTGCATCATGGTGTGCTAGTAGTCCGTGATTGTGGAAAACATTAGAAAAGTTTTGATATGATTAAGAAATAGTTTCTCCCTCAATTTCGACTACAGATTGCCAATGAACATCCTCTGTAGACAGCCATCTGGCAAGACAAGGGGGATCCTAGTAGAGATTGACTGATATCTTGAGATAAAATCCATGACCTTTTAATTAGGTTTATGCTTACAATGAAGAAGGTTAGCGATAGTGACCCTATTGCCATTAATAGCTTGAAATTGTCTAAGAAATAGATCCATGAGATGGTCAAAGGTACGAATGGAATTATCTGGCAAGGAGTTATCCCACTCCAACGCAGTTCCCTTAAGAGATCATGAGAATAGTTTGAGCAACGCAAAATATAGGATGTGATAGTCGCTACACATGGTCATGAAAGAATTGATGTGCACGTTAGGGTCCCCATCACCATTGAACCTATCAAAATTAAATGATTCCATTGTAGGAGGAAGGATGGTATTTAGGATAGTGATGTCAAGGGGACTCTTCTTATAATATGCAGGCATAGATGATTGACTAGAAGTAGAGGCCAGGTTTGTGAGTTGTAATTGTAATTGCCCCATATTCTGTAAGATAAGTGTTCAAGACAAGATTAGTAGTCAGAGGAGGCGAAGGTGGGCCATATGTTCCACCACCTCCACTGGCACCTCCAAGAGAACCAGTTCCACCACCTCCACCAGCACTCCCAAGAGAACCAATGCCATCAGCAAAGTTAGTACTAGTTTTGACCATAGAGATATGAGTTGCAACAGAGGAAGAGGTTGAGCTACTAAACATACTTGTACAACCCAAGGGGGTGGATGAGGCATTGATGCTAGGAATGGTAGTCCCAAGGTCAACCATGTGTACTATCAGACTAGGCATGCCAATGCCCAACTGAGAACCAAAAGTGTTAGACTAGCCATCTTGAGGGGAAGCACCAGCCAAAGGCATGTGATTCTGACAATCATAGATAATACCCTCAGCATCTCTAGACCTTTACTATCTAAGATGAGCATGTCTCTCAGAGTATTAACTACATTCTGAGCTTGAGGAAGGAAATTATCCCAATTTAGGAACCCTTTAAAGTCTCTCAAGTCAATAGTTAATAGTGACAACAGAATCATGGTCAACAACGACATGAGAAGGCAACGAAGAGTTTGTTGGGGAGTTGTTTTTAGAGAACTAGCAGCTGATGAGCCTCCCATGAAAGCTATCTAGAGAGTATAAGAGGGGAAAGGCTCGCTTGAGTCAGGCAAAGGGTTTTTGATCATTGCATCAGGTAGAGGAATATAATGATCAGGAGGGAAACTCTGTCAAGATGTTCTCCTGACTATACCTCTTGTGGCAATCTTGGTTGTAAAGCTCATAAATAAGCCTTGTGACACTGAGACCACACTGTAGGGACATGAAGGATTTTGTCTTCTAATAAAGTTTTCTAAAGAATGCAGATGCTCAAACAAAGATGCAAACTATATTTAAAAAAAATTAAAAATTAAATTTAGATTTCAAATGTGTGCAATGAACTTAATGATGCAAAAACAAAACTAGTTTCACATTGAGTTCACCAAAATGTAGAGGAAATTTGCCACCTCTAGGATGACAAACCATAAAGAACAAATTTATTCATCGCTACCTCACTTAAAGTGGTGTTAAGGGTGAGCCAGGGGATGAAAGATGCAAAACTAAACTGACAGACTACAAATGAGACTCCTAGATGACTCTGCTAAGTCTTTGTCTCGAGGACAAGTGCACATATCTGGAACACCAATGCAACATATTGTCATCATGTACGAATAGAGTAGAGAATCTATACGAGAGTGACAGATACGATTATAAAATTAAATAAATACAAGTAATAACAAACTAAACCAACGACACAAAATGCTAAACATTAAAATGAAGTAAAAAGCATGGAGGAAAACCCACAATCTGTCCATGATTATAGCCTCGCACAAGACAATGGCTTCCTAATCAACAAACCTACACACAAACAAGAAAAGAAAATATTGGGGGTTATGTTTTGGAGTCTTCCTCAGTTAGACCCTCATTTTGGTGTTTACGTCTCCACAGACAACCCAAATAATGGAATGGGTAAAATAAAATGATAAAGATGAAAGAAACATGATTGGAATAATAGATAAATTAGATCAAAAGATTATGAATATGCAAATATATCAAGGAAAGTTAAGTGAAATCCCCTTCCAAGACTTGTGAAGATAACACAATGAGTTTGTTCGAGAGACTGCAACAATGGTGGTGGTGTGAAAACCTATTAATATCGCTCTAGAAGATTGCCGAAAGCTTTGAATTGCAAGAATTGATCAAAAATGCCAAAAAGATCCTTAAAATGCCTTCAAACGGGAGAGATATAGGCTCTAGAAGAGAAATCAACGTCGATGGGCACATTTAGGGGCATTACAATTCCTTCCAGGCGCAGGCGTAATGCTCAAACGGTTACCTTCGGAAAGTTAAATTCGCAAAACATTACCATGTCGAGTGAACGTCTCTGTGTCGTGCTAGGGTCCTGAAGATGAAAAGGCAATAGAGTAGGTGAAGTTCGAGCCTGGACTTGACAAAGCGATTGAAGTGGACAAAAAGAAAAATATGGCAGTACACAACCTCTGATAATGTGGAGGAAGGCACCATTTGTTGCGCTGAATTGTACAAGGATTTTTGATATTACAAAAAGGTAGGCATCCCATGAAATTTTGACATTCTTATAAATTTTAAAGAGCTGAAATATCTAAATAAACTAGATTTTCTTTGAAACACACCAACACTTGGATTGCTAAAACCAATAATTTAAATTTGAAGTTGCCAAGTGTGTAGAAATATTGCCTTCAAAGGAAGAGATTGCTGATTATAGCATCATAAATTGTGTACCTACACAATTTTGTCCTCACTTGGCCCTCACTTTTGTGTTCTAGACACCTGTGCCCTAATTCTATTTCAATTTTGGTCACACCCTCCTAAACTCATCATCCTTAGTACCCGTGTGAGACCCTATAGAAATATGAGTCTTGATTGGGAGGACTAGGATGCCCTAGGCGCCATGGTCCCTAGACCAGGACACCTTGGGCACTATGGTCCTCCCAAAAGGGGCCTAAATTTGGAACCAACAATAGTTACATTTTGGGGGAAAGAAAGCATTTTCCATGTCAACTTGCCTTGAAATTTCAAACATATTTTGTGTAGTTAGGTCTAAAAGAAAGTCTAACCCCCTTATTTTGAGATTTGTCTATAATTTTTCCAATTACACTTTTGCAAATTCAAGTGAGAAGGCAATCAAGCATCATCAAGTTAGTGAATGAGAGGTAAAAGTTTAGGATTAAAGCATTCATGCTGGCATCCATGATCAAGACTTTATGAAGACATCCTCCATGAAATTATCAACCTTGTCATGAAGACTTGGATACAAGATTCATCAAGGCATCAAGTTCCAATTCAAGCATTTTAAATTCAGATCTAGCCTTGTCCTCAAAAGCCAAGATTTTTAATTTAGTCAATTCCATTATCAAACTCAATTTCAATTCAATTTAAGGGTTAATTATAAACTTGAGGTTTGAACTAAAGAAAACCCCCATCAATAACACCAGAGGACCAGGTTGCCTAGTGCCACATGGTCCTAGGAATTTATGACAAACTTCTAAGAATAGATTCTAAGAGACAACCTAATTCTAAAAGGTTCCTATCTATTTACATTTTAACATTAGGGATGAGGTTGCCCAATTCCACATGGTCCCACACCTTCAGGATGAACTTGCTCTCATAGGTTCTCTTCTATTTCTTCTGCTTGGACTTAGAACTCCATGTCTACAATCTGTGTCTATAACTTATTTTTCTTGTTATTTTTGTTAGGATTCCCACAGATACTGAGAGGGGGGGGGTGAATCAGTATCTAACCAATGAATTGAATTTATTAACTTAAAACATGTAGAACATATTATAACAGTGTACCGATATGCAAGAAATAATGCAATAAATAGAATTAAAAGCAACCACATGAAAAACACACCATAACACAATGATTTAATGAGGAAACCCAGTGTGGGAAAAACCTCGGTGGGATTTGTGACCCACAATATTCACTTACTGGCCAATAAGAGAATATTATTGCTACAAGAGGGGCCTGCACATGCAGGAAGGCCAACTGCCTAGAGCTCACTGCTCAATGGGAAGTCTCACTGACTTACAATGATGGATTATACAAATTTAGTATCTTGTACTGCTTCAAAATAGCATCTATAATGCTAGATCCAGTACCGGTTTCTGCTTTGCTTCTTACATAAATCCTTAACCTATAATTCGCATAATAGGTCTGCCTTATTTCGCCTAAATATGATCTTCTTACTTTTTTTCTAAATGTTCTACAATGATCTCTCTTATATAAGAATCATTTTACAATGATGCCAAGTCGGCTTACAAAGATTTTACAATAATAAACAAAATATAATATAACAAAAATCATGTCGGCCTTTGTGTCGGTATGCTTCCTTTCTCTGCCGGTGCTGGTGGTCTGAGTGCCGGTGTAGAGTCTGATCTTGCTAGTGTCGGTGTAATGCCTTGTCGGTGCTATAGGATTGTAAGGTTGCCATCAATGACAAAACCTTGAATCACCTACAATGTCTCATTGGAGTGTGCATATGCCAACAATTTTATGTCGATTCTCTACCATTCACCATAAATCTAGCTTCCAAATTACATCTCTCAATCTCAACTTCAACCAAACAATAGGAACAAAATTCATTCTATATTCAACCTCTGTTCTCAATATAATTAAGGTTGGGTCTATTTAATTCAATCTTCTTTAAATGTTTTGCATGGAAATAAGTGGACTTCCTAGTTTACATTACTTATCTTATGAGTGACCCTACTCCATTTTCATCCATTACATTGATATACACACCAAATATTAGTAAGAAGAAGGAAAGGTTTGAACTCAAAAAGTTTAAACTATCCCACCAGGCATGCGAAAAACTAAGGTATGATAGATGGCTTAGGCTAGAACTGCTTGACTAGTGGATTTTCTTTATATGAATTGAAAGGATGTCCCACGAGGTATGCCAAAAACTATCGTCATAGAAGATTGCACCCTTTTTGAGCTATCAACTCAACAACCTTGTGAAACATGGAAACAACCCTAAAAAATGGGACCTTTCTCAAAAAGGTTGAATCTCTGGAGAAGGCCGACTTCCTCTTTAATCTAGGTGCAGTGTGTTGAACCAACCCAACACTTAAGAAATTTTCTTCTAAACCTAACCTAATGATTATAGAGGAAAAGAGAGAAGGAAATGTAGAATAGATAAAAAGAAGTTGATGCACCAAGAATAGAACTAGTTTCTCCTTGTCCATGACTACACAAGGTATTAATAAAAAATACCAAAACATACATTGTTCTCTATCTTGATTAGTCTCCGAAGACCCATATATAGATTAGGACTTGTAAGATATTGGAAGGAAAGAGGAGCATTCATAAAACAACATCCATGATCATATTTAACACAACATACAATCTAGAAACAAAGAAAACTATGAATTCAAATAATGGGTATGATAGAATACACACAATGTTTGAATTTGAGAAAAGATCAACAAAAAAATCATTAGTGCAAAAGAAAGGCTATTTTTATAGTTATTTAGTATGATTTATGCAAGAGAAAAGAGGATAGAGCCCCTCAATTATGTTACAAAGTTGCCTTTATAGGCTAGGCATAACTAAGATCATCAATCAAGGTTTGAAACCCTAACCCAACTAGGGTTTGCTTAAAATGATGATCAAAAAACAAAGCAAGAAGATGATTAGATCTTGGCATGTAAATATTGGTATTTAAGGAGTGGATAATGACCTAATAAATGTGAGGGAAGTCAAGGAGAAGGAGCCCATACGGTATGGGTGGCTCTAAGATTTGATATGGCATCTTGTTGTCAAAGAATGAGTCATATGTATCCATAAAGAAGCATGGAGCATTTGATGTTGCTTCTATAGGATAGGAGGATCAATAATGACATCAATTGGATGGTTAATCTAATGATAAATCAAGTGGGGAGGTTGGGAGTATTGTATTTGTTCCTTGCACAGAGTTGTTGTGATAGTCGTTGTAGTTTGAACAGTGGCTATTGATGTTTAAATAATGTCCATTAGTCCCTAAATTGGTTCATGATCAAAAGGTGAAAATGTCTCAATCCTCAAGATAATATAACTTTAGATCATGGTCATTGATCATTTAGATAAGGCATTTTATATCCTGCAAGGAAGAGAAAGACTCACCTTAAAGGCTAGCAGGGGTGCAAGACAAACAAACAAAGAATCGGGGGATTTAGCATCGTTGACCATCCCTTGAGCCCACAGTCGATAAGTGTTAGGTGAGATTACCACTATTCGTGCATGAGGCATTGGAATATAACCGCCTCTTGCTATCCCAAGTTGTCTCTAGAGAACATATAAGCTAGCCCCCATGGGGACACAAGGTGCTAAAATATGAAGCAAATGACCAAGCCGAAGGCATAACAAAGCTTCCCCACCTACTCATGGGGGTTAGAATGTAATGGGCCAATCTCTTGTGGTGGCATGGGACAAGGAACACTTAGGCAAAAAATATTGTCAATAAAGGAGATAATCCTCTAGGAAGTAGGAGCTAGTCAATTGATGCCAAGGAAGGGCTCAAATCATTACTTAAGTGATGAACAATTACAAAAACAAGTCAATGCAAAAATAGAATGTAAGCCAAATAAGAAGGCTAAGGTTTTTCAGTCAGACTTAGCCTTATATAGGGTTTAACAAACTTAGGTTTTCTTAGATCAATTATCATGAGTGGGTGCTCATGTAGAATGAAATGTCAATATTTTGGCCAACTTCTGCCAGATGATTGCTTGCTAAGTATGAGATTCAGTAGCCATATAAAATCCATTGGGCACAGAGCCACACTAAATATCTTGAAGAAGACTTAGATCAGACCTACACATAGCTATTAGAAACAATGAACAACAACAACTACCTACCTAGAAAGACTAAAAACGTGTGCACCATCACTTAGGAAAAGGAAAATTGAACCAAAACATGTGCTACAAGTAATGAAAACCTAGCCTACATTAGAGTAACTAATAATGAATCTTTCAGATAAAGCCATTGACTAATTGAGTGAAATAGACTCAATTACTTATCCTTGTCATGCAAACACACTGCTACTTTTAAGTGGATAAAGGAGATGGATTTGGTCTTCTTCAATTGCAACTTGATGCTTAGTTGAAAGCATGGATGGTAATTATTTGTTAGCTTCAGGCTCAATTAGATATATGATAGGAAACCCTTTTGAAAGAATGAATTTAGAGCTTCTCTTACTAGTCTATTGATTGTGAACCTATTCTTCAACCTCAATTTTGTTGGTTAGTATGGGTTAGCTAATGTGATTCAAGTCCAAAAATGACTGATTTTTCCATTTGGTTATGATGTTCATAACCTTCTAATTTAAGAAGTGTTAATTTGTCAAGAAGCTTTGAGAAAAAAACTTCTATGATATTTGAGAGCATATTCTCATTGAACTCCTCATTACGTATCTCATGTATAACATGTCCTATTTAAATTTCATGATCACTCTCCTGAATATTAAGGACATCAAAGTTTCTACCTTGACAAACAAGCTCTTGTCTTTCATCTTGCTCAACTTGACCGAAACGTTTATCCTTCTCAACATTTTCATCTTTCAAAATCAGGTTGTCATCATGCTCATCGTTATTGATTTGATTTGATATGATTCCCCAGACATTGATTGGTAGATGACGGATGCGAGGATGCCCCCTCGGGAGATAAATTGGAAAATTTTGAATTTTTAAGATTTTTTGCGATTTTTGAAATTTTTAATTTTTTTTATGATTTTTGGATTTTTAGAGATTTTTAAATTTTTCGATTAATCTCCCGATAATAGATTTCAAATTTCTGCCCAAGCTTTGCCATTTTGATTAATTTGATTAAATTGATTTATGCATTTTGATGAGATAGATTGGCATTTTGACACCAGAGTGATAAAAAATTGGATTTGGATTCTCCTGTTTGATTAGATTGTTGATTAGTTTTGATTACCATGATGATGATAGGTTTATAGGATAGATAAAAACAACCTCATGATAAATGAGAGTTGATGATGAAATCTCAAGGAGATTGATTGAATCTCACATGAGCTGATTAGGTTGATTGATTGATTGACAGATAGATTGATAATAAAAAACCGATACATTGATTTAATGTGATTACAGGAGAACCTTGGTGTTCTTCCCTCTCGAGAGAGATTCCCAAAGGCCTAGTAGTTGATCTCGCACTTGACATAGGCAGAGATTGATTTGATTGATAGATGTGGACTGTCCTCATTGATCGATATGCCCTGGTATACAATTAACTAGGGTTTGTTGGTAGCTTTAGCAGAGAGGGGGTATAATGAGAGTTCAGTTCCTCGCCCCTCTTGATATACTGAGATATCACACATTTAGATTGTGATGTATACACTTTGTGATGAGACACTGATGATTCATGTGATTTATTTTGTGATGTATCTTCGATATTTTTATGATATCATTGTACATTGGACATTGATTATTTTTTATGATATATGAGATGTAGCTTACCTGATTGTCTTACTATTATACAATGTAGTTTTATATTATGGATGCATTTATTTACATGGATATGCATTTACTTTTTACAAGATGGATGACATGATAGATGTATGCAATTTATGATATGCAGTATTAACATGAGGCATGCCTATGTGATTATGCGATTTATTGATGATTGAATACAATGCAAGATGGATCCTATTTGAGATGTTTATGCTTTTTAAAATGAATGATGTCATGATTCTATGATGCAACAATGATGTAATGGTTCTATATGTGATGATATTATGAATCTATGGTGTAATAATGATCCATGTAATGATGTTTTATGAATGGTTTTCTATACTATGTGATGCATATGTGATGGTATGTGATGCTAACTATATGATATACTTTATTTTTGTTGTTTTAATGATTTTTTCTGGAATGCCAATGACTCTATGACAATGATGTGCAATATGAAATGTATGAATTAACTAAATGTATGTTGGTGAAATGCAATGCAAAAGACATGAATGACCTAGAATGCATGATCTACAATGTATGACACATGAATTATTTATTTTTGTTGATGTCCAATGTACTCAATCACTTAATAAGGGAGATAACACCACTTGACCTCAACCTCTAGAAAATGAGATTTGATCCCTTATGCATCTTGAATGCAACATGCAATCTAATCTAAATATGCAAATATGCAAGTAATGTCATGCTATCATCAGATCAGTCACTTTAATCGTGCTTTTTATCATCATTGAGCCTTTAAAATAAGGTAAGCGAGTGCAAACATTGATGGTATAATTGAACCATGATGACCTGAGCACTGTTTACCTAGATTTTGATATTGCAAGTTAACACAAGCATCAAGGTATAATGGACCAAGATGACCTAAGTGTTGCTTGCGTGCAAACAAACAAGAGTTAATCATCCTCCTTTGCAAACCCGAAATGTCATCAATGATATTTGATTGATCACGTCCCTTGAAAAATTGCACAGTAATAATGATTAACTACCAAGCAGTAGACAAAGAAACGATCATGCTCCATCCTTGTTTCTCTAGTACAAGACATCTTTGAGTCACCCAGGAAGCATGATAACAAAAATCAAAATAGAACAATTGAACATTCAGACTAAAGTGTTTCAGATATGATTCAGAGTATATCATCCATTGATTTGGTGATTGGTTTTATGGTAAGTTGGATTTTGATACTTACTTTCAAATGTTGAATTTCTCGATCTCTGCTTATGATTAACATTGCCTAATCACTGCTTGCTTGATGCGTTTAAGCTCAAAGTAGATTATTACGAACCGAGTTCGGGATTTTGCCCCAACTCCAAAAAACACGCTGGTATATACAATGTTCCAAATCATGATGGGATTAACAAATGAGGCATAATTAAATGCATAAGGCTTTATTGTGGATAAGTGTAATGGCAATGGATGAATGCAAGACAAGTGACCGAATAGATGGAGAAGCTAGCTGACAAATGGCGTCTGTTTCCAAACTTTCACCATTTGTTTTTATTGCACTTCTTCTCTTATTTGGTTTTTTGTATTTTTCTCTTTTTCGATTTTTTTTTTTTGGATTTTCTTCTTTTTAGGTATAATTTTTTTTCAGATGTATACTATTGATGGGTTCCTCGAGCTAATCTCCTTTTGGTGTTGATAACTGATGAGTGCCAGATCCATATGCAGTTGTGACAACAAAAGGACCCAACCAATTTGGCTCATTTTTTCCCTTCTTTTCACAGTCCTGCTGATTGCGTGGATTTTCCTTAAGCACAAGATCACCAATTTGAAACATCCTAGGTTTGACCTTATGATTGTAGCTGCGAGACAACCTTTGTTGGTAGACTCTCAAAAACAACATTTTGCTTGCGCTCTTGCAACAATTCAAGTTCTTGTAGCCTAGACACTCATTGCTCCTCATCTGGAATGAGACCCTGTAGTGAGACTTGAAGAGATGGTAGCTCAGCTTCCACTGGCAATATTGCTTCAGACCCATAGAGAAGAGAATATGGTGTGGAACCTATCAGGGTGCGAATACTGGTGTGATATGCCCATAGAGCAGGGTTCAGTTGAACATGCCAATCTTTGCCAACATCATTAATTGTATTCTTCAAGATTTTCAAGTTTGTTTTGTTTGATGTTTCTGCCTGACCATTTTCCTGTGGGTAATACGGTGTGGAAAACCTATGTTGAATCTGGAACTTTTCACAGAGCTCTCTTACATATTGATTTTTGAATGGCCTGTTATTATTAGTGATAATAGTAATAGGGATTCCATAAAGATATATGATATAGTTCAAGATGAATGTGCCAATTTTCTTTCTTGTGATATTAGTGAGGGGCGTTGCTTCAAACCACTTCGTGAAATACTCGGTAGCTGTGAGTATGAACTTGTGACCCTTTGAGGAAGGTGGATGGATTTTCCCTACTAGATCTAGGCCCCATTGACAAAATGGCCATGATGTTGTCAGGGTATGAAGCTCCTATGCTAGTGAATGTATGAGATCGTCGTGGATCTAGCATTGTTTGCACTTTTTGGCAAATTGAAAAGAATCCCTTCGACCATAGTAGGCCAATAGTAACCCAATCGTATGAGTTTCTTCAAAAGAGTAGAACCACTCGAATGAGTACCACAAATATCGTTATGAACTTCAGTTAAAGCCTTCTCAAATTCTTCCTAGTCAAGACACTTGAGGAGAGTACCATCCAAACCTCATCTATATAAAGTATCTGCGACAATGGTGTAACGAGTGGATTGTCGAATGAAATTTCATTTTTGATTTTTTGATAGGTCAAGAGGAAGGGTACCGTCTTTCAAGTAGGTATAAATTTGGCCATAATGGGAGGAATCGGGTCCTAATAGGTGACATATGATTTGGGAATCAGGATAATCATAAGTAGGGTGAAATAATTCTTCTACCAGAAATTCGTAACGACCTTGATTTTTTTATGTTTGAAGCAAAGAGGCAATTGTAGCCATGGCATTAGCTGCTTTGTTGTCATTCCTCAAGATCTTCTCAAAAGAAATGTCCACAAAGTACTTTCTAAAGTCCCCCACCATCTTCTTGTAAGGCATTATCTTTTCATCTTTGTTTTGATACTCATCATTGACTTGATTGATGACTAGCTAAGAATCTCTAATAACTTGCAAGTGTGTAATATTCCATTCTAAAGCCACCTTTATTCATATTACTAATGCCTCATATTCTACCATATTATTGGTGCAAGGGAAAGTCAATTTGTATGCTTTTGGGATGGTATGACCTTGAGGTGTGATAAATAGAAAGCCTACTCCCGATCCATGTTGTGTGTAAGAACCATCAAAATACAACTGTCATTTTCGCTTAGTGACTGTGATAACGTTTGCATCTGGAAATTTAACATGTATTGGATGATCATCCTAGAGTGGTGTTTCTGCTAATTGGTCAGCGGTCACTTGTCCTTTTCTAGACTTTCTATCAATATATTCAATGTCAAACTCGCTCAAGATCATTACCCATTTTGCCAATCTACCTGTTAATGCTGCCTTGGTAAGAAGATATTTCAATGGATCAATTTTGGCTACCAACTTCACTGAATGAGTTAGCATATAGTGCCTCAATTTTTGGGATTCAAACACTATTGTTAAGCATGCCTTCTCAATAGATGAGTAGTTGAGCTCATATCTGACCAAGGTCATGTTGATGTAATAAATGGCTTGTTCTTTCCCTTCATGATCCAATTGTGCTAACAGAGCTCCTAATGATACATCAGTGGTTGATATATAAGGCAACAATGGCTTGCCTTCAATTGGTGACATTAGCATAGGTGGGTTCATTAGATATTCCTTTATTGCACGAAAAGCTTCTTCACGGGTGTCATCCCATTTGAATGGAACATTTTTGCACAACAAATGCGTGAAAGGATGACATCTATCAGCTAGTTGGGATATGAACCTTATAATGGACTGAAGTCTCCCTTTAAGTGATCTTAACTGATTGATATTTTTGGGTGATTCTTGTGATCACTAAGGTTTTCACCCTAGCTAAGTCTAGACTCAGCTAAACTGTGACACATGGGACTACTTCTAGGTTGTGGGTACCCTATAACAGAAGTAGACCTCCAGAGAGGGTTGGTTCCCTTTCAAACTTTCTAAAATTACTGATTTTTTACTGAGAAAAGGGGAAGAGGAATGCTTTAAAAATGAAATCCTACAACTACTTGAGGTGATGCACCAAGATGTTTTGTGTTTTCTGTTTTGAAATGATTGATCATGAATGACTTAACTAACTAACTACATTCACAACTCATTACCTCCTAAGATGATCATAAACAATACACGTGAAGGTTCTACTTCTCAGTTTTCATGAAAAGATGGAAATTCCATACAATAACACTTTACTGAAAATGCAAATCAAACACAACAAATGCCCTGATTTAATCAAAGGATATTTGTCTAATAATGCATATATGTGCATGAAATCAAAGAATCTAAGATAAATCACAATGAATTTTCAGATGGACTATATAAACACCTTGAAATGACAAATAAACAAGCAGGAGCAGCAAGAATTTTTATTGATTTTTGGAACAAAAGCTTATACAAAGTGTAGTCACAACTCTTATTTTCATTGAAATGCAGGTTACAAACTGTAACACAGCTATTTGCAAAGAAAAATCAGAGAAGAACTAGAAGATTTTCAGAAATAATAAGAGTTACAATACTCAATCACTGTTGTACATCAAAGAAAGGCAAGAACTAACTATACAAAAGACTCAGAAATGCCTTTTATTGAAGCTGGTTAAGAAATTTGAAATTCAAATTATTGGCTCCTCTTGACTTGCTGACTTAGTTGACTTGTAGGATGTGTTGGCTGCTTCTTTACCCCTTGAAATCAGCTGCTAACTAATTGAGAAATTAAAAAATTTAGTTGTTGGGCGGATGCACTTAGAGATCCCTCAAAATCAGGGTCAAACTAAAGTAAAGACACTGTTTGCACTCTTAGAACTATTCCTAACTGATGGACAAGCCATAGGACCCCTTAAATTAAGGGTTGAACTGTTGTTTAGAACTCAAAATCTCTCTCTAATGATGGGATTTGCCTCTTGGACGACCCCTTGATTTGTCTTAAACACTAGGCTTGTATTGATAACAAAATTTGAATTTGAAATTCAAATTAATAATCCTATCTCCACTTTGCTACTCCTGATATTTGCACTAATACTTTTGCTTTAAAAGGGCTCTTGAAGCTTCTATTCTGGAAATGGTTGTCCCAATCTTTATCTTGACTTTGAGTCTTTGAGGTGACTCATTCTGTGAGTTATCATTTTCTGCCCCAAACCCTCTTTACTATCATTTGCCTTTGCCTCGTGATCTTTACCAAATAATGACCCTATTGTAACTATTCTAGGACTGAATTCCATATTCTTTGAGTTATGCATTGAATAAGGTTGCCATAACTAATAATGAGGACTGTATAAACAATGATTTTTATTATATCCTTAACAGCTCCTGCGATGATGATAAGAAACAGTGGGTTAGTCACTCTTCAAGGCATTTGTCATTGTAACTATGATGTCTTAAATAATTTAGCCTTTGGTCTTGACAGTGAATACTATCAAAGGTTGTGATCATAATAATGTCTGCTCTTGGGCTGCTTGAAGTTGTTTAGATTATTATTTTCACATATGCTCACTATGATCTTTGAGAAGAAGGATGGAACAACAAAATCCCCATATTGACCTTGGTCTTCATGCATGTCATATGGGAAATATGAACTGTCATTTACTTTCACAGGGGTACTCTGTTAGTTTCCTGTAGGTATGATACTCCCAATTCGACAGTCCCAATGCCTGTCCTCATTATGCTCTTCTATGCCAAAGACATCACTGTTCTTCTTGGTTGCATCCATCTTTTACTACTCTTGCTGCACTAAAACAGTCATATTGCTCATTGCCACCTGCATTGTATTGGTCATGAATGTCTCTGCTATGAGAACTATTGTTGCATTGAAATTGTGATCTACCTTCAATATGGACATGTTGCTATCAATCATGAATCTACATCATTGTTTGATTGGGACTGTATCACTGGTTTCCATTGTTCATATGACTGGCCATTAGCTCTTTTCTTTCTTTGACTGTTTTATATGACTGAGACTACCCTTTAATCTTGACTGCATTATTGGCCCATGGCTATGACCTATCTTTATACTTCTTATGGGCTCCTTTACTATTACCAAGGGTCGTGCAACAAGAGGTCATTATGCTTTGAATTCACTGTTTTACAAGCCATGAGACTGCTCTCTTCTATGTTATTTTCTTCATTGAACCATATTTTTGTAGACTGTATAATCTTCACTATAACATTTCCATCTATCACAATAGCCAAATCCTTCTCTAATGCTAATATGATAGCTATCGGGAATGCATGGGAATGGAGTATAAATAATGTGGCAAATTAAAGATAAACCGGAAACAAAGCAACAAGAAGCATAAGTAACTGATGATAATCCCATATCACAATATACAATGACATGCAAATTGAAGTTATTAAGGTTCATGAAGATGCAATGAGTCATAGTCTCGGAGTAAAGTTACGTCAAAATAAATACTTAGCATAGAAATAGTGATAATACTCATTATCAAAGGGCCCAAAAGAATATATTAACTTTCACTGCAACTTCAAGCCATGAATGAAATTTTCAAACCAAATAAGTGAAATATAAGGACTAACCCGTGGCACATGCAATTACTCTTAAAAGAAACTCTGGATATCTTCTAACGCGTGGGTTTCTTCCTGTTCAGTCTCCTTAAGAGCACACATTGTACCAAGTTATCCCTTCTGCGTGGCTCTTGACTGCAAGTCCTCATGACTACCATAAAGAACAACCTGTGAAATTAGGGCTCCAAAAATTAACTCCTTCATTCGCGGGTTCACTTTGAACTTGCAATATTGAGCATAGAGTTTCCCTTTGTGTTTCCCTCTAAAATGACTTTGGGTTGTTGACCCACGTGGCATGCAAACACTCATTGTAATGAAAGACTTTCTCAAAACAAAATGAAATAAATCCCCCCAAATAACATTTTTCAAACACAAAGAGGCTTATAATTTCATTTTTTTTTATACTATGGACTCTTTTAACACTTTCACCACATGATAAAATAAAGACCTTTGACAAGTATTAATGTTTTTTGTCCAAATCCTAACATCACAAATCATCCCAAAATATGGTATCAAATATGAAGTTTTAAATCCTATGTACAGACCTTATTTGTGCAATTAACAAAGAAGTGTAAATTGGACAACAATTTAATTTCCATGATTGCTTTAACTTTGTCTGGATCTACTTCAATGCCTCGTGTTGAAACAATGTATCCCAAAAGTCTGCCTGATGTGACATTAAATGCACATTTCTTTGGATACAACCTTAGCTTGTATCTCTCTAAGTGGTCAAAGATCTTTGCTAGGATTTCCAGATGTGCTTCTCTAGTATGTGACTTAGCCAATAGATCATCAACATAATCTTCCATGAAGCTATGCATCATTTCATGAAAAATTGTCGTCATTGTCTTTGGTAGGTAGCTCCTACGTTCTTGAGTCCAAAAGGCATTACATTTCAGCAAAAAGTACCCCGTGGGCATGTGAAGGTCGTCTTCTCTTGATCTTCCGGTGCTATTTTGATTTGATTGTAGCTTGAGAAACCATCCATAAGATAGAACATTTCATGTCCAGCTGTCAAATCCATAATGATATCTATATTTGGCAAAGGAAAATCATCTTTAGGACACACCTTATAAAGATCTCTGAAATCTGTGCATACCCTGATACTTTCGTCTGGCTTAGAAACAAGGACTATATTGGATACCCATTCTGGATATGCTACTGGTCTGATAAATCCTACATCTAGAAATTTCTTCAATTCTGCTTTGAACAATATGGCTATATGAGGATGCATCTTTCTTAGCTTTTACTTTACTGGTTTTACTCCGGGAGAAACATTCAAGTGATGAGATCTGGATCTAATCTTGGCATATCTGCATGTGACTACATGAAATTGACTTGTCTTTCTTCAAAGAATGCCATATAGTCATGTTTCTCTTGTTCTGATAATGATGCTACTAGATGAAGAATCTTTGGCCAATCTGGTGTTCCAATATTGACTGATTCAGTTGGTTTGATCAATATTGAAGATTTTTCCTGTAAATACTCCGGTAAGGTGTCAAATCTCCGATCGTCTGGTGCCTCAAGGAGGTTTTCACCATCGGATACATCCTTTCTTTTTACTTTTTCTTGATCTAAAGTTGCCATTAACTGGTTTTCAGCATTAGACCTAATATTTTTTTATTTTTTTTCACTTTTGCGACTGAGAGATTTGGCACCCCCTTGAGTAGAAGATGTGTTACCGAATTCATTAGTGGAAGTTGTTGTAGGTTCGAATGCATTGAGGTATAAGGCAATGGCATGATCATCAGGGAATATTTCTATCTCAATGGGTCCTTCATTGTCTCAATCAATAAGCTCATGATATACTAATGGCAAGGGAGTCATGATAGAGATATCTAAGTCTTCAATGACTATTTCTAAGTCTAAGATGTTATTTTCCTTAGAATGACCTTCAACAAGTAGATTCTAATCGTCCTTACTAGAGTCAACATCGATATATTATAGTTCCCATTTGATTGTTCTATACTCCAATGTTTGCGCTACATACGAGTGGACTATATTGATGTCTACATCTTTTATATAGCATGACTCTTCAAAAGAATCTTCAGATTGGTAAGAGTCCCATTCTCACTCATTGGAATCTATTTCACTAGAAGCTTGTAATCTGAAAAATTTCTCATAAAGGTTATTAGTATCTTTGTTACCCCTTATCAATTAGCGGGGCATTATTTTATTAAGTATTGCAAAGCTTAAGTCTTCATCAATTTGAGTTTCGTACTCGTCCGTTGAACCCTTTAAAAAGTTCAAAATTCTGGTTCAAAGGAAATGTGGTCTATTAAGTTCCAAGTCTTCATTAGCATAGCCGTTGAACTTGAACTTTGAACCTTTCCGGTTCAAGGTTCAAGGTTCAATCGGTCTTTTGTCTTATGTATTGCGGCTGTCCCTTTAACGTCAGTCCTTGTGGTCGTCTTGAACTTGAACCGTTGAACCACTCTTGGAATGGTTCAAGGTTCAAGGTTCATTTTCGCGTCATTGAAATTTCTTTTGTTTCCTTCTTCTTTGCCACGAGTGTTGATCTTTTGTCTTTGAACTTTGAACCAATGAACTTCTTTTGAAATAATTCAAGATTCAAAGCGTTGTTTCAAATCAGCCCAATGGTGTTTAGGAGATAAAGGCGGCATGATGGGAACATAATATTCCTCATTTTCCATGTTTTCAAACTGTAATTATGGAAAGCAATCATGAGAAAGCATGTCGACCGTGTGGAATTGATTCTTAATTAATGAGCATGTCAGAACTATATCAAATCATGGGAAGTTTTACACGGATAAATGAGCTGGGGTAAAGCGTGCTTTGGTACTTGTCAGTGTTTTCCATCCTTAAATATGATGCTTCTTAGGTAAGAAAATCATTGTTGTTGCTGGCGAAGAGTAAGGACGCGAAAGGTAATTTAGCTCAGTTTTTCCGAGGGTTGCACGGTTTGATGGTGAAGACAGGTGAGTTTAATCACTAACCTCCCCTGCTATGTTTAGCTCTGAAATTGTTAGTGTAATTCCTTGCCTCAGGGTTGAATGTTGTCTGATTGATGCAATTTTAAGCAAACATGAGACTAATACTTCTAAACTTGGGTCGAACCTCATGCTTAATTAGTACCCTTTCAGAATTAGATGATACGGCTTTAGATCAGGATGAGTTAGAGAATTTTCTAGAAAGGGCTAAGAATCCAAAGGCCAATTCCATGATGGAAAAGATAGTTCACAGCGGTCTGGTTGAAGCCATTGCTTTCCCAATCGCTGCTCCTTGCCCCGAATTAGTGTATGCATGCATGAGAAAATATGATGCTAGTGATAGGTGTATTAGGGCCAGTGACGGAGGCATTTTAGTGCGGATTGACAGAGAAACAATAATGGTTGTGATTGGTCCATAGGAACCTCATATGCATTTTTCTATGAGAAGAAAAGTGTTTATCGGAGTGTCATTGCTAGAAATTGGCTCCTTAAAATGCAGAAGGGAGGTTTTAGGTTACCTAAACCTTTGACAAGGGAGCATTTTATTAAAAAAGTGAGGGATATTGTAATTATTTTGAACAGGCTCAAGGGGAATTCACATGCCTTTTATTGGGAAGACTGGATGTATTTTTACATTCAGGTGTTATTGTCTGGTGAGAAATACCTTGATTGGGCACAAGTAATTGCAGAGAGATTGCATGAGGGTTTGAGTAATTCTGTTGGAATAGCCAGTTTTCATATGTCTTCCTACCTATTTTATATTTTAGCCTGCATCAAAGAATGGCCAGGATTATATCAAGAACCATGGGTTGATGGAATGAAAGTCTATGAGTTCTATCCACACTTGCAGAGACAGAGGTATATAGAAAACTTCTTGAGATGGAGTGATGTCTTTGTAGGAAGGTTAACTTTTGAATTGCAGGGAAACATGATTAAGAGAATGTCCTCCGAAGCATTAAAATTGATTAGTACTTATGGGAGTTGTTTTATTCAATTTCCTAGGTTCACTTATATTAGAATTGGAGGCTTTGAAGATGAACCTTTCAAACTGCCTAGATATACTCTTGATAGTTATGTGCTCTTGGAAGTCTACCGACAATTAGCTCATGTTGATAAGAAATTAGGGATGAAAAGTGAGTTGGAAGCAATTTTCCCAATTGAACTTGGATATTACAGCTGCCAAACTACTTCAGATGCATTGAATTTAGAATTGGAACTCAAGAAAATGAAGTTGTAGCCTTATGTTGCTCGACCGGGGTTTGACAGTAAAGGATATGCAATAAAACACCTAAATGTTGATGTGAACTTTTCACATATAGAAGATATGGTGAGTAGATGCCTTGGAAAGATGTCTAAGTCTAAGAGACTAAAAGCAGAGGCCATGCTAGAGGTGGATGAGAATACAGGGCATTGGGTAGCTGAAATGGCTAAGCCAATTTCAAACAAAGATCCAGAAAATGCTATTGAGAAGGACTTTTCCATTGAAAAGATCGATTTAGGAACTGCTTCAAGGGTTGCGGACGTGAAACATTTAGAGTCTTCCACAAAAAGGATGTTATCAAGAACATGGAAAGATGAGAAGGACAAGCGGGAGCTAAAACAAGTTGTTAAACAGATGGTAGAATACATCAATGCCATACACCATCCCAGCCCGCAACCCCTGTCACAAATTTCTCTGTGTTTTGATCCTAAATCGCCAATGAACCAAAATTTGTTGGATAAGGTTCAGAGGAATCGTATGATGGCGGAAACCTTCGATGAATGGCTTGAATCCATAATTCAACAAGGAGCAGGATATATTGCTAATCTGATCAGGGTATACGAGGATGTTGTAACTATAACCCAGGAGCTTGAAACAAAGGTGATAGCGTGGGAAAAAGAAAGGAACAAATGGGCAGCAGTGCTGATCCAGATGAAAGATGTGCAGAATATGGTGTCATGAAATTTCTTGCTGAAAAGGCGGGTAAAGATTTGGATGACAAGATATTGTATGTGGGAAAAGAAAATATTGAATGGAGAAATTCAATCATTGAGCAAGGCCATGAAGAATCCATTAAGTTGTTGAAGGAATTGAAAGAACTCATTGCTATAATGCAAAAAGACTTAAAGTGCATTGATGTACAGCTTCTCAAGGAAGATGGACAAACCATCGAGCAGACAGTGGATATGGTGGAGAATTTCAAAGGAAAGATGAACCTGGTTAAAAAATCAAAATCTTTAACCAAAGATGACTTCTCCAGAATTGCCAGAATCGAATCTATGTTGGTTGTCTATTCTGATCACTTGGAAACACGTAGAACTAAAGTTATGGAAGTGAGTATGGATAAAGAAGTCTGGAAGGAACGCATCTTGCACATTGGGCTCCCACATTATCAAGTTGTTCACAACTTTTCAGCGGCTCATATGGAATGGCGAAATATACGTGACACAACTCACCAATAGGACAAATCAAAAACCGTTTCCTGTTCTGCAATTATAGCTTTGTTTACGGCTCTTGGTCATTTTTAGTTAATGTCAGTTACAAACAGTTGTTTCTTGAAGCTTTGTGTTTAGCTA
The DNA here is from genome assembly GCF_030272615.1 of Cryptomeria japonica. Classification (NCBI taxonomy): domain Eukaryota; kingdom Viridiplantae; phylum Streptophyta; class Pinopsida; order Cupressales; family Cupressaceae; genus Cryptomeria; species Cryptomeria japonica. Next base: position 319,203,961 of record NC_081405.1, on the reverse strand, counting down.
TTAGGTTAGCCTAGTGGCTATAAGTATTAGGAATGGATGTTTTGGCGTAGAGCCATAAAATTTTGTAAAAAAATTAAGATGACATACTGTTTTACTTGTTAATTTCAGTGAAATACCCCATCTTTGAATGGAGTGGAATTTCTAATACAACTTTTGAAACCTGTGTGTTTGAATATATAAAAATTTCTGTTGGGATATTTATATGTTCATGTATTGGATTCCCTTCTCTGATTTTTATCAAATATTAAGTCTGTGAATCAATCTGATGAATGAAATTAGTTGAAAGCATTTGAATATTCTGATTCCCCTTGTCCTATGAGGCCTGAGCGAGTATCAATCAGAGTTCAAATATTTTGATCACTTCATATAGGATAATCATTATTTGAAATTTAATGTTTTGTTTTATATTTCAATAATCTTTGTGAGGCATTCATTTTGTGTTGACAAGTGAATGTTAAAGCCTTTCTTTGCTTTCTGGTTAAAAGTGAATTATATGATAAAATTTGGTCAAAATTCATTGAATATCATATGGGGAGTTGTACCCTTATGCAAAGGGTAAATTAACATTATTTACCCAACTGTTGGTTTCATTGGTTTCCTACTGGGCGAGCATGAGTATTTGTTAATAAATTTTGGGAAATCCAATCTGTTAACTAACAGATTTTTGGCGACTCTGCTGGGGAGTCGAATAATAAGACTAGTTATATAGCCACAAGCAATAGTAATGATCAGTTTCCAGTTTGCTTGAACTTGTGAATCATGAGCACACTGGAGCCAAGAAGGTACACTAGGTCTCAAGGGTATGAAAGGATAGTTGATCCAGTTTTTCAAGACTTGCAAAATTTGAACTTTTTCCCTTCCTTTTCACCTAGAAGAAGAGCAAGGAGTAGACCCCTAATTTCTTCCCCTGTTTCTCCCCAAACTTCTGTTTGTCACACCTTAACCTTGCATGGTGTTACCCTTCCTTCTGTAATTAATCCTACTCCTTTGAATATTGTACTTCCCATGGCTAGGAATAATCCATGGGGTCCAGCTATAGGACCACTTTCTCTTGGTGCCAATCTGCATTCTTTGCCTAAAGGGTTTAGAGAACACTTACCCAGGTTCAGTGGTGATGGAAGAGTGACAGTTGATGAGCATTTAAATGCATTTAATGTTGCATGTGGGGTTTTAGTTGTTCAACATGAAGATGTAGCAATAAGGTTGTTTGTACAAACATTAACTGATGGAGCAGCTGATTGGTTTTATCATTTGCCGAATGGTGTAATAACAAATTGGCAAGATTTGAAAACTAGGTTCGAGGATGGGTTCAAAGTAGCAGAAGATGAGCATTCCCTCATAGCCCAGTTAGCCCAATTAAAAAAAGAGATTCCTAAAACAATGAGGGATTTTGTGGCAAAATTTGATAAAATTGTTCATAAGATTCCAGTTAATCGAAGGCCTTGTGATGATAATTTGAAGTGTTTCTTTATTAATGCAATGCCTACAGAAATAAGTTTCTTTATTCATAGACAAAGAGTGCAAGATTTAGCCGCTACCAAAACTTTTGCAGTAGAGTTAGAGGATGACTTAATTAATGCGGGTACGTGGAAGAGATAAATTCAAACTGCTACTTCGCAGTCATCAACTTCCACAACTTCATCCGACCCTGTAATTCAGAGACTGATGAATGATGTAATTTCTCTCAAAAGGCAGCTACCTAAGGCTAGTACTTCCTATCCTCAGCCTTATCAAAATGTACCAAGAAGAATTAATAATCAACCTATAGGGATTGGGAATAAAACTCTACAACTTCCTCCAGTTCAACAAAGATTAGCCATTGAACCACCACCACATAGAGGAAACATGTGTGTTTTTAATTTAACGATTGATCATGATGGTAGTTCATGCCCTGAAATGGTACGACATGCACAGATGCTTAGTACAGGAGAAGTCATAAGCAAACTTGGTTCAAAAGGAGAAGTTCATGGGCAGCCTGGCGACTCTGGAATACACTTCCTTGAATATGACTCAGATTCAGATAGAGGAGGTGATATATTGGTGACCCTTGAAGATTCCTCTTGTGTCGTTCTTACTAGGAGTCAGTGTCCTTTTAAATATGCAAGTACCCCTACTTCTCCTGAAACTTTAATTAAGGGTAAAGAAGTCATGAACCGAAATTATGAGAATGGTTCAAAGGTTCAAGAAGTTCAAATGTTCAAGCAGTTTGAGTCTGATACTTCTTTTGATATCGTGGAGTTTTGTAAAGCATCAAGGATTCAAATCTCGCCTATTGAATACCTTAAGTCGAATCCTAAAGAATTGGAAAAGCTAATTAAGTATGTGCAGGAAGGAAATTCTCAATTGAAGCCCTCAAGTTTACCATTGATAAATCTTGAACCCTCACAATATAACGAGGTTGTGGAATTGTCTACTGCTTCTACATGTAAGACATCTGTTGATGAACCAGTTGAATCATCGCACATGCCTGATCTAAGACCTGAGCCATTTTATGTGTCTTTATTTATCAATGGATATAAGCTCAATAATTGCATCATTGACTCGGGAGCCTCAGATAATATAATGCCTTCTGCAGTTGCCAAAGCATTAGGTCTCCCACTCACTAAAACTTCTGGGAAGTGGTATTCAATGGATTCAAAATAGGTGCCCTTGCTTGGTCAGATTAAAGATGCTCAAGTTGCTCTGGCAGTTCATCTGAATAAAAGAGTAAAGCTAACTACATTAGTTGTTGATATCCCCGCAAGTTATGGAATCCTCTTGAGCAGAACCTTTTGTAAGGATTTAGGTGGTGAGATTAAAATGGACTGGTCTGAAGTGGTGATTTAGGTAGGTAAACAAAAAATTACTCTCATACCTGAACCGAAATCCAAATATATTGTTTTCCCTTTTGATGATCCAAAGTCACAAATATTGTATCAGGAATGTGAATTTGATAACTATTTGTTTTTCTCTGATGATAAAAGGGGTATGTCAGAAGATGTGGTTGATCATGCTACAGGGTTGTGGAAAACGGAATTTGATGGAAGTTGTGCATCTGTCGGGTCTAGCACTGGAGTGGTATTTATTTCTCCACAGGGTGAGAAGATTCCTTTCTCATTTAAACTGGAGTTTAAAAATATGAATAACACCACAAAATATGAAGCATTATTGCTAGGAATTGAACAAGCCAAGAAAAGAGGAATTAGACTGTTGTGCGCTAAGGGTGATGTGGAATTGATTGTAAATCAGGTTCGTAGCCATTATTCTGTGAAAAATGAGAGGCTTAAACATTATAGAAATAGAGTTTGGGATGAAATTGAGTATTTTGATGCATTTTCAATAGAGGCTATTCCCAGGAGTCAAAACTCCAGCGCAGATTCTTTGGCAGTATCAGCATCTTTATTACTTCCACATCCAGATTTTGGTACTGATGTTTATAGAATTGAAGTAATATATCATCCTAATGTTCCTAATAATTCAAATTTCTGGAAAGTGTTTGAAGATGATAAACATATTGATAAGTTCTTACAAAATGCTACAATGTTTGCTCCATCTTATTTTGAAGGTTCTGAGAATCAATGCAATGAGTTTTGTCCAGATGAGAAGGGAAGCTTCAGAGAAGGAGTGGTTCAGCTTAAAGGGAATCGAATTCCAAAAGGGTTAGTAACCTTAGAAAGTCTGTTTGACCGCAATGATAAGTATGTAAAAAGAACTGATTCCCAAAGTGCTTATACATCAGATGAATATGAGAAAGTCAATATCGGTGATGAAAATGATCCAAAAATGGTCAATTTGGGTAAATGTTGCACTCCTAAAGAAAGGTATTCATTCGTTGAACTGTTGCGAAGTTTTTTTGATGTTTTTGCCCGGTCCTATGAAGATTTGAAAGATTTTAGAAATGGCCAATTTCAACATCATATTCCCCTTAAACTAGGAGTGGCACCTTTCAGACAAAAACTAAGGAATTATAACCCCAAAGTTACAGATGCTATTTTTAGAGAAATAGATAAAATGCTTTAGGCAAGGATTATCTATCCAATCCATCATTCCACATGGGTGGCTAATATTGTCCCGGTTCATAAGAAAAATGGGGAAATAAGAATTTGTGTTGATTTTTGGAATCTGAATCAAGCTAGCTTGAAAGACAATTATCCTTTACCAGCGATGGATCACATTCTCCAAGCTGTTGTCAGATCTGAAATGATGTCGATTCTTGATGGTTTCTCTGGATATAATCAGGTAAGTGTGGCAAAAGAAGATCAACACAAAATGACCTTTACAACACCTTGGGGAACTTTTGCCTATAATCGCATGCCTTTCAGTCTGATAAACGCTGGAGCCACTTTCCAAAGAGAAATGAACCTTTCATTTGGTCACTTGATTGGTAAGACCATTGTTGTGTATCTAGATGATTTGACGGTCTTTTCTAAGAAAAGGAAAGATCATTTCAAGGATTTAGAAACTGTGTTGCAAAGATGCCGAGATCATGGTATTTCTCTTAACCCAAAGAAATCAATTTTCTATGTTACTGAAGGAAATCTTTTAGGACATATAGTTTCACAAGATGGTATCAAGATTGATCTTGATCATGTTAGAGCTATCCAACAACTAAGTTTGCCTTCAGACAAGAGTGGTGTCAAATCGTTCTTTGGTCAGGTAAGCTTTCTCAGAAGATTTGTGCCAGATTTTGCTGAAATCACTAAACATATTATAGGAATGATGAGTGAAAAATAGGTCTTTAAATGGAAGGAGGAAGCAAAGAAAGCTTTTGAAGAGGTTAAAAAGGCCATTGCTCATGCTCCAACATTAATTAATCCTGATTTCAAGAAAAAATTTATCATTTACTCTTACGCCTTAGAGCATACAGTGTCTGGTATTCTCCTATAGAAGAATGAACTCGGTGAAGAGTTTCCTATTGCATTTATGAGCATCCCGCTTAAAAAGCATGAATTAAACTATTCACTGAATGAGAAGTAGGATTTCGCAGTTGTTAAAGCTATTAAGCATTTTAGGTATTATATATTGCATTCTCACTCAATTGTTTTTGTGCCAAATTCTGTTGTTTAAAGTATCTTGACTCAGCAAGAAGTGGGAATGAATATTAGAGCAACTTGGGTTTCAAAGGTTCAAGAATTTGACTTGGATATCAAGCCAACAAAGTTAGTTCATGGATAGGGGTTATGTCGCCTGATGGTAGAAAATAAAGAAGAAGAAGAAAGTTTGCCATTAGCTCTATTTGTTAGCCTGCAGGATGAATGGTTTACCAGTGTATCCTTTTATTTAACATATGGAGAATGTCCTGCGCATTTGTCTCCCAGAGAGAAAAGAAACTTAAAGTTAAAAGCAAATAAGTATGTTATTTTTGATGACATATTATATAAGAAAGGTTTAGATGGAGCTTTCTTGAGGTGTGTGGATAAAGCACAGTGTGAGGCCTTGTTGAAATCATTTCATGATGATGCTTGTGGTGGACACTTCTCTTCTACAGTCACCACTTACAAGATATTAAGGGATTACTATTATTGGGCTGGCATGTTTAAAGATGCATATACCTGGGTTGCTAAGTGTGACAAATGTAAATTATTTATAGGAAAACCGCAACTAGATGCTTTACCTCTCAGACCAGTAGTCGTGGAAGAACCTTTCAAATAGTGGGGATTAGATTTCATTGGTCCATTGACACCCCCCTCTAGCGCTGGACACACACATATTATCATGGCCATAGACTATTTTACTAAGTGGGTAGAAGCAGTACCTGTTAGGAGAACAACCTCAGAAGTAGTATGTGAGTTCATAAAGGAAAATATTGTGGTTCGCTTTGGGGTACCATTGAAGATAGTGACTGATAACGCTGCAAATTTTTCCTCCTATGAAATATCCATGTTTTGTTATAATCATGGCATTTCTTTGGTGCATTCCTCTGACTATTATCCGCAGGGTAATGGTCAAGCAGAGTCTAGTAATAAAAATCTGATAAATATCATGAAGAAATTGGTCAGTGAGAATGCTAAAGATTGGCACAAAAGGCTATATGAAGCTTTGTGGGCAGACAGGACTTCACCCAAACGAGAAATCGGTATGTCACCCTTTGAACTTGTGTATGGAGTTGGGGCTCAACTCTCACTTCCTCTTGAATTGGCAGCTTCTAAATTGCAAATAGTCATTGAGGATACGTATTTTCAAAATGCGTTGGAAAAGAGAATTATGTATTTAATCAGGATAGAAGAGGAAAGGGAGAAGTTGGTCGATCACATTACAGAGCATCAACAGCGGGTTAAAAAGATTTTTGATCGCAAAGCCAGGCCAAGGAAATTTATGCAGGGAGACCAAGTCCTACTCTGGGACAAACGGAGGGAACCGAAGGGAGCACATGGAAAATTTGAGTCATTGTGGAAGGGTCCATTTTTTGTTCATGAAGTAAAGGGACCAAATTCCTTCAAGCTGGCCTATGTGGATGGTACTGTTCTTCCCCTGTCTTATAATGGGCAGGTCTCAAGCTCTACAAATTGTAAGCAGGTTTTCCTTGCATCTTCTGTACATAACTCAATTTTGTTGTGTTAGTTTTGTTGTGTCAAGTTTTTGTTGTTTTCAGTTGTGTCTGTTTTGGGCCCTCGTCTTTGTTTTAATGCGTAACCAGAGATTCTAAGTCCCTTCCTAGTCCTTCACAGTCCTGGTCCCCAGTCAGAGCCATTGTTACCCCTTATTTATCCGCTTATAGCTTATCAATTAGGGGGGCGTTATTTTATTAAGTATTGCAAAGCTTAAGTCTTCATCAATTTGAGTTTCGTACTCGTCCGTTGAACCCTTTAAAAAGTTCAAAATTCTGGTTCAAGGGAAATGTGGTCTATTAAGTTCTAAGTCTTCATTAGCATAGTCATTGAACTTGAACTTTGAACCTTTCCGGTTCAAGGTTCAAGGTTCAATTGGTCTTTTGTCTTATGTATTGCGGTTGTCTCTTTAACATCAGTCCTTGTGGTCATCTTGAACTTGAACCATTGAACCACTCTTGGAATGGTTCAAGGTTCAAGGTTCATTTTCGCGTCATTGAAATTTTCTTTTGTTTCCTTCTTCTTTGTTGCGAGTGTTGATCTTTTCTCTTTGAACTTTGAACTAATGAACTTCTTTTGAAATAACTCGAGGTTCATAGCATTGTTTCAAATCAGCTCGATGGTGTTCAGGAGATAAAGGCGGTGCCATGGGAACAAAATATTCCTTGTTTTTCGTGTTTTCAAACTGTAATTATGGAAAGCAATCATGAGAAAGCATGCCGACCGTGTGGAATTGATTCTTAATTAATGAGCATGTCAGAACTATATCAAATCATGGGAAGTTTTACACAGATAAATGAGCTAGGGCGAAGCATGCTTTGGTACTTGTCAGTTTTTTTTGTCCTTATATATTATGCTTCTCAGGTAAGAAAATCATTGTTGCTATTGGTGAAGAGTAAGGATGCGGAAGGTAATTTAGCTCAGTTTTTCCGAGGGTTACACAGTTTGATGGTGAAGACAGTTGAGTTTAATCACTAACCTCCCCTGCTTTGTTTAGCTCTGAAATTGTTAGTGTAATTCCTTGCCTCAGGGTTGAATGTTGTCTGATTGATGCAATTTTAAGCAAACATGAGACCAATACTTCCTAACTTGTGTCGAACCTCATGCTTAATTAGTACCCTTCCAGAATTAGATGATACGGCTGTATTTCAGGATGAGTTAGAGAATTTTCTAGAAAGGGCTAAGAATCCAAAGGCCAATTCCATGATGGAAAAGATAGTTCACAGCAGTCTGGTTGAAGCCATTGCTCCTTGCCCCGAATTAGTGTATGCATGCATGAGCAAATATGATGCTAGTGACAGGTGTATTAGGGCCAGTAATGGAGGCATTTTAGTGCGGATTGACAGAGAAACAGTAATGGTTGCGATTGGGATCCCTCACAAAGAGTCGTACAAAGATTGGTCCATAGGAACCTCATATGAATTTTTCTTTGAGAAGAAAAGGGTTTATTGGAGTGTCATTGCTAGAAATTGGCTACTTAAAATGCAGAAGGGAGGTTCTAGGCTACCTAAACCTTTGACAAGGGAGCATTTTATTACAGAAGTGAGGGATATTGTAATTCTTTTGAACAAGCTCAAGGGGAATTCACATGCCTTTTATTGGGAAGACTGGATGTATTTTCACATTCAGGTGTTATTGTCTAGTGAGAAATACCTTGATTGGGCACAAGTAATTGCAGAGAGATTGCATGAGGGTTTGAGTAATTTTGTTGGAATAGCCAGTTTTCATATGTCTTCCTACCTATTTTATATTTTAGCTTGCATTAGAGAATGGCCAGGATTATATCAAGAACCATGGGCTGATGGAATGAAAGTCTATGAGTTCTATCCACACTTGCAGAGATAGAGGTATACAGAAAACTTCTTGAGATGGAGTGATGTCTTTGCAGGAAGGTTAACTTTTGAACTGCAGGGAAACATGAATAAGAGAATGTCCTTCAAAGCATTAAAATTGATTAGTACTTATGGGAGTTGTTTTATTCAATTTCCTAGGTTCACTTATATTAGAATTGGAGGCTTTGAAGATGAACCTTTCAAACTGCCCAAATATACTCTTGATAGTTATGTGCTCCTAGAAGTCTATCAACAGTTAGCTCATGTTGATAAGAAATTAGGGATGAAAAGTGAGTCGGAAGCAATTTTCCCAATTGAACTTGGATATTACAGCTGCCAAACTACTTCAGATGCATTGAATTTAGAATTGGAACTCAAGAAAATGAAGCTGTAGCCTTATGTTGCTCGGCCGGGGCTTGACAGTAAAGGATATGCAATAAAACATCTGAATGTTGATGTGAACTTTTCATATGTACCCCAGTTGGAAGACTACTGGGAAGATTGTTGTGATGAATTTGAAGTCCGAAGAAGATTATGGTCAAGGTTCACTTTGCGGCAAATCATTACTATGAAATTATCAATGAACATAGCAGGAGTACATGAAGAGGAAGGTGAAGATGTATTGGACCCAGAGTTCAATAAAAGAATTCATAAGCAACCTATTCCTGAAATTGACTGGGATAGGAGAGAAGAAGAAAATATCCAATCTAGAACCTTTAACATTATAAGGAGAACAGAAAAGTGGTTAAGAAACCCTAAATCTAGAATGAAACTGACCACTACCTCAGTTGAGAAATTAGTTGAGCAACCCCATACTGCTGCACAAACACTCATTTCTTCCTCTAACATAATTGTTAATATTGCAGGTGCTATTGATACGTAGAGTGAGAAGGTTCAAACTAAGAGGTACAAGGAATCACTATTTCGCTCTTCATCAGTTCGAGTCACCCGTACCGGAAATAAGAAGAAAAGTAAAGAACCTACAAGGGAAGAAGCCATCATAATTCTTGATAGTGAAGAAGCACAAGTAATTATGGGTGAACCAGTAACAGATATCCCTGCAACTCAAGATGCAGATAAACAGAAAGAACAACCTGAGGATAATCTCAATCAGGTGGCCACTTTGGCTATCATGGATTCATCAGACTATCAGACGCCACTAGCAAAAGAATCCCCAAATGTTTCCAGATGGTTGGGAGCCTCAATCAGCAAGAAATGAAATGTGGTTCCTATCAGCATTCCAATAGAAGATATGGTGAGTAGATGCCTTGGAAAGATGTCTAAGTCTAAGAGACTAAAAGCATAGGCCATGCTGGAGGTGGATGAGAATATAGGGCATTGGGTAGCTAAAATGGCTAAGCCAATTTCAGACAAAGATCTAGAAAATGCTACTGAGAAGGACTTTTCCATTGAAAAGATCGATTTAGGAACTACTTTAACGGCTGTGAACGCGAAACATTTAGAGTCTTCCACAAAAAGGATGTTATCAAGAACATGGAAAGAAGAGAAGGACAAGTGGGAGCTAAAACAAGTTGTTAAACAAATGGCAGAATACATCAATGCCATACACCATCCCAGCCCGCAACCGCTATCACAAATTTCTCTATGTTTTGATCCTAAATTGCCAATGAACCAAAATTTGTTGGATAAGGTTCAGAGAAATCATATGATGGTGGAAACCTTCGATGAATGGCTGGAATCCATAATTCAACAGGGAGAAGGATATATTGCTAATCTGACTAGGGTATACGAGGATGTTGTAACTGTAACCCAGGAGCTTGAAACAAAGGTGATAGCATGGGAAAAAGAAAGGAACAAATGGGCAGCAATGCTGATCCAGATGAAAGATGTGTAGAAATATGGTGTCATGAAATTTCTTGCTGAAAAGGTGGTTAAAGATTTGGATGACAAGATATTGTATGTGGCAAAAGAAAATATTGAATGGAGAAATTCAATCATCAAGCAAGGCCATGAAGAATCCATTAAGTTGTTGAAGGAATTGAAAGAACTCATTGTTGTAATGCAGAAAGACTTGAAGTGTATTGATGTACAGCTTCTCAAGGAAGATGGACAAACCATCGAGCAGACAGTGGATATGGTGGAGAATTTCAAAGGAAAGATGAACTTGGTTAAAGAATCAAAATCTTTAACCAAAGATGACTTCTCAAGAATTGCCAGAATCGAATCTATGTTGGTTGTCTGTTCTGATCACTTGGAAACACACATAAATAAAGTTATGGAAGTGAGTATGGATAAAGAAGTCTGGAAGGAACGCATCTTGCACATTGGGCTCCCACATTATCAAGTTGTTCACAACTTTTTAGTGGATCATATGGAATGGCGAAATATACATGGCACAACTCACCAATAGGACAAATCAAAAACCGTTTCCTGTTCTACAATTATAGCTTTGTTTACGGCTCTTGGCCATTTTTAGTTAATTTAAGTTACAAACGGTTGTTTCTTGAAGCTTTGTGTTTAGCTATTAGGTTAGCCTAGTGGCTATAAGTATTAGGAATGGATGTTTTGGTGCAAAGCCATAAAATTTTGTAAAAAAATTAAGATGACAGATTGTTTTACTTGTTAATTTTAGTGAAATACCCCATCTTTGAATGGAGTGGAATGTCTAATACAACTTTTGAAACTTGTGCATTTGAATATATAAAAATTTCTGTTGGGATATTTATATGTTCATGTATTGGATTCCCTTCTCTGATTTTTATCAAATATTAAGTTTGTGAATCAATCTGATGAATGAAATTAGTTGAAAGCATTTGAATATTTTGATTCCCCTTGTCTTGTGAGGCCTGAGCGAGTATCAATCAGAGTTCAAATATTTTGATCACTTCATATAGGATAATCATTATTTGAAATTTAATGTTTTGTTTTATATTTCAATAATCTTTGTGAGGCATTCATTTTGTGTTGACAAGTGAATGTTAAAGCCTTTCTTTGCTTTCTGGTTAAAAGTGAATTATATGATAAAATTTGGTCAAAATTCATTGAATATCATATGGGGAGCTGTACCCTTATGTAGAGGGTAAATTAACATTATTTACCCAATTGTTGGTTTCATTGGTTTCCTACTAGGCGAGCATGAGTATTTATTAATAAATTTTGGGAAATCCAATTTGTTAACTAACAATCTTCTTCTCACTTTTTAGCAATATCCTTAGCTTCTTCTTGTTGCCTGTGAGTTGCTTCTTGTTGTTGTTTGTGGATAGCTTCCTCTTGTTGTTTACGTGCAACTTCTTCTCTTTGAATGACCCTTTCTTTTTGTTGTTGTTCATATTCTTGTTCTTGTTGATTGTGAGATGATGCTTCTTCTTGTGGATCTATGGTGTTATGCCCACAACCTAATCCTGATTTATCCTTAGGAAGTTGTAAAGGAGGTTGTATTGGTTCTAAAATACCTTCTTTTCTTTTGCCTATAGGATCTTTGCCACCGGATCCCATCTTTCTCATGATATCATATTATTTTCCAAATTGCTCTACTGTGATACTGACATTATTGCCTTCTGGTTGGGATTCTGGCTCATCTTTGTATAACCATTGCAAAACAACCTTGTCATCGGTCTCTTCAGCTAAGGTACTAGCTTTTACAAATGATCAATCAAGAATTTTACTTGGTTCTGAGACAGGTTGTTGTTTTGAACTTGATGGTTTTCCATAGGATCTCAAGATTGGTAGGTCGGTTAGTGAATATTCCCCTGGCCCTTTGTCTTTCAATTATATCTTTTTCTCAAAGCTCGATAAGGTTGAATCAAATGCCTTTTCCTTAGGTGGTGTATTAGAAGAGTATGTTTCTCTATTATGTGGAACAATGATCTCTTGAACTAGCTTCAGGCTACTGCAATATTGAAATGCGTTTGAATCTACTGGAAAGGTGATCTCTTATCCATCATACAAAAATTTGAGGCACTAATGGTAAGTTTAAGGGATAGTTTGCATGTCATGAATCCATGGTCTACCTAGAAGTATGTTATAAGACAAATTAATGTCCAACACTTGACATACTATATCCTTTTGTGTAGGCCCAACTCTTATTGGCAACACTACAACCCCTTTGGAGGAATTTTCTTGTTCATCATAGGATTTGATTATTATCTTTTTGCAAGGATCAACTGCATCTTCAAAATAGCCTAATGCATGGACAAGACTTAATGAACGAATATGTAGGCCAACTCCTCCATCTATTAGGACATGTTTTACGTGGGTTTTGTGAATTAATACTTCGATATGCAAAGGGGCATTATGAAGATGTTGCAGGGACATGTCATCATCTTCAATGAAGGATAAGCAATGAGGTGCTATAAGATGTCCCACCATGGTTTGAAATTGATTAATGCTTAAGTCTTTGGGGACTGTGGTATGTACTAGAGCCTTTTCTAAGATCTATTTATGTGTGAGTGATATTTTTAGAAATTCCAATATTGAGATTTGTGTAGGGGTCTTTTGTAATTGATCCACTATGTTGTATTTCCTAGAGGTAGAGGGTGTGTTGGTTGTGGGTCTCGGTATAGTGACCTTAGCTTTACTGTGCATAATAGCGTGTATAGGTTTTGGTTGAGATTTTTCTTTTATTACAATGACATTGACCACATTATCATAAGTATGGGAATAATTCACTTTCTCATAGTTTGGTAGTGAAGTTTTAAATGTTGTGTGTGATTCATTTGTTGTGTGCCCATCTACCATTATTACCTCATTATCTATCAAATCTTGAATGACATTCTTTAATTGTTGACAATCATTAGTATGATGTCCTTTACTCTGATGATATTTACAAAAATGATTGTCATTCCACCAAGCAGGTTTCACCTCTGGTTCAAAATCCCTCACTTCTGGTAATGTAATTAATTTGTTTGCAAGAAGTGTTTTTAATGTTGATTCAAGTGGTTCACTAATAGGTGTAAATTTCTTGCAAAAGTTGGTGAAGGTAAAACTTGGTTTATTATTATCCTGATTGGTTGTTGAGGTATGACTTGACAAGTTGAATGTGGGCTACTTGGGTTTCATAGTGTTAGCATCCACTATCCCATCATTCACAGTGTTTCTATTTCTATTCCAGAATTTGACTTTATCAATGTTATTGTGAGTGTTGTTGGAAGAATCATTCCCTTCTCTATGAAGCTTTAATACTCCTTTCTTGTTCAAGGCTTCTTCGACTTTGATACCATTCTCAGCAATTTTATTAAAGCTTGGAGGACATTGCATTTTAAGTGTATAACTCATTTCGTCATTCAAATTATCGATACAAATTTCCATCTTTTCACTGTCAGGAATAGGATTAGAATATTGTGCAAACAAACTTCTCCACCTTTGTAAGAATGGAATAAAAGGTTCCCCATTCTTTTTCTTTGTATTACATAGGTTAAGCATAGTAATCTCATGTTGAATATTATATGAATATTGGGAAACAAATTTTTCTACCAATTTTGAAAATGTTCTTATACCAGGTGGTAACTTGGAAAACCACTCCATTGCTTGGCCACTTAAACTATCTGGGAACAACCTCATCAAATAGGTGTCCTCGTGTGCGAACTCCATACTCATTGTGCAAAATTCCTTAACGTGATCTCGAGGGTTAGTCTTACCATTGTATTTGTCATACTTAGGGGTTTCACAATTAGGACGAAATGGTATCATATTTAGATTTTTGTCAAATGGATAAGGACATATCTCTTGCAACGAATATCTTCTTATGGTTCCCCCTTGCAAGTCTTGTGTTAGAGTATTCGGGTATTTACTTGATTAATTAAACAATATTTGTTTAATTATTTAAATTCCCTTTGTCTCTCTTTTACACTTAAACTAACTTTAGGTGCATAATAATTAATTCTTTTATTAATTATTATGTGCAAACCTAGGTTTTCCCTTTTAGGGTTTCTTGACCTATTAAAGGTTAAGTTCTTTCTTTTATTTGTATGATGAAGAAGGTTTTTTACATTACACATTTTGTGAATATTGAGCTCTCTCTTTTTGAGCATATTTTTTGTGTATTTCTTTCTTCTGTGATTTGCTTCCTTGCTTCTCCTTGTAACAGGTTTTTCAGCTTGCAGAGATCATTTGGGTTCTTGTGGTGTTGTATTTTCTCAACTCCAACATGGTATCAAAGCTTCAGATCTACAGTTATCTGTTCTTGTTTTGAGATTTTCTGCATTGGAAGCAGATCTGGGGTTGCAGAAAGTTTTTTTTATGCACCTAGGTATAGGCTTTTTTCTAAGCACTTTGGGCCTAAACGGACCTCACCATTGTGCTCAGAAGACCCAAAAACCCCTATGGTCATATAAAATTTGACCTATTTTGGTTCCTGAGCCTCTGGGTGTATTTTTTTCTTAGATCTAGGTTGTACAGTGACCGGACCTATCAGTCCGACCGCTTGCCAGCCTCAGCCCCTGGCCCCTCGTTGGCCTCAGCTTCTGGCCCCCGTCGGCACCTCTCTGCGGCCACCGGCTTCCCTACGGCCACCGCCTGCTGGTCCCCTCCCCACCACCTGCTGGTCCTCGGCCTTGCTGCTACTCCGACCTCCCTCTAGCCCTGCCACCGCCTGCTGGTCCCCGGCTCCCCGCAGCCACTTCCCTCTGGCCGCTACCACCCACCGGAAACCGCTGCCTACAGCTGCCACCACTGGGAACCACTCCGGACACCTCTCGCTGCCTGCTGCGCTACCAGAAACTGCCGCCAAGCTTGGCCGCTGCCCAGACACTTCCGTCCAGCCACCGGGGAGTCACCAGCTCGCCACCAGAGCCACTCCCTGGCCACCTCCACCCGAACAACCACCAGACTACCCCTTCCTCTTGTTTTGAAGGGGGGTTTGGTTTTTTGGCCATATCTTAGGCATATAGAGTTGTTTTTTCGAAAACGAATAGGCATCGGAAAGATGGTTCCAAGATGGACCTCTTCATGTTGGTAATTTTTTCCAATTTTGCTGTTTGACTATGTTTTTTTGCAGTCAAAGTGAGGTCTCTTTTTTGCACTCCAGGGGACGTAGAATGATCATCCAAACTCCATTTTTTGAAAAGTTTATATTTTTGGAAAGCGTGTGCTGTGTAATTTCCAGCCATATGAGTTTTATTTCCAGATTCTACTCCATGCATATTTTATTCAATTTTTTGCTTTTCAGCACTCTGGTGGATATCTTGGTTGTTTCAGGTCTTGGGATCTCTTCTCTAGGTAGGATGTCTCTATTTTGGTTCTCGTTTCTATTTCCAGTATTCTTCTCATTGTAGCATTGTATTTATGCAAACGCACTGAGATAAAGTGCCATCATGCATTGTTTACTTGGGATCTTCCATATCTTGTGCCTTGTTGTACATGCACTATTGATAAAGTGTCATGAGGGGTTTGATGTTTGCCTGTTGTTTGCCATCTGCCTTTGTCCAGTGAGTGTTCCTTCCATGACATTCACCTCATGATGTGTGTCAAGTGAGTGTTCCTTCCACAACACCATGTACTTTTCTCAGCACCTTTGATGTTCCTTGTTCTTCGTCATGCAGTTCTTGTTGGTTGTTCTTTTCAGTGTACCTGTCCCTCTCCCTCTGCAGCATTATGGGGAGGTTTGTCCTGTTGGTTCTAATGCTTCAGTGGTTTGATTGATCAGCTCTTCAGGCTTTGGTGTTTTCATGCCATCTGTATCTTCAATTTCATTTGTTTGCCTTGTTTGCCTTTTGATTCGAGTAGTGTCATTTGAGGGAACTCATATAGATCATAGGCTTCTCTACCTGGTCATGTTCTATTTCAGTGGAGGTTCTTCAGCTCAGCAGTTATTCTTCGACAGAGTTTGTAGGTTCTTCATGCTTCAGTGGTGTTCTTTTCCATCTCTTTTTGGAGTAGAGTTTTGTTCCCACGTGGTTTTCTCTATTTCTCCAGTCCATAGAGATTTCATTGTATTTGGGTACCTGATCAGGCCTTGTTGCTGGGACCCATCTTTATTGCTTTCAGTAGTTGTTCTAGGTTTTAGCTTCTCCCTAAGTTTAGCTTAAGGGGGGGTGTTAGAGTATTCGGGTATTTTATTGATTAATTAAACAATATTTGTTTAATTATTTAAGTTCCATTTATTTCTTTTACACTTAAGCTAACTTTAGGTGCATAATAATTAATTCTTTTATTAATTATTATGTGCAAACCTAGGTTTTCCCTTTTAGGGTTTCTTGACCTATTAAAGGTTAAGTTATTTATTTTCTTTGTATGATGAAGAAGGTTTTTTACATTACACATTTTGTGACTATTGAGCTCTCTCTTTTTGAGCATATTTTCTATGTATTTCTTTCTTCTGTGATTTGCTTCCTTGCTTCTCCTTGTAATAGGTTTTTCAGCTTGTAGAGATCATTTGGGCTCCTGTGGTGTTGTATTTTCTCAACTCCAACATCTTGGACTTGTGTTTGGAGTGCTTGGATCTGTTGAGTAAGAGATAAAAGGGGATTATCAACATTGTTCCTCCCTTCACCATCTTGGTTATTTTGAATTCTTTCATTGTGATAGTTATTCTGAATTCGTTTGTTATGAGTCTCATTTCAAGTTCGTTCATTGCGAGTGTCACTTTGATTTTGTTCATTGCAAGTGTCACTTTGAGTTCATTCATTGCGAGTGTCACTCTGAGTTTGTTCATTGCGAGTGTCACTTTGAGTTCATTCATTATGAATATCATTGGTTTCATTTCGAGTCTCGCTTGTCTCTTCACTTCATTTTATATTAGCGATATCAAAATTACTTGGTATCTTGGAACCTTTACGTGCTAACATGAGAAAATTTCTTTCCTTATCTGCTTTAATGATTCTTTCCAAGAATCTACCAAGTTTTGGATCTTGTTGTGCTCCTCTAATTGTTTCTTCTATTATTTTATAATCGTCATCATTGTTGTGAGGATTGGTGGATCCAAATTGATGATATAAAGGATTCTCTTCGTCCATTGTAAATGTTTGCACTTGTTTCTATTGTTTAAGTCTCCTTTGATTTCTGGTCGAAACTAGCATACAAGTGATCTTATTGTTTCGAAAAGTTTTACTCTTCCAAAAATGTTGTTCAATAAGTGATCAATTCTTGAGGTAAACAAGACAAGTTAATGTGACCACTTTGATTTAGACTTTTTGATAACACGGATCTTTGTTGCATAGCACATGTTCTCAACGGTTCTTTGTCAAATTTGTTTCCCCTACCACACAAATAATTTCGATAACGATGTAAAAATACACGATGTTTCAACAAGATTTTTCAATTTATGTAGATAAATTTTCTCCTTTTCAAGATTGCCTTGTGACTAAGTTTCTTCTTTTTCAATCGATATGAAATGGTCATCAAGCATTTGAAAATTTACAAGTTTTTGATCTTGATTTTGAGTGCAAAGTTTTGTTATAATATGACCAAGTCAAATAGGAAAGATTTATCCTATTTAGACAACTAGGTCAATCTGATCTAGCATTGTAGTTTCGTGATGAAGGATGATAGATCTTGATAAGAAACTATGTCTGAAAGATCAAATTATCAAAGATGTTTGATTATGCACTTTAGAGATTTGGATCTTAAACTTGTTTGAGATGAATACTTGTGAGACCTAATGCATTTAGTCTTAATTTTGACTTAACCAAAGGAAATTTTTGGAGTATTTGACAAATAAGTGTTCCAAAATATGATGTTATGTTATCAACCGAAAGACCTACTTCTCGGACCTAAAGAGCTATTTCTCAAACTGGAAGAGCTACTTTGCTAACCGAAAGAGCTATTTCTCAGACTGAAAGAGCTAATCTACTAACTAAGAGAGCTATTTCTCAGACTAAAAGAGCTATTTTGCTAACTGAGAGAGATGTTTTGCAGATTGAAAGAGCTATTCTGCTAACTGAGAGAGTTGTTTTGCAAATTGAAAGAGTTGTTGTTTTAACCAAGAATGCTACTTCTCAGACCAGGAGAGCTATTTCTCAGACTGAAAGAGATAAAGTTTGTAATACCCTAAAAGTGGTCACCTAAACCATGGGCCCCTAATCTCGACAACATCACCAAGGTCCTAACCAAAGGCAATTAAATCAACCTTGAGCACCTAATTAATTAATTCTTCAATCATTAATGTTTTTGATTAAGGAAAAATAGGTTTTAAGGGACCCGAAACCCACTTACATATCATAAATAAAAGCATTAGAGAAGCAAGAAAGGACATAATGAAGAAAGAAAGGCAACAAACGATCAGCACAAAAGACAACAGCCAAAGAAAAATACAACAAAAGACCAACGAGATACTGGCACACCTAAAACAAAACTAGAACATCTAGGTGAAAATCTTTATGGTCTCCTCAACATCTTTGACAAGCATCATCATTGCATTTGTTGCCTCTTTAAGGTCTTTGCTTTCCTACACCTGTTGATTACCTTTAGTCTTCAACTCCAACTCTTTAGCATTTTGCCTAGTTCTGTGTTTGGAAGAATGATGGACAGAGCTAGAACCCAACTCATCATCAACAATCACAGTATCTTTGTTCTTCTTATCCTTCTCCTGGCAGGAAACCAACAAATTCATATTTTGGGAAGTCACCTTCATCATAGCTAAGCTATGCTCCATGATTTTCCTCATAGCACTCTCAATTTTTTGAACCTTGTTGTTTATCGGTTCATAATCGGACTCACCATTTTCTTTGAGAGTCCTCACCACATCCTCCAGGTGCTTCACATCTCCCTTTATGATCTCACCCTCTGACCAGTCAGGAATATCTTTTTCATCCTCTACTTCACTATTATCCTCAAAATCTTCCTCTTTTCCTTTATCATTAATATCCTTAACCACATTATCAATTTTGAGCTCTAGCTCTCTTTGTTTTTCCTGAATGTTGGTAATATTATCAACCACCCACTTTTGAAACTAAAACATTTCCAGAGAGTTGTCTCTAACAACATTCAGAATAGTATTTGCATCCTCCATGTCCTGGGCTGAATCCTCAGGCCTATGGTTGCCCTCCTCCGTATTATTCTGAACGTCATCCCTGTTGTCCGTATCATAGGGACTCTCCTTCTCCTCTGACTCATCAAAATCCTCTTTACCCTGCTCATTATCCTTGTCTCTTTTCTCACCCTCCACCTCCTTCTCCTCCTCCTGCTCAGGATCAATTGTCTCTTCAGCGTCTTTTTCAGCTTTCTTACTAACCCTCAATTTCTTTTTAGAGGGAAGATTGGTGGAATCCTCATCAAACTCAGAATTGTCATCATCCTCAGAGATATGGGCACTCTCCACAAAGGGATCATCCTTATTGGCCTTTACTTTATCCTTAAGATACTCATAAATTAACAAAATAAGACCTTGGTGGGCAATGGGGTAGGAATTGGGTTTCTTAGCATGGTCAACTAGACTGTCATTAAGGGAGGAGGCCAGATAGAAGGGCAAAGATATCTTAGAACCATGGTGAAAGAGATTAAGGATAACAAAGTGATAATTATAGAGTTTCAAGAACCTACCATCAATAGTAAGATACTCCATTAACACTTTCAACATTTTTTGCCAAAAGGAGTTTACTTGGTTAGGGAGGTAATAGGAAATATTATCCTTTTTGGCAAGGCGAGCTCTTTCTTCTTCATTCTTGGGGAAATTTTTTATGGCTTCCACCGAGAACTTATGATCTCTATAAAACTTGAAGTCGTCCTTCTGCAAACCAGTCACCTCGGCCACCAAATCTTCATCCACTCTCTAGGTCTGACCAAACAGAGTAACTCTGTTATTTTTCCAACTCTTGGCAAAACCATGGGAAATGAGCTTCTTTCTCCCATGCAATTTCTCCATATAATTAGTGAAGCCATTTTATGTAGCCTTCTCCAAATTTTCCTTTCACCCTTCCAACTATCACAACTAGTGGGCTCATTACGGTTGAGATTTCCACCCATAATGTAGAAGCAGTTCAAATCAAAACCCTCAGGGGAGCACAAACTAACCAGATGTTGAAGAACAGAGAAGCTGGAATCGAAACCAAGGTAATTATCTTGTATTTCAAGTAGCCCTTTAAAACATGCAAATTAACTTAGTACTTAATATGATAAGGCCTTTCACACCTATACTCATTAAAGTGATGCCTAAGATGAGTCATCATCTGACAATCCGCCTCACTCCAAACTTTGTCATTGAAGTCCGAACCAAAAAGGGTAGTGATGAGATTAATATGTACCATTGATCCTGTCATAACATAATTGCTCTCAAACTTTGTTCTTACATGATGACTCTTCAATATAATTAGTATCTTCCGCTAAAATGACCCCCTCATTAGCTAACAAATCGGCTACCCTATTACCTTCCCTAAAGATATGGGTAATAACCACACTATCACAAGAATCTAACATTTTTTTTGCCTTATCAATGATATTTTGGATATTCCAAGAAGGAGAACTAATACCTTTAATAACCTGAATTATATTAAGGGAATCCCCCTCTAGCCAATTTTTAAAAAAATTGAAACCCTGAGCAAGCTGAAGACATTTTAACATTGCAAGAGCTTCTGCAACATGGTTGTTTTGAATTCCAAAGGGAGAAACAATCGCAGCAACACAAAATCCATGAGAATTTCTGATAACACCTCCCCCACCAGCATTACCCAGATTTCCTTTAACTGCACCATCAAAGTTCACCTTCACCCAATCATGAGGAGGGAACCTCCAAACCACATTATCTCTTCTACTCTTCAGATCAGACTTCCAAACCTTATTCAGTAATTTCCATTCTGTAAGAATCATTTTATCATTATCATTCATATCAATATAACTACAATTCTTGTTGCTTTTGTGAATGGTGTTGATGTTTTCTTTAATAGCCCTACAAATATTTTCAAAGACCACCTGAGAAGAAAAATTAGTCTTCCTAAAAATTCTATTGTTTCTCTCCTTCCAAATATGCCAATAGGTCATAGGAAGAAGAAAGGACCAAAGGGTCTTGATGATGGGAAGCTTGGTAGAGAAAATCCAATGCCAAAGGACTTCCTTAAAACTATTCTGCATAACCCAATCAACTTTCCATTGCGTCCACACTTTACCCCAAATTTCCAAGGTAAAAGAATAGTGAATGAACAAATGATCCACAGACTCAGCCTCTTTTTGACATACATCACACCTATTAGGGATCATAAATCCTCTTCTGACCAGGTTATCAATAGTGAGAATCTTGTTATGAGTGGCAAGCTAGAAAAACATATTAACTTTAGGAATCAGGAATCTATTCCAAACTCTAATCCATATAGGGTTACAAGCCTGAGTTGATATCTTTTTGTAAGCAGAAGCAACAGTAAAAGTACCCCT
Source organism: Cryptomeria japonica (assembly GCF_030272615.1). Taxonomy (NCBI): domain Eukaryota; kingdom Viridiplantae; phylum Streptophyta; class Pinopsida; order Cupressales; family Cupressaceae; genus Cryptomeria; species Cryptomeria japonica. The sequence goes on along the minus strand of NC_081405.1, from coordinate 319,182,345 downwards.
AGGATTACTCTTCCATAAGAAGAAATCATCTGAGTCTTTGCTGACAGAAAAGGACAACAAATCATGTTGGAGCGAAGAGAATCCAACATAAACAACATCAAGTCTAACCTATTTATTCTCTTCCCAATAATTACAAACCATAAAACCAAACCTCCTTTTACAATCTTCAATGATATGGCTGCAATCCTGGTTAAAAAGAGGCTCATATTTGATCTAGAAATCCTCCCAAAATCTGATTTTGTTACCTTTTCCAAGGACCCAGCCAGCTCCAACTTTAGCAACTTTAATAGATTTTATCATACTATTCCAAATAAAAGATCCAGCAGAGATATCTTCAGAATAGAGAAGGGAATGAATGGGCTGATTATGGATGTATTTGTCAAACCACACCCTACTCCAATCTCTCTTAATACCATAGGCCCTCCAAACCTATTTGGCTAACAAAGTTTTATTGAAAAGTTTAAGGGATTTGATACCTAACCTCCCACTACTTTTAGGACCACAGACTTTATGCCAAGCAACCAAAACAATCCTTTTCTTATCTTCCACACCAAACCAAAGAAATCTTTTCTGAATTCTTTCTAACGCTTCTACAAATTTGACCAGTATACTAAACAAACTAAGAGCATAAACAGGTAGATTTGGAAGGGTAGCTTGAAGAAGCTAGAGCTTACCAGCCTGCGACAACAGCTAATTTTTTGTTGAACTTATCAATCAAAGAATTATAGAAAGAGTTTGGAGGAGCCAAACCAAGAGGGAGGCCCAAATAAGTAGAGGGGAGCAACTCAACCTTACAGCCAATTATGTTAGCAATCCTCCGCTGCCTCAACAAGGGAGTGTTGATGAAGTAAATAGTAGAGTTCTCCCAGTTAACCTAATTGGTCAGAAGCAAGGGAATAAGAGCTGAGAGCATTTTTTAAGGCAAAAGCTTCACTCACATAAGAGTATCCGAATAATATAGTATCATCAACAAACTATTGATGAGTGTAGAAGAAATTATCTTAAGAGGGTTGCAATCCTTTGATGATCCTTTTCTCTTTCAAATTTTGAATCAATCTACTCAAACATTCCGCCAAAATAGTGAAAAGAATGGGTGAGATAGGATCTCCTTTCCTGAGACCCCTTGAAGACTTAAAAAATCTGGAAGGACATCCATTAACAAGAATAGAAAAATTCGGCATAGATATCAGCTCTCTAGTGATTTTGATAACCTTCTCATCAAATCCAAAGGCTTCCATGATCCTAAAAAGAACCTACCATTCAACCCTATCATAGGATTTTGCCAAATCCAGGTTTATGAGGAATCCCTCTTTGTTTGCAACATTAAGAGAATGGATATTCTCATGCACAAGAATTATAGAGTCCAAAATCTGCCTACCTAGGACAAATCCTTTTTGCTCCTTAGAGATAACAAGAGGAAGAACATCGAGCAATCTAGAAGTCGAGACTTTTGAGATTATCTTGTAAAAATAATTGCATAGACTTATTGGCCTAAACTTACCCATAGAATCAGCTCCAGCCACCTTAGGAATTAGAGCAATCAAGGTAGAGTTGATTTCTTTAACAATTCTTCTGAAACCAAAGAATTCTTTGACAACATTGACCACATCAGCCCCAACAATGTGCCAATATTCGTGAAAGAAAAACATGGGGAAGCCATCCGGGCTCGGTGCCTTATCCCCTTGGAAGGAGAAAACAACTCTTTTAATTTCATCAACTGAGGGGATGGCAGATAAAATCCTATTCTAATTAGGTCCAATAATCTTAGGAATATTTTCAACCAGATCTTGCTGCTTAACAAGGTCAAGTTCCTTGCTACCAGTAAGAAGGTTAGAGAAGAACCTTACAGCTTCATCAGCTATATCATCATCTTTGACAAGATTTTTATCATTAACAATCAATCTGGAAATTTTACTTTCTGCTTTATGCTTCATTGATGTCATATGAAAGAATTTATTAGTTATGTCACCAGCCTCTAACCAAATTGCCCTTGATCTCTGCTTCCAATAAATTTCTTCTCTTCAAATAGTGTTCTGTAATTTGGCTAGAACCTCATCTTCTTTAGCCTTGGGGACATTCTTATAACCATGTTTCTGAATAGAATTTTGAATATGTTCTAATTCCTCCTTGAGCTTCCTCTTAGATTCAAAAATATCCCCAAAAACCTTTTTATTCCAAACCTTGATGTTATCTTTGTCGTTTCTTAACTTTTTTGCAACTTTGAACATGGCAGAACCATCCACAATTATATTCTACCATTTGGAAATAGAATCTTCCAAGGAAGGGTGTGAGATCCACATTTTTTCAAACCGAAAGGGAAAGCAGTGTTTTCCCTTAATAGAATCAACAACAAAAGAAATAGGATAATGGTCTGATCCAATTCTGTTAATAACAGATATAGAGCATCTATACTTAAGGACCCAGTTAGGAGTAATAAGAGATCTATCAAGCCTTGCTTGAATAAGTTCTCCTCCATCCCTTCAATTAGACCAAGTGTAGGAAGCTCCAGAAAGGTCAACGTCATTGAGGACATTGGCATTGATAAAGTCCATAAGATCAATCCTGCTATCTAGTTGAGCTTGGGTTCCACCAAAATTTTCAATTTCTTGCAGAGGAGTGTTGAAATCTCCCATCAAAAGCCAACTATCCTGGGTAAAAGTCCCTCTTTTCTACTAGATTTTGTCCCAAAACTTGCTCTGAGCAGCTTTAGAGTTGGGGGCATAAATGTTGGTAACCACCCAGTCCTGTCCTTCAGCAATGCATTTGACTCTCATAGAAATGATATTACCATCTTCAACAATCAGGTCTCCATCAATAGTTTTCTTATTCCAAAATATGGCAACCCCACCAGATGCTCCATTATAACTACTGTCACACACACCCCCAAGTTTAAAGAATTTTATTTTTTCTACTTTTTCCTTACTCATTTTAGTTTCCTGAACCAGGATAATGTCTGGCTTATGATCTCTGATAAAATTCCCAAGCACATCATGCTTATGGATACCATTGAAGCCTTTAATGTTCCAAGAGATTACCTTCATTTGGAAACCTGGGAGTAGGATTCCTGAATGGTTTGCTGCCTTCCATCAACTATATTTTGTTTTTTCTCCTGGTCCCTATGCCACTTCATAGTTTTGCGACCCTATGGAGTTTTGGAAAGTCCAATATCCACCTTAGATCTGGCTCTAGTTTTAACCCCATTAGTACACCCTATTTTCTTGTTTTTCTTTTTTCCCACTTTTATTAACTCTTCATCTTCTTCATTTTTATATGCAGACTTCTTACTATTCCAAGGTTCTCCTTTTCGCTAAGATGAGGTGGCCGAATCAGTCCCAAAGTTCTAGAATAAAGAGTTAAGGTTAACCTGGGGCGATCTAAACTGGGTCTTTTCTTCAAAGATTACATATGGAACTTCAGAGTCCTTTGAAGACACTTTATTACATTCTTGTTTTGTTTCTTTTGGAATCTCATATTGTGATTCATTTGTGTCTCCAATCTCACTGTCTTCAAGAATTTCTTCTATAATTACATTTTCTTCTTCTTGAATCTATAAAGCTTCAAAGCCATTGCTTGTTTTAACATCAAATACATTCTCTTCATCCTTTCTGATTTCCTTCTGAGGACTCTCCTTGGAAAGACTAGCTTTCCTTTCATCCCTTGTTATATCTTTTGAGTTACTAGGGAATCCAATTCCTCCTTCCGATCTACCCTCCTCATTTGTGTTCAGTTTCTTTTTCCAGATCTGTTTAACATGATTATTGTTCTTCTGAGCATTCTTTGGATTACTAGGACAAGCCTTTTCCCAATGTCCATCTTTCTTAGATGAAAAGAACATGAAAGGGAGGGATTCAAACTCTATGACTTGTTCCCACTTACCTAGCTTGGAATTTATTTCGATAGAGCTAGGAAGGTCTGTGTTTTGTAAGATATTAACACATATCCTCGCATACACCAGTCTCTTTCATGCTTCTATCATATAATCTATATCCACAAGCTCCCTGAAGGATTTAGCAATGCCTGAAAACACGTCCTCCAACCAAAATTCAAGCGGCAAACCAGTGAGCCACACCCAAATTGGAGAAGATTCAAAAAAGGAGTCATTGAGCTCCATTTTTGGAGACCATTTTCTTAAAGATAAAGAAGACTTCCCAAGCATCCAGGGTCCTTCGCTCAGAGCCATTTCCAAGCCTTCACCACAGGAGAAGGAAAAGACAAAAAAACCCCTTCACAGGGCTGAAACATCAACTTGTCCTTTCACCCTCCATTTTCTATTCACAAAATACCTAACAACTTCAATATTAGGTCTGGGTTCAACAAATTTCCCCACAAGAGAAAATGCCATAAGAGAAATATTGTGATCTATGACCACGCCTAGTACAACAATAGCTATTTTGCCTACCTTTCTATAGGAAATATCTTCCACAGAGGGAAAGGTGGATTTACCAGTAGGCTTGTTTGCAAAGAAACTGTTCCAGGATTTGACCACCTTATCTCCAGTCATCTTGTCCAACTCAGTGTTCAAGATCTCGTGACCCAACTTTGTAGAATCTTCAGTATTTTTAAAGTCAAGAGGAGGGTCTTGATGCCATGGGTCCCCATCCTTTCGACCATCCTCATCATCCCTTGTAGATATCAAAGAGACAAGTTGTCCTTGAGCTACAGAGGCTGCAAAACCAGAGGGAAAACCAGCCGTGTTGATCCCTCCATTCGTTGTCTCCTTGTGTGGAATGTTGTGTTTCAGTAACTGAATGTTGTTCAATATTGTTGAAGACTCCACATAGAATTATCTTTCACTGCATTGAAGGCACCTTATGCTTGCTCCAATAGCCTTTTCCTCTCCAATCATTAATGTTACATGGCAAACATGGCAAATTAATCAATCTATATTAATTAAATTATTCCAAGTAAATCATTTTGATCAATTATTCTATTTATTTAATTAAATACCATAGCATATTTAATTAATAAATAAATTTACCATTTAATTTATAGAAAGAGATTAATTTACAAAAAGAGATTAATCACAAAAAGAGGAATTAATTTACAAAAGAAGATTAATCACAAAAAAAGGAATTAATCTACAAAAGAAAGAGTTAAATTAAAAACAAAAGAAAGAGTTAAATTGAAAACAAAAGAAAAGAATTAAATTGAGAGAAGAAATCAAACTTAAGATATTTCTTTTTCTAAAATTGAGATAACTTGAGAAATCATAAAAGCAATTAAATTGAATTAATGATTTTTTCTAAAATTAAAAACTCAAAGCTTTTTCTTGAGGAAAGAGGTCCAGTTACATTGAAAAGGTTTTTTCTAAATAAAAATCTTGAGCTAATTTTATCTCATGTGCATGGAATCAACTAAATTTTATCTCAAGTGCATGGAATTAACTAATTTTATCTCCAATGCAAACTCAAACTTATAATTTGAATGCATTCAATCAAGCTATAATTGGAATCTATCTCAAGATTAACTTAATTTGATCTCTCAATTATTTCAATTAACCTGGATTATGCTTTTTCGTGAGGAATCTCAACCACATTGTTAATTGATCTTGACCATTGGTCTCTCATTTGAGTCTCTATAAATTCAGCCTTCATCTCTCATTCAAGACACCCTAGAGATTTATTGTTATTCTGCAACTTTTGATCTGGAGTCATTGAAAATATTATGCTTTGAGATTATTGCATCTTAGTTTATCTTTTTGCATACTTAGTTTAATTGCTATTGCTTGCATCTAGCTTAATATTCATTCATCTAGCTTAATATTCAATCATCTAGCTTAATCTTGCTTATCTAGCTTAATCTTGCATATCTAGCTTAATCTTGCATCCATTTAGCTTATTCTTGTGCTCATATAGATTAAATCTTTCGTCTTGGTGTAGTCTAGTTACTGGTATTGCTTAGACAAATCTAAGAGCAACTCTATACTCACATCTTTAGAAGGCAATATGTCGATTTGTTATGGTTTTTATATTCATGATTATATTTGTCTAACCATGCATGCAATGAATTAATTGAAGTGTTGTGTCTTATAGCTTGTAGACTTTATCCACTTTTCACACACACATTTTTGGCGCCCACCATGAGGCAGAAGACTATATTTTTTGGGCTCGCAGATCATCTTACTTTTTTATTTTTTGGGATTTTTTTCCATACAGTTACTATAAAAACTCGTACAAGTTTTTATAGAGGCTCGAATGACAATCTGCAGGTCTCATACGGTCCGTAGTGAATTATCATACGACTGTGTGAGGATACTCATATGATTTTTTGGTTTTTGGTATTAAAGGAGACTACAATTTTAGGGTTTTTCTGATTAAATTTTGATGGTACTAATGATAACCCTGACTTCTTTTCTATTTGCCTGAGAGATTTTTAACAACCTAACTAGTTTTTGTAGAATGTTTGTCGAAGAACACGTCTGTCACACAAAAACAATATGAGTACTGATTCATTGTTTTGGTAAGTTGCTTGAGGAGATTCAAGTGAATATCGTGTATTCTTTAAATTTATTTTTTAGGCAATTAAATTGCTATCTGGTTAATGAACAAATTTGTCTTTTGTGTTTTAAGAAAAATCTAAGAGGTAGGAGAGTATGCTCTTGTCTGCACTGACAATCAAAAATCTAGACCCTTGAAGCTTTTTCTAAGTTTTGAGATTTGTGTACCTTTAGTTGGCCTATCATAGTGGGAAAAAGTAATCACCCTATGAGAACAACCCAAGTGAGTACAGATGGACCTGAGCATTCCAACTCACTATAATAAATAGGCCTTTGGTGATTAAAGTCTTAGAGGATGGGGTTATTTGAGTTTTCTCTTTGAGATCTCTCATATCGAGAATTTTTTAGGGCCTCGTGGTCTCAATCACATTCATGTGACTACAACTTGTTTCGGTACCTTGTCGGGCTATAGGCCTCAATCATTCTTGTGTGACTTCAAGGGGTAATTTTGAATGGAATTCCTTACTAAGAACTATAAGATAGAGGCTACCTGATTCACCTTCAAAAGGGGGATACTCTTTATGCAAGAAAGATAGTAAATCTCCCAAGATACTTGCCATTTTGTGCCCCCATTAGTGTTTGGAGTCGGCTAATACAACGTTGAGAATCCATTGCGTGAGAATTAGTGGCTGTATTCTGATTAGCTATTGGGTTTGTACCTGAGTTTGCAAGCAAAGGTTTTCTTCTCTAAGACATCTTGCGTGTTTTCTGTGTTTTCATCCTTGAAACTAAAACTAAACTGAAACTAGAGAAAATAATCAAAAACATCAAAAAACTCAGTGATCAAAACTCTGTCCTTGTTAGAAACACATCTCTGTCCAGTCCTCTGTCATACGAGTCTACTGTTTTGTCGTCTGGCTATATACCTAATGTCGTATGAATCTGAATACCTCATATTCATCTTGTCAGTTTGTCATTTGGTCCTGTTAGAATTATTGTCCCGGACCTTGAGAATTGTCGTCCTTGTCCTTGAGAATTATAGTATGGCCTTAGAAACACTGTCGTACGAATAATAATTATCCTCATCAAATTGTCATCTGGAGAACCTTAAACTATCATGACATTATAGGCAGCAACGTGTATGAGAAACTGCATGTATCATCTGGAAACAGTTGTATACACCTAAAAATGGTCTGAAGATAATTAATTAAAAAAGCAATTATTTAACTAATCCCCCTTCCTACTTTAATTGAATTCATTAACAATTTGATTAAATTCTCCCTTTCATCTACTTATTAATAAATCTAAGGATTTATCTAATAGGTTCATTTCAATAGTCCCCTTTGATTAATTAATCCAAATTAATTAATCCCCCCCTATTTCAATCAATTTTTCTAATCCCCTGATTAATTAAAACAAATCAATTTATGAGTTGTTGAAAAATAATTAGTCTTTTCCTATTATTTGAATTTTTAAATTCAAATTACCCACATGCCTCCTAACTTCTAACCACCTAAACTAACCATCCCTCTAACCTAACCCATTCCACCTAACCTTGGGTTTAACTAACCCTATCCTATCTTGCACATCCTAACCTCCTTATCCTAACCTCCTATGGTGTGGATATTCTTCCCTTGAGACACATGGCACTTTGGCCACATGTCTCCTCTCTTGGACACTTGCCCTCTTATGAGTAAGGCTCCTTGACACTTGTCACCATAGAGATGACAAGTGTCCCTCCCTCCAACCTCTTCTCCAACCTCCTCCAGTTTCACCCTTGATATCTTCAGACTCAATCTTGACTATTGATTCTAGCCAACTCACCCCAGGCCTTGTAAATCCTATAAATATCCCCCATTTTGGAGCACAAAGGATCCCATCTCATTATCAATTTAGGCATTGTTACTATAGGCATAGCATTTGATCTTTGTTGTTATAGGCAATTGCATTAGCTTAATTTGATCATTTTCTAGCATAATTGTTGAATCATGTAGCTTAATCAATCTCTTTTCTAGCTTTATTGCATCATCATCATAGCTTAATTATTCATATGATTACCTTAATTAGACTCTTGGATCAATCTAGCATAATCAATCTCATTTATTTTGCATATCTTTATCATTTCAATTCCTCCGTCTAGGTGTAGTCAAGTCACTGGGATTGCTTATCCAGATCTGAGAGCAAATCCACACTCGCATCTCTTAGGAGGGGATAGGTCACTTTTTCATGGTTCATCTTTCATTTTCTTTTAATTTTCTAACCATACTTGTAATGATCTATTGACTATTTGTGTTGTAGCTGCAAGTACCACACTTCACATGCACGACAACAATTAAATTGTCGTTTGGGTCAGAATACTCTGTTGTACAAATTTATGATTTTGTCAGTCCAAAACTTGTTTGTTTGCATACTTTTCTAGAATTTTCATACTTGCCTAATTGGTCTACAATGATCGTATATCTAGTCTTTTTTATCCCGAGCATAAACAATCTCGATAGTGTACCTCTACCATTGTGTTGCATGACTTTGTCAGTTATCTCCCAGCTAGTTCAAATTAATCGATTATCAAACACTTATCAAACTTTATCAACCTAGGTTGCTTAAATTACATCTTATACAATATAGATCGTTCTTGAAACCAAACTGAGTCTTAGTCACTTCTCTCAAATCACTACGTCAAATGAACAACTAGCTTTGATTTAATCTTGACATCTGCATCACATCTCGCCATCGGTCATGTCGGTTGTAAATGCCTGTTCGAACCAACAACTCTTCTAAAATTTCTGACAAAAGTAAGAAGCCCATGGCTACCTTGGCTCAACACATTCAAGATCTCAAGAGAGAAATATATGACATTCAAGCCCAACAAAAAGATTTAATGATACCTCTTGAGATAAAATTTCATGATATCAAGAACACCAGACTTCAAGAAATGCTAAAATAATTACATAAGGTGGAACATAAAGTAATTGAAAATAAAAAGCCAAATATCATACAAGATCACAAGAAACCTTCATCAAGACAAAAAGACATCTATCCCCTAGATAGACAGTTTACACCTTTGGGGCAATCTATTGAGTCAGCTTTGGACGAGCTTCTTGAGCATAATCTTATCATATTGCCTAACAAGACCACATGGGGATGTGAAATTTGAGTAATTATTGTGCATACCATAGGCATAAAAACCATAAGACTTCAATGTGTATGGAATTAAAACATAAAATTCAATACCTCCTTGATGATGGTGTTATTAAAATTGAAGATCATAATAATTCACCTAAGGAGAAACCAGATGTCATTACCAAGCATGATCAAAATTATGAACTTGTGTCTATCAATGGACCACATGTAGCCTCCATCTCTTCCATGATGCCTCCATCTCCTAAGGCTTCTCAACAACAATCCATATCATATCCCTCAAATAATGAACCTAATGATGAAACTTTTCATGTTGACCCTCAAGGGCTATCTCAAGGGCCATCCCATCCAATGGTTGAAAAGGATATTACCTCCCTATAATCCCATGATGATCCCATTATACCTTTCTATTTCTTCCAAGATGATCCCCTTCCATCTCAAGAGAAAAACATCCTTCCTAAGCAAGATCATGATGCCTCTTCCACCTTTTCAAATGATCCTATTCAAAATGAAGAGTCAAACACCCTTTCTACTCTATCCAATGGTCCTCTTCCACGTCAAGATCAAAGTATACCTTCATCTCATTGTCATAATCCTCCATGTTCACCTCAAGGATCCATTATGCCTACAAAGCCCTCCATGATCCTACAAGTCAAAATATTTATAAACGCAAAGGGGTAGACCTTCACAAGAAAGAACCCCTCCATGTTAAAGAAACTATTAAGATTCATGGTCTCACTGAAATTCCTCAAAATGTTGGTACCCTTACTAAACCAAAATCCAAGTACACGCCTTCCCCTTCATCTCTTCCATCCATTTTATGACCCTATATTCCTCCATCCCTTGTGCAAGACTAACAAAGGCGTACATCTTCGCGTACCTTCCATCCATCTAGAAAGACACAAAGGCTCACTGAGCAAAAGAAAGCAAAATCAAAATCTATATGGGTTCCTAAGGCACTTGTAGAAACAATGCATTCCAAGAAACTGCAAAACCATGAAAAATCAAAAACCATGTGGATCCCTAAGCGTCTCCTTGAAGCACAACAGTCTAAAGAAAAATCCAAATCAATAGCCAAGATTGTTGTTCCTCCATCCAAACCTTCCAAATCTATTTCTCCATCACCTCCTTCATACATTTTGGATCCTTATGTCCCAAAATCCCTAGTTGTTCCTCCATCCAAATCTCAAAACATAAGATCTACTTTTCCTCCATCAATCCACCATCCTTCAAGATGTGTGCCAATGGTGATTCCGCAAACGTTTCCATTCGCTCATGTACCAAACTTTCAATATCTGATCCATTATCCAACACCTCTTTTTCATCTTCCCATACCCCTTATCTGATCCTTTGGATAAGACTTTACCCTAGTTTCATCACCAAATCCAAAAACTAAGGAAATCAATATTGGAGATGCTAGACATGTACACTTAGCTAAGTCCTTCTTGGAAAGACATCTTTATGCTGGACCAATGAACTACCTACACAAAAATCCTCGACCCTATGAAAAACATGCACCTTAAACAATATTATATCTAAGGGCTGGGTTAGTTTCAGTTTTTCTTTTTGCATTGCATATCATTTTAATACCTCTTTTTCATCTTCTCATACCCCTTATCCAATCCTTTGCATAAGACTTTACCCTAGTTTCATCACCAAATCCAAAAACTAAGGAAATCAACATTGGAGATGCTAGACATGTACATTTAGCTGAGTCCTTCTCGGAAATACATCTTTATGTTGGACCAATGAACTACCTACACAAAACTCCCTGACCCTATGAAAAGCATGCACCTTAAACGATATTATATCTAAGGGCTGGGTTAGTTTCGGTTTTGCTTTTTGCATTGCATATCATTTTATTCAAAGAACTACATCACATATAGTTTCTTTTTTTAATGCATCACATTCACAAAAAAATTGCATTTGCATATAACAACATCAATAAAACAAGGCAACTATCTGAGTTTATCATCCATTTGCATTCAAGAGAAACAAGGGTCGTCTCCTTTCTTAGATATTCAAACATGAAGTCTTTAAGGTCCTAAGGTCATTGATTTTCAACATTACCCTATGACGATGCTTTACTTATGGTTGGGTAGTGATTTCACTATTTGAGACTTGTAAACACAAAATCTATCAATTGCTATATCTCAAACACATTAAAAAAATATCTAATTCATTCTAGACACCTAGTTGATCATATGACTGGTGAAAAATTTAATTCTACTTCAATGTCATTGTAATTGTCACACCCAAGTAGGTTTCATTATTTACAACTCAAGGCAAGAAAATAAAAAAATAAAATGTGTTATGCCAAATATTCATCTCAAGGAAAAAGAGCAATGATATATAACAAAAATATCACGCATACAAGTGTGACAAAAATCTTGACTATGGGAACATGCAAGTAACTCCATCGAGGCTATGAATGTCTGCTGGCAATGGTGCAATATTTGATAAATTACAGTCTATAACCTCAGCGGAGCTCTAAAACTTTCCGGTAGCGAGGCTCTATTCAGGATGCTTTTGAAGTTAGAATAATCCACATAGCTAGTCATATAGGATGACAAGGATCTTTAGTGAACACAAGAGCATGAATTAACTCATTTGCACTCACATAGGCAAAAGAAGATCAAAGTTTCAAGAACCAATGGGGAAGTTTTATGCATCTCCATTTGTAAATCCTAGTCACTAAGCGTGTTAATTTGGATGTTCCAAGGGACCTTAAGGATCAATTGACCACTTATCTATGAAATTTTTTGTACCTCCAATTCAATTGGTGTATTACTAAATGCTGAACAAACACGGTCATCCTTGTTCAAATAAGAAATGCATCTTCATCATGAATATTGCATTAACATATCGAAAATTCATTGTCTCCACATGCATTTTGCAGATCATCATGCCATATAGGTCTGTATACTGGGGATATAGTTGCAAAAAATTCCTAAAAAATTATTAAAAAAAAGTCCTTAAAAAAAATTTAAAAAAATAAAAAATAATAAAAAATAATTTAAAAAAAAGGAAAAAAGAAAAAAGAAAAAAGAAAATAAAAAAATCAAATGCCTGGGTGAAAACCTGGTAAACAGGCACCTTGGTAGTAAAAAAAAAAAGAGAGAAAGGATCTTTACCAAGCAAGTGAAAACCTGGTAAATAGGTGCCTCTTGTACTCGAGCGCTCTATCTATCAATGCAAATTTGGCATTTCTTGAATCTTTGCTTTCACTTGTACATATCTTTTAGTCACTTTTGTGACATCTCGGTTCTTTTGGAACCCTCATGGCTTGAAACCGATCAATGTCCTAGTCTTAGGGTAATCAACTGATCAATCTAAATGTCCTAAGTAGTTTAACCAAGTCATCTTTCTGTCGGTAGTACCAGGTCATCCAATCCAAGTCAGTCACCTATCTCCAAACTATTGCAGAGTTTTATCACTGAGTAAACAAGCAAAACAAGACTACTGAAAACAATCACTAAACTGTTTGAGATATGATTAAAGTTTTCTTTGTTTGTTGTCTTTTACATTGGTTTTTTATTATTATTCCCTTTGAGTAACTCGAGGAAGTCTATCTTGACTAAGAGGAGCAAGGATTGGGGGCATAATATTTTTCTTTGTTGTTTGCTTGTAAGAGTGATTCCGATGATCTGGAAACATCTAATAACCTAGGTGTCTATGATAAGTGCCTTCACATCAAGGTGAAATCGCCACATACCTTGACTCCAAGTATTTGTATGCTATAGGGAGGTTGGAGTCATTTCTTTGTCTGTTTTGAGGGAATTTCTTTACTGTGCAAACCGGATGCATGCGTAATCTATCCAAGGATATGAACGATAAAAGGGTCACTATGGACAAGATAATTAATATTGCATATGAAAAGGAAGGAACTTTGTTTTGCTTGCTCTATTTGTAAAATGCTCAGTGATGAAAATTAAGCATACCAAATCCAGTGACTAAGTTTAAGTTGCCTTCATTCTAAATTTTATGCATTTCAGGTGATTTCGGCATGATGACAATGATCTCTTTATCTTTTGAATTAGAGTCTAAAGCAATCATCATTTCTCAGCTAAGTGGTACCCTTTTTCATCATCGTTTCTCTGATCAAGTACTTGTGTATTGAGATGTTAGCTGCATACATGAGCATATTATATAGATCCATACATTTCATTATATATTTATTTGCTTTCATATTATTGCAAAAAAATAAACATTTGCATTACTAGTTACTCATTTTCATCATTTATTTGCATATGAAAAGAAAGAAATTAAAAAAACATCCATATTCATCTCCATTACATACATCCATACTGAAAATATATGAATACATATAGAATAAAGCATATAGAAATGACATCTCACAATCAATCAACACAAGTACGATGAAATCAAATCAAGAGCTCATATATCTCATCACAATCTTAGTGTTTAAGAGTACAAATGATATCATCTGTTATATACAATGTCTCATCGGAGTAAGAATCGTAAAAGCTACAAAAATGGGGTATATAACAAAATCTAGGAGGTATATAAATCTATCTCTCTACCTCTCCCTCATCATCGGGTAGAGGAGGTGGTGCCTACTGACTGACATCCTGTCTAGGTGCCCTAGCTCCCTCAGATCTAGCCATATACTGAGAATATGGAACAACCTATTGTGCTACTAGGACTGCTACACTATAAACTGCAACATATTAAGCTGCACAACTTGTCTGATTCAAAACCTCTTGCTGAAGGGCATCTTGCTCTGCCAATTATGTCTATGCCACTATCAACTGTGACTGCAAACCTGTCACCCTCACCCTCAAAGACTGTACTATGTTTGGCACTGCTTGCTCTCTCCCCATCTCCCCCTCTCCACCTCCCTACTCATCCCTCCACTGCCTAACCTGACTAGGAGCCACTCTCTCCTCCTCACCTCCAACCTTTGCTGCCCTAGAACCGCCAACCTCAACCCCAACAACTCCTAAGGATCCACCCTCCCCTTTCTGTCCTTGATGACCTCTCACTGGTGCCCTATTGCTACTAGCACCAAGATCACCTCTTGTCCATCTAGGTACATCCGCTCTTTGTCCCTGTACCTACACTTGTCCATGTACCTGACCTGGTACATGTGCATGTGCTGGTGCATCCTCCTCAACCTCCTCTATAAGAGGCACATGCTCTCCCAAGATCTGTAAACTGAGGAAAAGGATACATCTCTGAAACCAATCTCTATACTGGGGAAATACCCTAGCTTCTACCACATCCTCCAGGTACTCCCATCTTTGTGGCTATAAACCCGCTAGCTCCTACATGCTCAATGCATATGATAGTCTCGGTGCCCGTCCTCGCTTCTCCTCCTCCCCATGTCTAGCATACCCTGTGAACTCCTGGGATATACTTTGCGGTCTCCCAAACTATCTCAAAACCCTAGATACTACAAACCGCTCAATAATAGTAGTCACTTTGCCAATGAGAGGCCTAGTAATGAACATATCTCTCTGTTGTGCCCTTCAATCATCCCACAACTCTAGACCCCTATATGGTCTCCATACTACAACTATCAAGTCATCCAACTGCCTCCTCCAATAATCAGCCTTGCCCAGGTGGGGCTGTGTGACATAACCTGAGTAAAAACATACGATAGGTTGTTGTGCCTCTCTAGAATCATCCACTATAGGTCTGCAAATCAGGATATGCTCCCATGCCCATATCTACAAAACTAGGACACTTGCTGCCATTCTCTTCCCCTCACGATAGACAATCTCATGCATCTCATGGTACATATGAGTGAGTAAGAATGAACCCCACCCTAATCTAACTGGATGAGTCATCAATCTCTCTAGCATCCTACCCCAACCACATAAAAATCCATGATGTCCTCTGTCAGGCATAACGAAACAACCAATCATGCCAGCCAAAACGCAAGCCAGAGGGTACTTTACACCATACTTGCTCATCAAATCATCCCAAGTAATAGCACGATCAAGGATAGTCTCATCATGGAATATACGTCTAAGAGACAAAATACCTGATCGTGGAGTAGAGTCATAATCTACTTTATCTCCAACAAAAGGAATCCTCAATATCTTATAAATATCCTCTAGAGTGATAGTCATCTCTCCCACCGACAAATGAAATGTGTTATGCTCAAAATGGAAACGTTCAACTAATGCGGTCAACATACCATGATTCACATGGATATCAGGCATCTATAACAAATATCCAAATCCACAAAACCCTATGTGACCTCTCTGTGCGTTTGATAAATCATGCACTAATCTCATCATTGGCGGAAATGTAGATCGAAACTAAATATCAGGCAACTGAATCTGAAAAATCAACCACACAAATCATTAGTACGTGATCAACTTTGCACTAAGAATGTGATAAACATGCTAAATAATCCAAATTTACAACATTCAAAATAAAAAATTGCTCTTTAGACCTTCAAACATACTCATTGTTTTTCATACGAGTTACCACAGACAAGCAGCAACTTGTACGAGCAAACATGGTGACCAACACAAGAAAACACTCGCATACGACAAACAGTATCACATTGCATGATTAAATGGTATCTTAAGCACATTTTCATATGAAACAAGGGTAAACACCAGATGACAAACCCTACTTGAACATATGATAAAACCAAAAATGTCAGATACTCGTACGAGAAAGTGTATGACATCGAATGATAAAATGAAACACCACGACTTCAAACAAAATTGAAAATGACAAATTCAACAAAACTTTGAAAAATTATAAATTCAAAAGGCTTAAGATCGATCACTTACTATTGGGGCATAGTTCCGCAACTGATTATGTCATCTCTGGCACTCAAATCAATGCTCTTGAATAGGAATTGCCATTTTTATTCGCAGGAGGTTTTTCAAATTCTTTAACTTTGAGAGGTAAAAATAAATTGACAATGACACATTGAACCCTTTATATAGCCCAAACCCTAATTTTTAAACTTGCTTCGATAGACATAAAATTTGTACCCTTGACTAAATTGATTGTCTTGAGTCCATTTTCGAGATCAAAATCAAAATCTGAAGTCAATTTTCTAGTCTAAATTTCATTTTGTGCACAATTCAACTCTGATCTCAAATTAATTCTTAACCATCAATCTTCATGCTCAAATTATCATCGCTACATCTTTTTATCTTTTCAAAATCGCCTAAAATTATTGTACCCTCGCTATCTTTCGATTTCTCTCCCGAGGGAGAATACTTATTACATCTTTTCAGTGATTATCATTATGTCAAAAGTTGAGAAATTTTTTCAAATCTTCATCTAGAGTCGAGCAGAAATATTTTCAGTCAAAGAAAATCAACTAAACGTTGTTACTAGGGCATCTTAACTCAATCATGTCGTATTAAGTTGAGATTCTTTGATGTCAAATAAAGAAATCTCTCGAGGCATATAAATTTTTGGTCCTTATCTAAATCAATCTTCAAATCGATGTTCAGTTTCATCACATCAAATCAAGCTTGACATTCTCACTTTGCTCAATCGGTTCTAGTTCAATCAAGTTTGGAATTGGTTTTATCGAGCTTTGCTCAGCCGATTCTTGTTCAATCAAGTTTGGAATCAGTTTTATCTCTTTCTTAGTCGATTCTTGTTCAATCAAGTTTGGAATCAATTTTATTTCTCGCTCAATCCATTCTTGTTCAATCAAGTTCAAAATCAGTTTCGTCTCTTTGTTCAATCTAGTTCAATCAAGTTCTAGATCGATGCTCATTTCTTGATCAATCAAGTTCAAGAATGGTATCTCTCTTTGCACCAGTCCTAGTTCAATCAAGTTCATGATCGGTATCACTTTTATTCAGTCTGTTCACTTTCTTTACTTCAAATCAAGCTAAACATCTCATTCTTCACCGGTTTGTGATCCATCAAGTTCAGAATTGATATCTATTTGATATCAACTATTCTTTGAACCAATGCGCTTCTCACACATTAATTCAAAGAGGGGCAAATGTAATACCCTAAAAATGGTCACCTAAACTATTGGCTCCTAATCTCGACAACATCACCAAGGTCCTAACCAAAGGCAATTAAATCAACCTTGAGTACCTAATTAATTAATTCTTCAATCATTAATGTTACATGGCAAATTAATCACTCTACATTAATTAAATCATTCCAAGTAAATCATTTTGATCAATTTTTCTATTTATTTAATTAAATATCCTAGCATATTTAATTAATAAATAAATTTGCCATTTAATTTACAAAAAGAGATTAATTTACAAAAAGAGATTAATCACAAAAAAATGAATTAATCTACAAAAGAAATAGTTAAATTAAAAACAAAAGAAAGAGTTAAATTGAAAACAATAGAAAAGAATTAAATTGAGAGAAGAAATCAAACTTAAGATATTTCTTTTTCTAAAATTGAGATAACTTGAGAAATCAAAAAAGCAATTAAATTGAATTAATCATTTTCTCTAAAATTAAAACTCAGCTTTTTCTTGAGGAAAGAGGTTCAGTTACATTGAAAAGGCTTTTTCTAAATAAAAATCTTGAGCTAATTTTATCTCATGTGCATGGAATCAACTAAATTTTATCTCAAGTGCATGGAATAAACTAATTTTATCACCAAAGCAAACTCAAACTTAAAATTTGAATGCATTCAATCAAGCTATAATTGGAATCTATCTCAAAATTAACTTAATCTGATCTCTCAATTATTTCAATGAACCTAAATTGTACTTTTTCTTGAGGAATCTCAACCGTTCATTGTTAATTGATCTTGACCATTGGTCTCTCTTTTGAGTCTCTATAAATTTAGCCTTCATCTCTCATTCAAGACACCCTGGAGATTTATTGTTATTGTGCAGTTTTTCCTCTGGAGTCATTGAAAATATTGTTCTTTGAGATTATTGCATCTTAGTTTAGCTTTTTGCATACTTAGTTTAATCGTTATTGCTTGCATCTAGTTTAATATTCATTCATCTAGCTTAATATTGCATATCTAGCTTAATCTTGCATCCATTTAGCTTATTCTTGTTCTCATTTAGATTAAATCCTCCATCTTGGTGTAGTCTAGTCACTAGTATTGCTTAGACAAATCTGATAGAATGTCTATAGTCTCATCTTTTAGAAGGAAATAAGTCGATTTGTTGTGGTTTTTTTATTCATGATTGGATCTATCTAACCATGCATGCAATGACTTAATTTGTCTTACAACTTGCAGACTTTATCCACTTTTCACACACACAATGTTTATACTAGAAATGCTACTTCTCAGACTAGGAGAGCTATTTGTCAAACCAAAAGAGATACTATTTTTACAAGAAACACTATTTCTCAGACCAGGAGAGTTGTTTCTCAGACCGAACAAGCTAATGATTATACCAGAAGCACTAATGTTTACCCTAAGAGAGCTAGCTCCTGAAATGTTTCTAAGACTAACCAAAAACATTGTTTCTTAAACAAGAAGAGTTGTTTAATTGACCAAAAATGTTGTTTCTCAGATAGAAAGTGTTGTTTCTTAGACTGAGAACATTGTTTCTCAGACAAAGAATGTTGTTTCCTAGAATGAGAACATTGTTTCTCAAATAGAGAGTGTTGTTTCCTAAACCGATAATGTTGTTTCTCAGATAGATGGTGTCATTTCCTAGACTGAGAATGTTGTTTCTTAGATAGAGAGTGTTGTTTCCTATATTGAAAACTCTTTTTCTCAGACAGATGGTGTTGTTTCCTAGATTGAGAAGGCTAATGTTTTGACCAAGAACGTTGTTGCATAGACTAAAAGAGCTATTCTACAAAGTAGAAACTCTAAAGATTGAAATAGTGATGTTCAGACTCAGAAATTGGTTGTTTTGACTCAAAGATTTCATGTGCAAACTCAGAGACCTGATGTTTAGGGTTAAATAGCAAAAACATGAAGAGTTAATGTTGACACATGAAAAAGTTGATATCCTCACCAAAAGAGATAAAGTTCAAACCAAAAGAGCTGATGTTTGGACCAAAAGAGATAAAGTTTGAACCAAAAACTCCACTGTTTGGACTGAGAACTCTAATGTTTGGACTAGGAACTCTACTCTTTGGACCGAGAAATCTACTTTTTGCACCGAGAACTCTAATGTTTGAACCAGAAATGGTATTGTTTGGATCGATAACTCTAATGTTTCAACTGAGAAATTTGATGTTTGAATCGAGAACTCTACTATGTGAACTGAGAACTCTATTGTGTGAACTAAGAGCGCTACTGTTTGAACTGAGAGAGCTAATTTGTTGTGAACTATGTTATTGTGATAGTTTGATGTTTGAGTTTGAATTTTTTGTGTTATCAATGGATGATATGTGTCTGATTTATTGTCTGAAAACACAAAGACAAAATTTCAAACAATTGTCTTATTTGTCCCTAGGATCTAAACATCAAGTGTATGTTCCAAAGGCTCACAAAAAGCCCAAATTTCCACGGGTTTTGCACAAAGAAGACACTTCAAGCAGATTTATCTTAAGGAATCGGTTACAATGCGATAACTTAGCCCACAACCAGGAATCTTCATGACATAAGTGTAAACACCCTAAATTGGGATGTCCACTTTTGTCGTTGTCGAGAGGTGGCAGATAGGGGCCTCCAGGATTGGAATGATGACCCAATCACCCTCTCCCCGGAAGGCTACAAGTAGCCTATGCAAACATGAGGATTTTTGCCTCTCTTCCAAGGAGCCAAATGGTGAGTGTCTTGAGGGGAAAACCTTCTATCCCCTTGTACTAAAATTACCACACCAAGGCTAAAAAGGGTGGCTTCTAACTAACAAGGAACTAGTAAGGGCATTTGTTCAACATGTCAGGGTATAAACTCAATTAATAGGTCTCCCAACCTTGAGAACCAAGGTTTTATATACCTGTGTTAGACAGTTCAAATAACTGGAGGACAACTGAGAGGGGGGTGAATCAGTTGTAACCAGATTATCAGAACATTAAGAATTTAAAACTTTATTACCGGAACACATAAGATCAATACCGGAATACATAAACCAATTACCAAAATGATAGAAATACCAATTAAGCACACACAACAATTAGAGAATAGTTACCATCCACATGACACCAAGATTTGTATGTGGAAAACCCAGTAAAGGGAAAAACCACGGTGGGAAGCCTACCCACAATTAGATAATACTTCTCCAACAAGTATGTGATTACAAATTGAGGGGCCTGCACTTTTAGGAAGACCAATGGCCTAGAGCACACTTCTCATTACAAAAGGAGTCTCATTGACTACATAAGAAATCCAGACTACAATTCGGAAGAAAGAATGAACGACAATAATAGCATCTCCTATGCTTGAATACAGTTCTGGTTAAGCTCAATACTAGAGGTCTTAAACCTCTTGCATAAACCCAACTCTATCACCTATGATCCACCAAATCCTCTGCATGAATGATTATTTGTAATGTCTCGCCAAGAAACCCCGAAGGGATAAAACTAAAACACAAGAATAGAGTGCAAATATTTTTTTTTTAAAGCTAAAACAAAATAATAATATATTGAGTTAACATTAAGTTAAAATTACACAATGGAAGACTTAACTAACACCTAAATGGTTTCCCCACATGATTACTTGATTCAACAATAACTCAACTCACACTAATTAATCCAATTAAGTTGATTAACTTGATGACATGATTATACTTAAACAATGGTTAAATTCGTTTGGTAGGTTAAAAATATAGATAACATGATTAAGTTCATCCATTACAATTTAACCATACATTACATCCAATCTTACATTAAAGCATATGTCATGCATCTAATTTCCATACATACTTTAATTGCATTAAAAGAAAATGAATACTTTCCATTATGCTAACCTACATTCTTCATGATCCATATACTGCATTTAATAACTTCACGCATACATTTAAGATTAATATCATCTAATCCACATTATACATTTTAACCATAAGGCCATCCATACATGCAAAATAAAAAGGAACCATATGAACACAAACACCACATAACACCCAAAATGATATCAGAGTTCACCCATAATGGGCTACATCTCCAGGTCTACTCAACTATAAGACCCTTCTAAATAATTTATAGGGCGAAGAATACATAAGGTTCACATCAATTACGTCTTGCCATCAAGGCGTACAACAACAAATATAATACGTTTGACCACATCAGTCCAATAGATACATGAATGATCCTAGAAGAAGGAAAATGATCCATCTAAAACATGATAAGATGCAAATACAAAAGAACAACTCGAGCACCCACGAAACTAAGCCCTCGCAACCCATGGTCTAACATGAATAACAGGTACTCTCAAAGGCATAAACGATTAGATATGACTCCACAATAGTACTCCTAGCAAAGACAACACCAACTACACACTAGTGAACATAAGTGAAGAGTGTCATCACATAACTTGGTATGGTTACTCTGACAGGTTTCCATAGGTCCTGACCCCATCTACTAGGTTACCTTAGCAACCTTTCCCGAGCCTTCGACCCATCCAAGTCTCATGTGGACCCAACACATCCTTTCATGAAGACAAGGTTGTTGGTTTGCCATTTCAGGCCTTCCCACTGCATTTCAAGTCTGTACTAGCACTCATCCTATGCGTGAGGCACAATTATCTTACTTAGTGTTTTATCTACTAAAATTCCTAATAAACTATTAAGTTATCACTTATTTAGACAAACATTCAATGTGTTACCCTAATACCACTTTGGGCGTGACCCCCACTCAAAATCCACTCTCCCATATGACACTAAACTGCAATCAAACGAAACTCCTAAAACCAAGGTATACACAAGGACTAGCATATAGAGTTCAATATGGTAGAAATACCCACTTGTCCAAACAAGACCTCACATGAGGTGCACTGACTGACAATTCTCTGACTAGAGACATGACCAACTACAGTCAACCACATAACAACATCCAACACTTGCAATCAAGGACATGATCAGATGCAAAACAATCACATGAAAATAGTCAATACTCGAGATCAAGGACACAACTAGTTATAAAATAACCATATGACAATATCCAACACTCACAATCAAGGACTTGTCATTTTTTTTAATCAAATGCGAATACAGAAAATTAAACACACATTGACATAAATCTGAAATGACAATCTTTTTCCATATCATTTAAAATACAAATTGATCAAGTTTTCTAATTGATCTAAATTTTCGAATACAATATTTGGACAAAATCACCATTACATAGTAATTTCAATACCAAAATTACAATTATATGATCGTACCTCCATTCCAATACATAAAAATAAAACATTAATAAATGTATTTTCTCATCTAAGATCCATATTTCATTAAAAGAAAATGTCATCAATTTTCTAACTATATTTATCCATCTTCAAATTCCCCTATTGACATATTATTTAATTTCATAAATTTCCAACTAATATATTGTTTAATTTCCAAGAATTAACAAAAAATTAATATTTATTTTCCAATTTTCAAATACTATATTATTTCCTTTCTAAAAATTCCCAGATAACATATATTATTTCATTTCCTAAGATTTTCCAAATAATATGTATATTATTTCATTTCTTTAAAATTTACTAAATAATATATATTATTTTCACTTTCTAGAATTTACCAAAAACATATGTTATTTTACTTTTAACGAGCTATATTTAAAAATATACAAATTTAATATCAATTTAAATATATTTTAAATTAAAATTAAAATATATATAACAAAAATAACTTAATAACCACGCTGTTTTACTGACCAAATTGTACAATGAAGAAGGTTTGGCGGTGGCTGCTACCAAATGGTAGCAGGCGCTACCCTTTGGCAGTGCTACTACCATATGGTAGTAGTTGCTACCATCCCACGTGGTGGGGTATACCCTGACACGTGGGGGGGGGGAGGAGGGGCTAAATTATATATATATATATATATATATATATATATATATATATATATATATATATATATATATATATATATATATATATATATATAACATAAAATAAATACCCAATTTCTGAGTACTCTCAGAAATTTTTCTGAGAACAAATTCTAGGAACATTTCTGAGAAATAAAAATAATGCTTTACAAATATTTCATTTATTTTTTATTATTTTAAAATAAAACACTAGTATGCCCCAAAACTCAGACTGGCAAAATTTTAAGCATTCTCCACTTCCAATCAACCAAGCACAAACATAGTTCTCAGTTAAAAACCTGAATTTGAATGCATTTATTAGGAATTTTAATATTTTATTGTGAACAACCAACCCCCAAATTTTGATTTTGAAATCAATTTGAGCAAGAGTCTGATTTGGAAGAGGGGAAAGGAAACAAAGAGGGTTTTAATTCTGAAATTTAACTAAACTCATGTCATTCCATAAATCTAAAAGACTATCAAACCAAACCACATACAGATTTCTTCCAAAACAAATCAATAAATTTCTTGAAAACAAAGAAAATTAACTAGAATCCTACCTCCATGTGCAATCCTGGAAGTGATTTGATGAAGAGCCCAATCTGCAAGTTCAAAAAAAATTTCTCCCACAAATGCCCAAAATTTTCCATTCCAAAAACAACTCTCCCCAAAAATATTTTTCAAAACCTAGGTTAAAAGGGAAATTTTTGACCAAAAGTCCATTTTTTGGTTGAAAATTATTTCCCAATGACTTAATATGCAAAAATTGTTTTTCTTGCCAAAATTGATTTTCTCAATTAAATTAAAACTAACATTTCTATTTCAGAACGCCAAAGACGGTAAGATATTAATTTTCCAATTTCTATTTAACCTTTCCTTTCAAAATGCATATACTTAATTAATTCATCATTTAAAAATAACCATTTAACCAAACTTGCTACAAACATGAATTTAGCAATCTGATTATTGATTAATCACACAAAGGGGTCCTATTTAATTTAGTCCATTTAATTTACGAATGCGTAAAAACATGATTAATTTAATTAAATACTTAGGATTTAATAATCAATTTTTACCACACGTACAACACGCAACCCAAGAAAACTAAACAAATACACAACCCGCATACCCAACCAAAGGAAAAACTTGACGGACGACTAATGATGCTCACTAGAGCACGACTAGGGTAAAACATAGGGTCTTACGACTACCTAATCCAATTCCTTTGGACCAATAGGGCACACTCAAACCTGCGAAACCAGGTGGAGACGAACCCCGTACCTATGCGGTATTGTACCTGCAATATCCTGCAACAATGAACCACACATGCATATATATATATTTCCTAAAAGTGTTAGCCCAGGGTTAATAACACGAATCAAAGAGAATGACTAATCATACATAATAATCGATGCAAAATCAACATTTACAGGTACACACATTAAGCATAATACCTAACTTTAACATTACAACATAGTAAATCAAGCATCCAAGAAAGCCACTTAAAAAGTCAACCAAGGTCAAACTGGTATTAAAAATCTCATTAGGGCAGGGGTACTACACCTCCCCCCTAGGTTCCAACTTACTCCTGGAAGTCATAAGGCTAGAAGGAAAACATGCAACACACATTAGCAATGAAACTTATTTAACAAATATCAAATTGCACATATGCATCTTGTCACTTGAATAAATGAAACATTATTGCTAAATCCTTTACGAATGCCATTATCCATTGGTAAGATACATCCAAACTCCTACATTTCTTATAACATTCTAGGAACTATCTATAATCATAGCAGTGAAAGAAGAATTTTCTTCCTTTCATCGCACTAAATTAATGCAGTAATTGAGGTAAACAACAATTACAACACTCATCCACTAAATACAACAAGAAAACATGTCGTTATGTTCAATTTCTTTTACCATTCCATTCTCTTCCTAATATTTTATCGCACAAAAATAGCTTCAAATTTCAAATTCTACAACCAAGATAACTTTCACAAAATAAGAGCAACATAAATAACACAATCGCTTACACTTGCCAGGCATATAAAAACCTATCTAATGACTATGCCCCAAAACATAGTGACCAAATAACACATTTTACTACAAGTTTACACATAAATATTCATCCACATAACTGGAATGTACAACTCAAAAGGCCACATGTGAGCATGTCTAATGCCCGGTCATAGATAACATGCACGATGAACATCTCTATGCCCGATCTGTTAACAAAATAACATGATCATAAATATCCAACATCTCACTCAAGGGCTTGATGGTGCTAGGGCACACACATAGTGGTGGTACCTTCCATACAAGACCCTCGTGACCATCCCTTGATGAGTAAGGTGGTTAGCCTCCAAGAGATAGTCACCACACATAGGTAGGTAGTGGATCCTAGCTGCATCACAACCTCACATACCCCCATCCTCAAGGTTCCCTACATCTACTTCCTCATATACACTCAGCCAAGACCATCTCATACGTCCTTGGAAAGGAATTCACATTTCAACACAATATCAGTATAAGAAAATAATAAGGATAAACCAGTTTAGCCACCAAAATACAGATGAATAAAGATAATAAATCATCAATTCCAACAGTAAGGCAAGAAAAATCCGGAATCGCAACACCAAATCAGGTAAGCAAAAGATCACAAGATCGTGGCTAAACCTTCAAAGTCAAAATAGAATAAATTGCTGGTCCACATAAGAAATAAATAAGAATATCATAATTGCACACAACATCACTATGTGACTAGAATCTATCCACCAACGAGGAAGGAGAGAACAATCATCTAGCTATCACAGTAGCTCATCATGTGGTGTAGCCTAGTCACACATCCACATGGCATGGCATCATGCACCTCAACATCACCCCGCATCATGTCATCACACGATATGGCTCTACTCTAAACAAGCTGGTAGGCAGAATGGTAATGCCTACTACATCACACATCGTGTCTCAACATGGCATGACAATACTCCAAGCAGAGAAGGAACACAATGTTTGCAAATGCACACTCCAATGGGAAATTGTAGGTGATTGAAGGTTTTGTCATTGATGGCAACCTTGCAATCATATGATACCGACAAGATAGGATACAAGCATCGGCAATGACAAACTCTACACTGGCACAGAATAACGGCAGTGAAAGGAAGGATACCAACACCTTGGCCGACATGAATTTTGTTTGAAATGTATTTTGTAATTAATTGTAAAATCATTGTAAGCCGACATGGCGAGTTGTAATATGACTCATATATGTATGAGATCATTTTGTAATAGGAAATATATGTAATAGGATGCGAGATAAGCAGACCTAATATGTGAATTATAGGTTAAGGGTTTATGTATGTAGCAGAGCTTAAACTGGTACTGGATCTAGCATAGCAGATGCTAATTTGAAGTAGTACAAGACATTGGATTAATATAATCCATTTTTGTAAGTCAATGTGACTTCTTTTGTAATTGAGCAGTGATCTTTAGGCACTTGGCCTTCCTGCATGTGCAGGCCCCTAATGTAAGAGTAATATTCCCTTATTGGCCAATAAGCGAATATTGTGGGTCACAAATCCCACCGAGGTTTTTCCCACACTGGGTTTCCTCATTAAAATACTGTGTTATGGTGTGCTTCTCATATGGTTGTTGTTATTCTTGTTTACTGCATTATTTCTGGTTTACCGGTACATAGTTTTAATATGCTTTTCATGTTTTAAGTCAAGTAAATTAATAAACCGATTAGATACTGATTCACCCCCCCCCCCCCCCCCCCTCTCAATATCTTTGGGAATCCTAACAATTGGTATCAGAGCTTGGTCCTATATTTTTAGAAGCCTAACAGCTTGAGGAAGATCTTGTCACCGGTAGAGATGGAAAACTTGAGAGAACAATTGAAAACATCTCTTTTAGACTATAATGTAGAAAAGGTGAAGAATATCAAACTTGAAGATGATCTAAAGGCTGCTCAGGATATCATTCAAGCACTTCAAGAAAATCTTACCATTGCAAGAAATAAGAGAAGAGAACTTTATGAAAAGATGCAGAATAAGAATGATGAAAAGGAAACTCTTAATGATCTGGTAAACAAGCTAAGACAAGAGGTCAGTACAACACAGAATGAGATGCAGGGAATGACTATGAGATTTTGTAAAGAAATTGAAGATAGAAAGAAGAATGAAGAACAACTGGCTAGAAGACTAAATGATGCTGAAAATGAAACCACAAGACTCAATCATGAAAATGATATGTTGAAGACAGATCTAATGCACACACAAAATGATAGAACTGAACTCATAAGATAGAAAGGAATCTTGGAGAGTGAACTGACTGCTACAAATCATCACAAGGAGAAATTCAAGAAAATTTCAGAAGAACTTGGTGACATGCTAAAGAATAAAAAACCTAATGGTGATACAAATGGCCTTGGCTTCGAAGTTGGTGAAAGCTCCAGTACTACAAACAATCATGATCATAACAAACCAGTAAGACAACCTACTGCTTACAAATTTAATGGCAAATGCTTTAACTGTAACAAATATGGTCATAGAGAAAATCAGTGTAGATCTAGAAATTATCAGAACACTAATACACCTACCGGTCAATGTTCTAAATGCAAAAAAGTTGGTCATAATTCAGAAAATTGCAAAATGAATGTGAGATGTTATATTTGTGGGAGATTTGGGCACTTATCTAATCAATGCAGAACACATACTGGAATAAGATATGGGAAAGCTATTTAGAAGAACAATGTGACTTGTTATGCTTGTAACACGATTGGACATATTGCTAAATTTTGTAGAAGCAAGTCCTCACCGACAAATAACAAAGGTCTTAGTTTGAAAGGTAAAGAAAAAGTTGAAGAAGTAAAGCAAGAATTCTCAAAACAATGGATCAGAAAGTCAGATCAGAATGTTGATGTGAATACTCCTCCACTGGCAGAATAGAGTAACACTCCACTGGTAGGAGACTCTTCATCTAACTGAAGAAAATTCTTTTGGGGGTTTAGCAACAAAATGAAAAACATGCTATTATTCCCTCGGTTGATGGTGAGAAGTTGAAATTACTTCTATACCGGCAGATGACTTAAGTTGTGACTTAACCGGCAAACATTAAATGTAGTAGTTGGCAAAAATAACATTATAAAGCAAGTGTTTTGGCTCCTTTTTCATTCACAGAGCATTCAAATCTTTGAGAGCGCAAAAATTCCTGAGCGAATGTACTCCAAGCAAAGAAGTGAAGAAATCCATCAAATCATTCATCCTTAAGGCAGATTGAGGTATTTATAGGTATGACATCTTCATCCACTCTTGAATTTATTGCAAACCCTATTGTTGTTGAAGTTGTTAAGTGACCTAGATCCATTTTTCAGCTAGTTCCCGAAATTGCTAAGAAAGATGATAGCATAGGTGCATTCTCTCAAATCCCTAAAGGAGTAGTATATGTTGAAGACCCTAGAATGTATATACATTGTCATATTGATGAACTAGGTGACGATGAAATCAAAAGTATGTATGAGACTATAATCTGTGATGAATCCGGAAATGTCAAACCTGAACATAAGATAGTAGAAACCCTAGGTTTCACTGAAATACTTAGCATCCCGAATTTCCTTAAGGATACCATAAGGATTGTGTTAAGCAGTAAAAGTTGTAACAAGGTTACCCTCCACCAGCAACAGACCTGACAAAACTAAGGTCTCAAATGACTTAGTGACAAACCTAACCAGTGCAACATTTGATAAGAGATCTCTAAGGGTAAACGATGTGAATGATACAAATATCAGATTTATCAGTATGATCTTAGGTTATAAGGCTACACATGCATATAGGTTAAACTCACTTTCTAGCCTATGTATTAAGAGTGCCTATGATATGGTAAATGATAATGCAAGAATAGACATATGTGAATGGCTCAAAGATGAATTGATAGACAATTTGGGTAAGATCAAAAGAGAAAAAAGGGGACATTCAGATTTGGAAACTTACTTGTTTATCTGATGCTATGCATAACCAAACAAGTACCTGGTATTGGTGCTAGAGATTTTGGATTTGATATACTGGTAGGAAAACAACTATCAGAACTATTGAACAATATGGGAGAGAACAGGGAGAAAAACATAAATGAGCATTTTCAAGCATTGAAGGCTCAAATGAAGACCAAAGTAAGACTATCACAAGCTATTGTGGATAAGTATCAAAAGGAAATTTGTTTTATGATCAAGAAAGATGAAATTTGGATGCAGGCAACTATCCCTAGAACCATTTGGGTAACTGAAATGGGCTACGAGATAGATGATAACATCATAGAAACTTATGCAAAAGCCCTCCTTGAAGCTCCTAAGGAACCGAAAGAGAAAGTATTTGGTAGTGCAGAAATAATTGAGAGCACTATACAATCAAGGAAAAGAGTTAAGAAGGTAGAAGCAACTGTTAGAAAAGGAACCCGACAGGAAAAGGAAATCAAGGAAGATGTGCTAAAACAAACTGGTATAACTGAAAGTGAGTTGGAAGCACTTCAACTGGAAACTCACCTTTCACTGGTTGGAAATTCTTCAGAAAGTGACATACCTGATGTATTCAAGAGAGTTGAGAGGAAAAGAAAACCTTCACCGACACCTTCTCCTACACCAAAAAGGACAAGACAGAAGCAACAGGCAGTAAGACCTCTGGCAAAGAAGATGACTCCTAAGAAGAAGGTGAAACAAACTATTGCCCCCATTGACAAACTTCTTAGCAAAATTACAGAGGATGGTAAGCTGAAGAACATCAATAAAATGTACAATACACTATCAGTTGATGATAAGGAAAGTATAGAGAACAATGTAATTCTACGCTTGGATATATACAAGAAATTTTTGATGCAAATTGTTGATGAAATTCCAAATGACTTGTATAGGAGATTAGAAGCTAGAAGATTATCTATTGTTGAACTAGATAAAAAGATTAAAATTGAAAAATTACTAGAAATGCATCCAGTTAACTCACCTGATGAAATAGACAAATTAATCAGTGAGTCTAATCGGATAGTATTCTCTACTGCTCACCGACATGTAGCATTAATGGCTGGAAGAGTAACTGAAGTATCTGAGGAAACAGCTAATGGATGGGATATTTTATTTGTGGAAAAAGGAAAAGAGGAAGAATTACTCAGACCTAAAACTATCAGAGTATATCAAAAGGACAAAGACAAGGGTAAAGGCAAGGTAGGTGGACCACCAAGTTTAAAAATAACTGACAATATGCCCCCACCTCCTTCAGATACTCCACTAGTAGACACTATTGCAAATCAACTAGCCACTGAGAGTATGGAGACTCCAGTAGAAGATACAAACCCTGAATCTAAAATTTTGTATACTATAAATGTTGTGGTTGATAGAGAGACCACTGAGGATAAGGAGAAAGATGTGACCACTGAGTCACCAACTGCAGAGGTTGAGTTAAACACAAAAAAACCTTCACAGGCAGAGCAACCGACAAAGGATACCACTAAGAAATCAGTAGATATAACAAACAAACCATCAGAAGAACTGGCTAAGGAAAGTTTAGAGGCACAAACTAAGGAACCGACAACTGAAAGCTCAAAGAAACCGTTTGAGACACAATTAGATAAACCTAAACCATTACAGGTTGAAGCATAGGTACAGACAGAGATAGTGCCACCCGACCAAACTGAAAAGCCTAAAACTTTGTTTGTGGAAATGTAAACTCAGACAAACCTACCAGAGGTTGAACAAAGCAAGGAAATAACTACAACCGGTAGCATGGCTATTGTAAAAATTGTTGGACACACATCTGGTACAACTATGATAGAATTTAGACCTACTAATGTAACAAAGGTCTTATTAGATTCAATAAAGAAGATCACAGAATGTAATGCACAAGCCTATAAGGCTATTGATGATACTATACAAATTCTTAAATTGATAGTACCAAAGTGCAGTGTTGAGAATAAAGATTCTTTAGGTCAACTAGAAACATTGTCTAAGTTTATCACCGGCAACCTAGTAACTGTTGATCAAATAAATGAGGATACATTTAAGGAGAGAATGATAAAAGAAAAAGAGAAATTATTTGAGGATATTGTAAAGAAAAACAAGGAAGAAATGGATACCCTTTTACCAGAACTTGGAGAAATAATCTATGACTTCAAGAAACTGTATAGGCATACTTGCAAAACAAATGTCTTAACAGAGGATCTTAACAAGGAGATCAGCAAAGCTCAAGAGAAGATAAATAATATTGCTGACAATTTGATTGGAACATCAGATTCATTTTTGGAATTAGAAAAGAAAATTGCAGAGCAAGAAGAGAAAATCAAGAAATTGGAGAAAGACAAACATGGAATAAAGGATAGGGCAAATGACTTAAAATGTAGACTTAGTCCAAGACAAGAGTCTCTTAATTCTTTGAGAAAATAAATATCTAAGGCTATGGTTCCTGGACTAAAGACACCGGAAGAGAAAATGCACATACTTTACTGGTATAGTGCAGAGAACACAAGAGGCAATAAAAGAATGCAAAACATTCAGCAATGGCATAAATTTAGTTTTGACAGATATCTTTCAGATTGTAACCCACAGGTTACAAGAATCCAAGCAGGACTCCACTGACAATGAATGACAACCTTTTTCATTGATGTAAAAGGGGGAGTAGTGGGATGAGAAAAATGGTCAGAAGGAAGGGACTTCATCTGCTCAAGGGGAGCATACAGTTTTGAGCAGACTATTTTTGGATATCATTTTGGACACCTTTTTTGATTTTTCTCATGAGTGTTGCCATCAATGCCAAAGGGGGAGATTGTTGGCAAATGCACACTCCAATGAGAAATTGTAGGTGATTGAAGGTTTTTTCATTGATCGCAACCTTGCAATCATATGATACCAGCACCAGCAACGACAAACTCTACACCGGCATAGAACACCGACAGTGAAAGGAAGGATATCGACAACTTGGTCGACAGGAATTTTGTTTGAAATGTATTTTGTAATTAATTGTAAAATCATTGTAAGCCAACATGGCAAGTTTTAATATGACTCATATATGTATGAGATCATTTTGTAATAGGAAATATATGTAATAGGAGGTGAGATAAGCAGACCTAATATGTGAATTATAGGTTAAGGGTTTATGTATGTAGTAGAGCTTAAATTGGTACTGGATCTGGCATAGTAGATGCTAATTTGAAGCAGTACAAGACATTGGATTAATAAAATCCATTTTTGTAAGTCAGTGTGACTTCTTTTGTAATTGAGCAGTGAGCTCTAGGCACTTGGCCTTCTTGCATGTTTAGGCCCCTATTGTAAGAGTAATATTCCCTTATTGGCCAGTAAGCGAATATTGTGGGTCACAAATCCCACCGAGGTTTTTCCCACACCGGGTTTCCTCATTAAAATATGGTGTTATGGTGTGCTTCTCATGTGGTTGTTGTTATTCTTGTTTACTGCATTATTTCTGGTTTACCGATACATAGTTTTAATATGTTTTTCATGTTTTAAGTCAGGTAAATTAATAAACCGGTTAGATACTGAATCACCCCCCTCTCAGTATCTTTGGGAATCCTAACACATAATGGATGTATCCTGCATGGAAGTGTACCTCATGAAAATAGGCACACACAGGTCACACCCCGCATAGCAATGTACCTCTCAGGATAATCATCATAAGCCAGAGGTATACATGGCTAGGGTCCACCCACATGTCTACCAACGCATCCCAACTGGAAGCTCATGTGGAAATAACATACCTTTCATGAAGACAAGGCAAAATATCCTCCCAGATACACCATCACTATGCTCAAGAACGAGCATTAATATGCTCAAATAAAAGAGGGGAATAGGCTGGCACACATAAACCTTATTAATTGGTTCATCAAAAAGGGAAAGTATTGAGTACACCTTTAATATAGTTTCATTTTATAACTATATGTTCCCTCAAAATAGAGAAGCTAAATTCACTTCGTGCTGACATTACTCATATGTCTATCCATACTATTTGAGGAATGGTGACTTCTAATACTACCGCTTTACATACTGAATTACCAACAACCCGCGGGTTGGCACTCAGTAGGGTAACAAATAAGCAACATCATATAAACAATATGGTTTCCCCATACTCATAAGCAAACATACTTCCATGGTTGATTACTTCACCATCCCATGGGCACATATAGCAAGCACTAGTTTCTCACAATACACAATGAAAGCACCAATACTGGTTTATTCACATTTACGGGGAGTACTTTTTAGTAACACTATCATCTACTCAAGGAAGTTCTTAATTATGCTTCCCACATGAATAACTGAATATAATTTATTTCTAGATACAAGTACTATAATTATTTACGATTCAAATTAAATAAGGAAATAACGTCATTCCTATATCTTTCACTAATACCACTCAGCATTCATATTCTCATTACTAACCATGCAAATTTTCTTTCCGAAGCTTAGGACTTCCATCTTTCAATATGAAGCTAAAATGCAAAAATACAATTTCATATGTTTTATATACATTCTATTTAAATCAATGCATTCTTTAATAGCATTTCTAAAAATCTTATAATCTAGGTAGGGAGAAGGGAAAGAGAGTTTTATAGTCAACCCATTTCATACATATGCACAAAATCAACAAGATTACACAAACATGCTTAAATTTCTCACTATATGCCCATCCTCTTTATTATACAGTTTTTATTTCACTACCATCTAAGAAGAATGCCAATTGGCCTATCAGGACATTTCCAAATACTATGGTTGCAAATGAATGTCCTAATTTTCCAAAAAAAATTTGAAATCAAGACAGACAATCTTTTCGTTTATGCAAGACCTCTTGCGAACACTTACTACTCTTAATTAATACGACATATATCATAATCTGCAACTTTTCATCAAAAATCAAAGTACGATAAGAAGGTGAAAGAGGAGTTATCAACTAAATATTACATAATAATGCATGCACATCAAACATGCTTTTCATTTGTACTTTCCATTCATACTAAGTCAATTATATATATCCAAAAGCAAGTTCAATATAGCATTGTTCAAATAGGTCCTTAGTTGAGTCGGTATTATGAAACACATAATGAAATCCTTCATGAAAACACATCGTTACACTCCTAGCCACTATAACATGATCCTTTTCATACGTCTTTTACAAACAAGACAATTTCACATAACAATTGTTCATACATAATCGCACATTACCTAAGATAGAAATTCCATTATGTTACTCCTACAACAGACATGGAGAATTCTTTTATGAAAACATACAATTTCCTCCCAATAACCATCATGATTTTTTAAACCATAGCCCTCTTATTATCTAAATGCACAGTAGAAACATTAGGCTCACACAAGAGTTCAAGAAGTCACAACCATTCTCTTTCAATTAGAAAACTTACACAAGTGATAATTACATATATAACAAACATTTTAATTTCTAGAGAGAAAGAGGGGGAAGGTTGATATACATTCAATTCGCTACATCATAAGCACTAAACATCTATCGTACAAGTCCTTCAAGTTCACAACACTAAGCTAGATCATAATCATAATACAAGTACATTTCATACTTCCAGATTCAAGACAAGCATTGACCAACCCAATGGGTTAGTCTAAAGAGTACAACAATCAAAAGGGAGGTACATACGACTCTCTCTCCAATAAGAGTAATCATAGACCGAGATATCTAATAAGAAAACAAAGCACATATAATCACTCAAAAGCACCAACATCAAGAAGGGTGAAAGCAAGGTGTGAACACACAATTAATATTTGATCGAAAGAATATGCAAAAAGAACAGAGCACGAGTCCTTAAGATCTTCAAGATCCTATGCCTCAATCACATGCATACAATTGGATAATAAGTATACAATGTAAGGTCTATACACCTCACTCCAACTAAGGGCACAAGCGACACTAGAGATCCCAGTGTTTGCAAACCTATCTCTAATACCAAATGTAATGCCCTGTTAGGAAACACCGAAGGGATAAAACTAAATCACAAGAATAGAGTGCAACTATTTTTTTTTAAAGTTAAAACAAAATAATGATATATTGAGTTAACATTAAGTTTATACTACACAACGAAAGACTTAACTAACACCTAAATGGTTTCCCAACATGATTACTTGATTCAACACTAACTCAACTCACACTAATTAATCCAATTAAGTTGATTAACTTGATGACATGATTATACTTAAACAATGGTTAAATTCATTCGGTAGGTTAAAAATATAGATAACATGATTAAGTTCATCCATTACAATTTAACCATACATTACATCCAATCTTACATTAAAACATATGTTATGCATCTAATTTCCATACATACTTTAATTGCATTAAAATCTAATGAATACTTTCCATTATGCTAACCTACATTCTTCATGATCCATATACTACATTTAATAACTTCATGCATACATTTAAGATTAATATCATCTAATCGACATTTTACATTTTAACCATAAGGCCATCCATACATGCAAAATAAAAAGGAATCAAATGAACACAAACACCACATAACACCCAAAATGATATTGGAGTTCACCCCTAATGGGCTACATCTCTGGGTCTGCTCAACTGCAAGACCCCTCTAATAAAATAATAGGGTGAAGAATACATAAGGTTCACATCAATTACGTCCTGCCATCAAGGCGTACAACAACAAATATAATACATTCGACCACATCGGTCCAATAGATACATGAATGATCTTGGAAGAAGGAAAATGATCCATCTGAAACATGATAAGATGCAAATACAAAAGAACAACTAGAGCACCCATGAAACTAAGCCCTCACAACCCATCATAAGAAACCCATGGTCTAACATGAATAACAGGTACTCTCAAAGGCATAAACAACCATATATGACTCCACAATAGTACTTCTAGCAAAGACAACACCAACTCCACACTAGTGAACATAAGGGAGGAATGTCATCACATAAATTGGCAAGGTTACCTTGGCAAGTCTCCATAGGTCCCGACCCCATCTACTGGGTTACCCTGACAACCTTTCCTGAACCTTCGGCCCATCCAAGTCTCATGTGGACACAACATAGCCTTTCGTGAAGACAATGTTGTTGGTTTGCCATTTCAAGCCTTCTCACTGCATTCCTAGTCTCTACTAGCACTCATCCCATGCGTGAGGCATAATTATCTTACTTAGTGTTTTATCTACTAAATGTTGGCATTCTACACTCTTATGAGAATAGTTCATGAAAATGGTTGAGTTGTCATTGATGGCAAACTGATTGAGAAATTGATAGGCAACCGACTGACATTCACCAACATCAAGATTTCTACATACACCGGCAAACACCGGCACCGACAGACACTTACACCGGCATTCAGATTACATCGGCAACAATATACCGACACTCAAGCTGACATGGAAATATCTTTTATTTTAATATAATTATCTTTTTGTAAGACGACTTGGTATATTGTAAAAGAGTCATATTTGTAAGAAGTCTTGTAGGTCATTTTGGAAGTGATGTATGTGATGAAAGAGGAATGATATGATGCAAAATTGATAAAAGAATTTTGTATAAGGACAACAAGGTTTTGGTTATAGACTGAGCTTAAATCAGTATTGAACCTGGCATAGTTGATGCTAATTTGAGCAACACATTGTATTGGATTTATTCATCAATTTGTAAGTCAGTGAGACTTCTATTTTGTAGTTGAGTAGTGAGCTCTAGGCTGTTAGCCCTCCTGCATGTGCAGGCCCCTCATGTAAGTAATATTTATTCATTGGCCAGTGAGTGAATATTGTGGGTCACAAATCCCACTGAGGTTTTTCCCACACCGGGTTTCCTCATTAAATATCTTGTGTTATGGTGTGTTCTCTATGTTGTCTCTGTTATTCTTATTTTCTGCATTAATTCTTATTTATCGGTACACTATTTTGTGATGCAAAGTTTTAAATAAGTATAAATATTTTGTTAACCGGTTAGACACTGATTCACCCCCCCTCTTAGTGTCTTTGGGATTGTCATTGATTCTAACAATTGGTATCAGAGCTTGGTCCTCCATTTTCAAAAGCCTAACAGCTTGAGGAAGATTCTGACACCGATCCAAATGGAGAACTTAAGAAAACAATTGGAAGGATCTCTTGAAGATTTTGATGCAGAGAAATTGAAGAATATCAAACTTGAATATGATCTAAGGACTGCACAAGAATTCATTAAATGACTTCAGGAGAACTTTGCTATAGCACAAAATAAAATAAAAGAACTTCATGAGAAGATGCATAAAGATGATGATGAAAAAGAAACTCTTAGAGAACTTGCAAACAAGTTGAGACAAGAAAACAATAATATGAAGAATGAAATGCAAGATATGACTATGAGGTTATGTAAAGATATTGAAGACAGGAAGAAGAATGAAGAAGACTTGACTAGAAGACTTAATGATGCTGGAAATGAAAATCTTAGACTTAGTCATGAAAATGATATGTTGAAGACAAATCTGATTCACATGCAACATGATAAAACTGAGCTTATGAGACAAATGGGAATTCTGGAAAATGAGTTGGCTACTACAAACAAACACAAAGACTAATTCAAGAAAAGTTCAGAGGATCATGATGACATGCTGAAGAGTCAGAAGCCTAATGGAGATACTAATGGACTTGGATTTGAGATTGGTGAAAGTTGTAGTACTACAAATAATCATGATCACAGTAAACCAGTAAGACAACCTAATGCTTATAAGTTTAATGGGAAATGATTTAACTGTAACAAGTATGGCATAGAGAAAATCAATGTAGACTTAGAAATAATCAAAATATTAATGCACCCACTAGTCAATGTTCCAAATGCAACAAAATTGGTCATAATTCAGAAAATTACAGAATGAATGTGAAATGCTATGTTTGTGGAAGATTTGGGCACTTATCTAATCAATGCAAAACACAAACCGACCTAGGATATGGAAAGGCTATTTAGAGGAATAATGTAACTTTTTATGCTTGTAACAAGATTGGACATATTGCAAAATTTTGTAGAAGAAAGACTTCATCGTCTAACAATAAAGGATCCAGTTTGAAAGGCAAAGAAAAGGTAGATGAAGTAAAGCAAGAATTTTCAAAACAATGGATTAAGAAGAGAGATCATAAAGTTGATGAAACTATCTCTGCACTGGTGGAACAGAGTAATTCTCCATCGGTAGGAGATTCTTCATCCAACTGAGAAGTAAACCTTTGGGGATATTGCAGCAAGTTAAAAATCATGCATATTACCCTCGATTGATGGTGAGAAGATGAATTTCTTCTTTACTGGCAAATGTGTTAAGTTTTCACTTAATCGGTGAGCATTTAATGTGGTTGGTGGAAGATGTGTCATTATAAATCATTGGATTTCCCTCATTTTCAACTCACCAAACATTCAAATTATCAGAGAGCGCGAAAACTGAACAAAGGCATTCAAGGTGAAGGTGCGAAGTGATTTCTTCAGATATTTAGAATATTTTCAGGCAGTAAAAGTTATTTTTCAATGGCCTCTTCTTTTGTTCCCGAGTTTATTGCAAACCCTACCATTATTGAGAACATTAAGAGACCCAGGCCTGTGTTTAAGATAATTCCCGAAATCTCTAAACAAGATGACTCTGTTGGGGCATTTTCAAAAATTCCTAAAGGTGTAGCATTTGCTGAAGACCCTAGGATTTACATACAT
The DNA here is from genome assembly GCF_030272615.1 of Cryptomeria japonica. Classification (NCBI taxonomy): domain Eukaryota; kingdom Viridiplantae; phylum Streptophyta; class Pinopsida; order Cupressales; family Cupressaceae; genus Cryptomeria; species Cryptomeria japonica. The sequence goes on along the minus strand of NC_081405.1, from coordinate 319,143,200 downwards.
TGCAATATAGATGATCTAGGATCTGAGGATTTGAAGAAAATGTATGATGAGGTTATAATTTATGAGAAAGGAGTTATTAAAACGAATCACAAGATTGTGGAAACCTTAGGTTTTGTTGATATTTTGAACTTCCCTATATTCCCTAAGGAGATCGTCAGACTTGTGTTAAATAGAGTTCATGGAGAGTTCATATGGCTGGAATCAATTTGCAAAATTACCAAAGAAGCAATTAGGGCAGTTACAGGTTTACCCTCATCCGGTAGTAGACTTGATAAGACAAACAAGATTCCCAACATAATGATGACAAGCTTAACCGGAGCAACATCCGATAGTAGATCACTTAGAGTAAATGATATTAAGGATGCAAATGTGAGATTTGTAAGTATGGTGCTAGGATACAAGACCACTCTTGCAAACAGGCTAAATTTTGTTTCTAGTCTCTGTATACACAATGCTTATGATATGGTAAACAACAATGCAATGATTGATGTTTGTGAATGGTTGAAAGATGAGCTTATTGATAACTTGAAAATATTAAAGGAGACAAGAAAGGCACATTCAGTTTTGGAAATCTGTTGGTATGTTTGATGGTGTACTTTGTTAAGGAAATACCTGGTATTGGTCATAAGGACTTTGCATATGACATCCTGGTAGGTAAGAAAATTCTGGAAGCTTTCGCCAATATGGGATCAGACTGTGAGAATAACAAAACTGAATATTTCAAGACTGTCAAAGCTAAGATGAGAGCTAGAGAAAGGTTACCACAGAGTATACTACATAAATATGACAAAGAAATTTGTTTTGTTATCAAAAGAGATGAGACATGGATGGAGGTAGTACTCCCTAGGACTATCTGGGTCACCAAGATGGGATATGAAGTAGATCTTACTATTCTGGAGACATATGCTAAAGCTTTAATGGATGCACCGAGAGAACCATCAGAAAAATTCTTTGGTAGTGTTGAGACCATTGAGAGATGTAAATCTGTTGAAGAAAAGAAAGAAGAGAGAAAAATACATAAGAGATACTTCTAAGAAGGTAAGTGACTTAAAAGAAAATGTCATGAACTTAAGCGGTATAACAGCCAGTGAGCTTGAAGGATTACAACTGGAAGAACATGTGTCACCGGTTAGGACATCTTCTGGAATTGACAGTGATAAGGAAACAAAATTTAAAAGAGTTGAAAGGAGGAAGAGAAAACCTTCACCGGTACCATCTCCTTTACCTAAGAGAACAAGGACCTTGAGAAAGAAACAATAGGCAGTAAGGGGACCACCCAAGAAACTAACACCAAAGAAGAAACAATAGTCGGTTACCCCTTATTTGAATGATTTGTTGAATGAAATAACTGAAGATGACAATTTGGCTAGTGTGCACAAATTGTATAACACATTTAATGATTCTGATAGGCAGAGTATTGAGAATAGCATTATTTTACACTTAGACATATATAAGAAGGTTTTGATTGAAGTTGTGGATGATCTACCGAATGATCTTTGTAGAAGATTGGAACCAAAAAGGATAGCAGTAATGGAGCTAGATAAGAAACTAAAAATTGAAAAACTTCTAGTTGTACATCCTGTTAATTCAAGAGAATAAATTGATGAATTGATATCTGAAGCAAACCGGTTCGTTTTTGCCAGTGGGGATTGGCAAGTGAGCTTGATGGTAGGAAGAGTGAAAGAGATTGCATATGAGACTACAGATAATTGGGATATATTTTTTGTGGAGAAAGAAAAACAAGAGGAAATGAACAAACCTAAAAAGACATTCAAAGTGTATTAGAAAGACAAGGACAAGGGCAAAGGAAAAATTGATGGAGTTCCAAACATTAAGATTACTAACAATCTACCACCACCACCTTTGGATACTACACTGGTACACTTAGAAGATCCACCAGTTATTAACACTGAAGGTATTACATATGATGATACTAATCTTGAATCAGAGATACTCTTTACAATGAATGTGGATACTCAAAAGGTAAATATTGTTGTGGATAAAGATAATTCAGAGGTTAAAGTAGACATTGTTGATAATGAAAATATTTTAGAGGAACCGACACAAACAATTGACTCTCAAGAAGCTGAGATCCCAACCCAAACAGAGCAACCGTCAGAAACTGAAAAACCCACTGAAGATAAAGGTACTTGCACATGGCCACCGAAGACAGAGATACTGGCAGTTGAACTTTCTGAGAAACAAATTGAGGCAGAGGTACACACAAAAACAATGAAACTGGAAATCACAGAGACATTAAAATAGTCTGAGAAACCTTTGTAGGTTGAGATGCAAACCCAGACTAATCCACTGGAGGAAAATGAAAGCAAAATGGATACACCTGATGGAACCAAAAGAAGTAATAAAGATAATTGGTCAGACATCTGACACATCTATAGGTGAATTCAGACCTACCAATGTTACTAAGGTACTTTTGGATTCAATCAAGAAGATAACAGATTGTAATGCATTAGCCTACAAGGCAATTGATAACACTTTGCCAGTTCTTAAGTTGATTGTACCAAATTGTAACATAGATCATATTAAGGATTCTTTAGGAAAATTGGACACATTGTCCAAATTTATTGCTGATAATGTAATAACTATTGACAAGGTGAATGAGGACACAATTAAGGAGAGAGTTGAAAAAGAGAAACAAATTCTTTGAAGACACTATAAAGAAGTGTACAAAACACTTGAATACATTATTACCAGTACTTAACTCTACAATTTTGGAGTACAAGGAGCTATATAGGGAAACATGCAAATCTCACCTTTTGACAGAGGACATAGATAAGGAGATCAGTAAGACACATAAAGAAATTGATGACATAGCTAATAATATAATTGGTTCATCCGAACATATATCAGTTATTGAGTAGAAAATGGAAGGTTTTGAGGAGAAATTAGAGAAAATTGAGAAAGAGAAGGCAAGGATAAGGTCAAATGCCCAGGAACTTAAAGATAAACTTGGTCCTAAGTTGGACGATCTTATCTCTCTGAGAATTGAAATCTCTAAGGCATTACTTCAAGGAGAGCGATCATCGGAAGAACACATGCACTATCTCACTGACACAATCCAATAGATTGAGGCAACTTTGAATGATAGAAAAAGGTTTATGCAGAATCTGAATTTAATTTTGGTAGATATTTTTTCAGATTGTAACCAATCGGTTACAAACCTTGAGGTGAAATTCTTACACTTGTTTGACTATTTTTGACAATCTTTGTCATTGATGTCAAAGGGGGAGTAGTGGAAGGAGAAAAATGCTTATACAGAGGAGATCACTTGCTCAAGGGGAGCACATCTTTTTGGATATCAAATTTTGGATAATAGTTTTTGATTTTTCTCATGAGTGCTGCCATCAATGCCAAAGGGGGAGATTGTTGGCATTCTACACTCTTATGAGAATGGTTTATGAGAATGGTTGTGTTGTCATTGATGGCAAATTGATTGACAAACTGATACGCAACTGACTGGCATTCACTGGCATTAAGATTTCTACATACACCAGCAAGCACCGACACCGACAGACACTTACATTGGCATTCAGATTACATCGGCAACAGTATACCGACACTCAAGGCGAAATGGAAATATCTTTTATTGTAATATAATTATCTTTTTGTAAGCCGACTTGGTATATTGTAAAAGACTCATATATGTATGCAGTCTTGTAGGTCATTTTGGAAGTGATGTATGTGATGAAAGAGGAATGATATGATGCAAAATTGATAAAAGAATTTTGTATAAGGACAACAAGGTTTTGGTTATTGACTGAGCTTAAACCGGTACTGAACCTGACATAGTTGATGTTGATTTGAATAGTACATTGGTTTGGATGTAATCATTCATTTTGTAATTCAGTGAGACTTCTATTTTGTAGTTGAGCAGTGAGCTCTAGGCTGTTAGCCTTCTTGCATGTGCAGGCCCCTCATGTAAGTAATATTTATTCATTGCATAGTGAGTGAATATTGTGGGTCACAAATCCCACCGAGGTTTTTCCCACACTGGGTTTCCTCGTTAAATATCTTGTGTTATGGTGTATTCTCTATGCTGTCTTTGTTATTCTTATTTGCTCCATTAATTCTTATTTACCGGTACACTGTTTTGAGATGCAAAGTTTTAAATAAGTATAAATATTATGTTAACCGGTTAGACACTGATTCACCCCTCCTCTCAGTGTCTTTGGGACTATCATTAATTCTAACACTAAACTGTTAGAGTATTCTAGTCTTTACTTGATTAATTAAACAACATTTGTTTAATTATTTAAGTTCCCTTTATCTCTTTTACACTTAAGCTAACTTTAGGTGCATAATAATTAATTCTTTTATTAATTATTATGTGCAAGCCTAGGTTTTATTTTTTAGGATTTCTTGACCTATTAGAGGTTTATTATTTTCATTGTATTGTAAGGATTATCACATTACACATTTTGTGAATATTGAGCTCTCATCTTTTTGAGCATATTTTATGTGTATTTGTTTTATCTGTTATTTGCTTCCTTGCTTCTCCTTGTAACAGGTTATTCAGCTTGCAGAGATCATTTGGGCTCCTGTGGTGTTGTGTTTCTCAACTCTCACATGGTATCAGAGCTCCAGATTTGCAGCTATCTATTCTTGTTTTGAGAATTTTTTGCATTGGAAGCAAATCTGGGGCTTTTCAAGAAGTTTGTTTTAAGCACTTAGGGAGAGGCCTTTTTTCTGAGCACTTTGGGCCTAAACGAACCTCACCATCATGCTTAGAAGGCCCAAAAACCCCTATGGTAATATAAAACTTGACCATTTTTTACTCCTGAGCCTCTGGGTGATTTTGGGACTTGTTCTTTAGATCTGTATGTTTGGGGGTTTGTGCAGTTGTTTTTTTCTATTTCTGGGGGTAGCTAATTTTTTGGTACATTTTGGTGCCAAAAGAACCTCACAGTTGGATTTAGAAGGTTGATTCCGTGAATTTTGATATATAATTTGCCTATTTTCGATGATAGGGGTATCTGGAGCATGATTTTTTTATTGACACATTTTTTTTAGGCACATAAATGCGTACGACTGTACCTACAAATGCATCAGAAAATTTTCGTCAAAAAAAAAAATTATCCTTTTTATGCCATAAAAGGGTTTTTTTTTTTTAATATTTTGGCCGTAACTTGGTCATACGGAGGCATTTTTCGATAAATCTTACACGTCGGAAAGCTCTTTCCGAGCTCTATCCAGATATGGAGGTTTGAACTTTTGATTTTGCTTTTTTGATAGCGTGTTTTTCTGTCAAAGGTAGAGGTTCCTTTTTGCATTCCAGGAGACATAAAATGAGCATCCGAACTCCGTTTTTTGAAAACTTTATATTTATGGAAAGCTTGTTCTGTGTACTTTCCAGCTATATGGGTTTTATTTCTAGATTTTGCTCCAAAGATATTTTATTTGGTTTTTTTATTTTCAGCACTCTTGTGGATATCTTGGTTGTTTCAGGTCCTAAGATCTCTTCTCTGAGTAGGATATCTTAATTTTGGTTTTTCTTTCTATTTCCAGTCTTATTATTATTGTTGTTGTATTTCATTTATGCAAACGCACTGAGATAAAGTGTCATCATGCATTGTTTACTTGGGATCTTGCACATCTTGTGCCTTATTGTACATGCACTACTTATAAAGTGCCATGGGGGGGTTGATGTTTGCATTTTGTTTGCCATCCACCTTTGTCCAGTGAGTGTGATGTGTGTCAAGTGAGTGTTCCTTCCATGACACTATGTACTTTCTCAGCACCTTTGATGTTCCTGGTTCTTTGTCATGCAGCTCTTGTTGGCCGTTCTATTGAGTGTACGTGTCCCTCTCCCTCTTCAGCATTATGGGGAGGTTTGTCCTGTTGGTTCTAATGCTTCTATGGTTTGATTGATCATCTCTTCAAAATTTGGAGTCTCATGCCATCTATATCTTCAAGTTCAGTTGTTTGCCCTTGTTTGCCATCTGATTCAAGTAGTATCATTTGAGGGCACTCATGCAGATTACAGTCTTCTCTACCTGGTCATGTTCTATTTCAGTGGAGGTTCTTCAGATCAGCAGCTACTCTTTGATAGTGTTTGCAGGTTCTTCATGCTTCAGTGATTCTTCTGATCTTCTCTTGTTCCTATCTTTTTGGAATATTCTTGTTTGGAGGCTTTTTCAGTCCTTCTTCTTTCCTTTTCCATCTTTGTTTGGAGTAGAACTTTTTTCCCACGTGGTTTTCTCTATTTCTCCAGTTCATAGAGATTTGGTTGTATATGGGTACCTGATCAGGCCTTATTGCAGGGACCCATCTTTCTTGCTTTTAGTAGCCATTCTAGGTTTTAGCTTCTCCCTAAGTCTAGCTTAAAGGGGGGGTGTTAGAGTATTCGGGTCTTTACTTGATTAATTAAACAATATTTGTTTAATTATTTAAGTTCCTTTTATCTCTTTTACACTTAAGATAACTTTAGGTGCATAATAGTTAATTCTTTTATTAATTATTATGTGCAAGCCTAGGTTTTCCTTTTTAGGGTTTCTTGACCTATTAGAGGTTTATTCTTTTCATTATATTGTAAGGATTATCACATTACACATTTTGTCAATATTGAGCTCTCATCTTTTTGAGCATATTTTCTATGTATTTGTTTTATCTGTTATTTGCTTCGTTTCTTCTCCTTGTAATAGGTTATTCAGCTTGCAGAGATCATTTGGGCTCCTGTGGTGTTGTGTTTCTCAACTCTCACATAAACTTCCTAATAAACTATTAAGTTATCACTTATTTAGACACACTTTTGATGGGTTACCCTGCTACCACCTTGGGCGCTACCTCCCACTCGAAAGCCACTCTCCCATGTGACACTAAACCACAATCAAATGAAACTCCTAAAACCAAGGTATACACAAGGACTAGCATACAGAGTTCAATATGGTAGAAATACCCACTTGGCCAAACAAGACCTCACATGAGGTGCACTAATTGATGATTCTCTGACTAGAGACATGACCAACTACAGTCAACCACATAACAACATCCAACACTTGCAATCAAGGACATGACCAGATGCAAAACAATCACATGAAAATAGTCCATACTTGAGATCAAGGACACAACCAGTTACAAAACAACCATATGACAACATCCAATGCTCACAATCAAGGACTTGCCATTTTTCTTTTTCAAATGTGAATACAGAAAATTAAACACACATTGACATAAATCTGAAATGATAATCTTTTTCCATATCATTTAAAATACAAATCGATCAAGTTTTCTAATTGATCTAAATTTTCAAATACAATAATTGGGCAAAATCACCATTACATAATAATTTCAATACCAAAATTACAATTATATGATCGTACCTCCATTCCAATACATAAAAATAAAACATTAATAAATGTATTTTCTCATCTAAGATCCACATTTCATCAAAAGAAAATGTCATCAATTTTCTAACTATATTTATCCATCTTCAAATTTCCCTATTAACATATTATTTAATTAAAAAAATTTCCAACTAATATATTGTTTAATTTCCAAGAATTAACAAATAATTAATATTTTTTTTCCAATTTTCAAATACTATATTATTTCCTTTCTAAAAATTCCCAGATAACATATATTATTTCATTTCCTAAGATTTTCCAAATAATATGTATATTATTTCATTTCTTTAAAATTTACTAAATAACATATATTATTTTCACTTTCTAGAATTTATCAAAAACATATGTTATTTTACTTTTAACGAGCTATATTGAAAAATATACAAATTTAATATCAATTTAAATATATTTTCAATTAAAATTTATATATATATATATATATATATATATATAACTTAATAACAACGTTGTTTTACGGACCAAATTCTACATCGAAGAAGGTTTGGGTTTGGCTGTGGCTGCTACCAAATGGTAGCACTGCTACCAGATGGTAGCGCTGCTACCCTATGGTAGCAAAAGCTACCATCCCACGTGGTGGGGTATACCCTACCACATGAGGGGGGGGTAAATTATATATATATATATTTTAAATTTATAAACATAAAACAAATATCCAATTTCACTCTCAGAAATTTTTCTGAAACCAATTTTTGGGAACATTTTCCAGAAATAAAAATAATGATTTACATATATATTTTGTCATGCTCTGTGAAGTGTACCTGTATCTGCAAACACAATGCACTCAATAAATCATTACAAGCAATGGTTAGTGAATTAAATCAAGAAAGACAAAACCATAGCTAAGCGATCTATCGCCTCCTAGTAAATGCGAGTATGAATTTTGCTCTTAGATCTTGGCATGCAAACTCCAGTGACTTGACTACACTTAAATGGAGGATTTAAATAATGAAGATGCATGATCTAGCAATGATAGCATGATTAAGCTACATGATTTTATGATAATTCTAGAAAATAAGCTAGAATGAGGATGCAATTAAGCTAAGATTGAACATGATAACAATGATTGAAATGATAAACTAGAAGCTAGATGCCTATAGTAACAATACTTGAATGCAAATGAGACGAATAAAATGATATGAAATTGGGACCCTTTGTGCTCCAAAATGAGGTCTATTTATAGGATTTCCCAAGGCTAGGGATGATGTGGCATGAATCAACGGTCGAGATTTGATCTGAAGATATCAATGGTTAAATTGGAGGAGGTTGACAAAGGGGTTGGACTAAAGGGAACATCTGTCATCTCTATGGTGACAAGTGTCAAGAAGCTTCTAGAAGAGGTTAGATGAAAGGGAATACTTAGTGACAAGTGTCACAAAGCTTCTAGAAGAGGTTGGATGAAAGGTGACATGGGTAAATGGAATGGGTTAGGTTTAGAAGGGGTTAGGTTAGGTGGTTAAAAGTTAGGAGAATTTGAATTTAAAAATTCAAATAATAGGAAAAGGCTAATTAATTTCAACAACTCATGAATTTGATTTGTTTTAATTAATTATGGGATTTAGAAGAAATAATTTTTGATGATTTTGATTTGTCTGATTATGTATACACTTGTGATGATGCTTTGATGAAATGCAAGCTAAAATGCAAATGAAATGCAATGCGATGCAAAGCTATGACCGGACTAGTCACTGGATTATTTTGCATTTTTGTCATCATTGAGCTTTTGAAATGTGGGAAATAAGTGCAAACATCGATGGTATAATTAAACCATGATGACCTGAGCACTATTTTCCTGGAATTTGATATAACAAGTTAACACAAGCATCGAGGTATAATTGAACCGAGATGACCTGAGTGTTGCTTGCGTAAAATAGGTAGTATTAATCATTTCAATATGCAAATTGGAAATGTCTTCAATGATATTCTGATGATAATGTCCCGAGACAAATTTGCACATATTAATGATTAATTTTCAGACAACAGACAAGAAAAATATCATGTTTCTTCCTTGTTCCTCTAGTCCAAGAGATCCTGGAGTCACTCGGAAATCATGATAGCGAAAAGCAATTATAGAAAAGTTGAACAATCATGTTAAAATCATTATCTAAAAGATATCATCCACTGAAAAGTGTGTGATGTGCTTAGATTGACTTCGTGATAGCTTGATAGTTGATAGTTTGATCTCGTGTTCAATGTTGGATGTGTTTTGCTTGATAAGAGTTGTCTAACTGTTTGTTCTACCTGTTTGATTAAGCTCAAAATGATTCAGAGTTTGCCCCCAGCTAAGTGCAGGATTTTGCCCCAAGTCTAGAAACAAATTTGTTATAATATATCTAATGATCCAAACCATGACAAGAAACCACCTGGGATGTCTGCATATGTACAAAGGCTTCATGATGCATATGAACAACACTGATGAAAAATGAGTTAATGTAAGTGAGAAGATTAATGAACTAATAGATGGAAGAGCTAGCCGATAGATAGCGCCTGTTTGCCAGGTTTTCACTATCTGTTTTTATTGCACTTTTTCTCATATTTGATTTTTTTTTTTTCACTTTTATTTTTAAATTTTTTTTTATTTTTTCTAACTTTTTAGACAAAAAACTTTTTCTAGATGCATGCTATTGATAGGGTCTTTGAGCTAATCCCCATCTTGTGTTGATAGCTGATATGCTCCTGATCCAAATACTATTGTGACCACAAATGGACCTAACCAGTTTGGTTCAAACTTTCCTTTCTTTTCTCGATCTGCCTGGTTGCGTGGATTTTCCTTTAGCACTAGTTCTCCAACTTGAAAGATTCATGGTTTAACCTTATGATTATAGCTCCTGCACATTCTTTGTTGATATACCTTTAGATGATCAAAGGCATTTTGTCTTTGTTCATGGATCAGTTCTAACTCTTGCAGTCTAGATACTCGTTGTTCTTCATCTGGGATAAGTCCTTTTAGTGATACACGTAGAGAGGGTATCTCTACTTCGATTGGCAATATGGCTTCTAATCCATATACAAGAGAGAAAGGTGTGGAACCTGTCAGTATGCAAAAACTGGTGTGGTAGGCCCAGAGAGCAGGGTTCAGTTGAATATGCCAATCTTTCCCAACATCGTTCATTGTCTTTTTGAGTATTTTCAAAATAGTTTTGTTAGATGCTTCTGCTTGCCCATTTCCCTGTGGATAATATGGTGTGGAGAATTTGTGCTGGATTTTGAACTTCTCATATATCTCTTGTACATCCTGATTCTTGAATGGTCGGCCATTATCAGTGATAATGGTCATTGGTATTCCATAGCGACATATGATGTAATTCAAGATAAATGCAACAATTTGTTTTCCTGTGATATTGATGAGAGGTACCACCTCAATCCATTTTGTAAAATATTTTGTAGCTACAAGGATGAATTTGTAACCATTAGGTGAAGAAGGATTTATCTTTCCTACCAGATAAAGAACCCATTGGCAAAAAGGCCAAGATGTTGCTAAAGCATGAAGTTCTTGTGCTGGTGCATGGATCAGATTACCATGGATCTGACATTGTTTGCATGTTCTTGCTATTTGAAAAGAATCTCGTTCCATAGTCGGCCAATAATAGCCCAAGCGTATGAGCTTTTTCCAAAGGGTAAGACCACTTGAATGAGTGCCACAAATGTCGTTATGGACTTCATGTAAGGCCTTCTCAGATTTTTTTTGTTCAAGACATCTTAAAAGAGTACCGTCTAGACCTAGTTTAAATAGGGTATCTGCGACGAGAGTAAAATGGGATGATTGGCGAATAAAGTTTCTCTTTTGATTCTTTTATAAGTCTGGAGGTAAGATGTTATCTTTCAAGTATGTGTAAGTTTGTCCATAGCGGGAGGAATCATGTCCAATATGTTGATAGATGGTTTGGGAATCAGGACAATTAAAGGCGGGATGAAACAACTCTTCTACCAGGAATTCATAACGCTGTTGATTTTCCCGTGTCTGTAATAGAGAAGCAAGTGTAGCCATGGCATCTGCTGCTTTGTTGTCATTTCTTGGAATCTGCTCAAAAGTTATTTCTACAAAGTATTTCTTGAAATCATCCACCATCTTTTTGTAAGGCACGAGTTTGTCATCTTTTGTTTGATAGTCATCATTGATTTGATTGATGACGAGCTGAGAGTCTCCAAAGACCTGAAGTTGTGTAATGTTCCATTCTATAGCCATTTTGATACCTGTTACCAATGCTTCATACTCTACTATATTGTTTGTGCATAGAAAGCTTAATTTGTATGCTTTCGAGATTGTATGACCTTGTGGTGTGATGAATAGAATTCCTGCTCCTGATCCATGATGTGTTCTATTATTGATGCCTTCTCCTAGACTGATATTTGGGTGATGTATTGTAAGATATGGATCAAACCCTGGAATGTCTGTATATGACCAGGTAAAATTGACATGCCATCTTTTGAATGGTTCCAAGTATTTTTGCCTTGCTAGTTCTGATAGAGAGATTGCTAGATGTAGATCAGTTGTGCTAATGATAACTGCCTTTGTTGGTTCTATTAGGATAGATGACTTTTCTTGATAAAATTTAGGTAAAGTGTCAAATCCCCCATCTTCCAGCGCCTGGAGGAGGTTTTCACCATTAGATGTGTCCTTTTTTTTAACTTTTTTCTAATCTAATGTTGCCAATAAATGGTTTTCAGCATTAGACCTGATATTGCTTTCTTTATTTTCAATTTTGCGACTAGGAGATTTGGCACCCACTTGACTCAAAGATACATTAGTGGAATCCCTGGTGAAAGTTGTTGTGGGTTTGATTTCATCAAGATATAAGGATATGGCATGGTCATTAGGTAAGGTATCAATGTTAGTATGTTCTTCATTTTCCCAGCCCATAGGTTCAGGATAGCTTAAGGATAAAGGATCTTCAGGTTGAATAGTTTCAAAGATATTAGGGGTCATGATAGAGATGTTAGAGCTTTCAGTATGTATTTCCATGTCTAGAATGATACTCTCATCAGAATGACCTTGTATAATAAAATCCTGATCGTCCTCGGTTAAGTCCATGTCAGTTGAATGTGATTCTGATTCAAGTGGGCTAGTTCCTAATGTTTGTCCTGCATACGTGTGAACTACATCGAATTTTACATCTTCTTCTTCCCTTTCAATTTCAAGTTGTTCTTGTTTGTTTTTCCATGATAGCAAATATTCTCCATTTCCCCGATCTTTTAGTTGCATTTGTTCTTCCATGTTTGACAAAATTGATGCAAATGATTTTTCTTTAGATTGTGTGCTTGAAGTTGCTACCTCTCTGTTATGTGAAACAATGACATCTTGAGCTGATTTCAGATTACTACAACACTGCAATGGATTTGAATCTGCTGAGATTGTGATTTCCTGTCCATTGTATGGAAATTTTAAGCACTGATGACATGTTGATGTAATAGATTGTATGTCCTGTATCCATGGTCTCCCCAAGAGTATGATGTATGGTAGGTCCAAGTCTATAACTTGGCATGCTGTGTCTTTTTGCAAAGGTCCCACTCTGAAGGGTAATACCACAATTCCTTTAGAGTAATGTTCTTCTTCACCAGAGGCTTTGATTTTTATCTTTTTCTGGGGATCAACTATATCTTCTAAATAACCTAGAGCGTGGACAAGACTCAAAGAGCAAATATGCAAGCTAGCTCTCCCATCTATTAAGACACGTTTAAAAAGCATTCTAGGAATGAGGACTTCAATTTGCAAGAGAGCATTATGGGGATTTTACAATGAATCAATGCTTGGATATGAAGGAGATGAGCTTTGAATAGGATCCTCTGAAATAGGTTTGATGGAAATTATGGATATCCCTTGGGGAACTTCATCTTTGGATGTATTCTTTGGTGATGGTGCAATGGAAGATTCTTGCAAGATTTCAAGAGGTTTAGGAATAGATGCCTTTAGAGAATCAATTTTTTTATAGGGGGATGAGCCATTGCTAGACATAGGTGCGCGATCTTGATCTTTCTTAGCCAAATCTTTTAGAGATCTCTTTAAGAGGTGCATAAAATAACCACTTTTCTTTGGAGATGTATTTGAATCCTTGTGATGTTTTAACATAGTTTGATTTTGAACTTGTTTGATTTCTCTGATATGTTGGTTTGTCATGTTTTCTTCTTGTGTTTTGCTTTGGTATTCCATGTTGATATGGTTTTCAGCTATTTCAAATGTTTCTATTTCCGTTTTAGGGGTTTGATTGTCTAAAAGTTGTTTTGATAAGTGATCAACTGTCAAAGGTAGATACGATAGAGTGATATGACACTAAAGGATGGTTCAAGTGTTTAAAAGTTTGCAAGTTTTTCGGTCTTCTGTTTAGGAGTGCAATGATGGTGGTTTGATAAAAACCAAGTCCAGTAGGAACGATATATCCTCCAATGTGGGACAAGATTATCCTGACCAAACGTTTCAGTTTCGTGATAAAGGATGATTGATCCTGATGAGAAACTATGTTTGAGTGATCAGTTTATCAAATAGGGTGATAATCTTTGTGCAAGAGAGATAGTAACTCTCCAAATACACTTGCCGTATCGTGCCCCCATTAGCATTTGGATATGCTGATGTTGATTCTGTTGAGAGAGTAGGATAAGATTTTCGCTGGGTCGACAATATCTGGAGAGATATGAATCATTCGTCTGATTATGTATACACTTGTGATGATGCTTTGATAATTGTGATGGGGGGAATTAATTAATTAAAGGGGATTATTGAAATGAACCTATTAAATAAATCCTTAGATTTATTAATAAGTAGGTGAAAGGGGAAATTTAATCAAATTGCTTAGTGAATTCAATTAAATTGGGGATGGAGATTAATTAAATAATTGCTTATTTAATTAATTATCTTCAGACCATTTTTAGGTGTATACATATTTATTTATTTTTATTTTTTTTAAAAGAAAACACCAATATGCCCAAAACCTTAGACTGACAAAATTTTAAGCATTCTCCACTTCCATTCAACCAAGCACAAACATAGTTCTCAGTTAAAAACCTAAATTTGAATGCATTTATTTGGAATTTTAATAAAATTTTATTGTGAACAACCAACCCCCAAAATTTAATTTTGAAATCAATTTGAGCAAGTAAGAGTCTGATTTGGAAGAGGGGAAAGGAAACAAAGAGGGTTTTAATTCTGAAATTTAACTAAACTCTTGCCATTCCATAAATCTACAAGATTATCAAACCAAACCACATACAAATTTCTTCCAAAACAAATCAATAAATTTCTTGAAAACAAAGAAAATTAACCAAATCCTACCTCCATGTGCAATCCTGGAAGTGATTTGATGAAGAGCCCAACTTGCAAGTTCAAAAATTTCTTCTCCCACAAATGCCCAAAATTTTCCGTTCCAAAAACAATTCTCCCCCAAAATATTTTTCAAAACCTAGGTTAAAAGGGAAATTTTTGACCAAAAGTCTATTTTTTGGTTGAAAATATTTTCCACACAAATGGAAATTATTTTCCAATAACTTAATATGCAAAAATTGCTTTTCTTGCCAAAATTGATTTTCTCAATTAAATTAAAACTAACATTTCTATTTCAAAATGCCAAAGAGGGTAAGATATTAATTTTCCAATTTCTATTTAACCTTTCCTTTCAAAATGCATATACTTAATTAATTCATCATTTAAAAATAACCATTTAACCAAACTTGCTACAAACATGAATTTAGCAATCTGATTATTGATTAATCACACAAAGGGGTCCTATTTAATTTAGTCCCTTTTTTTACTAATGTGTAAAAACACAATCAATCTTAATCAATTTTTACCTCACACACAACACACAACCCAAGAAAACCAAACAAATACACGACCCACATACCCAACCAAAGGGAAAAATTGACGGAGGACTGACGACGTTCACTAGAGCACGACTAGGGTAAAACGTAGGGTCTTACGACTACCTAATCCAATTCCTTTGAACCAATAGGGCACGCTCAAACCTGCAAAGCCAGGTGGAGACAAACCTCGTACCTATGTGAGACTGTACCTGCAATCTCCTGCAACAATGATCGACACATGCATATGTATATATATTCCCTGAAAGTGTTAGCTCGGGGTTAATAAGACGAATCAAAAGAATGACTAATCATACATAATAATCGATGCGAAATCAACATTTATAAGTACACACATTAAGCATAATACCTGACTTTAACATTGCAACATAGTAAATCAACCATCCAAGAAAGCCACTTAAAAAGTCAACAAAGGTCAAACCGGTTTTAAAAATTTGATTAGGGCAGGGCTAGTACATTATTACATTATTCACTTACATACCATGATCTACAATGAGATCATACACATATATATACAAACCCTCGACCTTAAATAAATAGGTCGGCCACCCAGACAATAAAACCTATTACATAATTATAAAACATGTCGGCCTGAGACCAAACAAATATCATCCAACCCACAAGTCATCCTAGAAACACATTGAGAAGTCCCAAAAACACGTTACATTAAGTCGGTCCATAACCTAGATAGCACCAGACCCAATTTAGGTCCGCACACACTAAAGAAATGATCCCAATCAGTCAAGGCTCGAACATGATCACCATAAGCATTCTGAATCCCTTCTAGAAGCCGCACCAACACCACTTATGCATAATATCAAAAGATCTTCAACAAAGCTCTACCGGTGAAAACCTCACCAGGTCAATAAACCAGGCTTACCAACATATAAGATAGCATCCAATTACCAAATCAATACCCACTGACTAAACATATATTTGAGTAGCATGAATAACAAATCTAAGCCAATTCCATAAGCCAAAGCATATCGGAGTATACTGGATCAACATGATCTAACCAACCAGAAACCAATCATCCTACCGGGACCAACCGAATACTGGTAAACAACCAAAGCAACTAGTGTTGACATCAATGACAAAACATCAATGCCACACATAATCAATTCCTCCAAAATGCCAACAAACCAAAGGTACGGAGGAGAGCTATTCCCAACACTGTCATTGATTCTGATTTTCATCAATATCACATTTATTTTTTAGTGGGTTAGATGAACTTGGCTTTAGCCATTCCCACTTGGGTCATTCCCCTCTCACTCGACCTTATGAGCTACTCGGGAGGGTAGGCCCGCTAAAGATTATTGCACTACTGAAAAGAAAAGTGATGAGTTTGGATTTCTGATCACCTCATGAGGGTGAGAGCATACTTGCCTATCATCGAAGATATACAAGACATGGTGTTTATTTCCCTTCCTAATTAGTCTAGGTGCCTATGTTAATAACAAAAGCAAGCAATGCAATCTCCCACAACTGCACCAAAACTTTAGTAGTTTTGGAATTTTTGTCTTTGGTGGTGAAGGTTTTTTTTAACTCCAGTCTTGGACAGCGAATTAGGTGCCTGTAAAACAAAAAACAACAAGTCAGATTATGCACAATAATAGTTTAAAAACAAAACAAAAAAATGTAGAACAAAACATCAAATTGCTAAATTAACTACCTAAAACATTGTTTTGAAAGCCCAGAACGTTGTTCTAGAAACCCAGAAAGTTGTTCTGTTAGCTAGAAACGCTACCCTGTTAACCAAAAACACCACTTTAATGCCCATAAACGTTATTTCATGACCCAAAAATGCTATTTTAATGCCCATAAACATTATTTCATGACCCAAAAATGCTATTTTACTGCCCAAAAATGCTATTTAACTACCAAGAAACACTATTTCAATGACCAGGAATGTTATTTCAGGACCTAGAAACGCTATTTCAGGACCTAGAAATGCTATTTCAAGACCCAGAAATGCTATATTAATGGCTAAAAATGTTAAAAAAGAAACCAAAGAGCGCTAAAACAAAAACCAGAAGAGGTAAAACATGGAAAAGTCAGAGTTAAGAGACAAATCCTATAAGAAACGCTCGTTTAGTTGACAAAAATGCTGAAATGGTGACTGAGAGCACCAATATGCATTCCAAGAAAGCTAATCTGTGTGTCAAAATGCTATTTTGCAAATCTGTGAGAACTTGTCAAGAAAAATTCCTGTAAGCAAATTTTGTTAAAAACTTTGGGGCTAGGCCCCACGGTGGGCACCAAAATTTATGTGTGCAAAAATATAGTGATTAATCCATTAATAAATATATAAAACACACATACACAATGAAACATTAAATTGAGGAGAATGAAAATAAACAGTTTAAAACACTCCCCAATGTCGTCTCATCGCTCCCTAGTCTCGAGGACTTTATCAGTTCATTTGGTGGCTCTCAGATGCATGATTTTGACAAAGTGACAACCCAAGAAACGATAATTGATATGCAAGCTAAGATGCAAAAGCTAATCTATTTCTATGTAAATCTACATTATGATGATTAAACTATCATGAAAGTCATTATTACAATGATGCTATGCTATTGTTATGATGCTAATGATTCTCTAATGCTATGATAACTATGATTGCTAAAAATGTTGATATAATACTGACAAATTGTTGATAATGATGCTAAGGGGTCCTCTCATAGCCAAAAGAGGGGGTATTTATAGGATTTTCAAGGCCAAAGCTGAGGTGGCAAGATTCAACGGTGTAGATTCGGTCTGGATAAATCGATGATTGAGATTGAAGAATTGGAAGGAGGTTGAGAAAATGGACACTTGTCATTCCTAAGGAGACAAGTGGCAAAGAATCTCCAACCATATGCCAACAACGGGGCAAGTGGCATGGAGATGAGAGACATGTGGCATAAGTGCCACGTGTCTCTAAGAGAGGGTGAACACTCCAAAAATGGTTAGGATAAGATTAGTTAACCCGTGGTTAGGCTAGGGGTTGGTTATAAGAAGGTTAGGTTAGGGAGTGGTTAGGAGTTAGGACACATGTGCTTAAATTTGAATTTAAAATTCAAATTTAATGGGGAGGGAATAATTAAATAAACAAATTAACCAAATTCATTTATTTAATTAGGAAATAGAAGGAATTGATTTTGGTGGGATGAATTAAGAAAATGAACCATACAAACAAATTATTTATTCATTTATATAGTAGAAGAATAAAAGTCATTAATTAAATATTTTCTCATAATTAATTAATTTGATTTTCCAGACCGATTTTTGGTATATACAGATGTTAATAGAGGTATATATTCTTCATTTTATCAACAAAAATATGAAGCTTAGTAAATAAATCAATTACTGTTTCATCATTCTTATCACTTATTTCTGTCTCATTACCCTATTGTCCCAATTGGGTTTACTCAAAATTCATTTGTACCAGGTCTGATTTTTTATTTTGATCGGCATGCACAAGTGTATTTAAAGAAAAATACTCCTCTCCTTTCTGAGTATGCTCCTTGGTTTTCTCATTAGACTAAATCTTTTGGTGATAAATAGTCCACTCTGAGTAAAGATGAATGATGTTGGAACATGAATGCTGACTAGGCAAGGAAACTTGAGGAATCTATTGAGTTTGTTGAATGACTACGACCTCTTCAAAAGGTTGTTCTTAAACAATTATGGGTTGAGCTTGTTCAAGTATAGGTTTTTAAAATGAGGGAGGCCTTTGAAAATTCAGAATCTTGGATTTAGGATACTTAGGATACTCAACTTGTATGAAGCCTGGTATTTTGAACTTGGGAATCACTTCTTCCACAAGCTAATTTGGAATGCAAGGAGTTGATTGAGCTTCCATCTTTTGAACTTGAACAAGTAAATACTTCATCTATTCTTCTCTTTCGACCACTTCCCTTGCAAGATGCTCCTCATATTGTCCCCTTTGTGTGTCCAACTCCTACTTGTGAAGATAGGCTTGATAAGCAAGTTTAGCTTGATGTAGGTGGGGCTCTTGATCTAGGTCAATAACCCTTAGTTGTTCTTGGAATCTCAACATCAGGTCTCTAATGCTGACATCTTCTATGTTTCTCACACTTTCATACTAATTGGAAGGGTAATCATACTAATTAGGAGCAAAAAAGGCCTCTTGGGTTTGTTGATGAGCATAGTTAGGTGACCAAGAAGGTTGAGAGGGGATGGGTGGGTGGTAAGTATATTAAAAATGCTAGTTACTTCTTGCAGCAACAATATTTGGGTAAAAACTAGTTGAATTCTAAGTTTGATATGAATGGGAAGAGAGTTTATGAGTAGTACTTTTGTGAAATGGAGACATTCATTCCATGAAACTTTTACATTCTTATTCATTTATAGAGTTGGAAAATCCGAATAGACTAGATTTTCTTTGAAACATACAAACATTGGATTGTTGAAACCAATGATTTAAACTTGGAGTTGCCACGTGCATGGAAATATTGCCTCTAAAGGCAGATTTTGCTGATATACACATCAAATACCAACAATAAGAAGAAAAGATTTAAACTATTCCACTGAGCGTGCCAAAAACTATGGTACAACTAGTGGATTGGGCTAGAATTGCTTTACCAATGGATTTTCTTTGAAAGAATTGAAATGATGTCCCACTGATCATGCCAAAAACTATTGTCACAAAAGTTTGCACCTTTGTTGATCTGTCAACTCAACAACCTTGTGGAACATGGAAATAACTCTGAAGTGTGGAACCTTGCTCAATAGGGTTTAATCTCTAAAGAAGGCCAACTTCCTCTATGATCTAGGTGCAAAATGGCGATACACGAAGATTAAAACTTGTTTTTCCCCGCCTTTGACTACACAAGGCATTAATAAAAATCACCAAAACATGCATATTTCTCTATCTTGATCAATATCCTAAGACACATATGAAGGTTAGGAATTATAAAATGTTGGAAGGAAAGAGGAACATTTAGAAAACAACATCTATGAGCATATTTAACACCAACATAAAATCCAGGAACAAAGAATAAGAGGTATGCCAAAATACATAAAATGTTTGAATCGGAGAAGAGGTAAACAACAATTTCATTAATGGAAAGACAAGGCTATTATTTACACTTAATAGTATGAATTATACAAGAGAAAAGAGGAGAGAACCCCTCAATTATGTTACAAAGTTGCCTTTGTAGGCCAGACATAACTGAGATGAGTAATTAGGGTCATATCCCGGTGTGTAAATATTGGTCTTTAGGGAGTGGATGACAGTCCAATAAATGTGATGGCAGTCAAGGAGAAGGAGCCCATACAATCTAGGCAACTCTAAGATCTGATATGTCGTCTCTCGATCAGAGAATGAGCCATTTGTATCCATAAAGTTGCATGGAGCATTTGACATTGCTTCTGTAGGGTAGGAGGATCAGTAATGACACCATTTGGATAGTGGATCCAATGAGAAAGTCATTGGGGAGCTTGGGGGCATTGAATTCATTCCCTGCATAGAGTTGCCATTTGTATCCATAAAGTTGCATGGAGCATTTGACATTGCTTCTGTAGGGTAGGAGGATCAGTAATGACACCATTTGGATAGTGGATCCAATAAGAAAGTCATTGGGGAGCTTGGGGGTATTGAATTCATTCCCTGCATAGAGTTGCCACCATAGTTGTTGCAGTTTGAACAATGGTCGTCTATGTTTGTATACTGGTCGTTGATCCATAAATTAATGTGTGTTTGGATTGTGGAAATGCCTCAGTCCTCAACATAATATCTTTCAAACTTGGTTATTGATCATTGAGATTAATGACGCATGTTGCCTTGCACGGTAGAACGAACCCACTCAAAGGCCTATAGGGGCTCGGGGTAGGCAGACAAAGCATCTCATGAGCATGCAACCACTAACCATTGGACAAGAAAATTGCTATGGGGGTGTAGTGTGTTGAAACATAACCGCCTCCCATGAGCCCGTTGCCACCAGAGGGGAGATAAGTTAGCCTCCACGGGGATGTGGGGCACTAAAACATGAAGCACATGGGCAAGCCAAAGGCATAAAGGAGCTTCCTTGCCTTTCCACATGGGCCAAACTCTTGCAGGGCCACAAGGCAAGGAAGGCTTAAGCGAAAATGTTGTTGGTAAAGGAGATAATACACTAGGAAGTAGGGGTCAGCCAATTAACAACAAGGGCGGGCCCAAATCATGACTTAAGTGATGGACTACCGGGACAGTAGGTCAATGCAAAATAGAATGTAGGAAGAAGAAGGCGGCCAAGGGTTTAGGGTTTAAGGTTTCTTGTTCAAACTCAACCTTTTGCAAGGTTTAACACTTAAGTTTTCTCAAATCAATTGTCATTAGTGGGTGTTCATGTGGCATGAAATGTCAACAGACACTATTTTGTGCTAATAGGAAATATCATTCTATGATTTTGGTAAGGTCATGGATTGGATATCTATAAATTTAATATAATTTTTAATTCAGATTATGTAGGATTGATATATAAGCTTTCTTAATTATAAACAAAACTTTCATCTAAAAAATCTAACAATTACAACCTTCATAATACAAAAGTCATTAATATTCAATCTATTTATGCCTATTATATAATCAATCATAAATAGGCATAAATAAATGAGTTAGAATAGTTAAAAATATTTGTGGTTGAATATTGTGGAAATACAAAGAAGTGGTACTATTTACTATTTGTACAATTAATTAGAGGTAATGGGAAAGCTCCTTTGATGGAATGCCATGGTTATTGTATTATAAAGGATATGAAAATTCTTGTTTATATATCTCCAAAGGTTTTTGTTTAATAGAATACACAACAATAATCTTGATGATTCATTGATGACTTAAGCCACCAAAGTTTTCTTATATATCACTCGAAAGAACAACCCAACAATTTGGTGAGTTTTTAATGAATATCATCATGATCAAGCACTTTACATGAATTAGAGGCAAATTTAAAAGGTTCTAGAAGAGATGCAGCATGTTTGAAAGCTCATTTATTTTTAACTAATGCTTTTTTTGAATTATTCAATGAAAATGTAAATAAATTTTATTTTTTCTTATAAATAGGCTGTCAAAGATTTAATTATTGCTCTTTTTGAAGGATTTTTTTTTAAAAGTTAATAATTTTAAGTTCTTGTTTTAGGTTTCTTATATGTATCAAATCACATTTCCATAACATTTGGACTCAAGATAATCCTAACTAGATATTGGTGAAGTAGGTACTGTAATCAATGGAAGTGGTTTCAAACTCTTGAAACCACATAAAATTGAAGAAATGTGGAAGCTTATAAAAAACATTAGAGACATGAAATCTAAAAGTTAGTTAAAAAGAGCTCTTGATCAAGTAAATTCACAAATAAACCTATATGTCTCTACTTAGAAAGGGAATATTAGATGTTTAATATGAAATAAATATGCATATTTGTATTCATTGGGGTGTTCAAGTCACTCCAAGGAAGAGACAAAAAAAACTACTTAGATCAATAAGAATCTCTCCATATTTGATTTATATTTAACTATTTTATTAGAGTATAGTCATGCTCTAAACTATTGGATTAAACCCAATAGATGTTTTTCTTACAAGTTGAGATTAATTATACACTTTTGATCACATGAAACTATAGTAGTAGTTATGGTTGGAGAAACCATGGTTGTATCTCTTCAATAGATAAATTTATATAGTTTATATTTTTTAATGGTTGTGTGAAATCAATTAATAATATATAGTTTGAGAAATATGTGTGTGAACATAAAGAACAAATTAAATTTATATATAAATCTTTGGACAAAGTATTGAAACCACTTGCATTGCTACTTCACCAAGTTTAAAGATTTAAATTAATTATATGTATCGTGCATGGTTGGAGGACATCTAGAAGTTGTGAGATATATTATTTGCAGTAGTATACAACAATAAGTTTTAGATGGCTTGATGACCTTGGAGTTTCATTGGATCTGCTACTCTCATGAAGGATAGGGCCACTTCTAGTAGGAAGGTGTGTGAGGGACTACTGGTACATGGTTGGAGAAAAAATGCTTGGGTGATACTCTCAAATAATCCCTAGAAGTATGTATCTCATTACAAGGAAAACACCATGCATTCAATTCTTTTGTATATTTGTTCTATGTGGTTATTAAATCTATTGCAAAGGAGTAGGTACATATATAATTTGATTATTCAGATGTACAAAAAATTGTTGCTTCGATAGACAAACTATTGGTTTTTAATATTTCATTTGAAAAATTATGTAACAAGTGTTTGATATCATCCATTTTAAAACTTTATTGAAGAATTCTCGGTGAACTACGAGGAAAAATATACATGGAGGGTGGTACTAAATCTATATTTGGAATGGTATAGCTTAATTTTTTTTTGTTTTAAGGGGAAAATACTTTACATCCTATTTAAATCATTACACTATGCCAATATCAACAACTTACTTTTGACTATTCTTCATTTGGTAGAATTGAAAATTATAGAAACAAAAGGAATCTATAAGGTTATCCCTAACATCAATAGAGTATTCTATACCCTTACTACCAAGTCATACATTGCAATAAGAGTTTGACCAACAAGGAACTGAATAATTACTAATATATCTAAATTAAGGGCCTTGTATAAAACAAATATACCATTTCTATAGGTGACAACATAGTTGTTGGTATTTTATCCCATATTTTTGTGAATCAAAGAGAAATTGGTTAGTCCTTTTAAAAAATTAGTTAGAATATGATCCCATGTTGTTGGTGGTATTGAGATTACTAGAGGATTACCATTATTCCATGATAGAAATTCTAGGAGATCCTTGTCTTGTCATTTGTAAGGGAGGTGGCAAAGATGGTTGTAGGTTTCTCCTCCTTGAATGACCAAAGGTGAACCCAAGGTTTTAGAGTGGATGGTTACAAATGACTTAGTGACATGCCATTTATTCATAAGATTGATGACTAAAATAATATGATTGTTCTTTATTTTATTTATAGGCCCTACTAGTTGTGCCAAAAATTATTAACTATAAGCTCACATTTATGGTATAAATATAGACCAGCACCAGAAATCTTGTGAGTAGAATTTGAGTACAAGATTACTTATAATATTTAGAAGTTGAATCATTGTATTATATATGATATAATTTTTTAATTATATAAGGGGAAGAAAAGAGAAAAGAATAGTTTAAAAAATTAACCTAATTTGAAAGCAACACACCAAAAAAATTACTTAAATAACATAAGATTTTAGTAAAATTTAGTAAGTCATATTTTTACTCATACAATAGGGTATATAATACTTGATCTGTAAGAAATGGTACTTCTTGATACAATTAGCAAAATAAATAATTATATTTAAATAGAGTATTTGAAAGAAAAAGAACAATAAACACAATAAATAACTTTTATTTATATGTTACGAAAGAATACATATAGACTAATGAGAAAATCATGAATTAATTACAAACCATAATTTGAAATATTAGCTTCAATGCCTTAATCTTCTCTCCTCCTTATTTTGTTATTTTTTTCAAATAAAAAGATGAACCCATCCTTATATTATTAATAGAGAGTACTACATACGATTGAACTCAAAATTTACTTGAAATCCAAAAGAAACATAGATTATGCTTTCTAATGATATTCGTGTCAAGATATATCTCTAAAACCCCATTAAATATGTATGTCCCACTCCCTTTACAACCATTTACAAATTTTGTACAATGTCCTTTTTGAGTAAAAACTTAAAAATTTAATAAATGGATAATAAATATATTATCTAAGAGTTATCTAATATTGAATTTAGATTGAGAGTTTTATGCCCAAATGTGAATAGATATCTTCTTCTTTTTATTAGCCGCCGATGGTAAAATAGGAAAGTCTCAAATGTATCATTAAACTTCATGAAAATCCCTAGTTGAAGTAATGATGCATATTCCCTCAACCACAACAAAATTAATTTTCCACTCATAAAATTTGTACATTGCGTAGGCCATTGATTTGATTAATGAAGGTGAGGACATGAAAAATAACATCACGTGAAAACCATTGTGTGAATAGGGAGTATGCTCTACACTACTATCACTCATTCTTGTGCATTCTTAGGAAGAAGTTGGATGTTATTATTATTAAAAAAAATAATGATTTTAAGAAGAAATATTTAATTTATTTTATAAGGATTTAGGGTTTGGCATCATTTTATTTCATGTTGTTTGTTTTGTTATTTGAGTGTTATTTATGTTATCATTATAGTTATTTATGTTTTTTTATTTATTTTTTATTTTTTTTAATAATTTTATTTTATATTGTCTTTGGGATTGTTTTATAATAGGGTTAAGATCACAGTTTCTCACTTTATTTGATGAAATAAAATTATTTTACAATTTTTAATTTATAAGATTATGGTTAGTTGGTAGTCATGGTTTATAATCAACGTTTTTGGATGTTTTTCTTTTCTAATTTACATATCGTTTGGTCATAATTGTAAGATACTATTTTGATATGAAATAAAAGAGATGAAAAAAGATACCTGAGTGCAACCTAAGTTCAAAAGGATATAATCTAAGAGAGTTTTCTTGAGATACAAGAGGGTATGATCTAATATTAAAAATGATAACTTAAGCTCAAAATAGTGTACTATAAGACAAATATTATCAAGATATAAGATATGAAGAGTCACTAAATGTAAAAAATCATAAAGAACTAAATAACTCATTGAAATTACTTTAAAAAAACTAATGGCAAGTTCTCAACATAAGTGATCCCATATCCTTGTTATTGTGGGCACTTCAAGTAGGTGCATTTGTCTAACCTTTGAACGCTTAGGAAGGAAAGATCATTTCTAGATGTTTGGGTTCATAGAAAAACCCATCTTGGAAAGGAATTTTATCATAACATATGGGTTGCTTCCATTCTATACCATATATCTAATGAAATCCTAATTAGTAAGGATTTATCTAGATCTTGATCTAATTGAACACTCCTAATGTATAGGTTAAAACAAATAATTTTATGTATTCCACTATAGCATTCCCAATCCTTTTTAGTGATTTTTATTATCAGTTTTTACTTGGATGAAGAGGGAGTACTGCTTAAAGTGGAATAATATAGGAGATTCTAAGTTTCTTTTGTGAACTAAACTATTTTTTTCACAAGCCAAGGTTCATCTTTAAATTTCTAATCCTTCTCTTTCTTAGTGAACAAAACATCCATAAAATATTCCTTGGAAAACATTAGAGAACCTATTGTTCTAGTTGGTTTCTAATCGTCTTTTGTATTGCTTTGTATAATTTTGACATGATAATTCCCCATGAACCTACATTTCATGTTTTTCACATTAAGAATTCAGATTCCATTTTTTATTTCATCCATAGAGAATGAAACCTAAGAGGAGTTTCCATCCTAAGATAATAGTCATTTTCCTTCTTGATGTGAAATTTTGGTTTTATTAACATCCTATGTACATAGTACCATTTTATTTGGTTCATTAAAGACACTATATCTATAATTAAACTTCACTTAGGGCAATCATCTCTTGTCTATTTGAAAACAAAAAATTGTGGAAGGTTTAGGGATCTTATATAGAGAGAACTTGTTAGCTATAGTCTTCTTATTTTCCCTATTCTACTTACCAGTAAACTTTCTATATGACTAACTAAAATGTTAGATAATAATTTAAACTTTCTTTCCAATTATAATCTATTTTTTATTTATTTAAGTACTAGTTCTTGGAATCGATCCCAATATATTCAAAACATATTTATTTTTATCAAACAAAGAAAATCAGTGAATTATATAGATGATGCAAGAGAAAAGTAGAAGAAAAATAATTATAGGATAAAATAAAATAATATTTAAAATCATTTAACTATTTTATTTTTTTGCTATTTTAAGGTTAATAGAGGAATATAGAGGTAATTCATTCATTATTGTATAGGTCAGAAAAAAGTTTGAGCTTGAAATCATTAGTCATGATGGTCAACCCCAAGGATTTGGTCCTCATCTCACTTCCTTCCTCTTTATCCATTATCCAACTATGACCTTGTAGAATCTTTTATTTCATTCATCAATAAATTTTTGCAACTTGACTCCACATTATACAAGCAATTGGAGTCACAAAATAAAAATATCCTCAACCCATTGAGAGTATAATTATGGACTCAAAATTATAAAATTGGTTTTATGGTTTATAGTTTACATGATGTCATAATTTATAGAAAAAATATGATGATACAATTCCAACCTTGTTCAAGCTTATAAATCTTGTAATCATGAAAAATTTAGGGATATATATTTTTTACAAGGTTCTATATGATTACACTTATTAAAGGGGTGAGGAGGATCCATATTTTTTCATTACATGGTTCACCAAAGATATGTTGAAGGGCTACTCCACCCAAGACTCACACATAGCACACCAATATATAATAACACAAAAAGAATAAAAAATAACTTACTTTATATTTCTTCAAATAAAATAAAATTACATGATCAAAAATTATAATTCTACAACCACATGGGCTTAAAACATTACAAGAAAACCAACGCTCTAAGAAAACCCTACAATCTAGAACCACAATTTGTACAAATGACTTGTTGTCTTCTATAACCTCTTTTTACCTCTTTATTTAACACCAATAACTACCTTAGGGTATGTGCACCAAGTTGTGGTACCAAAAGGGGGTCTTAAGATGCCACTTTTTTTTTTTTTTTTTTCTGAAATCAGCAAAGTCTGAACTTCAACGACAAATTGAAGATAGTTACACTCCAAATTTGAAGATGCAACAAGAACAAGAGTCAGAGTGCTTCGAGTCTACTTTCTAAACTACTAATTTTTTTTGAAAATGGTGGAGATTATGGGCTTCAAAAAGGGGGGCCACAAAAAGTGGTCCTGTTTTTATGCAAAAAAACATAACATATCGTCTGTTGTGGCCCACCTAAAATGTTAACTTTTTTTTTGAATTTTTAAAATTGCTTTGGTGAGAAATTAGCTAACACCTTGAAGTTTATGCCAGAATTTTTAGCTAATTTTTTAATGAGTATATGATTTTTTACTAATTTTCGAAGTGGACACATCCTGAAAAATAGAAATTTGAGCGTGCTCCCCCCTAAAATCATTGAAAACAAATAAAAAATCAAAATTTTTTTTTAAAAATTGTGTAGAATGGAGTCTAGTTTCTAAAAATGTAATTTTTTTCAAAATCTGATGAACGTGTAAAAATCTAGACCCAAAATAGTGCATGTTGGTTTTTGACAAAAAACGGACACACTAACAAATGAAATTATAGATGAAAGACTTAACAAAATCAAAATTTGAAATAAATTACATTTTTGGATAGCTAAGAGGGAGCTCAAGTTTACCACAGTATTTTTTTTAACTTCATTGAAACACATGCAAACCTGACGGAGAGCACAACCAAAAATATGTCAAAATTTTCAATGTTCTGACAAAAACACGTCTCTAGCCTAAAATGGTCATCCAAACCTTTGGGTTGGATGCCCAAGGCAAATCCAAACCATAGGTTTGGTGTTTCCCAAAGAGGGACATTTGGCGCTCACCCTATTTGGCGTGCGCCAAATGTGATGAATGGATATTCCATTTGGCACGCGCCAAATGTGGTCCATATTCCACATTTGGCGCGGGCCAAATGTGGTCCATATTCCACATTTGGCGCGCACCAAATGTGGATGAAGAGGGAGATAGCTCGAGGGATAGTAGAATAATGGAATTGTGAGAGCTAGAAAGGGGAGGGACAAAGAAGAGTATGTATCTATAAGAATGAAGAGCCCGAGAAGAGGTAAGGGGAGAGAGAGAATATGAGATCTAGTTCATAGAGAGATGGAACTACGAGGGAAGGGAGATAAAGAAGGGAGAGGTGAGATGGGGGTTTCTATGTACACATTTGGCACTCTCCCTATTTGGCGCACTCCAAATGTGGAATAGATACAAACTCTTCTTTGTCCCTCCCCTCTCTAGCTCTCACAATTCCCTTATTCTCCTATCCCTCGAGCTATCTCCCTCTTCATCCTTACACCCATCTAATTCTCTCTCTCACCTCTTTCCATCAGTTTTTTCCTCACTCCCTCCTCTCTCTAGGTCCTAAGGGGTCATAGGACACCATATGACCCCTTAGGACACAAAATGACCCCTAACGACACCTAAGGGGTCATATGGTGTCCTAAGGTGTCATAGGACACCATATGACCTCTTAGGTTACCATAGGACCCATAACGACACCATATTTTGTCCTAAGTGGTCATAGGACACCATATGACCCCTTAGGAAACCATAAGACACACAACAACACCATATGGTGTCTTAATGGGTCATAGGACACCATATGACCCCTTAGGTGTCGTTAGGGGTCATATTGTGTCCTAAGGGGTTATATGGTCTCCTATGACCCCTTAGGACACCATATGACCCATAATGACACCATATTGTGTCCTAAAGGGTCATATGGTGTCGTAAAGGATCATAGGAAACCATATGACCCCTTACGACACCATATGACCCATAACGACACCCTATTGTGTCCTAAGGGGTCATATGGTGTCCTAAGAGGTCATAGGACACCATATGACCCCTTACGACACCATATGACCCATAACGACACCCTATTGTTCCCTAGGGGGTCATATGATGTCGTAAGGGGTCATAAGACACCATATGACCCCTTAGGACACCATACGACCCATAACAACACCCTATTGTGTCCTAGGGGGTCATATGGTGTCCTAAGGGGTCATAGGACACCATATGACCCCTTACGACACCATACAACCCATAACAACACCTAAGGGGTCATATGGTGTCCTATGGCCCCATAAGACACCATATGACCCCTTAGGTGTCCATACGACCCATAACAACACCATATTGTGTCCTAAGGGATCATATGGTGTCCTAAGGGGTCATAGGACACCATATGACCCCTTAGGACACCATACGACCCATAACGACACCCTATTGTGTCCTAGGGGGTCATACGGTGTCCTAAGGGGTCGTAGGAAACCATATGACCCCTTACGACACCATATTACCCATAACGACACCTAAGGGGTCATATGGTGTCCTATGGTCCCATAGGACACCATATGACCCCTTAGGTGTCCATACGACCCATAACGACACCATATTGTGTCCTAAGGGGTCATAAGACACCATATGATCCCTTAGGACACCATACGACCCATAACGACACCATATTATGTCCTAACGGGTCATATGGTGTCCTAAGGGGTCATAGGACACCATATGACCCCTTAGGACACCATACGACCCATAACAACATAGTATTGTGTCCTAAGGGGTTATATGGTGTCGTAAGGGGTCATAAGAGACCATATGACCCCTTAGGACACCATACGACCCATAACAACACCCTATTGTGTCCTAGGGGGTCATATGGTGTCCTAAGGTGTCATAGGACACCATATGACCCCTTACGACACCATATAACCCATAACGACACCTAAGGGGTCCTATGGTGTCCTATGGCCCCATAGGACATCATATGACCCCTTAGGTGTCCATACGACCCATCACAACACCATATTATGTCCTAAGGGGTCATAGGACACCATATGACCCCTTAGGACACCATATGACCCATAACGACACATAACGACACCGTATTGTGTCCTAAGGGGTCATATGGTGTCATAAGGGGTCATAAGACATCATATGACCCCTTAGGACACCATACAACCCATAAGGACACCCTATTCTGTCCTAGGGGGTCATAAGGTGTCCTAAGGGGTCATAAGACACCATATGACCCCTTAGGACACCATACGACCCATAACGACATCCTATTGTGTCCTAGGGGGTCATATGGTGTCCTAAGGGGTCATAGGACACCATATGACCCCTTATGACACCATACAACCCATAATGACACCTAAGGGGTCATATGGTGTCCTATGGCCCCATAGGACACCATATGACCCCTTAGGTGTCCATACAACCCATAACGACACCATATTGTGTCCTAATGGGTCATATGGTGTGCTAAGGGGTCATAGGACACCATATGACCCCTTAGGACACCATAGATCCATAACGACACTGTATTGTGTCCTAAAGGGTCATATGGTGTCCTAAGGGGTTATAAGAAACCATATGACCCTTTAGGACACCATACGACCCATAACGACACCCTATTGTGTCCTAGGGGGTCATATGGTGTCCTAAGGTAGCATAGGACACCATTTGACCCCTTACGACACCATACAACCCATAACGACACCTAAGGGATCATATGGTGTCCTATGGCCCCATAGGACATCATATGACCCCTTAGGTGTCCATACGACCCATAACAACACCATATTATGTCCTAAGGGGTCATATGGTGTCCTAAGGGGTCATAGGACACCATATGACCCCTTAGGACACCATACGACCCATAACGACACTGTATTGTGTCCTAAGGGGTCATATGGTGTCATAAGGGGTCATAAGACACCATATGACCTCTTAGGACACCATACGACCCATAACGACACCCTATTGTGTCCTAGGGGGTCATATGGTGTCCTAAGGGGTCATAAGACACCATATGACCCCTTAAGACACCATACGACCCATAACAACACCCTGTTGTGTCCTAGGGGGTCATGTGGTGTCCTAAGGGGTCATAGGACACCATATGACCCCTTACGACACCATACGACACCATACGACCCATAACGACACCTAAGGGGTCATATGGTGTCCTATGGCCCCATAGGACATCATATGATCTCTTAGGTGTCCATACGACCCATACCAACACCATATTATGTCCTAAGGGGTCATATGGTGTCCTAAGACACCATATTATGTCCTAAAGAGTCATATGGTTTAATTTTTATGGTTGTGGCTATCAAACTATAGGGTATAGAGTAGAAATTTATCAAAGGTTAAAAAATTTCAATGGAAGTCATTTGGCTAGCGCCAAATATGGCTAGCACCATATTTGGCGCTAGCCAAATGAGCTGCACAAAAAAATGGTTATAGGGTATAGAGTAGAAATTTATCAAAGGTAAAAAATTTCAATGGAAGTCATTTGGCTAGCACCATATTTGGCGCTAGCCAAATGAGCTGCACAAAAAAAGGTTATAGGGTATATAGTTAGTGTTTAGTTTAAGGTGTAAAATTTCAATGGAAGTCATTTGGCTAGCACCATATTTGGCGCTAGCCAAATGAGCTGCACTAAAAAACGGTTATATGGAACCCTTGACCCATGATCCAAGCCCACATTCTCTCTTTTTGTCTTCTTTCTGCGCATGATCAGACAAAAAAATGCTTTTTGCATGGCGTTGACATTTTATGCAAGGTTATTTTATACATTCCTTTAGCTCTTCGCCACCTTTTTTTTCATTTGGCAACGTCAAAGAGGAAGAACATAGTTTTTTTATCAAATTTGAATAATTGAGGTAATATTTTCTTGTTTTTAGAATTCA
The DNA here is from genome assembly GCF_030272615.1 of Cryptomeria japonica. Lineage (NCBI taxonomy): Eukaryota > Viridiplantae > Streptophyta > Pinopsida > Cupressales > Cupressaceae > Cryptomeria > Cryptomeria japonica. Next base: position 319,110,593 of record NC_081405.1, on the reverse strand, counting down.
AATACTTATTAAGTGTTATTTTGTTTAAATGTTAGAATAAAAGTGTGAGTCAAAATTCATTATAATCCCATTAGATTTACATTAGATTTAACAATGCATTTGAAGGAAGTTGCATAAGAAAATTAATTGTTTAGTGGTTTAAAACAAAATTTGCAATTTCATACATCCTTTTTAAGATCTTATGAAATAATTTAGAAAAGGAATACATGAAATAATTTCAATTTCATATATCCATTTTAACATATGCAGCATCATCATCATGCCGAGGAAACGACCAAAAAATGTAACACCAGAAGAGCGTAAAGCTAAGAATGCAAAAAAAAGAGAAGGAATGAAGCAACTTCATGAACAAAGGAAATTGAATACCATAGAAGAAGAGGTGTCAATTGAAGAGGTGTCAATTGAAGAGGAACATGAAATATCCATCCAATCTAAGAGAGAGACAAAATTGGCCACACAAAGGCAACGGATGCAAAACCTTCATGCAATGAGACAATTGAATCCCGAGGTTGAGAGCATGTCTACAAAAATTCAAGTTGAAGGCACCCCATCTCTTACATCTCAAGTTGAAGGCACACCATCTCTTATTGGCACACCGTTGGTGTCTACAACATCTCATATTGAATGCACTCCGTCTATGACATTTGATGTTGCAAGTACTTCACGATTGACATCAAGTATTGGAGCTACACCATCTTGTACACCTCAATTTCAAGGTATGTCATCATTTTCATCTCCGCTTGAAGGTATGCCACCTATCCCTAATGTTGTTGACATTCCTAATCTTGAGATAACTCAAAGTTTGAGAACACCTCCTAGAGTTTTGCATAGAAAGCCTAAGTATTTGATTGATATTGATGCTAATGTTTTGAAACCAATGGTTGACAAGTTTTTGAAGCGTACTTGTCAAAGACATGCTAACTGGATATGGAAAATATTTTTTGAGCCTTTAAATGAGACAGGAAGATGTCAACTATTTGTTGAAATGATGAGAAATCTGAAATTTAGGCCTATAATGAAGATTCTCGGGCTAAGAACATTGATTGAATCAAGCGACAAATCTATTGTGAAGAATCTGATGAATGCATATGATACTGTTGGTTCTAACTCACACACAAAAGATAGTAATGCCACACGACGTGTCATTACATCAACAATTGTAAGCACTCAAACTAAGAAAGCTCACCTCCTTAGAAAGACAAGTAAACAATTGAAGATAAGTAGGCAAACTCTAATGAGAGCTTTGGGAAGGCGACAAAGAGCGGAGGATCCATATAACAATGAGTTATGGGCATTTTCTGGTAGATTACCACGGAAAGATAAAGCAATTGTTGAAGTCTTGAGATCCCTAATTGAAGATTTTTGGAAGAATAACACAAGGGTCTCTCCAAATCAAAGAGATGTTGTAAGAAGGAGGATTGGTAGTAAAATCCGTGATCCACATCCGAAACATTTTTTGGATATGACTCAAACACAATTTTTTGCCAAGTTTCAACATATGTATCCTCAAATAAAAAATAGTCAAAGGTTCTTTGAAATGGTAAAGCCTTTTTATGTCAAAATAAATCACACACACACACAACTTGTTGTTGTAGAGTACATATTGAATTTTCTAGCCATTATGATGTTTGCCAACACATATGTATAGATTTGCATGCTAACAATGTTTTGCAGGAATGCAACATAAATGGTCCACCGACATCTTCAAGGGAATTCATATCTAGCATCTTATGTGAAAGAGTAGATGGTCAAGTATATTACAATAAGTGTTGCTTGGATGGCACATGTGTTGATTGTGGTGGATTGCGACATTTACAAATTTGTCAACATATGGATATTGGACAAGAAATTGGTAATGAATTAGTAGAATTTGGAAAATATAAGACAGTGGCCTACATGCTAAAAGATGGAAAAGAAGCAAAAAGGTGTGAATTGGTTAGTGAGAAGATTCCAGTGTATCAGTTTATGGCCATCTTTCATGAGAATATAGTGTATGAGTATGCAAGGCATAACCATCGAGCTCGTTGGTTGGACTCACAATTTAAGCTATGCAAGGACACATTTCCACTTCATACAATCATTTCAATTGTTGACTTTGCAAAGAACTACACACTACAACCGCATAACAAGGTGCAATCATAATATTACAACTCCACACAAGTTGCCATATTTGTGCATATAGCATTCATTCATGCACATGATAGTATGGAAGAGGATAGGAAGATATTGAGGGAGTATCATTTTTACATCAGTGATGATCACTCACACTCTACAGAGTTTGTGCAAGGTTGTTTTTAGATATTCTACGATGATTTGGCTAGCCGAGGCATATCATTCTGTCAACATATCATATGGTTAGATGATTGTGCATTGCAATTTAAGAACTCTCAGATGTTTTATTGGTTGAGTAGGATGCATAAGTTGACTGCTATTCAACATATGTGAAATTTCTCTGAGGTTGGGCATGGAAAAGGGGAGCCTGATGGTGCAGGAGCATGTATTAAAAGAGCTTTAGCACAAGAAAAGTTAAAGTACAAAGGGAATGCAAACTTGAAAGATGCAAAATCAATTGTTCAATGGTGCAATGGTACAATTGGTCCAAGAAATCAAGGTAAGTCTTTAGTTTGCAGATTTTTTTGGTTGGTAGATGTTACTAACATTGCAAAATTAGAAGATTGTTGTACATTGACAGGATCGAGTGAGCTACACTCTTTCAAAAGCTCTAATGCAAGTTCATGGACTATCCATACGTGGCGGATGGCATGTTATTGTTCTTCATGTAGAGATGGTGCCTATAATGACTGTGAGTCAAAGGAGTGGGTGGACAAATGGTGTATGAGACCTCTAATCCCACTTGAGACATATCGATCTCCGAGTGCACTACAACTCACATAGATGGAAGCATCAATTGACTTTGACCATGTGTCAGATTTAGTCCAACCAGGTAAATTATCCACATGCAATTTTTGTACTTTAATATTTTACCTTAGTTGTTTTCTAAATTCTTCTCACTTTATCATTGCAGGGCATGTTTATGTAGTAATTGCAGTTGAAGACAATGAAGAAGGAACACATTACTACTTGTGTCGTTGTGTGGATGCAAAAAAGAAATTGGATCGCCCTGTGGTAGATGGAGAAAATATTGAGTACCCCACAGGATCAGTAGTTGTTACTGGTACATGGCTTAGAAGGTACCCAGTGAAGAAGTCTAACTTGTGGTTGTTCGAGGACTTTGAGACACATAGGAAGATTCTTCATTATTCTAACCTTGTTGTAGCTTCAAATGTTCATTTGATCAGATATGGAGGTAGACCACTAAACAAGAACCTATAGAAGGTTCGTGAGTCTGACCATGAGGCCATACTAGACACGATAAAGAGTAGAGTAGATCCAGATGGTTCATTGGATTAAATGTAAATGTAAAAAATTGTAATATCAATCTTATTTGGATATATGTACATGACTTGTATTTTTGACTACTCGAGGCATTGTAATATAAAAAATTATGTTTTTGTCTTGTTTTGTGTGATTTTATGTAAATAATGTCATTTTGGACCATTAGAGATCACATGGGATCATTTCGTGAAGTATACCCTATTAATACGGTAAAAGATGTAAATAATGCTCATTTGTTGTCAATCACTCAAAGTGTGAAAAATTGTCAAAATTCGGCATGGTTTTTCTCGATGTTAGTGACATGTAAGAATGATCCATCTGATCTTGCAGGGTTGTGTTATGGAACTCTAAAAAATCCTCTCTCGGTTTGGGTAGACTCAGATCCAGTTGCTCATGGTGACTCTTTCTCGGTCGCGACAAAAAGCGACAGATGAGTTCAATGAAAAGTTGCACAATACCCCATCTTTCAATCCTCTCATCGCGACACCGAACCATTAGCTCATATGCATTGGGGTGGCTAGGTTTACTCTAGGAATGCCTTCTTTTTTCTCTCCAACTCGCCCGATCGTTGCGGGCCACACCCTAGCAGCCAAATCGCCCAAGTAGTCAAATTGCTCAAAGTTGTCAATATTCGGCATCACGTTTCTCCATGCCCATTAATCATAAGAATGATCTGTCTGATCCTACAGGGTCGTGTTATGGCATTGTAAAAAATCCTCTCTCAATTTGGGTAGACTTAGATCCATTTGCTCGTGGCGACTCTTTCTCGGTCGCGACAAAAAGCGACAGATGAGTTCAATGAAAAGCTGCACAATGCCCCATCTTTCAACGAACCATTAGCTTGTATGTGTTGAAGTGGCTGGGTTTATGCTAGAATGCCTTCTTTTTGCTCTCCAACTCGCCCGATCGTTGCAAGCCACACCCTAGCAGCCAAATCGCCCAAGTGCTCAAAATGCTCAAAGTTGTCAATATTTGGCATCACGTTTCTCCCTACCTGTTAATCATAAGAATGATTGTACAGGGTCATGTTATGGCACTATAAAAAAGCCTCTCTCATTTTGGGTAGACTTGGATCTAGTTGCTTGTGGCGACTCTTTCTCAGTCGCGACAAAAAATGACAGATGAGTTCAATGAAAAGTTGCACAATGCCCCATCTTTCAATCCGCTCGTCGCGGCACCGAACTGTCAGCTCATACACATCGGGGTGGCTAGGTTTACACTAGGAATTCCTTCTTTTTTCTCTCCAACTTGCCCAATCGTTGCGGGCCACACCCTAGCAGCCAAATCGCCCAAGTGCTCAAATTGCTCAAAGTTATCAATATTAGGCATCACGTTTATTCGTGCCCGTTAATCATAAGAACGATCCATCTAATCCTACGGGGTCATGTTATAGCATTGTAAAAAATCCTCTCTTGGTTTGGGTAGACTCGGATCCAGTTGCTCGTGGTGACTCTTTCTCGGTCGCGACAAAAAGCGATAGATGAGTTCAATGAAAAGTTGCACAATGCCCCATCTTTCAATTCGCTCGTCGCGGCACCAAACCGTCAGCTCGTACACGTCGGGGTGGCCAAGTTTATGCTAGGAATTCCTTCTTTTTTCTCTCCAACTCACCCGATCATTGCGGGCCACACCCTAGCAGCCAAATCGCCTAAGTGCTCAAATTGCTCAAAGTTGTCAATATTCGGCATCGTGTTTCTCCGTGCTCGTTAATCATAAGAATGATCTGTCTGATCCTACAGGGTCATGTTATGGCACTGTAAAAAATCCTCTCTTGGTTTGGGTAGACTCGGATCCAGTTGCTCGTGGCGACTCTTTCTCGGTCGCGACAAAAAGCGATAGATGAGTTCAATGAAAAGTTGCACAATGCCCCATCTTTCAATCCGCTCATTGTGGCACTGAACCATCAGCTTGTACATGTCAGGGTGGCTAGGTTTACGCTAGGAATGCCTTCTTTTTTCTCTCCAACTCGCCCGATCATTGCGGGCCACACTCTAGCAGCCAAATCGCCCAAGTGCTCAAAATGCTCAAAGTTATCAATATTCGACATCACGTTTCTCTGTGCCCATTAATCATAAGAATGATCCATCTGATCCTATGGGGTCATGTTATGGCACTATTAAAAATCCTCTCTCGGTTTGGGTAGACTCGGATCCAGTTGCTCGTGGCGACTCTTTCTCGGTCGTGACAAAAAGTGATAGATGAGTTCAATGAAAAGTTGCACAATGCCCCATCTTTCAATCCGCTCATCGCGACATCGAATCATCAACTCATACGCATCGGGGTGGCTAGTTTTATGCTAGGAATGCCTTCTTTTTTCTCTCCAACTCGCCCGATCGTTGCGAGCCACACCCTAGCAGCCAAATCGCCCAAGTGCTCAAAATGCTCAAAGTTGTCAATATTTGGCATCGCGTTTCTTCGTGCCCATTAAACATAAAAATGATCCGTCTGATCCTACGAGGTCCTATTATGGCATTGTAAAAAATCCTCTCTCGGTTTGGGTAGACTTGGATCTAGTTGCTCGTGGCGACTCTTTCTCGGTCGCGACAAAAAGCATCAGATGAGTTCAATGAAAAGTTGCACAATGCCCCATCTTTCAATCTGCTCGTCGCGGCACCGAACCGTTAGGTCATACGCATTGGGGTGGCTGGGTTTACACTAGGAATGCCTTCTTTTTGCTCTCCAAATCACTCGATCATTGTGGGCCACACCCTAGCAGCCAAATCGCCCAAGTGCTCAAATTGCTCAAAGTTGTCAATATTCAGCATCACGTTTCTCTATGCCCGTTAATCATAAGAATGATCCATTTGATCCTACAGGGTCGTGTTATGACAATGTAAAAAATCCTCTCTTAGTTTGGGTAGACTCGGATCCAGTTGCTCGTGGCGACTCTTTCTCGGTCGCGACAAAAAGTGATAGATGAGTTCAATGAAAAGTTGCACAATGCCCCATCTTTCAATCTGCTCATCACGGCACCGAACCATCAGCTCGTACATGTCGAGGTGGTTGGGTTTATGCTAGGAATGCCTTCTTTTTTCTCTCCAACTCGCCTGATCGTTGCGGGCCACACCCTAGCAGCCAAATTGCCCAAGTGCTCAAAATGCTCAAAGTTGTCAATATTCGACATCACCGTTCTCTGTGCTTGTTAATCATAAGAACGATTCATCTGATCCTATAGGGTCATGTTATGGCACTCTAAAAAAGCCTCTCTTGGTTTGGGTAGACTTGGATCCAGTTGCTCGTGGCGACTCTTTCTCGGTCGCGACAAAAAGTGATAGATGAGTTCAATGAAAAGTTGCATAATGCCCCATCTTTCAATCCGCTCGTCGCGGCACCGAACCATCAACTCGTACGCATCAGGGTGGCTGGGTTTACACTAGGAATTTGTTCTTTTTTCTCTCCAACTTGCTCGATCGTTGCGGGCCACACCCTAGCAGCCAAATTGCCCAAGTGCTCAAATTGCTCAAAGTTGTTAATATTCGGTATCACGTTTCTCCGTGCTTGTTAATCATAAGAATGATCCATCTAATCCTACGGGGTCATGTTATGGCATTGTAAGAAAGCCTCTCTCGGTTCGGGTAGACTCGGATCCAGTTGCTCGTGGCAACTCTTTCTTGGTCGTGACAAAAAGCGACATATGAGTTTAATGAAAAGTTGCACAATGCCCCATCTTTCAATCCACTCGTCACGACACCGAACCGTCAATTCGTACATGTCGGGGTGGTTGGGTTTACACTAGGAATTCCTTCTTTTTTCTCTCCAACTCGCCCGATTGTTGTGGGCCACACCCTAGCAGCCAAATCGCTTGAGTGCTCAAAATGCTCAAAGTTGTCAATATTCGGCATCACGTTTCTTCGTGCTTGTTAATCATAAGAATGATCCATCTGATCCTACAGGATTGTGTTATGGCACTGTAAAAAATCCTCTCTTGGTTTGGGTAGACTCGGATCCAGTTGCTCGTGGTGACTCTTTCTCGGTTGTGACAAAAAGCGTCATATGACTTCAATGAAAAGTTTTCAATGCCCCATCTTTCAATCCACTCGTCGCAGCACCAAATCATTAGCTTGTACATGTTGGGGTGGCTAGGTTTACACTAGGAATGCCTTCTTTTTTCTCTCCAACTTGTCCGATCATTGCGGGCCACACCCTAGCAGCCAAATCGCCCAAGTGCTCAAACTGCTCAAAGTTGTCAATATTCGGTATCACGTTTCTCCATGCCCGTTAATCATAAGAACAATCCATATGATCATATGGGGTCGTGTTATGGCACTCTAAAAAATCCTCTCTCGGTTTGGGTAGACTCGGATCCAATTACTCGTCGCGACTCTTTCTCGGTCGTGACAAAAAGCGACAGATGAGTTCAATGAAAAGTTGCTCAATGCCCCATCTTTCAATCCACTCGTCGTGGCACCAAACCGTCAGCTTGTACATGTTGGGGTGGCTGGGTTTACGCTAGGAATGCCTTCTTTTTTCTCTCCAAGTTGCCCAATCATTGCAGGCAACACCCTAGCAGCCAAATTGCCCAAGTGCTCAAATTGCTCAAAGTTGTCAATATTCGGCATCGCGTTTCTCTGTGCCTATTAATCATAAGAATGATCCATCTAATCCTACAGGGTCATGTTATGGCACTATAAAAAATCCTCTCTCGGTTTGGGTAGACTTGGATCCAGTTGCTTGTGACGACTCTTTCTCGATCACGACAAAAAGCATCAGATGAGTTCAATGAAAAGTTGCACAATGCTCCATCTTTCAATCCTCTCGTCGTGGCACCGAACCATCATCTCATACACGTCGGGGTGGCTGGTTTTACGCTAGGAATGCCTTCTTTTTGCTCTCCAACTTGCCCGATCGTTGCAGACCACACCCTAGCAGCCAAATCGCCCAAGTGCTCGAAATGCTCAAAGTTGTCAATATTCGGCATTACGTTTCTCTGTGCTCGTTAATCATAAGAACTATCCGTCTGATCCTACGGGGTCATGTTATGGCACTCTAAAAAATCCTCTCTCGGTTTGGGTAGACTCAGATCTAGTTGCTCGTGGCGACTCTTTCTCGGTTGCGACAAAAAGCGACAGATGAGTTCAATGAAAAGTTGCACAATGCCCCATCTTTCAATCCGCTTGTCGCGGCACCGAACCGTCAGCTTGTACGCGTCGGGGTGGCCAGGTTTATGCTAGGAATTCCTTCTTTTTGCTCTCCAACTCGCCCGATCGTTGCGGACCACACCCTAGGAGCCAAATCGCCTAAGTGCTCAAATTGCTCAAAGTTGTCAATATTCAGCATTGTGTTTCTCCATGCCCGTTAATCATAAGAACGATCCGTTTGATCCTGCGGGGTCGTGTTGCGACATTGAACCGTCAGCTCATACGTGCGGGGTGGCTTGTATCTTGGATTACAAACACATATTTAGGTTCAAAGCTTAAGTAATAATAAACTTTGTGCAATTATTCATCTAATCATTTGTACTGCAATTATGGATAACCATGATAAATGATATGCATTAACCAAAAAGCTACAAATCCATGTAACATTGTATACTGTTAAAACTATCAAATATATCCAATACAAATAAATAGGCTTGCCAAAAGCCATATGGACTTAGAATTTCACATATTCATAAAACAAAACATATGTTCAAAATTGCTATAAAGGCATACAACATGATATCCAATAAAGTCAAATAAGGGCTTGCCAAAAGCCATATGGACATAGAATGTCACATATTCGTAATACAAAACATACGTTCAAATTTGCCATATAGGCATACAACATGGTATCCAATAAAGTCAAATAGGAGCTTGCCAAAAGCCATATGACGATAGAATGTCACATATTCGTAATACAAAACATATGTTCAAAATTGCCATATAGGCATACAACATAGGACCCTATTCTATTCATTTCCCTCTAGGGGAAGGAAACAAATCACGAGATATCTTTGCCTGTCGAGGGGATGGAGACATATATGATGCAGGTGTCTTTCGAGTATGTCCACGCGACCTCCTCTCCAGACTTTTTTGTAACTCCACCTGATACAATGAAAAGAATGATGTTAGCATATACAAAAATTGAATTTTAGAATGACATATAATAAAATAGTCACTTACCGCATACAAATAATCATGATGTTCATCCACAACAGGTGCACGTTCATGATCTGGAGTGACAAGCCCCTCCTGTAAGCATCACAATATAAATTAAACTAAATACAAGTGTCGTTAAAATTTTCAATAACATATTATTAAGATAACAAATGTAATGCTAAACTTACTAAATTTACAAATATGTCTCATACTTCTATTAAAGCAGTTGAACTTGCTATTGCTGCAGCAACACTGCGCTCCATTAACGCGCGAACAAAAAGAGGAGTCTCTGAATTCAACATCTGAAAATTAAACAAAGTATATTGATTAATCACCAAAACTATCTATATTATTTAATAACAACATTAAAGATAAATTGTTTACCTGGGTGAAAGATTGTCGATGAAATACACTACGAGGTGTTGATGTTGAAGCTCTAGCATCAAACTATTTGACATCCAAAATGAGTAATTAGAAAATCATTCACATAAGGTTCAACTATCTACATATAATAATTACATTTTTTCACTTGTTGTATACTTGTGGAGTCGACGAAGTAGTGAAAAAGGGTGTTGCAAGAATGTTGCCAGTATTGTGAACACTTTGACCTTGATTTTTTATCATAATAATTTACTAATTTAGATATATTCTCAAATTTACATATAAGATTTAATAAAAAGAATGAAATGAACTTGTAATGAAATTCACCTGGGTATCAATGCCAAATGTTTCGTTCAGCAAGGTTTATGTCATGACAATGTTCTCTGTAGCAAACTCCATTCGTGCACGTGCATTCTCAGAACTATTAGGATCATAAGTGCAAATAGAACCACAAGATCGACAAAAATGAGCTAGAACTCGATGCCTAGAAGAATCAACATCATCACTCGCATCACCCTCTACTAGAGGACTAGCATACTGTATAAGGGTCTGAGTGAGTGAGCTAATCGAGTCTAGAGTTTCGACCTCAATACTCTCCTTCACAATGGAAGGAATAATAACATGCTCCACCATAGGTCTGGCCAAGGGTCTTGGTGGGAGATTTGGATAACGCTGTGCACCCTCTCTATCATGTGAGGAACCCCCACCTCTACCTTGGAAATCTAGAAAATCAAAACAGTTTGGGATCTCATTAAGGTCAAACTCACAGTACAATTTTCTCAAAAAGTATTGGGGTACCTCATGATTATTGCATGGGGGCTGATCAAATACCATCCACCACCTATCCCCAAAATTGTTCTTAATCCCTTCATGATGACACCAATGAATAGGGAATCTCCTACATCCAGGGTGTAAAGGTTGATTCGTTCGGGGGTCCGTAAAAAGAGCACACAAGTCAAATTTATTAATTTTCTTTTTCTTCACTACCACATATGATAATTTGTCAGCATAAAATTGCTTTTGTTCTTCCTTCTTACGGGACCAAAAATTTATTTGCCCACTCACAGATTGTATGTGAGATACAATAGATTGCAAAGAACTGGCAAGGTTTGTCCTATGGGAGTTTGTTCCAGTGGGATCTTTTAGCCTTGTGATTAAACCTTCAAGCTCTTTTTGGCTATTTTCTATTTGACCTAATAGGTTTTCTTGTGTACCTATGGGGTGTCTAGGGATTGTAGGAGGTTCTTGATGTGCTTCTTCTTCAATATGATCTTCATGAGGAGCTGATTGATGTGCTTCTTCTTCAATATGGTCTTCATGAGGAGGTGATTGAGTGTTTTCAATATTTTATTGTCTAATCTCATTTTTTGGTAATGAAAATAAATTTAAATCAATAAACCTAGTTTAATCTTCAAATTAATAAAAAAAAATGACAATAAGAAAATAAAAATACATACCTCTTCGAGCTCTTCGATGGCGTAGCGGCATTTTGATGAGATATGGACAACTTAGTGCCCAATTTCAAGCTTTTACAAAGGGCGAGCGCAAGAAAATAGCACCCAAAAATGCCAAAACGCGGGTTTGGAATGCAGAAATGCGGAGCAAGGTTTTTTTGCTATTTATAATGCACATACGCCTTATAAGGTGCACACCTTATAAGGCATGCACACTATTGGGTGCACGCTCTATAGGCTTGGTGTGCCAAGCCTTAGGCTTGACACACCAAGCCTATAGGGCGCGCACCCTATCGTGCGTGCGCCTTATGCGCTTTTTAATTTTTTTTTGAAGTGTGGCACCTTTTTGGTACCACAACTTCGTGCATATACCCCTTAGAAGGTTCTAGAAAGTCTAAATTTCTTGTTTTTGGCACCCAATGGTCTAATGGTTCATTTTCCTACCTAGGTATTTTCATTGAAACTTGAGTTTTGGTGGCAGAACTTCCAAGAGCCATAACTTTTGACTTGGGCATCTGATTTGCTATTATAATATATTGTTGAAAAGATTGTGAAGAGATTTAAATCATTTCATTAACTTTTTGTTATTTTTTAGACTTCTTAGTGTACAGTGGTAAATGGGATTCATTAGTCTAATTATCTAAACTAGGAATAAAAAATAATTTATATCCAAGATACATTCAAGAATGATCAATAGGCCCAACTAAGAGCTTGGTAAAATGAGTTAATTATATAGTTCTTGAGTGATTTAATTTTTGGATATGATAGAATGATGAAATGCAAGAACTAGGTCTAAATATGCAAAATTGATAGTAATCAACATAAATATTAAGATACAAAATAGATGTGAAAACTCTGAGAACAAATTTAGAAACAAAGACTAGAAAGGAACTCATGTCTACAATTTGAGTCTGAAAATATCAGTCTATGTAGCTAGGCATCCTAGTCCTAAAGGTGTTTGATGTAGATATCATAAAAAAATTTCATATTAGGATGTTGCACAAATTATCTCCTTGAATTTTTATAAAAAATGTGTCAAACTATGTGGCTAAGCCACAATGTCCAAGGTTTTCTACTTCTTCAAAGTCTAGATCTCTTTGTCACAATCTATACTTCCTAAATTTATAATCCTTATGAAATCTGGACCCTACACATAGAAAAAAGAGAAGGTTTTGGGTTGTATAATTTAGCCTAAGTCAAACCCTAGGTTTGGAATTAACCCTACAATAATGATAGATAGAAAAAGAGAGCTTACCCTTATCGGACATAGGCTAAATCTAAAGTAAAATGTTCAATCCAAAATGTTATACCATAATCTTGATGATGTTGATTATGCAATGCTCTTTGGATAAGATCCTCTCGAGTGTTGATGCAATAACATAGCATGACAAGAAAATATTAATCATAAAATCCTCCATGTATGAAGATTGATATAACTTGTTGCTCCATAATGCTCGGATCTAAATAAATTCACTCATAATACTTTCTCTAGGATTTTACTGGAATCTATACGTATCAAAATAAATGACGAAAGATGCTCTTATATAGGGCACTCAAGGTATTTTATAAATTAGGCCAACCTCCAATAGACATTAAATTTTTGATATCGGATAACAACTGGTAGGAACTGACACATTGAAAAATCCAAATTTGGGCCCAATCTAAGGGGAATATAATACCTAGCACCATATTCCACCTAGAATATGGAACATAGAGCCCCAGTCCACCTAGAAGGGGTTAGAATAGAGGTAGGTGTACACAAGTTCACAACACATGATCTAGTCACCAAATTGGCATATGATAGCAATTTGGTAGTATATAATCGAAAATAGGTTTGGAAAGAGCTAGGAGGGGACACACTAAGGAAAGGGCCAAAAAAAGTGTGAAATTGTAAGAGGTTACAATTTATGACACTAAATTTATCCCCCACACTCACACTCATAGTAAAGAGAGAGAGAGAGAGAGAGAGAGAGAGAGAGAGAGAGAGAGAGAGAGAGAGAGAGAGAGAGAGAGAGAGAGAGAGAGAGAGAGAGAGATATCACTAAGTTTGAGAGAACAAGCCTCCAAGCTTAGTATCTTAACTCACATAGTCACATCGAAGGAAGGACAGACAAAATACAAAGAAAAAGAAAATCAAACAAAATGGTAAAAAGGAAAACAAAGACAAACAAAAAGATACACAAAATGGGTTAGAACTAAACAAAAAAGACTCCATGTCAACTAGTTGAAGAGACCTCAATAATAAAAAAATACAACCGCTAATATCATTCTTAGAATGTTATTGCAAGATGTATAATAAGCTCCCTATGCCCTCAAAATTTAAATGGTTTCCACCATAGTTTTGGCGATGCCTGTCTATGAAATTTATTGTCCTTGAACATGATTCCTTAGGGATAAAAAAACATTAGTTCTAATTCAAGAGTTTTGATCACTAGCTTTCACCAACAAGTAATTAATTATTAATAATTTAACTAGATTTACCAAGAGACCAATCTATCTCCCAAGAAAAATGCACCACCACTAGCATTTCTTCTATAATCTACACATCCATCCCAATCAGAATTTGTGTGTACTTTCAAAGTGAAATCATCATTCTTGTACCATAAACCAAAATCCCGAGTCCCTTTCAAATATCTGAACACCGTTTTCACTACTTGATCATGTGATTTATTTGGATTAGCTTGCTATATGACAACCAAAAAAACAATAGACATAATACCTAATATTGAAGTAGTCGAGTATAACAACCCTCTAATCATAGACCTATATTGTTTTTGATCAACTTTTGGATATCCATCATCCTTAGCTTGCAACCAATAGCCATAGGAGTTCCATTAGGTTTACAATCCTTCATACAAAACTTCTTCAACATCTCCTTAATATGCTTGGTCTAAGAAATGAAAATACCATCTTTTGACTATGACCTTTAAGACCAAGAAAGAACGATAACTCACCAATCATTGACATGTGAAATTATTTTTGTATTTCTTCAACAAATCTATTACAAACACTATCATCTCCTCCAAAAATGATATCATCAACATACACAACAACTATTAATAGTTTATCACTTCAACTTTGAAGTAAAGATTACTGTCTATTATACCTTTCTTGAAATTCTACCGCAATGAGTATCTATCGAACCTTGCATATGAAGCTCTAAGAGCTTGCTTTAGACCATATCTAAATCTTTTGACAACTTAAACCCATCGAGTTATTCAATATACACCTCTTCTTCGAATTCTCAATTCAAAAATGCTAACTTGGCATGCATCTAATATACCTTAAATTTATTATATGTCAACGCCAAATATACACCATTAGTGAATACACTCCATTAACGGTCACTTTCCATTTCAGCTGAATGCGGCAATAACAATACAAGCAAAGCTGTAAAGAAGTCCAGAAAAGTTCTGAAATCCCATCATGCACATGGAGATATAAAAAAATTTCTGAGCGAATCAGACAATTGTAGCCCAAGATAATGAAAAGGCTGTACTTGACAAGCTTTTCCAAAAGCACCAAATCTTACTTGAGTGCCAAACGATACGATCATTATGATTAGATGCATTTTGAACTGTTCAAACCTAAAAATTCGTCACCTTATGAGATTTGATGTAATGGAGTTCAAGATTTGCAGATACCCAAGGTGTAAGGTTGTTGAGATGTCTGTTTTTTCAATCAATTCTACGTCGAATGTGGGACTCTCTTAGTCACTTCTTTCATTTCTTTGTTTTACTTGGTTTCAACCTTTACCCCTCGTCTTGAGATGAGGACAATTTAGATAGTTAAATAGAATATTAATAGTAATCTATAAGAATGATGTATCCTTTCTTAGAAAGAGAAACAAATAGATATTTTGTGGCAGTTAAAACTCTCAACCTCTTGCTTTACAGGGGCAAATTCTAGATGCAACACTCGAACCCCATATTGCAGATCTCTTAGATACCACTCTAATTAGTAAAACTAAATCAATCATCATATCATTTACAATCAAGTATCAAGCACCATTAGGTATAAGCATTTCTCCATCATTGTGCTATCACATGGTTATGCTAAAATTTTGAGTATCAAGCATTTTAGTAAATATCAAAGAAGAAATGGAGAAATATAAGTTATTTAATATGGTCTTATTTTTTATCACTTGATTTGATTTGATCTTATTAGCTCAAATAAAAACTACAAAGGAATATACTTTATTTATGTGTCTTTAATAAGCTAAATGAGATAACCTCAACAATACTTAGATCAAAGGTGACTTTGCTAGCTTCCAATACTTCCTAGAACTAAATTCCACTCACAAGGACAAGGTTTTCATCAAGTTAATCCAAAGAGGTCCATCAATAAAATAATAGAGGGTTGAAGGAAAATTGAACGAGGTTCTCTCTCCTACAGCTCAAGATCTGCCTAAACTTAGGAGAGTAATCCTAGAATCTTACATATGAATGGAAAGATAATTAGGGATGATGGTAACTAAACTCAAATTGTTGATACAACTACAAAGAATTATCACTAAGCATGAGAGAAACTAGCTCTATATAGTTAATAAAACACCATTGAAATGAGTGCAAAGTGAAAGAAAGACACATGGTTCATAGAAGTTCAGGAATGCTATTCCCTTTATAGTGGTTAAACTATGACTACATAAACTAGTTAAACTAATAGAATTGTTTAATTATGTGTTCTTTCAATGATTTATTGAGTCAAACTATTCCAAAATAATTGTTATTTATAGGTTATGAAGTCAAATTAACAAATGGAGATACAATATAAGGAAAATATTAAATTATTGATCTAAGCATAACAATGCATCACATGAGAGTATTGCAAATAAAACTTTCTTGTTTTTCCAACATGGAAATGTACATATTCATATGTTATCATTATAATAATGCAATTTTATTTAAATGATAAAACATTTTCAAACAAGACTTACTTTAATAGCACCATGTGTGTTGAGGATAATTTTTATAATGTTTAAAAATAGTTCTAAAACTATACGTATTATTTTGGAGATCTATCTAATGCCTTGCCAGGGAACCCAAGAGGGTAAGAGCAAAACACGCAAGGTAAACGTGGATTTTTTTTTTAAAGATGATAATTATGAACATACACACCAAAACAAGAACCATGCTTAGACCTCGAATTAAGGTTATTAACACACTAAAATCACACTAAGTGGAAGGCTACTATATGACAATAACACTCCTCCAAGGTTCCCTAACGTTGTTACTCAACATCGATAATTCAAGAAAGACCACAACAACATTCATTTCAAAGCACCAATTGAAGTGTTCATATGACCCACACATGAACGATCCTATGCAATTGAATCTAGATCATAACTGTTCCTCAAGGATATATCCCTACTTGACGAATAACACATCTCCTTGAATCATTACTGATCAATAAATGAAACACATTCCCAAGATAAGAAGAGATGTTGATGGGTAGTCAGAGACATTGAAGCATAGAGGATGTTTTGCAAACCTAGATGTTGATCCTGAGGCAGAGACGTCAAACTGAAGATGGAGACACTATTTTGCAGTTAGACTAGTTCAGTGGCTAGTTGTCTCATACCAGAGGTGGTGATGTCAATCTAGTAAATGGAGAAGCTGATCCAGAGGAAGAGATACTGAAGGACAACCATAGATGTTGATTCAGGATTTGTGTTTACAAAACTAAGAAAAAAGAGTCGGGACTTCATTGAACGGGTCCCTAGGCTAAAGCACAAATCTACTCCCTACTAGGGATTATAATACCACTATTTCACTATATTGAATACTAGAATACAAGTTGTATATGGTGAAAATGATTATGATAAACTATTGAAAAATCATAAAATATCCATCCACATAAACCCTAGTTCTATAATCAAGAATCCACCATACACCAAGGAAGAAACCTAAAACATGCAAAACATCAAAACACAAAAGATTATACCATTCACATAAAAGATTATACCATTGACATGATTAGCAAGGTTTGATCTCCATTGTTTCCTATCTTCATTGATCTTATTTAATATGATTGCTCTTAGATTTTGTATGTGCACAAGAGCTCAACAAAGAACAGATTATGGTTGTGAAGTCACTTGATCTCTTGAAGGCTTGATAGATGCATTAGGATTAGGGTTGAAAGGATGAGAGTATCCTCTTATATAGAAGATACCTTAGGAAATGATGGGATGGGATTAAGAGTTGAAAGGATAAATGGTCGACTAGGATTAAAGGGTAGGTAGGGAAAATAACAAAACAATGAAGGGAGTAGTTAGACGAAAAATTTAGAGATAAATGACATGTGTCAAGGAGGGAAAAAGATAATGAATTAATTAAACAAATAAAAATCTATTTAATGAATAGAATATTTAGGATATAATAACATGAAATAAATAAAAATATTTATTTAATTATGACAGGACAATTTTAGGTGTCTACTATTGGAATCCAAGAACACTAAGAGGGAGGGGGTGAATCAGTGTTCTACAGATAAAACTTGTAGATAGGAATTTGGAAATCATCAAAGCAAATAGGAATTTAAACTAGTTCAATCATGAAAACTAGATTGCAATGACAAATCCTAAAAACATTCAATAGAGACATGAAAACAAAACATTCAAATCAAATGCAAACCATTGCAAACGTGAATGTCTCCTCCAGAATTTTCCATTGTCCTTCTTTCTCCTTCAAATTGCTTTGTTTGTGGATCTCACCTACAAGTGCATAAGCATGAGATGAAAGAAAGATTGACTAAACAACATAAAGATACTAGAAGCGTGATTAATTGATCAATTAGATGAAAATGTGATTAGTTCGATAATGTGATTAGATGGACCCTTTGATTGATATGCAAAGGAGTATGACCTAGGTGAAACCTAACCTTAGTAGTTGACAATGAATTTGCAAAATGCAAACCTAGGATGAACCTAAATCTAAGTGACATGAATGTTGAGACAAGATTTTGAAAAATGTTTGACAACCATGTTTGAAGGTGTTTTGAACTTTGTTGAATGAGATACTCTTGTGTTTAACCTTGTTTTGAATCAATTTGTCTTGTTTTTGAAATGAGACACAACTCAACTTTTGACAAGCAAAGAAGACAAGATATTTTAACTTAGACTTAAGACAATCATGCTCATTCACACATTTCTTATGGTAGGTAAGGACAAAAGGTACTTGAGAGGTAGACTCGTTATGAGATTCAAGGAGAATACATAGATGCTTGACCCCATGGGCTCCCCTCCACGACACTCACTTCTCAGGGCAGTAACTAGAAGGATTTTGGCCTCTAAATACAAGGTGTTTAATAAGGATTTCTATAAAGCGCTACTCCTTGGTGTCACGCAAGCATGATTGAGACACAGGCCCACCAAGATACCAAACAAATGTAGTCGCGCAAGCATGATTTAGACTATGAGGCCCTACTTAGATGCTGATATGAGAAAGAGTCCAAGGGTCATCACTTCCCAAGTAACTACAATTCCCACGTAACCCTTCCTTCAAAGCTTTCGCCCATCAGGTATTTATTTATAATGAGTTAGAATGCCAAGGTACTCTAGCTGTGCTCACTTTGGGTCATTCCCTTCTCATGATTGTCACTTGCTTGCAAAAGAAAGCAAATGGTCGGGAAGGCAGGCGCTCTAAAGGTAACAAACAATCCAAGACATGAGAATGGTATCGAAGATCTGGATTTCTGATCACCCTAAGAAGGATGAGAGCATACTCTCCTACTCCAATGTCAAACTCGACAAGCAAAGTGAACACATGTTCATTCCATCCTACTTAGCAAACATATTAGGTGCCTAATTAAAAATCACAAACACAAAGTTTGGTTGGAATATAAGGCAACCTGCAAAATCACTAAGTTAGGAGTTTGATTTGTTTGGTCTTTGACTAGAGAACCTGCAAACAATTCATTAGTAGTTTATGAAATAATTCTTTGTCAAGCGTTTTGCCACAAAGCTACCAACAATGTTAGAGAATCAAGAAAAATGAATCACCATCAAAATTAATCCATAAAAGTTGTGATTCTTTGTCCTCTTAGATTAATCTATGTGAAATTTATCAAATTTACCACCCTAGATTAATCTAGATAAAATTTGCATGAATGCATGATTAATTTGCCAAGCTAAATTAATCTAGATGAAGGTTGCATGATTTTGTTTTTGAAAATTTTGACCATTTACAGCAGCATAATTAAAAATGTCATAACTTCCTCAATATTTTTCCAAATCACAAACCATAAGATGATCTGGAAAGGTAAAAACATGATCTAATATACCCAAAAATCATTTATTTTGATTCTATACGAAATTTTTTACGTGATCAATTGATTATGACTGTTTTTTTTTTAGAAGAAAAATCTGCAATTTCTCCACAAAAAAATCTGCAACTTCACAAAACATTCAAAAAAAAATATTAGATCCAAGCATTTTCACGTCGGGTTCACCAAGAAATGTAGATATAAATTTGGAAATCATCAAAAGAAAATCAAAATTAAACTAGCTCAATCACAAAACCAGATTGCAATGATAACAATACTAAAAACATTCAATAGAAAACATGAAGACAAGATATTCAAAATGAGATTAAAGCAAACCAAATGCAGATATCTCCTTCATAATTCTCCATTGTCCTTCTTTCTCCTTCAAATGGCTTTGTTTTGTGGATCTCACCTACAAGTGCATAAGCATAATATGAAAGCAAGATTGACAAGACGAGACGACAACATAAGGGTACTAGAAGCGTGATTGATTGATCGATTGGGGGGCATGATTGAAGAAATTCATCCAATTTATAGATAAATTAGAGAAAAGACAAGATTAGCATGAAATTGATTCAAATGGAAATTCAAATCAAGAATAGCAAAATTATGACAAGTGTATGACAAATTGCTATGCAAGGATTATGACAATTTATGACAAATTGCTATGCAAGAATTATGAGATGAATTTGAAATAGAAATAGACATTTAGGAATTTAGGAGAAATTAGAAAATTAGGTTAGAAATGATGACTTGGAAATTAGGAAATTGATGAAAATTAGGTAAATTAATTAATATTTTTTCATTCATTATTTAATTTACAAAAATAGGAGAAATTAATTAGCCAATTAAATAAACATTTAATTGTGACAAGAAGACTTAGGATAAATAAATAAATTATTAATCCTAGAGGGAAAATGACAAACAAGATTAAATGAATAAATCATAAAACCTTGGAAGATGAATTAGAAATGCAAGGACGACAATTAGGTCTTGACAAAAGATAATTAATGTCGATTCGATTTAATCATGATTCTGACTGACAAAGGACCAATGCTGATGAATGATTTGATTGATAAATGCACCAATTGACGAGGAACAATGACTAATTGATCCAAATTGACATGATTGAGAAGGACGATGATCAATGACAAATTGATCACAAAATGACAAGATTGAAAATGACAACGATCGATGACAAATCGATCGCAAAATTGACGAGATTGACAAGGATCGATGGCGAATTGATCGCAAGATGACAAGATTGACAAGAGGACAAAACCCTAATTCTATCATCGATTAGGATTGATGATTTCCAGAATGAAATCGAATTGACGATATCAAAATATGCCAAATGATCACGCACATTGTTGCGACAGGATAAGATCGACCAAAATCATGACTGAAGATTATTACCGACAAGACCAAATTCGAAAGCAAGATAAATGAAGAATGCAGAAGAAGGACTCAATGCTCACAAATGATAAAGACCAAGTGCGCGACATAGAAGAAATGTTAATGCGACGCAAAAACCCTAAAATAAGGCAATGCGCAAATGTTAAAGTATGACTCCACAAGCATTGACCATTTTTAGACGTCTACAAAACTAATTCTCAACTTATTGCTTATGCTTGTATTCTACTAGTTCACTGATGCTCTGTTCTGCTACTCATTGAGACTGTGCACATGAAACTGTACACTAAAGCTTCCTATCACTGACCAAAATACATACCATCAATATTTGATTCATTCGTAACCATAATCGCATTCCAAAAACATCATCATGTAATCCATTGCTAAAAGATCTCCTTAAATACTCTATTAGTTTTTTACCATGTCGACTTCAATGAGGAATATAATCCTGTCAGCTACCGGATCACAAGGTATAACATACATAATCTCGATGACCATGTCGACCTTCACATGCTAGAAAAAATTTCATGAAAGAAATAATCGGGGCCACAAGATATCTTAGTCGGGTTCCAAATACACGTTACAGAGATCAAGAATTAACTGGTTGTAAAGCAAAGTGAATATACTGGTTGAGTGTAGTGAATACTAGTTAACCCAAACAAAGCAAAATGATATATCAATGAATCCCGGTGGAAGATAGAGACACCAGAAGATGAGTTTCTATATGAGTTTCCATCAATGACAATCTTAAATGCCATTTGTCTTACCGGATGAGTGTCAATTGCCAACAATCTCCCCCTTTGGCATTGATGGCAACACTCATGAAAAATGACCATCCCTGAACCTGTTCCTGAATCTGCTCCCCCTGAGTGATATGTACATTTTTCACTTTATTCTTCCCCCTTTGACATCATGACAAAGCAGGGTGCCCACAAAGAAATTATGTACAAAGATATACATGCTAGTTCTATACAAGCTTCAAAATACCTGCATACATAGTCTTCAAAAATGAAAAGTAAGTGTCCCAACCTTTATTGAGAGAGTCAAAAATGGAGGTGAATCCACTCAAGAGACTAGTGTAATACTCAATTGCCTCTGATTCAGTGGGATCCTCCTTCTGAATATTATAAATACATTCAATCTTATGAAATAATAGATTATCCAACTGAGGACCTATGAAATTATGGAGCTCAGTTGCTCTCTTTATTATGTTGTCCCTTTCCTTCTCTAATTTCAAAATTTGATTCATGACCGCCAAAATTGGATCATCCAAAGAACTGGTTAGGGTAACTGTCGGGTTGTATGAATTAGAAATTTAAATCAAGTTATTTCTACAATCTAAGGTCTGCTTGTCTATAGAAGTTGTTAGCTTTGCAAAATCTAGACAAGTTTTGTAAAATTTACCTCCCTTCGCCAATGTTGCATCAATGGATTGGAAGCAAATTTGGAGTTTACCTTTCTCAAATACAATCATTTGCAAAAATGTTTGTTTTTGAGCATCAACAAATTTGTCCTTAGTCTTAGTTATTGAAATCTTGAGCAAGGAATCATAATGTTTAGGAATAAATTTGATAATCTCCTCCAATTTACCGGATGAGCTTACGCTCTCCTGTGCCTGGAATTCATGTACCAACCGGTTCAAAAATTCAAAATTGTGCTTAATTAATTCTCTGTCTTTTGACTCCTCTTGAAGTGTAGTTGCCATCAACATCTTCTCTACCAAAGACATCTTGTGATAAGGCTTATCAAAACTGATAGAAAATTGTGACAAGTTTCCTTTGGCTATGGATGAAGTGTCAATTGCCAAGCCAAAAGAAAAGTCTGTCATAGTTTCCTTGCCTTTGTCTATCTAAGATGTATCATTTGAATCCTTTATTTCCAATGTACTAGTGGCTTCGCCACTTGGTACCCTATCTCGATCTCGTGCATCCTCAACAACCTTATTATTTGTATCCTTATTTTTGTCAATAATATACTATGTATTTTGAACATTATCTCTCGGGGTATCCTCTGCTGCAAAATTGGACTCACTAGTCAGTGGAGTGCTAGCCAGTTGCTCAGTATTTACATTTTGTTCCGCTGTATCTACTGGTTTCTTATCCCCTGGTAATTGAATATTCTGAGACTGTACAAAATTGGGGCTCAATTCATATCCCAAACTCAAAAGAATTCTGACCCAAATGTCTATTGTTTCCTTCCCAATTTCTTCAAATCTTTCTAACATTAAATTATTTATCTGGTGCTTAAGATTAAATTCTGATGTACCTATTTTATTTATCAAATTAGTAGCCTTTGTTGGAGTTATTGATGGGCAAAGATTAAATAATTTGGTTTTTTTCATCTGTCGGTTCAAATTTTGTGCATGTAATTTCCTCGCCTCTAGCTTATCATACAATTCCTTAGGCAAAATTTTCTCTAACTCAATCAATGATCTACTGAAAGAATCAAGATATAAAAGAATAGCTTCCTCAATCCACTTCTTATCCTTCTCATCAAATTCATCAAAGAATGTAGAAATATTGTCTAAGTTACCATCATTAATAATCTGATCAATAATGTCCTAAGCATCTAGTTTATTCTTACCATTTTTTCTTTTGGCTTCTGATTTAGACTGCTCATCACACTTTGCCTTGTGTTTATGTACAATGGTAATCTTAGGTTTTCGGGGAGGCTCCTTAGCTGGTTCTTTCTTTTGTTCTTCCTACTTCTCCCTTACTACCCTTGCAAAAATGCATTTCTTCTTTGGAGTAACCTTGATTTCTTCATCTGACTCAGTCTCCTCTGAAGAAATTGTTATATATTGTTGGGTTTCCTTTTGTTTTCTCTTTACTAGTTCAACCAACTTAGGATTGTCAGGCTCAACTAATGATGCTTTCGGTTTCTTGGAAGACTTAATTGATAATGGGACCACATTAGGAGTGGCCTAAGTTACCTTCTTGGCTTCCCTCTCTTCCTTCCTCTTCTGTTTCATTTCTTCATTCCTCTAAGCTTCAAGAATTTTGACCTTTTGTTCTACTTTTTTCCTATCATGCAACCTTAGTCATTTTTCTTCTGATTGTCGGTGCAACCTGTTCTTGGCAAACCTTTAGCCCTTTCTCCTTGGCTATGCCAAATTTCTCCTATTTTTCATCAACTAGTGCTTGTAGTAGATGTTGAGCATAAGCATCTAGTGTGGCCTCGTCTACCTCATTACCCATAGGCATAATCCAAACTATTCTAGGCTAGACCGCTTCCATCACACATTCATCCTTATTTACCATAAAACATATTGTATCTTTATATTTTTCTACTATAGATTTGGGAATTCTACCTCTATTTTTAATTCCTCCTGAAAAGTTTTGAAAAATGCCCATAAATTTTCCTTTTTCTGTTTATCCCCTTATCTATCCAAATTTTGGGCTATCTGAGAGGCTACCGGGCGATCATAATCCCATTTTTTTCTTGTCTTGTTTAATCTTCTAAACCTTTGACATTAGCTCCTTCAGCATCACACTATAGAGATCATAGTGCGCATCCCCCTTCACCATTTGTCAAAATGATGTTATCGGAGACAAAGTTCAGTCGGTTTGACTGGTAAACTTTGTATCCGATTATCTAGGTAAGAGAATTGTGAAGATGAACCAGTGGTGTGGAAGTGAGAATCATTGTTAGGAGTCAAACAATAAATGATTGTTGTAATGTGACAATTAAGCCCAAGTGAAAGGGACATGAATCAACTTTTTGTAATTAAGTGTTGCCTAGTGGACACCATTGGCGATGTCCGGAGGATAGGCAGTGTGTATTTATAAAAGTACAACCTGGTTGTAGCTATTCTGGCTCCTAAACCGTAGTACAAAGTCAAAAACATGTTGGTTATTGATCATTATGCACTGTTGATTTTGAAGAGAACGACCATAATTTCTTAAGTTTTCAACAACACGTTGTATGAATTGAAGGTTTTGGAGCCAGAATAGACGTGTCCGTCCAACCCACTCAAGTATGATGGCCTTTCACTAAATTAGGACTTTTTAAAAATTAACAATACACATGTGTCATGTTTTCAATCATTACAGTCTGAGATGAAATGTTCCAATAGAGTAAAATACTAATGATTATGTAGTCCTCATATAAATTATTTAGTATTTTAAAAATCATAATTGAAGTTTCTGTTAGCACTAACAAAGAAGGAAGACTGAGAGGGCAGGGGGGCTGAATCAGTCTTCACTGAAAGTTAAAACTTTAAGCACAACAACAGATCTAACAAACGGCAACTATAAACAAATAAGTAAATTAATAGCACAACACACAACGCCAAGATTTTTTACGTGGAAAGCCTGGTTAAGGGAAAAACTACGGTGGGAACCTACCCACAGTAAGATAATACTTTGCAGTAGTATATGAGAATATTACAATGGGAAATGCACATGGATTCAAGCACACTACCTAGAGCTCACTGCTCAAAAGATGTTTGCTCAGAAGGATACAACCCTTAGGGAAGTCTTACTGACATACAACAAGCTTTAGACAACAATCTTGAAGAAATGAACTGAAAGAATAACATCTGAAAATGCCTGATTACAGTTCCAGTTAAGCACAGTTATCTGCCCTGCAACACCAATCTCAACTCAACCTCAACACCAAATGATAAATCACTTTTTCATACATACACCACTCTCTGATAATCAAACACAAAAAATAGACACCCAAACTGCATGGATATACCACCTATATATACAATTCATCAACCTTGACAACAAGGTCAGCTAAACCCTCAACCCATAATTACAAAATTATATCACATGATACAAAGATCGACCACTAGACCAATATAATGATTTTCATAGCATAACATGAACCTAATTCAAATTCCCAAATGCACAATTCCATCAGAAATCGTGCTAAGAACAACTGCAACACACTATACCACGAGAAATACTGCATAACATGCAGATCATCACTGGTTTATAGAAACCACCAAAAACTCACACAACGATCAATGCTGATTACCAAAACAAATAGGACACAACTAGAAAACACCAACAAACACATTAGGATCCTTAGAAACAATTGCACGAACACCACTTTTTAAATCTTCATCGATCAACATCTAGAAGCTCAAGAACATAACCAATCAGTAATTGTCACAAAGAAAGATAACTTGTGGAGCACCAAATTATGAACCATCTAAAATGAAGATACATAAGACCAACCAAAACGATATCCCAAAGTCTTAGCACAAGATCTGATCACACCAGAATATACCAGAGGAAATATCAACCTCTGGAAAAATAGTGACAACACAACCAAACTACAAAACTAGATCAAAAAATCTTCCCAATCCCACTAGAATAAATCACAAGAATGTTTGGAAAATGGTATCTCAACCTTGCATTTACATGAGGTTACTATTTATAGTAAGTGTTCATTTGAGCACAAAATGGTGCAAAATTCTCCCCGAAGTTTCTTGTTGGCTAGATAAGCATTCCGATAAATTTACATTCCGATAAATTTACGTCACAAGATCACAACTAGTTTTGATGATATTAAATTTTTAATTTTGGAGGGGTCCAATGAAAGGTTTAAATTTGATTTTGAGAACTTTAGAGGCCCCGAAATGCCTTGAAAAGTGGGTGTAAATGGTTTAGCAATTTACGAGGCAATAGAGCACTTCGTGAGCTTTCTGATGCTTCAAACAATTCGTCAATAGGACACACGGTTCTCTGCAAGTTAAGGCCTCTAGAAGTTTGTACTCTTGAATTAAGAAATATAAAATAAATTGGACACATAAATGAGTTGTAAAAAGGGAGGGACACATCATAGGGCATCTAAAAGGGAGGTAAGGTCGGCTACACCTTATTGGGTGGTTTTAGCCCATGGTTTTGTAATACCGTTTGATGGTTTCTTGTATTGTATCTCCTATATATGAGGTGCATGAGATAGAGGTTGTGTGTAAGAGTCTTATAGCTATTGAGTTACCTTTGAATCTCTGATTAGTGGTAATCCTATGAAGATCTTGCTTTGCAAGTATATTGTAATCTGTTTTGATTACGGAATAATATATTGGGCGGCTTTTGGAGTGTGGGGTTTTCCTCCCGAAAGGGTTTTCCCCACGTAAATCATTGTGTTATGGTTTGAATGTTATTATATCTATTTCTATTTTCTGTAACTATTGTGACAATCTATAAAAGTTTTTGCATTATCCTCCTCTCAAGGTTAGTGTAGGAAGTTATTCCGCTACATAACTTCCTTACAAGTGGTTGTAGACACCTAAAATTAATGTTTAATTAATTTAAGTCTGTCATCATAATTAACCAATTTAATTGTGTTAATTCTCTTCTTCTTAAGGTTAATTAAATAAACTTTAATCAATCTTGTCACTATAGTCCAATAACTAATTTATCAAATAAATTAATTATTTCCCTATTCTTCTAAAGTCACCTCAACCATTATTTCTTCTAAATCCCACTTAGCTAATTAATTTTAATTAATTAACCTAACTAAGGTGATTCCTACAAATCACTTTTCCTAATCCCCATTCAGCCTAATTAATTCTTCTAGAAACTCTCTTAATCCTATTTATCATTATTCTTCAATTTTATATTCCTCCACTCATGTCACATCAACATCGAGACTTTATCTCGAGTATCCTTTCTGTCGTCACTAAAAACTTGGAGGATATCGCTAAGGTCTTTGATCGTACCTACTCTCCAAAACCGGTTGTGGAACTTGACTTGGATGAATAGACTATCTAGACTGGTAGCGGTGATGCTACTCTAGTGGGTGGCACAACGAAGAGGACAAGGGCTAGTGTCAAGAAAGTTGTGGCTGCTTCTACAAAGGATCTCCCTAATCTCAGGGATAACATCAAAGAGCTGCATGAAATTAGCAACACTCTTGCAAATGCCCTGGAAAAAATTAACTAGTATCTCTTTTGGATTCTAGATGGCCTACTGGCTTTGTGGGGCTTTTTCTGGTTTTCTTTGGTTTTCTGCTGGCTTTTCATTGGACTGTTCCTTTTTGTATCTCGTCGCTTTTGCTGTTTAAGTTCTGCTTGTAAAGGGTTTCGGGGCCTGTTCAAAACCTGCTTTTACCTTAATCAAAAACATTGAGACTTTCAAGGAAATTAAAATTTCTTTGAATCCCCCCATGCATCCTTTATCTTGTGATTTTTTATTTTCCTCTCTCCTTTCCCCAGGGAATTTTATATTCCTTTTTATTCTCACAATACAACTTGATCCATGTCGTCTCCCTCAAATCAATCTCAACCCTTCTTCCCAAAATCAATCTTGGCCCTCCATTGCCCTCCTCCAATCTATAAATTGGAGTCTCATTCCCTCACAAACTACGCACGGAGAATCTTCCTCTAACCTTATGCTGCCCCTTTATTCCTCTATCTTCCTCTATCATATCCTTATCATGTCCTCATGATCCTTCATCAAATCCAAATCCATCCATTTTCATCTAATCCAAATCCTACCAAATCATTCCAATCTTGTTATGCATTTGGAGAGCATTCCACACCCATCAATAAGAGTACATCCAAACAAGTGGAGCACAAGGGCTCATCTACTTCATCATTTTCTCAATCAGAGGAACAAGAGAGATCTTCTCTTGCAAGGTATAATTGTGTTGTTGGTTTATGCTTTATTTGGATTTCTTATGCTTATTTGTACTTAAACTAACAATTTAACTTTGCAAAGGTTTTCCCTTGGTTCATTTTGGCATACTTGGTGGGACCCATGTCCCTTTCTAACCATTTTTGTGAGTTGTGGTGATTTTTAGCTCGTAGATCTTTGTTTCAGTGTGTCCATCTACAAACCAGTGCGCCCATCTACAAACCAGCGCGTGTGCCTTGTCTTCAGTGCATGCACTTCTGCTTCAAATTTGAATTCTTTTGACCACTTTTTGTTGTAGGTCACAGAACAACGCGAATGCTATGACATCAACACGAGTGTCTTAATTTTCTAGCCCCTTCTTTTTTTTGCAGACTGCAAACAAGCGCATGTGTAGGCGCTTTGGTGTGTCTGCTTCAAATTTAAATTCTTTTGATCGCCCTTTTGTTGCAAGCCACAGAATGATGCAAGCACTACGACATCAGCATCAGTGCCTTAATTTTTAGACCCCTTCTTTTTTTTTTGTAGACTGCAGAACAACACGTGTGCCTTAGTTTTGGAACGTCCGCCTAGTGTCTTTTGACACTTTATTTTGAGCTTAGATTTTATTTATCTTTCCTTTTTACTAATTAAAAAACAATCAAAAACATCTTAAAAAGTCTTAAAAAGAAAAAAAACAATTCTAGCATAGCTCTTTAATTCAGTTTTAGGTGTCTTAATCAAGTTCTTTGGACTACTAGTGGATCAACGCTTGCGCTTCTGGTTCAATGAATCAACTGAACCCAAAAGCCTGCTCATTTTCAAAATGTAAAAATAAAAAATTAAAACTTTTTTCTTTTGACGCCTGTGCTCGCGCTTTAGCGCATTCAATTTGAGATCAGTGTGCCCGTTGTAGTTAGCTTTGAATTTAAATTTAAAAAATAAAATAAAATTCGGCTTTCTTTTAGTTGCACAGACCTCCTTCAGCGCATGTGCATGCAGATCAACGCCTATGCAGGCGCTACAATGCATGTGCCTGTTGATCAGCGCATGCACTGTATCATTAGTGGATTTTTGTTTACTGATCAGATTTTGAGTTTTGTAGGGTTTTCTCATTGGTCCAAGGCTAAAATCTAATACTAATTTGTTTTCCTGCAGCACCCTAGTCAAAGATTGTTTTTCTCATTAGTCTAATATCCTTTTCCCACATTCTTAGCATATAAAATCATGAACATGTGAGACTAAAATAAAAACCTTGCTTTCCATGTTTTTTTTAATTTTGATTGCATGTTTTTACCTTTAGAGGGTTTACCTTCCCAATTTGCCTGGCACTTTGCACAGGCATTGGTGAGAGGGGAACAACCCAAGTGAATACAGCTGAACCCGAGAATTCCAACTCACTATAATCAAATTGCCTTTTGAGATGAAAATCTCAGAGGATGGAGCTATCTAAGTTTACACTCATATCGAACACTTTGTAGGGCCCTTGAGGTCTAAATCATGCTTGGGTGACTACTATTGTGCTTCATACTTTGTTGGGCTATAGGCCTCAATCACGCTTGCGTGACTACAAAGGATAGTCTTTGAACAAAAACTGTTACTAAGAACTCTTGGAATAGAAGCTATCTAGTTCACCTCTGAAAGGTGGATAATCTTTGTGCAAGGGATATAGTAACTCCCCCAAGAGACTTGCCATATCATGTCCCCATTAGCATTTGGAGTCAGCTAATATGGCATTGAGAATCAATTGCATGAGACTCAATAGCCATATTTTGATTATCTATTAGGTGTGTACCTGAGTCTGCAAGCAAAGGTTTTCCTCCTCAATCGACTTCCTAAGATAGCGTGTTGTGCTTGGAGTCTCTATTTGCGTCAATGGCTAATGTGTTTTCTATGTCTTCTTGCCAAGTGTAGAACTAGTATAAAACACTACCCCTTCAAATTCCATTTTGTCATTATCAAACCCCTATTTCCCTCATCTTCATTCATATCAAATTCCTAATCCATTTTCATCCATCTAAACAATCATCAATCCCCAACCAATATCTCTATTCTATCATTAATCCAATCTGGGCTATCCTTCCCCTTCCTCTTCATAACATCAATCCATTATTCAACAATAATTTTTATTCTATCCTCAAGGACTTGGCACATCAACCTAATCAAATCTCCAAAAATCCCAATCAATCAATCAACCTCATCCTAAAGACTACACTTTGTGAAAGTTTAATTTAGACCTTTATCTTTAATCAATCAATTAATTGGCTTTTGTGCTTGGGAAAGAATCCCTCTCAAGTACATTTGCCTAATCATTTTGGGTTGATCAAAACCCTAATCCTTTTGCCCTATTTTGCTTAGGCATGTAAGGCTACCCTAAGTAGAAGAAGGTTTGATGAATTGCAAAGGCCTAAACTTTACCTAGCTTGGTTGTCACCTTGCTTGTGGTCTGCATCATCAATTCCCATCTAAGTCCTAATCTAGGGGCTAAGGTGTCATCCTAATCCAAGGACCAATCCAATCAAATCCAATCTAATCCAATCCAATCAAATCAAATTAAATCAAATCAAATCAAATCCAATCCAATCCAATCCAATCCAATCAAATCAAGCCCAATCCAATCCAAAAAATCAAATCGAATCCAATCAATCCTTAATCCAATCCAAATTTTCTAAGTCCCAATCCTCATCTTCATCCAACATCACCACCTTTCTCACATGGCTACCCAAATTTTACATCCAAACTTCAAGGCTTGGTATGAGAAGATGCTCATGGAAGTTCACGAACCACCTCAACCTGCCTATCAAGTCAATACCATAACCTCCCATCCATCTATCATATCCCATCCATTTCATCTCAACACACTATATCCAATCCCAATCTGTATCATATATTTTATCCTTCCTCTACCTTTGACAAGGGAAATCCATCTTATTCCCCATATATATCTCCATATTATCCCTCATCTGCATACCCCTCTAATCCAATATGTATACCTCCATCTACCCTCCCATCCACATCCCAATCCCCATATTTTTACAACACCTTCATTAACTCTACTCCCCATCCAAATCCTTTACTCCATATTCCTCCAAGCCTTAATCCTAAACTTTCAATCCATAATCCCAATCCCCCATATAATCTAAAATATCTACATAATCCTAATCCTCCTAAATCTGCATCATCCCCATCCTCCAAGTCCTTAATCCATAATCTTATCCAAGACATACTATCAAAGGAGACAAAATACCCACCTCGAAGCAAAGTTGCCAAAACTCCTCAAGTCCTCCATCCAGCTCCATCCACCTCCATCCACCTCCATCACCTCCAAATCAAGACAAACCTCAATCCCCCCAGCTTCATGATAACACCATCCCTCCATCTACCCAAATCGAAGCTTCCATATCCTCCTTCATCATACAATCCCCAAAACTCCAAAAATGCCAAGAGCCTGTTCCAACACATGCTAGCATATATTTTTCTTCACCTCAAGATCAAAGCATTCATCCATCTCATGATACCTCTCTATCTCAAAATCCATGTCTACCCTCCACTCTATCTGATGATCTCATCCCCTCCACTTCCTCTCATGATTATATAATCTCTCCATCCAATGCTCTCTTTCCATCTCAAGATCCAATAATCCCTCCCACTCCACCACATGTTTCCATCCAAAGTCAAGATCAAATTGTTCCTCTATCTCCATGTCATGATCCCAATCCATCTAAACATCCTAATCTCCCTTCTACATCCCATCCCCCTCAAAATGGACTTGCATCTTATTTCCAAAATAATAAGTATCCTATTGGAAAAAGAAATGCTCAAGATGTTGGTACATCTCCTATTCCTCCTAAATCCAAAAGCCCTTCATATAAATCAAAATCCCACCATCCCCCGTCATCCACATCTATCTTAGGACCCCATGTTCCAAAGAAAAATCCTCCATTCCTTCCATCCATTTTTGGGTCCTTACATCCCTCCATCCACCACCCCATCACCTCAAATAATCCCTAAGCAAGATCAACAAAGGCACACATCATTGAATCCCTCCCAACACTTTCCCTCCATCATCCCACCATCCATAAAATCCCTGTCATCCATCCTCATGCACTCATACCATTGATATTGGAAGTAATTTGGATGCCAAATATAAAATGCATAAAGTCAAGAATCCACAAAAATCAAAGGATCAACATGTCCCCTCAAAAAGACATTCTCAAGAAAAGAAAAATATGATCCAAAAGAAAGAAAAATTAAAAAGGCCACAAAGGCCCCAAAAGAAAAAATTAAAAAATATGTGGATTCCCAAACTACTCATAGAAGCAATGCATCTTAAAGTAAAATCCAAATTGGCATCCAAACTTGTTAATCCAAAAGCTCCCTCCACTCATAAGTCCTGCAATCCTCCATTTAACAATTTGCCATCATCAAAATCCATTTTGGACCCTTACACTACCTTAAATCCATCACCTCCTTCATCTATTTTGGGTCCACATTTCCCAAAATCCACATTTATCCTCCATATAATTTAAAACCCCCTCCTCCACCACTCCACCACCCTTCAAGATGCGTGCCAATGTAGATCTTCCACAAGTTTTTCAAAACCCCATCCATTATCCAACACCCATTTTCCATAATACCATCCTTCGCATAAATCCTCATTCCCCTATGTCCTTCATCCACTTCATCTCCTTAATTATTTCAAACATCTATGAGCATACCCCCAATTCAAAGAAGCACTAAGAGGCACTATCCATGGAACTATTTGCTTGAGTCCTTCCTCTATCATACCACACATCCACTATCTTCCAAATCCACTTATCTACATCTGCTTATCCTCATCCTTATCCATCCAAACTATTCCAAAAATATAAAAAAATAAAAAATAAAAAATTCATCCAATGGTGAAAACCACATCTTGTGGCACCTTGGGTAAGTACCATGATGAAAACTTGGTAAACAATAATCACATATAATCCCTCCTCCTCTTGCACTCTACACTTGGGGGAAAGCTTCATCCATGCCATCCTACCATCCATATTCCTTATCTTCTATCTGCATCTAATCTACATTCATCCTCCTTTCTTATCTTTGATCTTGACTATCGTATCCATATCCTCCATCGTATATCCCCAATCCTATCCAAATCCATTCCCCATTCCTAACTTTGATCTTGATCAAGATAAAGGAAAAATAATATGCATGCATGCTTTGGAAAAATACAAGCCTTAATTCCTCTACCATCCATATCCATTACACATTATCCTTCCATCTCATACATATTTATCCACCATCCTTCCATCCTTAATTCCACTACCTCTAGTGTGGGGCATTGCACTCCTTTGCAACATAGTCCTTAGGTCTCCATCATCCTACCCTCCATCCTGTATTCCTTCATATCCTATCCATATCCATCCACTTAATCCATTTGTCTCCTATCCAAACAATATCTCCCTCCATTCATCCATCCTTTTACCAAACCTTGGTTCTCCCTTGTCATTGGTTCCAATCCATTTATCCTATATCCACAATCAAATCCTACCATATTCAATCATATTCCCCATCTCATCCAATCCAATCCAATCCAATCACATTTCCCATCCCATCCAATCCCATTCAATCATTAATCTTCCTCCATATTATCCAATCCATTTAAAATCCCCATCATGTTGAGCTTTTCCCATCTATCTGACCTTATATTGACTTGCACATAATCCAAACACCCATCCATACTGTGCTAATCAAATCCAAGTGGCAATCCTTCCATCTATAGACTCTGCAAAACCATATTGTCTCTTACATCCATCAGTCTATCCACACCCTGCCCATCGGGATGAATCCTTCCCATGTCAAGAAATTTATCCAAATTTGTCTTCCTACCCACCAGGATGTATCCTTCCCATGTCTAGCAGTCTATCCAAATCCATGTCCTACTCTTGGAAAGAGATATTAGTTGGTCATGTGCATGTTGTTTGCATGATTGAGCTTTCCACTTTGACTTTTTATCTTGTGTCCCAGGACTATGCTTATTCAGGACTGCCTTGAGCATCCTATATCTAGGTATGTCTTGGTTGGTGTATAATGGGGTATAGTTTTTATGGTATGGTGTGTTTGAAGGTTTTTCTTGTAAGTACTGGCAATCCTGCATTTGTGTTTATCAACACTTGCATGATTGTGTGCAAGGCATACCTCTTTGTCTAAGAGTCAATCCACACCTTGGGTTTTCATGACACCTTGATTCCTATAATCAGTTGTGTAGAAAATCTGTGGCAATATCAAAACTAGGTTTTCTCTCCATATTTGCACAACAAGAAATCCCATCCACTTCATTTTGTTCGTTCATCTCAGAGACTCCAGTTCATTTATTCCTTCTTTCATCATTTTCAACCTTTCATTATTTAGTCCTCCTATCCATTTTGAGAGCACACCCATGTTATTAGAATCCACATGTCCTCTCGAGGGTGCATACCATTACTTCCTCGTCATCCTTCCTCCTCTCCATTATTCCTCATCTCATAACTGGGGCATCAAGCTACTAGTCCATATTCTTTCTATCCATTATGTTTTATTCTTCTTTATATAACATCAGTTCATGATGCTATATCAAAGAGGGAAAAAATGTACACCTAAAATTAATGTTTAATTAATTTAAGCCTGTCATCATAATTAACCAATTTAATTGTGTTAATTCCCTTCTTCTTAAGGTTAATTAAATAAAATTTAATCAATCTTGTCACTATAGTCCAATAATTAATTTAACAAATAAATCAATTATTTCCCTATTCTTCTAAAGTCACCTCAACCATTATTTCTTCTAAATCCCACTTAATTAATTAACCTAACTAAAGTGATTCCTACAAATCACTTTTCCTAATCCCCACTCACCCTAATTAATTCTTCTAGAAACTCTCTTAATCATATTTATCATTATTCTCCAGTTTTATATTTCTCCACTCATGTCAAATCAACATTGAGACTTTCAAGGAAATTCAAATTTCTTTGAATTCCCCCATGCATCCTTTATCTTGGAATTTTTAATTCCTCTCTCCTTTCCCCAAGGAATTTTATATTCCTTTTTATTCTCCAAATACACCTTGATCCAT
Source organism: Cryptomeria japonica (assembly GCF_030272615.1). Taxonomy (NCBI): domain Eukaryota; kingdom Viridiplantae; phylum Streptophyta; class Pinopsida; order Cupressales; family Cupressaceae; genus Cryptomeria; species Cryptomeria japonica. Next base: position 319,074,939 of record NC_081405.1, on the reverse strand, counting down.
GTCTTCTCCCTCAAATCAATCTCAACCCTTCTTCCCAAAATCAATCTTGGCCCTCTATTGGCCTCCTCCAATCTATAAATTGGAGTCTCATTTCCTCACAAACTACACACAGGGAATCTTCCGCTAACCTTATGCTTCCCCTTTCTTCCTCTATCTTCCTCTATCATATGCCTATCATGTCCTCATGATCCTTCATCAAATCCAAATCCATCCATTTTCATCTAATCCAAATCCAAATTCTATAAAATCATTCCAATCTTGTTATGCATTTGGAGAGCATTCCACATCCATCAAGGAGAGAACATCCAAACAAGTGGAACACAAGGGCGCCTCTATTTCAGCATTTGCTCAATCAGAGGAACAAGAGAGATCTTCTCTTGCAAGGTATAATTGTGTTGTTGGTTTATGCTTTATTTGGATTTCTTATGCTTATTTGTACTTAAACTAACAATTTAACCTTGCAAAGGTTTTCCCTTGGTTTAGTGGTATCAGAGCTTGATCACCTTTGGTTTCAGTTGTGGGTTGTTGGGTTTTTTGAACTAATCCAGATTTCAGTGGGAGCTTTTGCAGTAGACACTTTTTTATCTTGTTGGAGGAATTTTCAGATGGCAAGTTCGTGAGGAAAAATAGAGGTGGAGAAATTTAATGCAACAAATTTTGAGATGTGGAAGCTAAAGATAGAAGATCTGCTAATAGATCAAGATCTATGGGATGTTGTTGATAAAAATGTCCAAAGGCCCTCAAATTCTATTGCGATGGCTCAGTATGATGTTATGGACCAAAAAGGCAAGGGTCTAATCAGACTATGCCTGGAAGACTCTGTTCTGATCAATATCCACAAAGAAAACATTGCAAAGAAGCTGTGGACTAAGCTTGGTGCAATGTATCAAGTGTAATCTTTATTAAATCAGATTTTCTTGAGGAAGAAATTGTATTTCTTGAAGATGGAAGAGGGTGGACACATTGCAGATCACCTAGAAACATTCAATATGTTGGTGGCTCAATTAGTATTTGTCGCTATTAAGATGAATAAAGAGGAGAAATGCCAGATCTTTCTTTTTTCTTTGCCTAATTCATGGGATTCTCTTTTTATGGCTATCGGTAGTACTTATATTGTTGTGAAGTCTGAAGATGTGGTGGGTCCCCTACTTGGTGAAGAGATGCAGAGGAAGGTATCCTACAATTCGAAGGAAGTCCTAATTGTTCATGGAAGACCTAAGGAGAAAGGAAAGAAGAATGAGAAACATGATAAGTCTGTTGGAATTGAAGGAATCCAAGAATACTAAGAGGGGGGTGAATCAGCGTTCTACCGATAAAGCAATATTTTACCTTATTATAGCATACACATATAAACTGGTAAATGAAGAAACATATAATGTGTAAATAAACCAGCCACATGAATGAACACCATAACACACTGAATTTTATATGTGAAAAACCTCAAAGAGGAAAAACCACAATGGGATTTGTGACCCATAATATCAATTCACTAGCCATATGAAAGATATTACATAGCATGGGCGCCTGCACATGTAGGAAGACACACTTCCTAGAACACATTGCACAACACAAAAGAGTCTCACTGACTACAAGCTTCTGTTGCGATAAAAAAGTAATGGTGAACTCACAAAATGCATCTGTAATGCCAAAAAGAGTTCTGGTTATAGCTCTGTTCTGTACCGGTTCATAAACCCTAAACCCTTTTAGAAGTATCTCCTTTCCTCCAAGAATGCCTTACAAACCATCTACTAATCATTGCATGATATTAATTTCGCATACAAATGATCTACATACATATCCTTTGCATCACACAGTTTTACTTCCTCCTCATATATCAAAATGACCTAATAAACTGACTTATATACCCTTTACAAACAATATGCCTTATGTTGGCTTACAATACATTACAAAAGATATTCAATGTTTGTTCTATACAATAATAATAGAATTATTTTACAAATAAAACCTTTTGGATCCCAAACTGATGTCGGCTTAACTGAAGTGCTAGATGCTGGTGTCGGTGTCGGTGTTGATGATGACCTTGATTACTCCAATATCAATATCTTTTGGTGTATGCCTTCTATAGAATCTTGTTGCCATCAATGACAACATATGAATCCAATAAGTGTTAATTGCCAACAATCTCCCCCTTTGGCATTGATGGCAACACTCATGTGAAAAATGGATTCCTTGCTGGTTCAATTGAAACATGCTCCCCTTGAGCTGATTGACTATGTTTGCAATATGCTCTCTGTCTGATATCCTCCCCCTAGGACTATATACATATTTTTCACATACATATACTTCTCCTTTAGCATCAATTCCAAAGACCGGTGCAAGAATTGAAAGAGTAATTATAGATTACTTTACTGGAGCATGACCAATTTCAAGATTTTTGGATAAGATTTCTCTAGTAATTGTATATAGGTATCCCAGCTAGTTTTGAATGTTTTAGATATGGATACAAGTCCACTTAGTAAACGTGAAAGTGATTCTTTCTCAGTGACTTCTATCAGTGTGGGCTTTGTAAGCATATCCATGCATTCCCTCTTATGTACACCAAGTGAATCCAATCTTGGACTCACCAAACCTCTGAGACTCCTTGCTCTCTGAATGATCTTGTCTCTTTCCTTTTCAAAAGCAAAAATTTGGTTCTCCAAACTCAAAATTTGTCCATCAATAGATGTTTCAAGTGAAGTCAGTCCATCAAAAGAATTAGCAATATGAGCAATCTTTTCTTGTAACTCCTTTATCCTCTTATCTACATTTGTTGTAAGAATTTCTATATTATAATAGACCCTATAGATGTTAGCACACTATTTCAAAGAATTTTCAATAAGTATAAGTTTCTCTCCTATCTTCCTCTTTTCTATCTCAATAATCTAGTCAAAAGCGGCTTTCTTAGCCAAAGTAAATCTTTCAAGTGCTTGCCGATCGGAAATCTGTTGTAATGATTGAAAGTTTTGGAGATGTGCTCTATCAATACCTTAAGCTTGCCAAGAGGGATTTCTTCATTTTCAATTATACATTCAGGAATCAATTTGTGCAAAACTGTTATTGACTGGTCTATTATTCCTTTATCTGCTAAACGGAGGCAGACATTTTGTCTATTTTCTTTTCCCTCCTCTTATTGAAGCTAATTTTAACTTCAAGAGCCTTCTCCTCAGTAGTATCAAAGTGTTCAGCCTTATCATCCAAAGGAGCATCAATCAACATTTTAGCATATAGTTCCAGAATACTGTCATCAACTTCATACGCTAATTCAGTGACCCATATTGTTCTAGATTCTACCGCTTCCATGAGAGTCTCATTTGTTTTTACCATGAAGCAAATTTTAGTGGAGTATTTCTCCACAATGTGTTTGAAGATTATCTCCCTCAGTATCATGTTCTCTTGAAATTTTTTAAAGAAGCCCCAAATATTTTCATCCCTATTGATGCCAGGACTGGTGATTGTATCTTTAATCTGCATGCCTATCGGTATGTCATGAGCCCATTGTTTCTTTCCCAAACTAGGTACCTCATTCATGAAATACAACATTAAGAAGACAATAAGATTGCCAAACCAGAATATTCCTTTCTTGACACCTTTGATTTTTCCAATAATTATCATTAATTCACTTCTTAACCATTCACACAAATCATACTTTCCATTATTCTTTATCATTTGATATGCAACATGGATACAGGAACTGGTAACAGAGTTCAATCGACTTGATTGTATTTCCTTGTAGCCGATGATCATGCTGGCAAATTTTACATATGTATCTTTAATGGTGTTGACCCTCATCAACCTTCAATCATGGGTTGCACCGGTGAGCTTTTCAACCTCAGTGTTGGAGATATTATTCCTTGGTTCTTGTCTGACTTTGGGTAAGTTGGTGACCACCTAAATTTATTCTTTGGTGATCATGTGAGGCCAGTCCAACTAGATGAATTCATTATGGACCCTGCTCAGAACATATCTAATCATTTTGTCCTTGAATTTTGGTATATACAGGATTCCAGTTAACCCTAGGTCTTCAATGATTTGATATTTTATCTTGATTGTTTTGAAGCTGCCTAGTATCACATATTGATACATTCCCTTGATTTCCTTAGTGCCCAAGTCCTCCAAAATGTAGTGAATATAAGCCCTGACATCTTCCACATAAACTAAAAAGAGGTCTAAGCCTATTCTTAAGCTCAACAATAGTGGGATTCACAATGAAAGTAGGAGCAGATGATGATCTGGATGCCATTTCAAAGAAATACCTAGATAACAATCGTCGGTTTAAAGATCTTGATCACTACTTAGATAACTGCTAGAAATCCTTTAGAATGCATTTGCTTGCTCTTGATCGCCTATGATATGCATGTGCTTCACTTTGGTTTTCTCGAGTGCTGGGTGAGTGAAAATGAGTCTATTTCCCCTTTTATCAATGATTAAACCCTAATCCTTCACTATCATAAATGCTTAGCGGTGTGCCCTACCTGATATCGGTTTCACAGTTTTATGCTGAGTAAACCTCCATCAATGATCAATACCACTCTCCAGATCTCTTTCCAGATCTCTTCCAGGGAATAAGAAAGATTTGCAATGAATTTACCAACCCCTAAGGCATATGCCTAAGTTACTATAATACCCTAAAATTGGTCATCTAAACCATGGGCCCCTAATCTCGACAACATCACCAAGGTCCTAACCAAAGGTAATTAAATCAATCTTGAGAACATTATTGTTACTACTTATCAAGTTGCCATTAGTTTTTATATTCAAAGTCATACTATACATTCTAGTCAGTTAGCACTACCGAATCATGCAGTCGGTACACACAGAGAAGTCGGTATGCACAGTCTAGTCAGTTACAGAAGAAAGCAGTCATAGAATGCAATATACACCGAGCTATCTACTGAGCAGTAAAGATGACACACCGAGTTGATATTCATTGAGTGAAACATGTTACCAGATACATTGAACCTAGACATGCATATGAAAACGTGTTACAAGATCGAGGCACATCTAACTGTTATTACATTGGAAATTGCACTAGAAGATTGTGTATGATTACGAGATCAATCTAACCAATAAAACATTTCATTTAGTTATTCATTCAAGGAATCATGTTTGTAAGATCGAAGCAATGAATTAGATCACTATCTTAAGAGATCTATTTATACAACATGAGTTAAGTGTATGTATGCATGAAAGAAGACTATTATAGAGACATAGAGGTCACCAAGAAGGTTTTCAAAGAACAGTCGAAGAACAGAGTAAACAGAAGGGTTTACCGAGTTACTATATGGGTTACCAAGGTATGCTATAAGCAAGGTAATCTATTCTGAGCACATATAATCTTCTATAACATTTCAAATGTAAAGTTGTAGATATTTGTAATGATTTTATTGTAATATTGTGAAGTTGAAAGAGAAACCTTTAATAGGGTAAAAGACTCTAATCAAGTCTATAAATTGTAAAGCCTCTAACTAGGTGCATCATTTAGAATAAATGTTGTAAAATCCTTTAGCAAGGTAGATCTAACAAATCTTGTTACTCCTAACAGGGTAAGCTATCAGAAATAGCTAAAATGTAGCTCTAACCGAGCACTCTTTATTATTTCAATAGTGAAGTTGTGGGTGCCATCCCCACCGCAGGTTTTCTCTCTAACCAAGAGTTTCTACGTAACCAAAATATATGTGTTATGGAGTGAATCATGTATGATTGTTATCTATTTGTTTTAACTTAAATTTATGTTACTGCACTATTATGTTTTTGCATAACAATAAAGGTATTATTCAAGAAAAGTTTTGGAGTACTGATTCACCCCTCCCCTCTCAGTACATTAGCTTTCCATATTGGGCCTAACAATTGGTATCAGAGCTTGAATCTTGGAAAAGAGTTTAACTACCTAAAGAGAAAGATCTTATCAATGGAAGGCTATAAACAATCTCGGAGGATTGTATATCTGCAAGAAGAGCTAGATCATGCTAATCAAGTGATTGCAAACATGCAAAGGCAAATGCAAAAATCTTTGAAAGTAAGAAGAAGATTATCTGATGACTTGCAGGATTCTCAAGAGTTAGTGGAAAAAATTGAGACATCATCTGAGAATAGTATATCTGAAGAGACTGAAGAAATGATTGGAGTATTGAAAGAAAAGAACAAAGCATTGATTGATCAACTAAAAACAATGAAAAGAGAACATGAACATTTCAGTACATAGATGACTGAAAATCTAGATGCATTGAGGACAACTGAGGATAAAGAAAGAGATCTATAGAGAGAGAAAAAACAACTTGAAATCTTAGTATTTGATAAAAATGATGAAATCATAAGGTTGACTAGGATTCAACAAAATATGACAGATCAACTAGGTTATGCACATCATGAAGCAATTCTGAAGAATGATGAGAATCAAGCATTGAAACTTGAAGTATCAAGGTTGACTGATGAACTTGAAACAGAGAAGAAATCCAAAGAAACACTGAAGAAGAGTTATGAAGCATCAAAGATGTTGGATGAGCAATTAAATACAAGAAGACCCAACAAAGATGCAGGACTCGGTTACAAAGGAAAAGACTCTACCGCGAAAGGAATTCATACTACCGAGAGAGGAGAATCATCAAAGCAAGCTGGAAATAGGAACAACATCAAAAGGAAGAAGCCTATTTGCTACTATTGTGGAAATCAAGGTCATACTACCAACATGTGTCAAATCAAAAAAGGTAAGCAACCGAATATCTCTAAGTCCAATGATTATTGTTACAATTGCAATAAATATGGTCACACATCTAATCAATGTAGGACAAAGTCTGTTAACAACTATCAGAAAGAAAAATTCAAAGGGTTTTGTAGAAACTGCAATAAATATGGACATAGTACTGAGAAGTGCCGGCTTAAGAAAAAGAACAACATGTGGTCTGCACACCGAGCAAACACTAGAGGTTACCAAACTCACACAAATCCTTACCGACAATATGCAGCAGTACCATGGGATTACAATACTAGGATATAGTGTGAATGTTGTGGAAAATATGGACATATAAGTGCCAACTGTTTTATAAGATTTGGAATGAACAACCGAAGATCATGGAGAAATCCTGGTATGGCATGTTTTCATTGTCACAAAGTTGGACATTTAGCTGGAGATTGTAGAGATCAACCTAAAGGAGACACTGAAGAGATAAAAGAAAAATTTAAGATGATTTGGAAAAAGAAGGAAATCATGTCAGATGAAGAAAGCACCTTACCTACTGAGTTAGGTGCACCTATTCCAAATTAATCAGAAAAGGTATGAAGGGACTGCATCTGAAAATTAAAATCATAACAGTTCCTATTCTATTTGTACTAAATTCAAAATCTGCATAGTAAAGATGCATTAGTAAGTTTGGGATTCTATCAAAAGTACTTTATAGGAAACCTGTCAAGTTAGTGTATATAGGAAGCCTGTCAAGTCGGTAAATGAAGGAAATTTGGTTACTCAGTTAAAATGAAAGAAAAAAAGAGTAAATTGGTTTAAGGTATACCGAATGCATTTAATGTTTTATCCCAACCTGCACAGAGCTCGATAAGGTATTTTGTGTACTTAAAAGTATTTTCGTAGTCATTTTCATTCACCAAGTTTTTGAGAGAGCAGAGTAGAGCGAATCAAGGTGATCAAAACCTCATTCAGAGTGAATCCAAGGTATTTACATCAAATCTCATCACTGTTAAGCTATTTTACTGATCTTATCAAATTGCTATTGTATGCCGAGTGTGAAGCATTTGTCGTTTGTAAACCATCAAACCCTAAGGATAGTTTGCTAGTTTTATCTGAAATTTATAAATGGCACCCAAGATCCAAGATCCCATAGTTGTCAAGAATGTCGAGAAGCCCTCATTGAAATACACTTTGACTCCTAAAGTCGCCTCTGAACCGGATGACAAAACTGCCTTTTCACTCATCCCGGATTGAGTCTTGTTAGTCGAAGATGTTAGATTCTTCACCAAATGTCATGTTGAAGAACTCGGTCATGTTGAGATTAGTGACACATATGATGAGCTATGTATCGATGGAAAAATGGATAGCAAGTATGAACACATCAGAATCAAAGGATTAACTGAAGCCCTAACCTATCCTCATGTGTTCAAACCCTAGTGGGTTAAGTTTGTTTTGAGTAGAGTTCATGATGATTTCATGTGGCTAGAAGAGAAAATATTCAAAATCACCAAGGAAATCATTCATGTGATCACCGAGTATCCTATCTATGATCATGCACGAGCACAAAAGATGATATCACAGAAGGAGTTAATTAGTCCAACTGGAGTAGAATCTGATTACCGAGGACTGAAACTGAATAATGTCACTAATGCAGAACTTAAGTTTGCAATTAGAGTAATTGGTTACTGTTTCTTCCAATCTGCAAGGGAAAACAGTGTACCCTGTGCCGTAGTTGACTTAGCCTATAAAATAGTGAAAAAGGGAATGAAAGTTGATTTATGTGAAGTGCTACTGAAGAAATTGTTTGAGAACTTGAACACAATAAGGAAGCCAAAAAAGAACAACTTAGCAAATACACTGAAGTTTGGTTCACTTCTTGTATGCATGTTTTTCTACTTTGAGAAGTTATTTCCCTCAGTCGGTAAAGTAGTTTGGGAGCTACATTGACCAATCACCCATCAAATTAATGATTTTATCAAGAAGTTGGGAGATAATTTCAATGATATCATGGATGACCACTTCAGCAAACTTCAAGAGAAGATGCACAACAGGTACCGGATTCCACCACAGCTGGTAGAGAAATATAAGGATGATATATGCTTTGAGGTAGACACTGATTACTATTAGGTGAATGCTGTGGAACCAAGGACTCAATCTTTGCCACCAATGGGTTATGAGATTGACTATGATATCACACAACAGCAAATTGATGCCTATCTTTCATTGCCAAGGCATGCTATCGAGCTAAGATATGGAACTTATGAAGAAGTGAAAGAAAAAGTTAAAATGAGCATTGTAGTACCCAAAGCTACAAGAAAGGCTACAAAGATGATAAAAGTTTTATCTGAGAAATTCGGAGAAGACTCTTCCTCTACACCTATCAAAGGCACTCTTGCCATTACCTAAGAGGAATCAGAAGCTCAAGAGGTAGCAATAACATTGAGTACCGAGTTGCCTAAGGGTAAAGTGTTAAAAAGAAAGAAACTGGACACTTCAAAGGCCCTACCGAATCCACCAACAAAGAGACCTAACACTAGAGCATTAGCCGCATCACCGAGTAAGAGATAAAAGAATGTTACTACTCCCAAGGTAACCAAGACCTACAAGAAATCTACTCGGAGACTCATTCTGGCAAAAGAGTCTAGTGATACAAAATCTGATGATGCAAACAAATTCCAAATTGTAAAAAGCAAGAAGGTAAATATTCATAGTGTTGAAAACTTCTGTGCCAATCTAAAAGAATATGGTGGATTTGCAGGATTTAGATATGTCAAGTATGAGACTAGGAATAATGATGAGAAGAGACAAATTGAAGAAGCTGTTATTTGCACACTTCTAAAGTTTCGGCTAGCTCCATTAGAACTAGTAAAGTCACTTCCAAATGAACTTTACTTGCATATTGATAATAGGTGGAAATATGCAATGGACTTAGAGAAACAAATTAGAGAAAGAAGTCTAGTCCATCTATTTCCTGATATGTCTGTAGTAGAAATAAAGGAGCGTTTGACAACCTACAATTCTAAATTTCTTGTCAAACAGAGAGCCTTAAAATTGATGAATGGGCTATATATTGATGTAGAAAATGAGACAAAAGCAAAGTGGCAGGAAATATTCAAAATAAAAGATATCAGTGAACAATCTAAAGTTGAAATTGTTGATGTCACCGAACAAGATCCTGATGTCACTGAGGAAGGCCCTGATGCTACCAAGCAAGACCCAACTGACACTATTCAAATTGATGAAGATGTCATGGATGCAGAAGCACCGGAGCAGGAAATGATAGAAGGCACTACCTATGCAAAACTTGTATCTAGTGAATCTATTTTAGAACAAGTTCAGCCTTACCCGCCGGTCAAGCCACCTGTCTCTATCGAAGCTCCTAAGGATACAACACAAGGCACCGAAGGTCACCAGTCTGAAGCAGTAGAAGGTACAACTCAAGAAAAGACCTCTCAAGCACCGTCAAGCACTGAAAATGTTACAGCTGAGACACCTAGTACTGAGAAACCAAAGGACACCACAACAGCTACAGGAACCGAGCAAAGTGTTGCCTCTACCGAGCAACCTATCGAGGGTCAGCAAGCCTCACAAGCTATTGTCTTGGTACAACCGATCAAAGGTAAAGAGAAGAAGGTGAAAAAGCATAGTTTTAAAGTTGATTTAACTAAACTGATAGTGTTGCCCAATGTGGATATTTCAAAATTAAAGGGGCAAGAACTTATTGATTTCGGTGAACTCTGCAAAGCAAAGGCCGAACAAGAAAAATAGATGGCCATTCAAAAGAAGAATAAATTACTACAAAAGGTAAAGACACTGCTGACAGATATGCTACCTTCAGCTACAATGTCAATCGATGAAGCCATCCACATTCAACTGGATGAACTCCTTAATCAAATAGAAAAATCTGGAGTTGATGCATCTGAGTACTTGAGCAAGCTAAAAGACAAAGAGCTTATTGCAAAAATGATAGAAGAGGTACAAAAAGCTCTAGCTATTAGAAAATTCAAGCTTGTCAAATTCATTGCTGAGTTGTCCCCTCAACTCAAGCATATTCTTTATTTATTTCAGAAACTTTGTACATTTTCCTTATTCATTAAAGATATCAAGAATAAAACTAATGCAATTGAGAAAGAGATCACCGATCTCTCAACTAAGTTGACCACAGAGCCAAATTCAGTTCAGAATTTTTATACCAAGCTTCAATAGCTCTTGGCTCAATAGTTAGAACTCCGAAATGAAGAACATAAGATCAGGATGGATATAATGACACTCCAGACATTATTTCTTCCTCACCTTTCATCAGTTCAAGAACAGATTAACCGAGCTACACGCCTATCTACTACACAAGAGGGAAGCACTCTTGATGGCTTAATATCACTATTGGCTGATATTCAAGCACAAAATTCTTTAATGGAAAGTGTAAAGGATGCACTCTCAGTCGCTCTCATCGATGCCTGGAAAAAGTATAAATCTTTTTTTGATCAGTTACCACCCCCAGATGGAAATTAAGTTTTTTATGTTTGTCAAAAAGGGGGAGTAATAGTATATAGGGGGAGTAATATAATATATTTGGAGAGTGATATAGTTTTGATATAGTATTTGGAGTATAGTATATAGGGGGAGTATACTGAGTAGAGTATATAGAGTATGCAGAGCAAGCAGAGCACTCAAGCATAGAACCGAGCATGCAAAATCAGAGTTATGTACAGAATAATGATAAGGGGAGTATATCTGAATATACTATTTCATTGACTATTGTATATATTGTCAAGTATAGTCATTTTGCAAAGTATATAGATTTTTGAGTTATGACTTTGAAAGTAGTTTTTGTCAAACATCTCAACTAATGTCAAAAGGGGAGATTGTTACTACTTATCAAGTTGTCATTAGTTTTTATATTCAAAGTCATACTATACATTCTAGTTGGTTAGCACTACCGAATCATGTAGTCGGTACACACAGAGATGTCAGTATGCACAATCTAGTCGGTTATAGAAGAAAGCAGTCACAGAACGCAGTATACACTAAGCTGTCAACCGAGTATCTTTTTATGTCTACATAGCAGTAAAGATAAAACACCGAGTGAAACGTGTTACTAGATACATTGAACCTAGACATGCATATGAAAACGTGTTACAAGAGCATGGCACATCTAACCGTTATTACATTGGAAATTGCACTAGAAGATTGTGTATGATTACGAGATCAATCTAACCAATAAAACATTTCGTTTAGTTATTCATTCAAGGAATCATGTTTGTAAGATCGAAGCAATGAATTAGATCACCATCTTAAGAGATCTATTTATACATCATGAGTTAAGTGTATGTATGCATGAAAGAAGACTGTTATAGAGACACAGAGGTCATCGAGAAGGTTTTCAGAGAATAGTCGAAGAACAGAGTAAATAGAAGGGTTTACTGAGTTACTATATGGGTTACCGAGGTATGCTATAAGCAAGGTAATCTATTATGAGCACATAGAATCTGCTATAACATTTCAGATGTAAAGTTGTAGATATTTGTAATGATTTTATTGTAATATTGTGAAGTTGAAAGAGAAACCTTTAACAAGGTAAAAGACTCTAACCAAGTCTATAAATTGTAAAGTCTCTAACTAGGTGCAACATTCAGAATAAATGTTGTAAAATCCTTTAGCAAGGTAGATCTAATAGATCTTGTTACTCCTAACAGGGTAAGCTATTAGAAATAGCTAAAATGTAGCTCTAACCGAGCACTCTTTATTATTGCAGTAGTGAAGTTGTGGGTGCCATCCACACCACAGTTTTTCTCTCTAACCAAGAGTTTCTACGTAACCAAAATATGTGTTATGGAGTGAATCATGTATGATTGTTATCTATTTGTTTTAAATTTATTTTATGTTACTGCACTATTATGTTTTTGCATAACAGTAAAGGTATTATTCAAGAAAATTTTTGGAGTACTGATTCACCCCTCCCCTCTTAGTACATTAGCTTTCCATATTGGGCCTAACAATTATTAATTCTTTAATCATCAAAAATCACATGGCAAATCAACTACTCAATATTAATTAAATATTTATTTAATTAATCAAATCATTTCCAAGAATATCATTTTGATCAATTATCCCACTTTAATTTATTAAATATCCTTGTATATTTAATTAATTAATAAATTTGCCATTCAATCATGCAAAAAGGATTAATTTATTAAAAAAGATGAATTAATTTATTACAAAGAGTTGAATTGAAAATAAAACAAAAAAAAGAATTGAATTGAGAGAGAAATCAAACTTGAGATATTATTTCTTTTTCTAAATTTAGAACTTGAAATCAGAAAAGCAATTTAATTGAATTATTGAATTATTCTCTAAAATTGGAACTCAAAGCTTTTTAGAAAAAGAAGTTCAGTTGCATTGAAAAGACCCTTTTCTTGAATAAATTAAAGAATTGTCTATTTTTATCCTATATGCATGGAATTAATTTATTATTATTATCCAATGCAACTTGGACTTCCAATTTGAATGCATTTCAATTAAACTATAATTGGAATCTATCTCAAGGTTAACTGATTCTGATTTCTCAATTATTTCAATTAATCCTAAATTGAGTTTTTTCTCTTGTGATTCTCTATAAATTCAGTCTTCAGCTCTCATTCCAATTCACCCCAGAGATTTTTTAGAACACGCTTGGAGATTATTATCACGCTAATTTCGCTCTGGAGTCATTGAAGATTATTGTGCTTTTTAGATTATTTGCATCCATTTTACATCCATTATTGCTTAATATCATATAGATTAAATCCTTCATCTTGGTGTAGTCTAGTCACTGGTATTGCTTATAAAAATCTGAGAGCAATCTTATACTTGCATCTTTTAGAAGCCAATTAGTCGCTTTGCTATGGTTTATTTCTTATTGATTATTGATTACTAACCATGCATATAATGACTTAATTGAAGTGTTGTGCTTACAGCTACAGGTTCACTTTTTCACACACACATCTTTGGCGCCCACCGTGGGGCCCGAAGACTACATTTTTTCGGCCTCTAAGACTGACTGCTTTATTTTTTGTTATTTTCTAGGTTTCAGATTTTTTCGGTTTTTTGTCTGTACATCTCATACGATAATTTTTATAGGCTGAAACGACAAACTACAGGTATCACACGAATTGCAAATATCCTATCGTACGAGCATATCCTCTGTCGTATGAGCAGATCCTCTATCGTATGAGCATAAATTCTCTATTGTACGAGCAGGCATCATCAGCAATATTCTTTCGTACGATATTGCATCCTGTCTTGTACGAGCCAAGTGTTTGTCGTATGATTTTGTATTTTCTGGTAAAAGAGGCAAATTTCATATTTTTTTCATTTCTGATTGATTATTCTGACGATTAACCATGACTGTTTATCTGTCTATCTCAGAGTTTTTCACAGCCTATCTAGTTTTTGCAAAATGCTTGTCGAAGAATATGCTTATCATACAAAGACAATATGACTACTGATTCATTGTCTTTGCAGGTTGCCTAAGGAGAATCGACTAAACATCGTGTATTCTTTAAATTCATTTTTAGGAACCTAACTTGCTATCTGGTTAAAGAACAAATTTGTCTTTTGTGCTTTTAGAAGATTCTAAGAGGTAGGAGAGTATGCTCTTGTCTTTTTCTAGACAATCAAAAATCCAGACCCTTGAAGCTTTTTCTTTGTTTGAGATTTGTACATCTTTAGCAGGCCTGCCCTCCCAAGGGGTTGAAAAACTCTTAAAGCTATTATGGCCGATGTGAGGGGAATGACCTAAGTGAGAACAACTAGATGCCAAGTACTCCAACCCACTATAAAATAAATGTGATTTGATGAAAATCAAGTCAACGATAGTGCTCGGGAATAGCTCTCCTCCATACCTTCGAGTATATTAAACCTTGGTTTTCAAGGCTAGGAGACCTCTTAATTGAGTTTATATCTCGATGCACCGAACGGATCCCTGACTAAATCCAATTTAAAATTAGAAGCTACCCGGTTCATCTCTGAAAGGGGGATAATCTTTATGCAAGAGAGATAGCAACTCTCCCAAGATACTTATCATTTTGTGCCCCCATTAGCATTTGGAGTCGGATAATACGGCATTGAGAATCCATTGCGTGAGACTCAACGACCATATTCTAATTAGCTATTGGGTGTGTACCTGAGTCTACAAGCAAAGGTTTTCTTTCCTCACCAAATTCCTTAGGGTTTGCATGTTGTGATTGGAGTCACTATTCATACTACTTGTTTTCTGTGTTTTCATCCATGAGACCAAAAACAACTCAATGAGTCGAAACTCTGTCCATGTCAGAAACTAGTCCATCCTGAGTCAAAACTCTATCCATGTCAAAAACTAGTCCATCCTGAGTCGAAACTCTATTCGTGTTAGAAATTAGTCCATCCTGAGTCGAAACTCTATCAGTGTCAAAAACTAGTCCATCCTAAGTCAAAACTTTGTCCGTGTCAGAAACTAGTCCATTTTTAAGTCGGAAATCTGTCTGAGTCAGAAACTAGTCTATCTTGGTCAAAAATCAGTCCATCTCAGAATTGGTCATACTTAGCAATTAGAAAAACTCAAAATTTCTAGGCTCTATCCTATGAATAGTCGTACGAGTCTGATAATTCATCATCCTATATCACATCCTATGTTGTACGAGTCTTCTGGTTTGTTGTCCTAGACCCAATCCTATGTCGTATGAGTCATTTTATTCTTTCGTTTGACTCTGTATCCTATGTCATATGAAACAAAACTACTCTGAGTCTTTTGTCATCCTACACATGCCCATTTGTCGTATGGTACGAGGCAACAACTCATACGAAACAGAACTATTGTCGTCCTGTAGCTGCTAAATTGTCATCCGGTCCAGAAAATCTTGTCGTATGATTCTCTGGTTTTGTCAAAATAGAATAGTCATCCTTGCCTAAAAATAGCTTACAACAAACATAATACTGGTTATCATTTTCCTGAGCATAAATAGATCAAGACAGTGTACCTTTTCCATTTGGGTTGCACGATTTGGTCGACCACCTTTCAGCTAGTTCAATCAACTACCTATCAAATTTTAGTCACTTAGATAATGTCTTATACAGGATAGATCATTCCTAAAATCAAACTGAATCTTACACTAAACTTAGAATCAACTTAGATAACATCTTAGACATGATAGATCATTCCTGAAATCATACTAAATCTCAGTTGTTTCTCCTAAACAATACTCTAAACAGAACAACTAGCTCTTAAATTGATCTTGACTTCTGCGTCACAAAAAAATTTAGGTCACACAAATCCATAAAGATGCCTATTCAAACTAGGAGTTCTCATAAGAAACAAGCCAAAGGCAAAGAACAAACCTTCACCTATCAAGATAATCTATTCTATGTGAAGGATCCATTCACTGACATGCCCTCGTCATCAAGCGGACCAAATTTTGATGAACTAAAATCTCCCACTATACATGAGATAGAATACAATGATGGAAACAAAAACGACCGTAATATTCCCAAAAATCATAATGACTCCTCATCATCAAGTGAGATTGATGAAGACATTGAACCTCCAGAAAAAGAAATCCTTGACTGTCAAAAGGACAAAGACTTTAGAAAAATGATGAAAACTATCATGACCTGAGAGAAGGAAGACCATTTCTTAGAACTAGCAAAACAAGGTGCCAAACTTCCTATTCGATATGATGTTCAGACACTTGTTACTAAAAGGGAAGACTCACCTATACTCATGGTACACAAACAGTTACTAGCTTTGCGGATGGAGGTCATGAAACTGTAGAATAAGGACAAGTCCCTGAAACAATATTCTCTGGAAACAATATGTCCCTTTCCATTTGACAAGAATCTACACATGCCTCCATTTCCTTCATGAGTGGAAATCCCAAAATTTGATAAATATGATGGTACCTCAGATCCTTAAGATCATGTTAGGGAATTTAGTGTTGCTTGTATGGAATTCATGCACGATCAAACGTACCTCATGCATCTCTTCCCAAGGAGTTTAGGGGGTCAAGCAATGGAATGGTTCTCAAGTCTACCCAAAGGAATAAAAAAATTTGAAGAACTCATCCAACTATTTTTATAACATTACTCATACAACATTTGACATCCTGTAACTATGATTGATCTTTGTAATACTCAACAAAAATAGGGGAACCTCTTCTTACTTTTCTCCAACCCTGGAGAAAGATGTTCTCTAGGTACCCACGACCTATTCCAGACTCTGAGAAAATGGATATATTTGTCAATAACTTGGTCCCCGAAGTGAAATATAGTGTACAAATGTAAGTACACCCATCATTTAACAAAATGGTAGATAATGCCATTCGAATGGAAGATGTGCTCACAAAGAAGGGAGATATCACACCTTGGAAAGAAACAAAAACATGATCTAGCTCTAAAGAGAAGAACAAGTATTGGAAATTTGGCAAAGATAACAATAAGAATGTTGTTAATGATGGAGTAGTAGACACTATCAAAACCAACTCAAAATCCACAATATTCAACTTGGCTAGTGGTACACAAGCACTTAAAGCTACTAAGATTGCAGCAGAGAATTCACCAAAGAAAACAAAGGAATGGTTCAAAGAAAAGCCCTGGCTTTCCAAACCTAAGCATGATTTTACTCCTCTTGAAGAATCATATGAATCCGCTTTCAAAACTCTATTGGCAAACAACTTGATAATAATACTAGATAACTCCAGACCATATGATCCAGATGTGAAACCAAGATGGTGGAGAGAAAATGAATACTGTGACTTCCATCGGAATAAGGGTCATAACATAAACAATTGCATGAAGCTAAAACATGAAATTCAAGATCTCATAGACGCTGGTAAAGTTGTTGTTGGGAATCATCCAACCAATGCTGATCATAAAGCATTTGAAGACCCTTTTCCTGCTTACGAACAAGGTGATTCCTCAAAGACCAAAGGAGGTGCCAAGGTAAATTATACTTATGCTAGCCAGGACAATGTTATCAACATGATTGAGCCTTCACACTCGGAATATTACAATGTGACTATAGTTCATGATAAACCAAATGAATCATGATATGCAAGAGCTCTGACTAGATCTCAAAAGAAAGTTACCCTCCAAGGAGCTAGTTCTTCCAACCCGGCTCAAGAAACATCAAATCCAACAACCTTGCCAAACAAACAAAAGGAATCAACCTTGGACAAATTTAAAAGATTAACCTCATCATCATCCTCTAGATACAGCGTGGTTGAACAGTTAAAAAGGACAAATGCTCAAATTTCAAATTTTGAATTGCTCCAACTCTCATCTACTCACAAGGAAATCATAGACAAAGCATTGCTCACTACCAATGTTCCAAAAGATTTAGACATTGATCGGTTTCAGTCTATGGTGGGTCATCTCACTTCACCTCACTATTTGACTTTCTCTGAAGAAGATGACAATTCATTAAATCATCCACATAATCAACCATTGCATATTGAAGCCATGATCCACAAACACAGAGTCAAATGTGTTTTGATAGATGGAGGCGCAGGGTTGAATATCTGTACTTATCATCTGCTTACACAACTAGGATTCTCTGAAAATGTCATTGATCTAGGCAAGAAAATAACAATTAAAGCCTATGATGAAGAAGAGAGGACCTCCAAAGGTTTGGTATCATTACCAATCAGAGTGGGACCGGTAGAGAGAGATGTCCTTTTCCAGGTTCTTGATATTCCATTGTCATATAATATATTACTAGGCAGGCCATGGATTCATGAAATGAAGGCAGTACTATCAACATATCACCAATGCTTAAAGTTTCCTTATAACGGAGCTGAAGTCAGTATTCCTGCTGATACAAATGTCATCTGTAATGCATTCACAAAAGGTGCAGATACTTTTGTGCCTCATAATAGGGCAGCCTCTCCAAATGAAGATCGAGAAACATTGATGAAAGACTTAGAAAAGAGATTGAAGATTATAGATACCGACATGGATGCCTACAAGATAGAACTGGTATTATCATTAGTTTCTCTCCCTCCATCACCAAAATAGTTGGGCAAGCCATCAGAGGCTATGAGAACACAAACTTTGGCTCTAAATACTATATATGATGGTCTCTTTATATAGTCTTCTACCTCCTTGGCGGATGAAATAGAAGAGGATGTTGTGCTTAACTGGCTCTTTAAGGAAGATAGTACAAATGAGGAGGTACAACATTGAGAGATTTCCTCAAACCAATATGGTCATGGTTACAAAATGATTCAGCACATGGGGTACTCAGGTACTGGTCCTTTGGGCAAACAAAAAGAAGGTATTACTGAACCCATTCAGCTACAAACCAAATCCACACATGATAAGGCTGGACTGGGATACAATTCGGAAAAGACATCAGAACAAAACCATGTTTCTATGTCTAAGTGCTCGAAAAAGATATTGCCTTTAACATTACATGAAGCAAACACTAAACAAACAAAAGTAGAGTGTAGACAAGAGAAAGAGGAATCAATAGTCAAGAAAGAAGAAATAGTCAGTGCTCAAGCTTTGACGGTATTAGTTACGATAATCCAAGAAGTTGAGGTTCCTGAGGATATAAGAGATGAAGTAAGAATCAAAGAATTGTTTGCACCATTAAAAGTTCTAGTCACATACACTGGCAAGCAACAAGTAGATGATTCAGAGACTGATTCAAATGAGTATGAATGGGGTCCTGACTATCTTTCAGACACATCCACTACAGAAACTCTAGAAGAATCTAGTGGTGTCATAGATGATACTCAAGAGTTGATGCGCATAAAACTAGAGAAGGAAATACAAGAAATTAGACAAAAGAGGCAAGCAAATTATGAACAAGGATTGAAAGAAGGAATAATACGAGAAAGCTTCTCATCTATGTGCCCTTATCCTAAAATAAAACAAATCAGTTATAGTACTACACAGGAAGAGTTAGAATCTACAGAACAAGAACCAGTCATCAGTCCAGAAGAAGTTGAATGGAGTAGACGAAAAAAAATCATAGAAACAATGAGATCATGTCAACAGGCGTGTCAGATACAAATGATAAATGAACCACAACATGAAGGAACTTGGAGCATTAAAGATGTTAGTATTGATACCATACATATGCTTACTAAATCACCTGAAAGAGACTTGGAAAATTCATCTGATGACTCTAATGAATTTGATGACAGTCATGTTCATGATGTTACCCACTCAGCCCCAAATTCTGAATCATCTGATACAAACAATGAAAAGTTGCCTACTAGTCTTATGGCTGTTAAACCATGATATGCCGTCCAGTCCAGCATAGTAAACAATGTTACAAGTATGTCTATTGGATTAGATCGATTAAATTAACATGAACTTTAATAATCATGATCTGACTCTTCCTGGTCTCGAGACACTTACGCAAGGTATTATTTTGGAACTTGATTTTTCGATCCACAGTTGTGATAACAATACCGTGAACGCTCTTGAACCTATCCAAAATTTGTCCTTAGTACATCCTGAATTGATTGACTGTACTTTAGCAAATCAACCCATGGATATACCTACTTTTGCCAATGACTATACATTATCCTATTATCTCAATGCAGTCGAACCTATAAACTCTTCGTCCAGTGAGTGGAGTGAAAATATGAGTGAAGCGAATATCAAGTATCTTAGTCACAAAAATAAGAAAAATAAAAATAAAAGATACGATGGCGAAAACCATATTGTGGTGGTGTCAGAATATAAAAAGAGAAAATAAAGGATGTACCTAAAGGTGAAAACCTCTTTGAGGTGCTTGAAGGTGGGCTACTTGGTATACTGCCTAGTCATTTTCAGGAGCGGTCTTCCATATTGATTGAGCCAACTCAGCCAGTGAATATCAGGAATCAAGAGACACCACAAATTGTTCACGTAGCTCAATCACTATCAGCAAAAGAATTGAAGGAGTTCACTTAGCTATTCTTAGAAAAGAAAATAAACTTTGCATGGACGTACTCTGATATGCCAGGCTTGGATCCTGATCTCATTATGCACCATCTCTCAATCACCCCAGGAGTAAAACTAGTTAAACAAAAACTTTGTAAGATGCACCTGTATGTAGCACTATTGGTCAAAGATGAACTAGAGAAACTGCTCAAAGCTGGATTTATCAGAGCAATAGATTATGCTGAATGGATTTCCAACATAGTGCCTGTGTCGAAGGTAGATAAATCTATTAGAGTTTGTATAGATTTTAGAGATCTCAACAAAGCATGTTCGAAAGATGACTTTCCATTGCCAAATATTGATATGATAGTCAACATGACAGCTGGGTATGAGATGTACTCACTAATGGATGGATTTTCTGGCTACAACCAGATTAAAATCACTCCTAGAGATCAAGAAAAGACAACTTCACCTATGCATGGGGAACCTTTTGCTGGAATGTCATGCCATTTGGGTTAAATAACATAGGGGTGACCTATCAAAGAGTAGTTACAACTATCTTTCATGACATGATGCATAAGAATATGGAAGATTATGTTGATGACACCTTAGTGAAGACTATGAAAAGATCAATGTATATTCAAGAGTTAGGTCCTATACTTGACATAATGGAAAAATTTAAGCTCCGATTAAATCCAAAGAAGTGTGCATTCAGAGCGACATCTGGTAAACTACTTGGCTACATCATTTCAAAGAAGGGCATCAAGGTTGATCCTGAGAAGGTCCAAGCTATAATGGAAATGCCGCCTCCAAAGAACATTAGTCAAATGAGAAGTCTATAGGGACGTCTCCAATCCATTAGAAGATTCATTTCTCAGCTAGCAGACAAGACTCAACCTTTTACAAAAGTATTGAGAAAAGGAATAATATACAACTAGTATCAGTGGTGTGAACAACCTCTTCAGTAGATAAAAGAGTACCTGTCTAATCCACCGATATTGATGCCACCTATTCAGGGTGAGCCACTAATCTTATATATATCAGCAACTGATTCATCATTGGGGGCACTTCTGGTGCAACAAGATGACAACAAAAAGGAAAGAGCTATTTATTAGATTAGCAGGACATTGGTGTCTTATGAAATGAGCTATAGTATAATAGAAAAAGCATGCTTGGCATTAGTCTTTGCATCATATAAATTGAGGCACTATATGCTAGCACATTCAGTCAAGTTGGTGGCCAAAATCGATCCACTCAAGTATCTTCTTAATAAAGCAACACTCACCGGAAGATTAGCAAAGTGGGTAATGATCCTTATAGAGTTTGAAATTGAATATGTGGAACACAAAGCCATAAAAGGATAGGTAATTGCTGATCAACTTGCTGAAGCTCCACTTGAGGATACTCAACCACTACACATCAAGTTCCCAGATGAATCAATAATGCATCTTACTCAACAACCCTGGAAGATGTTCTTCGATGGTTCCTTTACTCAAAATGGTTCAGGTGCTGGCATATTATTCATTACTCCTTAGAAGTATTCAATTCCAAAGTCTTATAAGATTCTATTCCCTTGCACAAACAATATTACAGAATATGAAGCTTTGGTGAATGGAATAAAACTAGCTATTGAATGGAAGGTTGCTGAATTACATATCTATGGAGATTATCAGCTGGTTATCAATCAGATCAACGATACATATTAGACTCGAGATGAGAAATTGAGGCCTTACAAGAGGATGGTGGACGATATCAAGAAGTATTTTTCTTTTGTATCATTCCAACAGATTCCTAGATCAGCGAACAGAGCAGCAGATGCTATGGCCACCTTGGCATCTATACCTGAGTTATAGGAGTCCAATTTTCGCTTTGATTTCCTGGTGGAAGAGTTATATTACCCTGCTTATGATTCTCCTGAGACCCAAATATTCTGTTCTATTATTGGACATGACTCATCCTGATACAGCCACATCTATTCGTATCTATGCGATCAAATTATCCCTGAAAACCTTACTCATAATGAGAAAAGAAACCTAACTCAGAACACTTCATGGTATGTTATCATAGCTAACGATTTATTTAGATGAGGTTTGGATGGTACATTACTTAGATGTCTAGAAATTGAAGAATCTAAATGTGCATTATCAGAAGTCCATTAAGGTATTTGTGGATCTCATTTGAATGGTTTTACTTTAGCTCAAAAACTATTACGGGCTGGCTACTACTGGCCAGATATGGAAAAAGACGCCATTAAATTTGCTAAGACTTGTGAGAAATGTCAGCTTCATGGAAATCTCATACATGCCTTGACAAGGGACCTCATACCATTTATAACACACTGGCCTTTTCAGCAATGGGCCTTTGATCTCATTGGTCAAATATATCCAGCTTCATCCAACGGACATAAAATTATCATAACTACCACTGAGTATTTCACCAAGTGGGTAGAGGTAGTTCCGCTCACCAAAGCAACTAGTAAACAAGTCGCCTTATTCACCCTAAACTATATATTTTGCAGGTATGGGATACCTTCGTCCATCATGACTGGTAATGGAGGACAATTCAAGAATAAAGATCTAGATGAGCTTGGTGAGAAATTCAAAATAAAGCAACACTGGTCATCAGTATATTACCCTCAAGGTAATGGACAAGTTGAGGCGTCTACCAAAAACCTACTGACTATCTTGCACAAAATAGTGAACAAGTCTAGGAAGGATTGGCATCTATAGCTCAATCCTACACTATGGGCTTACAGAACTAGTATCAGAACACCTACTGGGGCTACACCTTTCTCTTTGGTGTATGGGTCTGAAGCAGTATTACCTATTGAAGTAGAAATATCATCTCTAAGAGTTTCGTTGCAAGGTCTTGTTATTGATGAAGATCATAGAATATCTAGATTACAAGAACTCGAATTGTTGGATGAGCATTGACAAGTGGCGTTTGATCATCTTAGAGTGTATCAGAAGAGAATGTCTAGAGGATATAACAAGAAGGTTCAACAAAGAGAATTTCAAGTTCGTGACCTAGTTCTGAGAGAAAATCCAAAAAATCAATAGTTTCGTGACAATAAAGGGAAGTTTGAACCCAACTGGCTGGGTCCCTACATTGTTACTGCAACATATGGCTCTGGTGCCTATCAACTCTCAAACTCAGAAGGAGAACAGCTCCGTGAACTGATTAACACCATCCACTTGAAGAAATTCTTCGCTTAGCACTCTCTGCTCCCGCAAACTTGTACAGTTGGAAAAAGTCCTGAAAAAAATCCTAAAAATAAAAAAAAGTCTTGAAGAAATCAAAAAAAAAAAAAAAAAGAAAAGAAAAGAAAAGAAAAAATATATAAAGAGAGAAATTGCCCTGGTGAAAACTTGGTCAACAGGCACATTGGTAAAAAAAAAATGAATCTTTGCCAAGCAAGTGAAAACCTGGCAAATAGGCGCCTCTTGTACTCAAGTGCTCCATCTATCAACACAACGTTGGCATTTCCCACTTTCAAGCATCTTTTGCTTTCACTTGTACATATTTTCAGTCACTTTTGTGACATCCCGGTTCATTGGAACCCTCATGACTTGAAATTGATCAACATTTTAGTCTTAGGTTACTCGACAGAGCACATTACATATCCTGAGCAGTGTCAACCAAGTCATTCTTCCGTCAGTGAAACCTGGTCATCCACTCTAAGTCAGTTACCTCTCTCCTAACTACCAAAGAGTTTATTACTAAGCTCACAAGCAAAACAACATAACGGAAAACAATTACTAAACAGTTTGAGCTATGAATGAAAATTTTCTTTCTATGCTGTCTTTTATATTGATTTTCGATTATTGTCCTCTGAGTAACTCAAGGAAGTCTATTGTGAATAAGAGAAGCAAGGATTGGGGGCATAATATTTTCTTTGTTTTCTGCTTGTAGGAATGATCCCGATGATCTAGAAACATATAAATTAGCTGGGGTTCTGTGATAAGAGTCTTCACATCAAGGTGAAATTTCCTCACATACCTCAACTCTACTTATTTGTATGCTACAGG
This sequence comes from Cryptomeria japonica, assembly GCF_030272615.1. Lineage (NCBI taxonomy): Eukaryota > Viridiplantae > Streptophyta > Pinopsida > Cupressales > Cupressaceae > Cryptomeria > Cryptomeria japonica. The sequence goes on along the minus strand of NC_081405.1, from coordinate 319,050,345 downwards.
GAGGTCCATATCATTTCTTTGTCTGTTTTGAGGGAATTTCTTTATGATGCAATCCAGGTCCCTATGAAATCTGTCCAAGGATATGAACGAAAAAAGGGTCTTTGCGGACAATATAATTAATATTTCACATTGAAAAAGAAAGGAACTCTAACCTGCCTGTTGTGTTCATTATGCTCAGTGATGAATCTTAAGTATTTTAAATCCAGTGACTAGGTTTAGGTTGCATTTCGCATATCATTTTGCATTTTTGTGAATCTAGAGTGATTTCGGTATGGTAATAATCTCTTTATTTTATGAAGGAGAGCTGAAAGCATCATCATTTCTTATGCTAAGTGGTCTTTTTATCATCATTTCTCCGATCGAGTACTTGTGTTTTGAGATGTTTAGCTACATACATAACATTTCATATAGATTCATTCATTTCATTATTATTCATTTACATTGATCTTATTGCATATAAAAAACAAAAAAATTGCATTACTCATTACTCATTACTCATTTTCATTCATTTATTTGCATATAAAAAGAAACCAAAACATAGACATCCATATTCATTTGCATTGCATACATTCATGCTGAAATAAATGCATACATATAGAATAAAGCATATAGAAACATCTCATAATCGATTGACACAAGTACAATGAAGTCAAAATGGATCTCGTATATATATCATATCAAGTATAAGGGTACAAAATGATGTCCAATGACATGTACAAACTCCCATTGGAGAAAGAATTGTATCGGCTACAAAAAAATGGGTGTGTCTACAAAAAATATCTCAGCTACAAAAAAACTAATCATCTAGCTGGCGCCCTCTCCCTCATCGCTTGGTGGAGGAGGAACCTGATGCCTGAGATCCTGTCGAGGTGCTCGTGCTCCCTCTTATCTAGCCATATACTGTGAATAGGGTTGCACCTGCTGTGCAACACGAACTATGACACTATATGCCGCCACATAATATGCAGCTCTACTGCTTTAGAGAAGCACCTCCTATCGTAGAGACTCTATCTCTACTCTTGACTCTGCTCTCAATGCTGTGATCTGGTGATCACACTTAGCTCTAACCTCGACCAGCTGTCGGTCTCGCTCCACCAGCTAAGTCTGAGCCACTGTCAACTATGACTGCAGCTCCGCAAGACGTGCTCTTATCGACCATCCCGTGTTAGCCCCCTGCTCTCTCGCAGGCTCTCCACCACCATCTCCACCACCATCTCCACCTATGGCTCCACCCTGCTCATCCCACCGCTATCAGACCTACCTCAGAGTTGCTCGCTCCTCCTCTTCGCCACCCAACCTCACACCTACTCTCCCAAGGGATCCACCCTCACCCCTCTGCTGTCCAACATCAGCTCGTACTCCATTGCTACTAGCACCTGGATCACCACTACCCCGTCGTGGAGCATCTGATCTCTATGCCCATCCGTGCCTATGGCCTACCTCTAGCCTTGTTCCTATGCTGGTGCGGGGGTATCATCCTCCACATCCTCAATATGACGCTCAATCCTCATCAATCAATGCCAAAATTTTTATAAAAAAAAAAAAACCTCAAAATCAATTTGTGCTCAAATAACTTACTTTCGCCAAACAATTGCCTATAATCAAGTACCCTCGTTATCTTTTGATTTCTCTCCCAAGGGGGCATACTACAATCTCCTCATAGTCAAGAAAATTTTTCAAATCTTCATCGAAAGTCGAGCAAAAATATTTTCAACTAAAGAAAATCAAATAAGACCTCATCACTAGGGGCATCTCAGCTTCATTGCTTCACATCAAGTTGAGATCTCTCGATCATCTAAACCAAATCCATCGCTAGGGGAATATCAGTTTCATCACTTCAAATCAAGCTGATATTTATCTTTCATCTAAATTAATCTCTTAACATTAATCAGTTTCATTGCTTCAAATCAAATTGATTATTCGTTTAAGCTCAATCAAAAGTTTCAAGAGTATCTTTGATCACATTAAATCTAAGCAGGTGTTTAGTATTCATTTCTTGATCAAGCTAAATGGTTCATTCTTCACTCATCATGTCTTGATCAATCAAGTTCAAGATCGATTCTAATCATCACTCATTGCATCTAAGATCAATCAAGTTCTAGATCAGTAAGATCCACTTCTTGATCAATCAAGTTCAAGTTCGGTATCTTTGTTTTCTATCATTCCTCAGTTCGATCAATTTCAGGATTGGTATCACTTTAATTAGACTTCATTCAGCTTTGTTGCTTCAAATCAAGCTAAACACCTTGCTTTTTATCTAGTCCATGATCAATCAAGTTCAAAACTGACATCTCCTAGACATCACACATTCTTTGAACCAATGCGCTACTCGCACATTAATTCAAAGAGGGGCAAATGTAATACCCTAAAATTGGTCATCTAAACCATGGGCCCCTAATCTCAACAACATCACCAAGGTCCTAACCAAAGGTAATTAAATCAATCTTGAGCACATTATTAATTCTTTAATCATCAAAAATCACATGGCAAATCAACTACTCTATATTAATTAAATATTTATTTAATTAATCAAATCATTTCCAAGAATATCATTTTGATCAATTATCCCATTTTAATTTATTAAATATCCTTGTATATTTAATTAATTAATAAATTTGCCATTCAATCATGCAAAAAGGATTAATTTATTACAAAAGATGAATTAATTTATTACAAAGAGTTGAATTGAAAATAAAACAAAAAAAAGAATTGAATTGAGAGAGAAATCAAACTTGAGATATTATTTCTTTTTCTAAATTTAGAACTTGAAATTAGAAAAGCAATTTAATTGAATTATTGAATTATTCTCTAAAATTGGAACTCAAAGCTTTTCAGAAAAAGAAGTTCAGTTGCATTGAAAAGACCCTTTTCTTGAATAAATTAAAGAATTGTCTATTTTTATCCTATATGCATGGAATTAATATATTATTATTTTCCAATGCAACTTGGACTTCTAATTTGAATGCATTTCAATTAAACTATAATTGGAATCTATCTCAAGGTTAACTGAATCTGATTTCTCAATTATTTCAATTAATCCTAAATTGAGCTTTTTCTCTTGTGATTCTCTATAAATTCAGTCTTCAGCTCTCATTCCAATTCACCCTAGAGATTTTTGAGAACACACTTGGAGATTATTATCACACTAATTTTGCTCTGGATTCATTGAAGATTATTTTGCTTTTTAGATTATTTTCATCCATTTTACATCCATTATTGCTTAATATCATATAGATTAAATCCTTCGTCTTGGTGTAGTCTAGTCACTGGTATTGCTTATAAAAATTTGAGAGCAATCTTATACTCACATCTTTTAAAGGCAATTAGTCACTTTGCTATGGTTTATTTCTTATTGATTATTGATTACTAACCATGCATATAATGACTTAATTGAAGTGTTGTGCTTATAGCTATAGGTTCACTTTTTAACACACAGAGTTACTAGTTGAATTTCCTGTCGGTGCAGGAATGCTCTGATCTACCAGTGGAGTTACTGGTGTAGTTACCACTGTAGTTTCATCTCCACTTGGTTCTTTAGACTTTCTAACCCATCTCTTGGTGTGATCTTGTTGTATTTCATGTACCTTCTTCTTTCCTTTCTCTTTTGCTTTGTCATTGCTAACCAGTTTAGTCTTGCTTATGTAGTACTTAGCAATATGACCTATTTTGTTGCATGCATAACATGTAACATTGTTCTTTTGAATTGCTTTGGCATATCTGGTGTCATTCCTTGACCTACTTTGATTAGCCAAATGTCCAAACTTTCCACATGCATGACACTTAACATTCATTTTGCAATCTTCTGACTTGTGACCATATTTCTTGCAATTTGTGCATTGACCGGGAACTGAATTGTAGTTTTTATTTTCTCTATTTCTACATTGTTTAGCCATATGCCCAAATTTATTACAAATAGAGAATCTACCATTGAATTTGTAAGCATTATATTGCCTTACCGGTTTCCTCTGGTCTGATGAGTTTTGCATATCGATTATCTTATCTTCATTTGCAGTACCAGAGCTTTTGCCTTGTACAAATCCAAGTCCTCTGGAATCTTCACTCTGCCTTTGTATTTTCAATAAATCATCCAACTGTGCAACACTAATCCTGAATTTTTCTTTATACTCACTTCCAGTAGTTAGATCATCTCTAAGACTCATTATTTGCCTTTCAAGATTTTGTTCATTATTCTGAGATTGTACCAAATGAGTTCTCAACATATCATTCCCATGAGCCAATCTGCCACATTCTTTAGATTTTTTCTTCAAAGATACAACAAGATTTTCTTCCTTCTTCTTTTTGTGCTCAATATCTTTTGACATCCTCATAGTCAGGTCTTGCATTTCATTCTTCATTAGCATGTTTTGTTGACGCAACTTCTGACATTGATCCTTAAGTGCATTTTTCTCTTCATCATCCTAGTTTTTGCAAAAGTTCCTTCCTCCTAGCTTGAGCTGATGATAACCTTTCTTGTAGAGCAAGAATGAATTCATTAGAAAAATTCAATTCATCTTGCATTTTTAAGTTCTTCAACCTTTCAGCATCATAATCCTCAAGTGCCATCTCAAGTTGCTTCTCCGTAGCCATATTCAATGATTCTGGTTTTAGGATCTTCCTCAAGCTATTAAACTTCCTCCAAGACACCAAGCTCTAATATCGATTGTTGGAATTGAAGGAATCCAAGAACACTGAGGGGGGTGGGAGGTGTGAATCAGTGTTCTTCTGGTAAAGCAAGATTTTACCTTATTATAACATACACATATAAACCGGTAAATGAAGAAACATATAACATGAAGTAAATAAACCATCCACATGAATGAACACCATAACACACTGAATTTTATACCTGGAAAACCTCAAAGAGGAAAAACCACGGTGGGATTTGTGACCCACAATATCAATTCACTGGCCATATGAAAGATATTACATAGCATAGGGGCCTGCACATGCAGGAAGGAACACTGCCTAGAGCACACTGCTCAACACAAAAGAGCATCACTGACTACAAGCTTCTGCTGAGTTCAAACAGTAATGGTGAACTCACAAAATTTATTTGTAATGCCAAAAAGAGTTCCTGTTATAACTCTGTTATGTACCAGTTCATAAACCCTAAACCATTTTATCGGTATCTCCTTTCCTCCAAGAATGCCTTACAAACCATCTACTGATCATTGCATGATATTACTTTCACATACAAATGATCTACATACATATCCTTTGCATCACACAGTTCTACTTCCTTGTCATATATCCAAATGACCTAATAAACTGACTTATATATGCTTTACAAATAATATGCCTTATGTCCACTTACAATACATTACAAACGATATTCAATGTCAGCTATATATAATAATTACAAAATGATTTTACAAATAAAACCTTTTCGATCCCAAATTGATGTCGTCTTCACTGAAGTGTTCGATGTCAGTGTCAGTGCCAGTGTCGGTGTCGATGATGACCCTGATTACTCCAATGTCGATATTTGTCAGTGTATGCCTTCTATAGAATCTTGTTGCCATCAATGACAACATATGAATCCAATGAGTGCCAATTGCCAACAAAGTCCAAATCAAGAGGGAGATTGAAATCTCCTGGAAAGTCCAAAGTCATTTGCTGGAATTGCGGTAAACCAGGTCACATTCGTAAGGACTGGAAAGAAGAAAAGAAAAAAATTGATTATGATTTTGAGTCCAAGAAGGAAGATGATGATGTATTTATTGCAGCTTTGGTGACTCATGCAGGTAATGATGCCTAGTTAATTGACTCAGGTGCATCTTTTCACATGACTACTAATAGAGATTGGTTTTCTGAATATGAATAGTTTAATAGAGGTAAGGTGTACTTCAGTGATGATTAACATTTAGACATTGTTGTTCGAGGTAAAGTTAGAATTAGGTTTTCTGATGGTAGAATAAAAAGGATTAATGGTGTGCTGCATATCCCTAGTTTAAAATGAAATATGTTAGCTGTGAGTAAACTGATAGATGTGGGTGTGTAGGTAGTCTTTTCTAAAGCAGGATGTAAGATGATTAAGGGTGCTATGGTAATTTCTAGAGGTGCTAGGTTCGGCACTTTGTATAAGCTACACGCATACACTGTTGAGTGTAATAGCACTTCTATAAAAAAGTAAATCTATGGAAGATTTGAGGGTTTCACCTTCAGTAGGTGGAAATGGCATTTGGGTACCTAAGGGTGCTCTTTTTTCTGAAGCAAAGTTACTTACAGAGAAGACTATGTTATGGTACCAAAGACTTGGCCACATTGGAGAAAAGGGTCTAAGGACCTTGAAAAATAAAAACCTTGTTGAAGGTTTGAATGATTATAATCTTTACTTTGATTTCTGTAATTATTGCATTTATGAAAAACAAAACTGCGTTCATTTTTACTCAAGCTCTCATAAAACTTGTGGTGTTTTGGATCTTATTCATTCAGATGTGTTTGGTCCTGTAGACATTCCTTTGATTGGAAAATCCACATATTATGTTTCATTTATTGATGATTTTAGTAGAAGGACATGAGTATATTTTCTAAAGACTAAATATGAAGTTTTTAGTTGATTTAAAGAATTTAAAGCAATGATTGAGTTGTAGACTAGAAATAAAATTAAAAGTTTGAGGACTGATAATGGTGGTGAATTTTTCTCTAATGATTTTGATAGATTATGTAAAGACTGTGGCATTAACAGACAAAAGACAACTCTTTATTCTTCACAACAGATGGAGTTGTAGAAGAATGAATAGGACACTGATGGAGAAGGCTAGGAGTATGCTGAGTGGTCCTGGTCTAGAACAAAAGTTTTGGGTTGAAGCTGTTTCCACTGCTTGCTACCTGATTAATAGGTCTCCTACATCGACCCTTGTTGATAAAACACCTATGGAAGCATGGTCGGGTCACAAGACTTTATTGAGATATCTTAGAGTTTTTGGTTGTGAGGCATATGCACATGTGCCAAAGGAGATGTGGAGAAATTTGGAGAACACAGTTGTGAAATGTATCTTCATCAGGTATAGTTATGGTGTGAAAGGATACAAGATTTGGGACCCTATTGCACAAAAGGTAATTCATAGTACAAGTGTTATTTTTAGAGAAATTAAGTCTCCTTCTGTTACATTGCAGCCGAAACAGACTAAAATGGAAGATGTGATTCAATTTACTTCTACACCTGAAAGAGTTTAATTGAGACCCCTATATAGGCAAGAAGTTGAGGAGAGCTCGTCTAGCTCTAAATCTTTAGAAGAGGAGGAAGAACCTCCAACTCAGCGTGTTCGAACGTCTACAAGACATAGACAACCACTTGAAAGGTATTCACTTGATGATTGGAGATGTATTTTTTCTTTTAATACTAATGTGGATGAACCAAAATCCATAGAAGAGGCATTAGGCATGAATGATGCAAAAATGCTAGAAGATTGCTATGGAAGAAGAAATGATAGCTTTGAAAAATAATGATACATGGGATCTTGTACCATTGCCTAAAGGACAAAATCTTGTTGGTTGCAAATGGGTGTTCAAGAAAAAGATTGGTTGAAATGGAAGCATTGAGAAGTATAAATCAAGGTTGGTTGCAAAAGGCTACTCTCAGGTTGAGGGTGTTGATTATGGTGAGATATTTTCTCCTGTTGCCAAAATGGCATCCATTAGATTTTTTCTTTCTATGGCTACTGCTAATGATTTAGAGGTTGAGAAAATGGATGTGAAAACTACTTTCCTTCACGGTGATTTGGAGGAGGATATTTATATGACATAGCCAGAGCACTATGTGGTGAAAGGTAAAAGTAATTTGGTTTGTAAATTAAAAAAATCCCTATATGGCCTTAAACAGAGTCCTAGGATATGGTACCAAAAATTTGATACATATGTGTTGAGTTTCGGATTTGAGCATTCTAAATTAGATCATTGAGTATTATAAAATTGATGGTGATCATTTCTTGTACATTGCATTGTATGTTGATGATATGTTATTCATTGGTAAAGGGAAAGGTATGATTTTAGAACTAAAGTCTCAACTCGCTGCTAAATTTGAAATTAAAGATATTGGTGCAGCAAAAGATATTCTTGGGATGGAAATTAGAAGAGATAGAGTGAACATAAAGCTATGGCTAGGCCAGAGTAAGTATGTGAATTCAGTGTTACAGAGGTTCAACATGAAAGAATGTAGACCATTGTTTGTTCCTTTTACAATTGGAACAAAATGATCTATTGCACATTGTCCTACATCTCCATTGGAGATGGAAGACATGAGAAAAGTACCTTACCAAAGTGTAGTTGGAAGTTTGATGTATGCTATGGTCTTTACTAGACTAGACATTGCCCAAGTAGTGAGAGTTCTGTCCAGATATATGTCTAATCCTGGTAGAGTTCATTAGGATGCAGTCAAAAGAGTCTTCAGATATTTGAAGGGTACCTTAGAGTATTCTTTGTGTTATCATAGTAATTCAATTGGAGACATGATTTCCCTTGATATTCATGGTTGTGTGGATTCATACTGGGTAGGTGATATTGATAGCAGAAGATCCGCTAGTGCTTATGGGTTTAATTTATTTGGTGGTCCAATTAGTTGGATGAGTAAGCGATAGGTTGTGGTTGCTTTGTCCACTACTAAAGTATAGTGTATGGCAGCTACTCATGCTTGTAAAGAGGCCATTTGGCTTAAGTGGCTGTGTTCAAACATTGGAATAAAACAAGGAGTCGTGGCAGTTTATTATGACAATCAGAGTGTAATCTGCCTAGCTAAGAACCTAACATTTCATGCCTGGACCAAGCACATTGATGTTTAGTATCATTTTGTCAGAGATATGGTCAAAGATAGGAGGGTGAAGCTAGTTAAGGTATAAAATTTGATGAATGTTGCAAATTCTTTAACTAAGGCTGTGAGCACATAGAAGTTCAGATGGTGCTCGAAGTCTATGGGCCTCATGGCCCCTAGAAATTGGCTTATTGTGTTGGTACTCACTTTGCTCTTGCAAGGTGTTCGACAAGTGGGAGATTTGTTGGGAAAATGGTGTGTCAACCTTGCATTTACATGAGGTTACTATTTGAAGTAAGTTTTCAGTTGAGCACGAAAAGGTGTGAAATTCTCCTTGAAGATTCTGGTTGGCTAAATAAGCATTCCGATAAAGCTACATCTCAATATCATAGCTAGTTTTGAAGATATTAAATTTTTCATTTTGGAGGGGTCCAATGAAAGGTTTAAATTTGATTTTGAGGAGTTTAGAGGCCCCGAAACGCCCTAAAAATTGGGTGTATATGATGTATCTATTTACGAGGCAATAGAGAACTTCACGAGCTTTCCGATGATTCAAACGGTTTGTCAATAGGACACACAATTCTCAAGTTATGGTCTCCAAAAGTTTGTACTCTTGAAATAGGAAATACAAAATACCTTGGACACATAAATGAGTTGTAAAAAGGGAGGGACACGTCATAGGGCATCTAGAAGGGAGATAAGGTTGGTTCCACCTTATTGGGTGGTTTTAGCCCATGGTTTTGTAATACCGTTTGATGGCTTCTTGTATTGTATCTCCTATATATGAGGTTCGTGAGATAGAGGTTATGTGTAAGAGTCTTATAGCTATTGAGTTACTTCTAAATCTATAATTAGTGGTACTCTTGTGAAGAGCTTGCTTTGCAAGTATATTGTAATATTTTTTGATGCAGAATAATACATTGGGCGGTTTTTGGAGTGTGGGGTTTTTCTCCCAAAAGGGTTTTCCCCACATAAATCACTGTGCTATGGTTTGAATGTTATTATATCTATTTCTATTTTCTGTAACTATTGTGATGATCTGTAAAATTTTTTGCATTATCCTCCTCTCAAGGTTAGTGTAGGAAGTTGTTCCGCTACGTAACTTCCTTACAAGGAATACGTTGACATCAATAAAAACAACATATCCTAGCAACAACAATGATCAACCATATCCAACAATATTCCCCTTTGGCATTGATGACAACATATGAATGTGAAAAAATGTCAATGCAAAGAAAGAAGATATCACCAGCAAACTCCCCCTAAGATCAAGATAGATAAATCAATTTTTCACATGATCTTTCTCCCCCTTTGACAACAATGCCAAAGATAAACAAACTCTCTCCAAAAAATGAAACATGAATCTCTCCCCCCAAAAAATAGATTACTCCAATAGAAGAGAAACACCGACTCACCAATCCAGATAAGAGATAAATCTCTTAAATCCACTAGATCGATGCAACTCAATGCATCTAGTTCTCATCAGGAGGGGGGTGGATACCCCTAACTTGTCTATCAAATAGAAAAATGTATCTGCAAACAAAGGCTTAGTGAAAATATCAGCTATATGTTCCTTTGTAGATACATACTCTAGCTTCACCTTTTCTTCACCGACTTTCTCTCTTAAGTAATGATATTTGATTGACACATGCTTAGCATTTGAATGTTGTACTAGATTCTTTGACATTTTGATAGCGTTGGAATTATCACAGTATATAATAGTAGGCTCATCATGAACAACTCTGATATCTTTCAACATTTGCTTCATCTAAACTACCTGAGTGCAATTACTAGCAACATCAATGTACTCAACTTTAGTAGTAGATAAGGACACTTAATCTTGTTTCTTGTTAGCCCATGAAACCAACTTCTTACCCAAAAAGAATGCTCCATTGGTAGTTCTCTTCTAGTCATCTACATCACTAGTGCAATCAACATTAGTGTAGACACAAAACATGAAGCCATCATTCCTCGAGTACCATAAACCATAATCCACAGCTCCCTTTAGATATCTAAATATCTTCTTAATAATATTGACATGACTCTCCTTCGGATTAGCTTGATATATAGAAGCCATACACACAACATGCATAATGTTAGGCCTAGTCTGAGTAAGATATAGCAGTCCACCAACCATAGATCTGTACAAACTCTGATTAGCTTTCAGAGATTTATCATTTTTTAGACAATTTACAACTAGTCACCATAAGAGTTCCAACCAGTTTGGAGTCATCTAACCCAAAATTCTTCAGAAATTCCTTCACATACTTAGTTTGAGATATGAATATACCTTTTCTTGTCTGCGTAATCTACAAACCTAAGATGAATTTAATCTCACCAATCATAGACATCTCAAACTCTTTCTGCATATCATCGATAAACTTCATGCTCAAGTCATTATCACCACCAAAAATAATATCATCAACAAAGACTTCAACAATCAAGATGTTATCATTTTAAATCTTGAAATACTGATTATTGTCAACAACACATTTGGTAAATCCCAATTTCAACAAGTATTTGTCTAGTCTAGTATACTAGGCTCTAGGAGCTTGTTTCAGTCCATAAAGGGATTTCTTCAACTTACATACCATGTCTTCATCATTTGACAGTGAAAATCCATCAGGTTGTTCAATGTAAACTTCTTCCTCTAGATCATCATTCAAAAAGGTTGATTTGACATCCATTTGATATACCTTGAAATCTTTATAAGCAGCATAAGCAAGTAACAGTCTAACAAATTTAAGTTTGTCAACTGGAGAAAATTTTTCCTCATAATCATTTTCTTCTCGCTATGAACATCCTTTGCAGTCGAGTCTAGCTTTATTTCTGATAACTTCATTGACTTCATTCAATTTGTTTTTAAATACCCATTTAGTATTAATAACATTATTATCCTTAGGTCTAGGTACAATTTCCCAAGTATTATTCTTTTCAATTTGATCTAATTCTTCTTCCATAGCTCTCATCCAACTTTTATCTTTACAAGCTTCAACAACATCTTTAGGTTCAACTTTAGAAATCAAACATACTTCTTCAGTAGCTAACCTTCTTCTAGTCATCACACCTTTATTCTTATCTGATTCTCAGAATGATTCAATCTTACATACCTTTGAGTCTTATGTTTGTTCTGATTCTCTTGTTCCTATACATCTTCACTGGCAACAACAACATCCAGATTAATAGTCTCTATCAGATCATTCTGTTTAGGTTCTTTAGGCTAAATAGGAGCTAGAACAACATGTTGACCATCATCATAACCGCATGCTTAGATACCAATTGTTAACAGCAACAAAGAAGGAAGACTAACAGAGGGGGTGGATCAGTCTTCACCGAAAGTTAAAACTTTAAGCACAACAATAGATCTAACAAACTATAGCTATAAACAGATAAGAAAATTAACAACACAACACACAACACCAAGATTTTTGATGTGGAAAACCCGGTTAAGGGAAAAAGCATGGTGGGAACCTACCCATAGTAAGATAATACTCTGCAGTAGTATGTGAAAATATTACAATGGGGAATGCACATGCATTTAGGCACACTTCCTAGATCTCACTGCTCAAAAGATATTTTCTTAGAAGGCTACAACCCTCAGGGAAGTCTCACTGATGTACAACAAGCTTCAGACTACAATCCTAAAGAAATGAACTGAAAGAATAACATGTACAAATGCCTTATTACAGTTCCAGTTAAGCACAATTATTTTCCCTACAACACCAAACTCACCTCAAACTCAACACCAAATGATAAATCACTTATTCACACATAAACCACTCTCTGATAATGTAGACACAAAAAACAGACATCCAAACTGCATGAATATACCACCTATATATACAATTCATCAACCTTGACAACAAGGTCGGCTAAACCCTCAACCCTCAATTACAAAATTACATCACACGATACAAATATCAACCACTAGACCAATATAATGATTTGTATAACATAACATGGACCTAATTCAAATTCCCAAACACACAATTCCACCGAAAATCATGCCAAGAACAACCGCAACACGCTATACCACCAAAAATACTGCATAACATGCAGACCATCATCAGTTGATAGAAACCACCAAAAAATCACACAAAGATCAATGTGGATCACCAAAATAAATAGGACACGACTAGGAAACAACAACAAGAACGTTAGGATCATTAGAAACAGTTGCACCAACACCACTTTTCAAATCTTCATCGATCAACGTCTAGAAGCTCAAGAACACAACCAATCAACAACTATCACAAAGAATGATTACTTGTGGAGCTCCAAATCATGAACCTTCTTAAATGAAGATACACGACCAACCAAAAAAATATCCCAAAGTCTCAGCACAAGATCTGATCACACCCGAATATACCAGAGGAAATATCAACCTTTGCAAAAATAGTGATCAACAAAACCAAAATACAAAACTGGATCAGAAAATCTTCCCAATCCCACCAAAATAAATTACAGGAATATGTTGACATCAATGACAACAACATATCCTAGCAGCAGCAATGATCAACCATATCCAACAGTTTTCAAAATTTTCATAATTTTGTAAGTTGATTTAGTCATTTATGTAAATTTTGTTGTATTTAAAATTATATCTTATTTATTTGTAATATGTGTTGTATTTATGTTCTAAAAGAGTAGCATTGAAATGACAACATCATATCAAATTAGTGTAGATCATATTAATTATGTTGTTAGTGCGCATTATCAATGTACATACTATATATTTGCTTCTTATTTTTAATATTTGTTCATCACCATCAAATTGTTTGATTGAGGATTTGACCAAAGGGAACAAATCCTTGTCTAATAAGTTCCCAAAGATTGTCTCTCAACAACATTATCCCACTTCAAGCATAGGTACAATAAGTTGAGGCACGTCTACAACAACCGTTATTTTATTTTTATCATTTCACTTCTACAAACCAAGTTTAGTTATATGCACTAGGTTCACTTTCATAAGCGTAGAACTAAATTAGAGCAAGGTATGGTCAATTATAGAGCATGAGACATCAAAACCCTAATTTTACAAACAATGTATTCAAATTGAATATGAAGACTCTTTAGTTATTTTTCATGCATGCAATATAGTAGGTCATGCCAACAATTCCTACTTGAAAAATAAGAAACAACACTTCATTTCAAAAAAGAAGGATCAAATGTTAGTTTATAAGGAGGAGCTCATTCCTACCTTTCACGAGGTTCAAAAACCTCCTCTTTGGGGTCAAGGATAGATAATGCAATGGGGTTGTTAGAAGCTTTGTGTTATTGATTTTTCCATCTTCTCCTTGTCCTAAGAAGCTAAGATTTGGGGAGAAGGATCCTACTATTGCGATTCAGTAAAGAGCTTTTGATCATTTTTTTAAACCACCTCGAATTAGGCTAGTTTTTGTTTGCTTTAGTGTTGTTGAGTTTTTAGTTGTTTTGTAGTTGTTCTATTTCTATTATTTGATATGTTGTTGGAATTAATGTTTAATGTTTCTCTTTGTTCAAGGGATCAAGACCCTTTCAAAATTATTGCTTATGTAATCAAAATCTTCCATTTACACAACTCAACTTTTCTTATTTCTCCTCCAACCCAAACAAAATGACCTTACCTTGATCTTTAGGGAGTAGATGATAGTCCAATAAATGTGATGTAAGTTGAGGAGAAGGAGCCCATACAGTCTAGGTAGCTCTAAGATCTGATATGTCATCCCTTGATTAGTGAATGAGCCATTTGTAGCCATAAAGTAGCATGGAGTATTTAACATTTCATCTGTAGGGTAGTAGGATTAGTAATGACACCAGTTGGATAGTGGATCCAATGAGAAAGTCATTAAGGAGTTTGGGAGCATTGAATTCATTCCCTACATAGAGTTTCCACCATAGTTGTTGCAGTTTGAACAATGGTCGTCGATGTTTGTATACTGGTCATTGATCCATAAATTGATGTGTGATTGGTTGTTGGTCTATAATTCCTAAATTTACAATCCTTATGAAATATGGACTCTACACATAGAAAAAAGAGAAAAGGTTTTGGGTTGTATAATTTATCCTAAGTCAAACCCTAGGTTTGGAATTAACCCTACAACAATGATAGATAGAAAAACATATCTTACCCTTATCAGACAGAGGCTAAATCTAAAGTAAAATATTCAATCCAAAATATTATACCACAATCTTGATGATGTTGATTATGTAATGCTCTTTGGATAAGATCGTCTTGAGTGTTGATGCAATAACATAGCATGACAAGAAAATATTAATCATAAAATCCTCCATGTATGAAGATTGATATAACTTGTTGCTCCATAATGCTTGTATCTAAAGAAATTCACTCATAATACTTTCTCTAGGATTTTACTAGAATGTATAGGTATCAAAATAAATGATGAAATATGCTCTTATATAGGGTACTCAAGTTATTTTATAAATTAGGTTGACCTCCAATAGACATATGCAAATTTTGATATCAGATAACAACTGGTAGGAACTGACACATTGAAAAATTCAAATTTGGGCCCAATCTAAAGGGAATATAATACCTAGCACCATATTCCACCTAGAATATGGAACCTAGAGCCCTAGTCCACCTAGAAGGGGTTAGAATAGAGGTAGGTGTGCACAACTTCACAACACATGATCTAGTCACCAAATTGGCATATGATAGAAATTTGGTAGTATACAATTGAAAAATAGGTTTGGAAAGAGTTAGGAAGGGACACACTAAGGAAAGGGCCAAAAAAGTAGTGTGAAATTATAGGAGGTTATACTTTATGACACTAAATTTATCCCCCACACTCACACTCATAGTAAAGTGGGAGAGAGAGAGAGAGAGAGAGAGAGAGAGAGAGAGAGAGAGAGAGAGAGAGAGAGAGAGAGAGAGAGAGAGAGAGAGAGAGAGAGAGATTTCCAAGTAAGATATCACTAAGTTTGAGAGAATAAGCCTCCAAGATTAGTATCTTAACTCACATAATCACATCAAAGGAAGGACACACAAAATACAAAGAAAAAGAAAATCAAACAAAATGGTAAAAAGGAAAACAAAGACAAACAAATAGATACACAAAATGGGTTAGAACTAAAAAAAGAAGACTCCAAGTCAACTAGTTCAAGAGACGTTAATAATCAAAAAATACATCTGCTAATATCATTCTTAGAATGTTATTGCAAGAGGTTGTATAATAAGCTTCCTATGCCCTCAAAATTTAAATGATTTCCACCATAGTTTTGGTGATGCCTGTCTATGAAATTTATTGTCCTTGAACATGATTCCTTAGGGATAAAAAAACATTAGTTCAAATTCAAGAGTTTTGATCACTAGCTTTCACCAACAAGTAATTAATTATTAACAATTTAACTAGATTTACCAAGAGACCAATCTATCTCCCAAGAAAAATACACCACCATTAGTACTTCTTCTATCATCTACACATCCATCCCAATCAGAATTTGTGTGTACTTTCAAAGTTGAACCATCATTCTTCTTGTACCATAAACTAAAATCTCGAGTCCCTTTCAAATATTTGAATACCATTTTTACTACTTGATCATGTGATTTATTTAGATTAGCTTACTATCCGACAACCAAAAAAAAATAGGAATAATACCTAACCTTGAAGCAGTCGAGTATAACAACCCTCTAATCATAGACCTATATTGTTTCTGATCAACTTTTGGACATCCATCATCCTTACTTAGCTTGCAACCAATAGCCATAGGAGTTCCATTAGGTTTTCAGTCCTTCATACCAAACTTCTTCAACATATCCTTAATATACTTGGTCCAAGAAATGAAAATACCATCTTTTGGCTGTGACCTTTAAGACCAAGAAATAACAATAACTCACCAATCATTGACATCTGGAATTATTTCTGTATTTCTTCAACAAATCTACTACAAACACTATCATCTCCTCCAAAAATGATATCATCAACATACCCAACAACTATTAATGGTTTATCACTTCAACTTTGAAATAAAGATTACTGTCTATCGTACCTTTTTTGAAATTCTACTACAATGAGTATCTATCCAACCTTGCATATGAAGCTCTCAAAGCTTGCTTGAGTCCATAGAGTGCCTTCTTGAGTCTGCAAACCATATCTAAATCTTTTGAAAACTTAAACCCATCGAATTATTCAATATACACCTCTTCTTCAAATTCTCAATTCAAGAATGCTAACTTGACATACATCTAATATACCATAAATTTATTATATGTAGAAAATACAAGAAACATCCTTATAGCTACAAACTAGTATTTCCTTGTTCCTTGTGACTTTTCCATCTTTATTCAGCTTATTCTAGAACACCCACTTTATTTCTATCACATTCTTGTCCATGATTCTAGGTACCAATCCCCATGTCTGATTATTTTCTGTTTGATTTAATTCCTCTTCGATTTCTTTCATCTAATCTTCATCCTTTCTTTCTTTGGCAAAAGTTTTTCGCTCCACCTAAGACCAAAAAAATGAAATTTGCTTGTTCACTAGTCTCAACAAGTCTTCTTCTTATCTGAACTCCTTTGTCTTTGTCTCCAATGATTTGATCTTCTAAATGGTTCTTCCACACATACTTGGTAGGTGTCTTTGATGTTTGTTTTGGTTCCTTCTCTTTTGTATTTGTCTCTTCCTTGTCTTTTAGAACTTCATTCTCTTCCAGAAAAATAGGAGTATCTTCTATCTCAACCTCGGGTTTAGGCACAAGATGATTCCATTCTTCACACACTTTGACATTCATACTTTCTACAATATTCTTCAGCCTTTTGTTGCAACAAAGGTGCCTTTCTCTTTGTATATTATCCCAAGAATATCCCTTCATTTGATCTTGCATCAAACTTCCAAATATCTTGAAATAATTGGCAATAGGTGCTCTACCATGTCATAGTTCATAAGGTTTATTTGTATGATTCACGCTTACTTGTACCCTATTAGGAATATACATAGGAGTATGCACAACTTCTTCCCAATACACATTAGGTAGCTTAGCATCTTTTAACATAGTTCTAGACATCTCAACAATAGTTCTATTATTCATCTCAATAACTCCATTCTGTTGAGGGGTCCTAGTTGTAGATAATTATCTTCTAATACCATGTTCTTCACAAAATCTATCAAATTCATTTGATGTAATTATATTCCTCTATCAGACCTCAAACACTTAATTTTAGCATCTATTCGGTTCTCAACCATAGATTTGAATATCTTAAATCTATCAAATACTTTATTCTTCTCTATCAATAAATTAGCCCATTCCATTCTAGAATAATCATCAATAAGCAACATAAAATGCCTTTCACCATTGAATCCTCTTGTCCTCGTAGGTCTGCATAGGTCTATATGAATCAACTCCAAAGGTCTAGTAATAGAATATTCCTTGTTCTTGAATTTTTTTTTGTCTTCTTTCTCATTAGAAGTCACTTGCACACTATATCAATAGGTTTGATAATCTTTGGTAAATCTCTCATGACATGAGTTGAGCTGATCTTCACCATGTTGTAAAAATTGACATGTCCTAGCATTTTGTGCCATAACCAACATTCATTTCGCTATGCCAACAAACAACTACTTCCTCCATTTTCCTTCACATAGTAGACATTCCAATTTGTTCTTATACCTTCTATAGCCAATATTTAAGAACCTTCTTTTTCATCACACATCCGGACTCATCAAATATGAGCTTGTAGCCTTTATTACATATTTGAATCACACTCAAAAGATTATGTCTCAAACCTTTAACATAATTGTAATGCAATAAAACAATTAGTTCGGGGTTAGTATATAAAACTTAAAAACTAAGCCATTCAAAGCATTATCAAGGAAGAAATGTTAGCATAAATGAAACGTAAGTATTGTATACACCTAAAAATGGTGTGAAGATAATTAAGTAAATACGTAATTATTTAATTAATCCCCCTTCCCAATTAATCGAATTCGCAAGAAAATTTGATTAATTCCCTTATTCATCTACTAGTAAATAAATCTACATGATTTATTTATATAGTTCATTTCATATCCCTTTTGATTAATTAATCTAAATTAATTAATCCTCCCCCACCATGTAAACCAATTCTTCTAATCCCTAATTAAAATTAACAAACTCAAGTTTGTTGAGATTAATTACCATTTTCCAATTATTTGGATTTCTAAATTCAAATGAGCACATGGCTCGTAACTTTTAACCACCTAACCTAACCACCCTCTAACCTAACCCATTCCACCTAACCCTAGGTTTAACTAACCTTATCATATCTTTCATATCCTAAACTCCTTATCCTAACCTCATATGGTGTGGATATTCTCCCCTTGAGACACGTGGCACTTTTGCCACATGTCTCCTCCCTTGGACACTTGCTCTCTCATGAACAAGGCTCCTTGACATGTGTCACCACAGAGATGAGAAGTGTCCCTCCTTCCAACCTCTTCTCCAACTTCCTCGACCTTGACCCTTGATATCTCCAAATCGGATCCAAACTGTCGATTCCTGCCACCTCAACTTTGGCCTTGGAATTCCTATAAATATCCCCCATTTTGGAGCAATAAGGATCCCTTGCATTCATAGTTTTAGCATCATTACTATAGGCAATTTGTATTTCAATTATCTAGTAATTATCATTTTGGATTAATCATAGCATGTTAATCTAGTTTCTTAGATCATGCATTTCATATCATTTGCATGATCAATCATGATCAAGTAGCTACTCAACTCTTGAGTTGCCACTTTGGAGGTCATTGCTCCACTGAGAGCCAAACAATCCAACACCTTCAAGGTCCTCAAGAATAGAGGAAAATGGGACATTTCAATTGAGGATTATGGTTTGCATCTTTAATTTAGTTTTCAATTAAGCTTTTCCATTTTGTTTTATTGTCTCATTATATGTGTATACATTTCCTATTTACCACATTTTTAGCATCACAAGTATAAAAACACAGGAGCTTATACCTTGCCTATTCTCCCAAAGCCATTGGGGTCTTCATTGTCCTCCTCATCTCCAAGGTCCTACGTTGCTTCAAGGTTGACAAATGAAGAGTGGGAGATTCAAGTGGAGTTAAGTGTGGAATTCTCTCAGTTGCATAGAAAACTAAGTATGGATGAGTGGGCAATGGATGGGATAGAAAACTTAAGAGCATAAGATTGCTAATGATAAGGATTTATAGTAAAATGGCATCATGATAATGCAAAGATGAGTGGATAAACAACACCATAATGATGTATGAAAAGTAGATTCTTTGATAAGAGATAAGGGCTCAATTTATAGAGTTTGAGGCTTGGCAACCGACGGTCAAGATCAAAAGTTAATCAATGGTTGAGATTGAAGGAGAGAGCAAGGTTTTCTCACACATGTGCTCACACATATTGGGAAGAACATATATCATAGGGAAGAGAGAAAAGTGTTCTCACACATGTTTGAGTAAACTTTGGGAAGAACAACTGTCACAGGGGAAAGAGAAAAGTGGGCTCAAACATGTGTGAGCAAACTCTGGGAAGCCCACTTGTCCTAGGGGAAAGGGTAAGGTGTGCTCACGCGTGTGAGAAACCTTGGAAAGTTAATGAAGTTGAGAAGTGGAAGCACTTGTGGAAAATGTGTAAGGGCTAGAAAAGGTGGTTTATGACACAGGCCAAGATAGGAAAGTGTAGGGTGGCTCCATGGAGAAGAGCAATTATCACACATGTAAGAGCACCCCTGGGAAAAGGTGATGTGGATGGGTGAGATGACTTGGGTAGGTGTGTAGTATTTTAATTTTGAATAAATACTAATAATGATTAAGATTTGGTTGAATTAGTTAAATGAAGGGATTAAGATGTGGGTTTGTAGGAATCACTAAGTTAGCCTAATTAATCAGGGATTAATCTAGCTAATTGGGATTAGGGATAAAAATAGAATATTCCATAAAGGTGAGCTTGATTTATTGAAATAAATCAATAATTGGAAGAAATGGAAAGGGGATATTAATTAAATATAATTTAATTAATTTAAAGGTAATAGTAGGTTAATATGATTAATTAAGTTAATCATGTGATAAAGACATAATTAATTAAATATTAATTTAATATTTTTTTAAAGGTAATGATAAGATGACATGATTAATTAAATTAATCATGCGATAAAGGGTTAATTAATTAAATATTACTTTAATCAATTTTATGTGTATACAATAATTAACATCATTTTTCTTATTCTTACCATCATTAGTTATGGTTCCTTTACCACATATGGTTGTAGCCTCCTTACAAATAAATATTATTGATCTCCCTTCATACTTTTAAAAGTCTATGAACTTATTTCTATCACCTATCATGTGATTTGAGCATCTATAATCAATTATCCAAGCTTTAGGTTCTACTTTTGCATGAAATGCAGTCTTCACAGTCATTGAACTTTTACTACTTTTCTCATCATGTGGAGTGTTGAACCTTTCACTATCATTTTCTTCTATGGATTAATTTTTTTTTCTTCATTTGAATCATTTCCATCTTCATCTTTAGAGTAGGTCTACATTGAACAATAACTCTTTTAAAACTTATCTATGCCATCTACTCTTTTGTTTCTGTCATCTCTCCTATAATTATGTTTTCTCTTGTTATCACCATCTAATCTATTGTAGTTATATCCTCCTTGAAATTAAATCTATAAGTATAATGACCAATTCTTCCACAATTAAAAAATTTAAAGGGCAACTTATCTTTGTATTTCCCATACCCTTTCTTCAATATTTTCACAAAGTTTTCTTCCACTTCATCCATGTCATTAATATTGCTTGATTCAAGTTCATCTTCAATCTTCTTAATCACTTTGAATGTTGATTCCTTCTCTCATTGTGCTACTCACCAAGTTTGGTAATCTCAAAGGCAAAAATCAATCCATAGAGATGATCCAAGGTATATTTATCCATATGATGACTTTCTTCAATGGCAAACTTCTTAGGCTTATACCTTTTGGAAAATGTTTTCATTACTTTTCCTACAACTTCACTTTCTTCCATTGTTCTGCCAATACCTTTGATAGAATTGACTACCTCATTCACCCATTTCATGTAACTTTCAATGTTCTCATCTTTAGATATCCCCAGTGTCTCAAATCTAAGCTTTAAATTATACAATTTGACTTGCTTGGTCTTCTCATATCCTTCATAAATGTTGCTCAAATTTTCCCAAATTTTCTTTGCACTTGTATATCCATTGATCTTAAACACCTTTATTTCACTCAAACTAATAACTAGTACATTTATTTCCTTGGCATTATTTTCAATATTCTTGGCCTCATTCAGAGTAGTAGGACCACCAGATTGAGTAGTATAACTAGTCCTGATAATGTACCATATTCCAAGTGATAGAGAATTCAAATAGTATTCCATTCACAACTTCCAAGCAAAGTAATTTGTGCCATCAAACCTCACTGCCTTCAAATAGAATTCATGTACCATCATGGACCTTCCTCAAGTGGTTAAGCTTATCTCAAAGGAACTTGGCTCTAATACCAATTGTTAAACACACCATAGGGCTAAGAGCGGGGGTGGGGTGAATTAGGTTGGACACTAAAATAACTTACTTACAATCCTTTAAACTTTAAACCATAATTTATATATCTTTGCAATTATAAAACATGAAAGAAGCAAGCAATACACACACAAGAACACCATATTTACATGGAAAACCCAAGAAGGGAAAAACTACGATGACAATCACACATAATATTTTAGTCTCAAGGCCAAGGGACTCAGTGCACCTGATTTGAGTTGCAAAACTAAGGCGCACAACCTAAGGGAAAGATACAAGGGACTTGCAATATTGAGAAGCACAATCTCAGGACAAGATACAAGTAACTACATAGGCTACCGAAGGAATCATTGAATTTCCATAGGTACATGGAATAATGAATTGTAATGAGAAAGATCACTTGATCATGAAACTATCCTTGAACCACAATGTCAATTAAACAATATCGTGGCAAACATCTCTAACTTCATTCCCTATCTCAACATAATGTTGCACCAAAGATATGATCATAAAATCTCATCACAAACTGAAATTCACACTTCTGCTACTTTCACATCATTTACATCCAATTAACAACAATCCACACACCAATTCAGTCACCCGTACTTCCATTTATACAAGATTATTCATTAAAACCCTCAACAAGGTCATCCATAGACAAAGTATGTAAAAAATTACATGAAGTCAGGTATCCAGACCAAAAATACATAGTATGGTTGACTCCAGGATGTTGGCATTTTGAGTTTATTGGCATTTTGCATAGAGATTTCATTAATGATATGTAGTCACTGATGTCAATTGAACTGGTGAAAGGTATTCATGTTATTGCTGATATTGTTGTTTTTTATATTGGCTAGTAACCAATAAGAAGAGAGTTGTAGATGATGTTGTAACCGGTACGTAAAGGGTCAAACCTTTCTATGTAATGTAACCGGTAAACCCTATCAGCTATTAAACCCTAACCAATCAAGTTTGTTGGTTTATTATGTGATGAGTGGTAATGATGGAGACTCGTGTAATCATTGTATGAGGATAAATTCAAATTGGTTTGGCATGTTTTCTTATTGTCTAGGGAAGGAGCAAAGAGGATTGCATTTAATGCACAGCGTGTGATGAGTTACAAAGTCCAATGGAGTGGTTGGAATTGTCTTGAAGATTGTGAAGAGATTGTCATGATTTCTAACGGTCAAGATTGAATCGACCTGTTTGTAATCTCAATGATGAGAATTACATTTTTGTTGTGTTACCGACCTAATTGATTTGTATTTAAGGTCGATGAAGTTGTTTGTAAAGGTTGTTGGAAAGATTGGTAGAAAACATGTTGAGTGTGTGGTTTCTCAACCAGTGAATGGATCTACATTTTTTAGTGAAGGTAGATTGAATCTTAGAAGGATCTGATCAAGTAAATGTAGTGCTACTCAGACAGATCAAGAAAAGCTGTTGTTTTCTAACAATTACAACAGAAGTAAAATCCCTTAACCGAATAAGCTCTAACAAGCTTGGTTACTCATTAAATCCTCTAACAAGGTGGTCCATTAGCTTGGATTCTTAAATCCTCCAGCAAGGTTACTCCTAATAGGGTATTGTGCTTCTAACAAGGCATATTTGTAAATCCCTTAACCCGGTGATTCCTAACCGAAATTAGTTCTTAACATGACTTATTGTAAATCTCTAACAAGCTTTGGATCCTAACAGGGTGAACTTCGAAAGAGTTTAGATAGCTATCCTTGTGAGTCCCATCTCACCATGGTTTTTACCTATTTGGGTTTTCCATGTATAAACATTTGTGTCAAGTGGTGACTTCTTTTGTGGTTTTGATCTTATTTGTAGATTTGGTTAATTTCTGATAAGGCATGTTAAGTAGAAGCATTGAGAGATGAATATGTTGAGTTAAGATTAAGAATTGTTGATGTTTACAAGATTGAAGGAGTTTACTGTTAAAAGTTGTCATAACAGTTAAACTAGTTAATGTCAAGTATTCTTAAGAATATTGATCTTGATTGAGATATGTTTACTTTGTTTGACTGAGTTTGAGCTTGGGAATTTTGTATCAGTTTTTCAATATATTGATTCACCCCCCCTCTCAATATTATACCGGATACTTATTCTTTCATCATACCATCACAAGAGATAAAGAGGACCTAGATACATTATAACACAACTTCCTATATCAATTCTAATAAGTTACACATGCTAGAACATCCTCCAAAAATGACATCAAACTTAACATGTAGGAAATAATAAAGCACATTAACCAATCAACCTAAAAATGTCACATAATATAAATTAAACAATGCAGATCTACACATGCCATGGTGAGATCAATGTAAATATACCAACGCAACTTCCACATCATACCCAAATCGAAAGAGTAAGATCCAGATAGGATAAACTAGCTAAATCAGCCAGGGACCAACACAACAGACAACACTAAATACCGATTAACATAACTTCACTTGAAGATCAAACCAACATTAGAAATTTGAATTGGAATGCTACACAAACCAAATGAACCTGTAATCCAAGCCATAACCCTTGAATCAACATAGTAGAGTAATGAAAAACATTCTTCAAACTAGTCCTAACAAATAACCTCATGATCAACAAACAACCACAACCAACTACATCATATGAGTAACTAAGGTCTAAAAATATGATACTGCAACATCCACAAAACATAGACATTATATCCAAAACTACAAGCCATCATCACCAAGAACTATAGGAATGTGGAGCGTTCTTCTATGAAGACATTAAAATACTATTTCTTGTATATTTAACCTTTCAAAATTTTAGCCTTCTGAAAACACCCCTGTGTAGGAGAAAAAGTGACACTAAGCAAACATGCCCTAATCTCACTTTCAATCACACATTTGTGGAATACAAAAGAGCCTAGAGGTATCACACAATTGGCTACTTCTTTTTGTGGAAGAGAGAGAGCCACGGGCTACCTATTAGGATTTCTATTCCTTTGTTGCAATTGAAAGATAAAATGATGCAAGTTCAATTCCTAACCCCAAAGTGCAAGTATGAACTAATAACAAGATTACAGAATTGAACTTAAACAATGGAAAGCTGTAAATACAAGGACAAGACAAGAATGTAAATGTGTACCTAGAGTTAAAATATGAATGAAAATGTTCGGGACGGGGGCGCGGGCGCCACTGTCCTGATTCTGCCCCTGAAACTGCTCTGGAAACTGCTATTTTTGCACTCTGGAAAAGCTGTCAAAAATGCTGAAAATGTTGTCTGTCAGGAGGACCAGGGTGCCCAGTGCCCCTGTCCCAGCGACCAGGGCACCCAGCACCCCTGTCCTGGTAGGACCAGGGTGCCCCACGCCCCTGTCCTGGTCTTTTGCTTTGAAATTTGGTGGGAAGGTCGGTCTCAGTCTGCTTCTCCCGGATCTGCAACCTGCGGCGTCGTCTGAGTCCTGAAACCTGCACTTATATCTAAAAAGGTGTTTGGGCGGCTATATAGGGTTTTGCCTTAGTCAAACCCCCGCTTCGATGATTTCCACCTCCACGAATAGCCAAGTTGTATTGTAAAATGTATTGTGTGTGCAGACCTAGTGTGTGTGCAAGGTCCTTAAATGCAAGAAAGCAAACTAGAGCAACCTAGAAAGTAAACCCTAATTGCTTGTAAATGATAATGTCAATGCTCTAAATCAAGATGCAAAGTGATCTAAAACATGAATAAAGGATATATTGAAGCTTATGCAAAGACATGAAAACAACATGAAATCATACCCAACCCTCAAGGGAGGAGTACAAACCAATCTTCAGTCGGTAATCTCCTATTGTTCTTCCATGTCTTCCAAGCCCTAAATGAATGAATGAAATTGATGAATGCTTGATAGATGGATGTTGAATGTTGTTGAAGTCTCCAAAGATCTGCTCTTTCGCTGCATATGAGGTCCTAAAAATCAAAAATCGGATCCTTTCAAATGAAGAAAGAGAGCTCTTATGTATGAAACCCTAGGTCTTAATTTCGACTTTTGGCCGACCTAGAGATTGAATATCCTACCAATTTCTTGGGGTTAAGCTTTATTTTATGATTGGATCGCACTCCTAAAATTTCGGGAAAAATGTTCGGGACCATGTGCACTCCATGTGCCATGGTCCCGACAACTTTTCACCAAATTTTCAGGGCCGTCGGATATGATGTTCTTAGAGAGAATCCCGAAGTTACAGGTGATTTCGAGATGTTTTGACCCTCGAAATCAATCCCCCAAGTTCAAAATAGGACTTAATTAGGGTTTTTGATTAAATGATGTATTGGAAGAATAAAATGAAAGGGGCACACTTTAATGAAAGGGCCCAACTTTATGATATGGGAGATGATAAAATAGGACCTTAGACCTAATTAATTTAATTAATTAAGTGCTAAAGGGGAAATGCAATGCAAAATGCAAAATGCGCCAAGGCGGGTGCTAAACTAGGTATGAAATTGTACCACCCTAGCAAGTGCGTACAATTTACGACGCTACATTTAGCCCCCACTTTAGCGGTCATATGAACACTATGTGCATATGCAAGCTAAAGTACAGAAAAGTAAACATTATTTGAAAAAGGATATATCCATAAGTCTGTCGAACGAAGCCCCCAGTGGTATCTGCAGTACACAGTTAGGAACCGCACCCTACAAAACACATGTTAGATCACAAAATCACCTAATCCTTACTAAGGAAGGTGATGAAAATTTGAGGGTAGCTATATGCCCCCCCCTATTTCGGCTTGCTAATTTTAGTGAGTTGAAACAGGGTATCATGTTTACCACTTCGAATTGTTAAAGAATATTGATGACAAATGCTCACAAGAAGATTTGATATGAGATCAAAAACTAATGGAGAATAATTTGGTAAGAAAGAGGACTAAATCTCAATTCCAACACAACAAAGAGTGTGAGGATTTGGGAGTTCTCTAACACAAGATGAAGGATGTAAATGGAAACAAAATGCAAAGAGAAGAAAAGAAAGGAAAAAAGCATGAGTACATACATTGGTGATCCATGAGAAGAATAGTGAGAGAGAAAACATGGACTTCTCGCCCCTAGATCTTGTCTAGGTGATCCATGGGAAAAGGACATGGAAAACTAGCCCCTAGAGTCTGTCTAGGTGATCCATGTAAGGGAGGAGAGTGAGAAAGTCTAGCCTTATGCCGCTAGTTCCACTCAACCTCGTGCATGTGTGTGTAAGGGAGGTTAGAAGCACCTCATAGGAGTCTATGCCCGAGTATGCTACAACCTGTATATGTATAGTAAAAAAAGCGTGACATCTCGCTCTAAGAGTCTGTGCTCTAGTTCCGAGAATGACCCATTGCTCAAAAAGTGTAATGTTTATGTCATAAGAAAATTAGAACAAGGATACCTACCTTCATCACAAAAGAAGATACCCCAAAAATGCAACAATGTCATAGATCCAAGCAAGAGAGTTTTGCACTCTTTAAGCAAGGATAAGATAGTTGAGAAGGGATATCCTGTAGTATGTGTAAAGGAGATCCTTAGAGGAGAAGAGATCTTTGTACAAAAGACACCTATCCCTGAGAGAAATTGTTTTAGACAAAGAAGAGAATAAGAATGCAATACTTTCTTCTTCTGCGAGGTGAAAGTGATTCTTAATGAAGAATGACGCTCCTTTTAACCCAATTAGGAGAGTGAATTCGTTATGGATGTATTTTACCAAGTGCAAAAGAGGTTGTAGTCAAGGACTTACACCTCTTGGAAGAGAGAATCCTTGAACAAACAACAAAAAATGCATACAAGGAATAACATCAAGTAATAAAGTCCACACCATCCACAAAATAGGAAAAAGTGGATCCTTAGATAAAAATAAGGAAAGATTATTGCCTCAATGAGAAGGACTTACACAATCTTCTAGGGAGAGATTTGGACATAAGAAAAAGAAGAGATGTATGAAATCACTCTTGTCCCCATAGGAACAAGAAAATTAGGCTATTATGTTGCTTCAAAAAATATATGATTGCACTTGAAATTGTACCATCATGAATGACAATGAGCCCCCAGTAAATGAGCTACCAATGTCACATAATGATAAGCAACATAATAGCCATTAATGTTATTTAAAGACATGATAGATTGAATGAGGTATTTGAATATGACATGCTAAATGCTCAACTATAAGTGAGATCAAAAACATGTATAAAATGATAAAAATTGAAGAAGAAAAGTCACAAGAAATCTTAGAAGAGGGATGAGTGTAATTTATTAGAGCCTTATCCCTGGGGAAAAGGACTTTATGATGAATAGGAGATAAAGATTCATAAGTAGATTTAGAAATTTGAGGGGATTCATAAAGAGATTTGTTCATAGCCAAGATTTTCTTATGAGGGGAATGAGAGTTGATAGAAGTAGAAGATGATTTAGTTGAAGTGAGATCATCATCACTACTAAATATAGCATTCACATTGAGAGATGGTCTTTTAGATGCTTTGGTACGTTTGCAGGGATTATAGCCGAGTCCAAAGGCATAATTGTGAAAATTAGTCTCTAGAGGAACTTTTATCCCTTGTTCATGAGAACCACAACCTTTTCCATGATACCCATGCTTAGCAAAAATACGAAATCCACGACCATAACGATCAGCCATTTCAGAAAGAGAAGGTGGTTTTTCATAAGACAAAGAATCAAACTCTTCATAATTAGAGGTGTGAGGAGAAGAAGTTTGAGAAGCGGCCACAAAATTATTGCTCATAGGTTCAAGTAAGACTGATTGATCTCTAGTTTCTTCCTTCTTTTTAAGTTTAAGCTCTCTAGGAGGAACCCTATACTCTCCTACAAAGGTGGGATTAAAGTCAAGAGATCCCCAATCATCTTCTGCGAGAACCTTCTCAGGATCAAAAACCTTTTTATGCGTATACTCAAGTCGAGAAGGATCTTCTTTAGGAGCTTCAGACTCATCCAAAGAATTTTGATTATTAGAGAGTGATGATTCATCCATAGGTATCTTGTTTAAAGAGTCATCACTAGAAGAGGAAGGTTTAGAAGAACTCCCTTTGGAAGTAGATGTTTGCAAACAAGCCTGAAGATTAGTATCACCTATCAAGGTATATGTCTTATTGTTATAAATAAATTTAACTTGTCTATGCAATGTAGAGGGGACAACTTGCATACTGTGAATCCAAGGTCTCCCTAATAACAAGTTGTATGTTAGATTTCCCGACATAACATGGATAGGAGTAGGCAAAGTAACAGGTCCCACTATGATGGGTAGGGTGATAATACCTAATGAAGACTTAGCCACATTATCAAAGCCTCGAATGGGACGAGAGTCAGGCTCAATAAGGGATGTATCCACATTCATCTTATGCAATAGATTGATGCTACACACATTAAGGCCAGAGCCATTATCTACCAGTGTTCGTCTTATAGAAGTGTCATTTATGATAACCACAATCATCAAGGGATCATATTGATGTTGAATTTCACTAGTAGGCAACTCATCTTGATTAAACACAATTTGAGCTTTAGGGTTCATCACAGAGTTAACCAAAGACACTATATTACTAGATGTATTAGGTGGAGGAACATTCAAATCTTTCAAGGCATCTTGTAACATTCCATGATGAACGGAAGAAGTTTGGATCAAATCCCAAAGGGATATCTTAGCAGGGGTAGCTTTAAGTTGTTCAATAAGATCATAGTCCTTACTAAGCATTTGTGAAATACATGGAGCTTGCGGAAGAATTGGTTGAGAAGGAGGAAGTGAAGTTGGGATAACTGGAGGAGGATTAGGTTGCCTATTGTTTCTTGTGTTATAGGTATGAGCAACCGCATGATAACTCTCTCTAGTCAGTTGCTTAGCATACTCATAAGGGCTCTTAGTAGAATAACCTCCTTGCACAGTAATAATAGGTTTGTTAGGAGTGCAAAAAGAATCATTAGCATAGCCACCTTGAACCATTAAGATAGGCTTATTTAAAGGTTGAGAATTTTGAGAAGGACAAGAACCTTGGATAGTGAAGAGAGGTTTGTTAGCTGTCTCATTCACATGTATCAAATTGATTGAGGATGGTTTAGAAGAAAGAAAAAAAGTGTTGGAAGAATTATTGATAGTCTTCTCTTGCACTAAAATCTTATCATGGATTAAATCAATTTTAGGAGAGAGACAAGGGGTAGGCATTGATGTTCTAGTAGGAAAAGTAATACTAGGAAAGGTCATATCATCCTCTATCATCAAAGGATCTACATGGGGAATAAACTCTCTAGGAGAAGGATCAACATTACTCTCTAAAGTCTCACTTTTGAGATGGAGATCTTTGAAAGAGATGTTAACCATCTTGCTCTGAACTAGGGTTTCCTTATGAGTAGAACCAAGTTGAGGAGAGGGAGAATAATTGAGATTCAAGGAAGGTGAGAAATTATCAAGGGAGAGAGAATAATCTACACCTTCTTCTAATGGTTCATCCCAAATAGTGAAGTGGTTGAAAGGGATGTTTGAAGTATTGTCAATTTCGGGAGAGGAGATAACATTGTTTATTAATTCCTCATCCTTAGGAGGGAGAGCATCAATAGATGTGTTAAACTCATCCTCTTTCCTCAAAATATATTCAATATGATATTTAGGGGAGAGAGAATTAAGGAAATTGCTTATTATTTCATCTTCTTTCTCTAAGGGATGCTTATGGGTAAGACAAACTTTAGGAGAAGGGTAAGCATTTATCATTAATTCATCATCTCTAGTGGGAATTTTGTTAGAAAAGGAAATGCCATCACTAGGAAATGTAGGGATCATGTCATCTTCTTGCACAAAAGGATCCTCATGAAGGGAGTTTTTTTAGGAGGAACATGAACAAACTTCTCCAAAGATCCATGCTTAGGGAGGAGATCTTTGAAAGAAGTGTTCATAACCTCTTGTTGCACTAACATGCCCCCCATTGGAAGGACCACCTTTAGAAGAAAATAAGTCAATGTCCATCAATACCTTTTCACTTAGAGAGGCATCATGTAGGGAAGGTGAAGTAACATTAAGAAAGGTGTTTATGATATCATTCTCTTCTTCTAGGATAGCTAAATAGGAAGGGCACATTTTAGGAGAATTGTCAAGATCACTCTTAAAGTCTTCATCCTTAGAACATAGGAGAGTCTCAAAGGGATTGGTAGAAATTATTTTAGGCACTAAAATGTTGTTATAGATGGGGGGAGGTTCTTTAGGAGAAGGAAAAATTGAAACAAGGGAAGCTAACCCATTATCACATCTATGAAATGAATGCATCATGACAACAATTTTCCTCTTTCAAATGATAACACATGCAAAATAGAAGGAAATGTTTAATTTTAACCAATGCAAGCATTTAGAATGTAGATTTAGAAAATGAAATTTATGATTCAAATGAGTTCCTAAATCAGATTTGAAATTATTGACCAAAATTAAGCTATCCACAAGTTCAACTTTGAATTGAAAAATTAGGTTTTTAGCAAAAATTTCCTCTAAATTTTTTTTTTGAATCTTGCAAGAAATTAAAACTTGTAAATACAAATTTGAATTTGAAATAGCATAAACACTCAAATTTGAAAACATAAATCAGAATTAGAGAAGATTGGAGTTCACGTCGGGTTCACCAAAAATGTGTAGGAGAAAAAGTGACACTAAGCAAACATGCCCTAATCTCACTTTCAATCACACAATTGTGGAATACGAAAGAGCCTAGAGGTATCACACAATTGGCTACTTCTTTTTGTGGAAGAGAGAGAGCCACGGGCTACCTATTAGGATTTCTATTCCTTTGTTGCAATTGAAAGATAAAATGATGCAAGTTCAATTCCTAACCCCAAAGTGCAAGTATGAACTAATAACAAGATTACAGAATTGAACTTAAACAATGGAAAGCTATAAATACAAGGACAAGACAAGAATGTAAATGCATACCTGGAGTTAAAATATGAATGAAAATGTTCGGGACGGGGGCACGGGCGCCACTGTCCTGATTCTGCCCCTGAAACTGCTCCAGAAACTGCTGTTTTTGCACTCTGGAAAAGCTGTCAAAAATGCTGAAAATGCTGTCTGTCAGGAGGACCAGGGCGCCCAGCGCCCTTGTCCCAGGGACCAGGGTTCCCAGCGCCCCTGTCCTGGCAGGACCAGGGTGCCCCACGCCCCTGTCCTGGTCTTTTTCTCTGAAATTTGGTGGGAAGGTCGGTCTCAGTCTGCTTCTCCCGGATCTACAACCTGCGGCGTCGTCCGAGTCCTGAAACCTGCACTTATATCTGAAAAGGTGTTTGGGCAGCTATATAGGGTTTTGCCTTAGTCAAACCCCTGCTTCAGTGATTTCCACCTCCACGAATAGCCAAGTTGTATTGTAAAATGTATTGTGTGTGCAAACCTAGTGTGTGTGCAAGGTCCTTAAATGCAAGAAAGCAAACTAGAGCAACCTAGAAAGTAAACCCTAATTGCTTGTAAATGATAATGTCAATGCTCTAAATCAAGATGCAAAGTGATCTAAAACATGAATAAAGGATATATTGAAGCTTATGCAAAGACATGAAAACAACATGAAATCATACCCAACCCTCAAGGGAGGAGTACAAGCCAATCTTCAGTCGGTAATCTCCTATTGTTCTTCCATGTCTTCCAAGCCCTAAATAAATGAATGAAATTGATGAATGCTTGATAGATGGATGTTGAATGTTGTTGAAGTCTCCAAAGATCTGCTCTTTCGCTGCATATGAGGTCCTAAAAATCAAAAATTGGATCCTTTCGAATGAAGAAAGAGAGCTCTTATGTATGAAACCCTAGGTCTTAATTTCAACTTTTGGCTGACCTAGAGATTGAATATCCTACCAATTTCTTGGGGTTAAGCTTTATTTTATGATTAGATCGCGCTCCTAAAATTTCGGGAAAAATGTCCGGGACCATGTGCACTCCGGGCGCCATGGTCCCGACAACTTTTCACCAAATTTTCAGGGCCGTCGGATATGATGTTTTTAGAGAGAATCCCGAAGTTATAGGTGATTTTGAGATGTTTTGACCCCCGAAATCAAGCCCCCAAGTTCAAAATAGGACTTAATTAGGGTTTTTGATTAAATGATGTATTGGAAGAATAAAATGAAAGGGGCACACTTTAATGAAAGGGCCCAACTTTATGATATGGGAGATGATAAAATAGGACCTTAGACCTAATTAATTTAATTAATTAAGTGCTAAAGGGGAAATGCAATGCAAAATGCAAAATGCGCCAAGGCGGGTGCTAAACTAGGTGTGAAATTGTACCACCCTAGCAAGTGCGTACAATTTACGACGCTACAACCCCATACTAATTCAATAGCACCACCAAACAACATAACAACATTTGAACACTCATTTCCATACCATCTAAAACATCCACACAACTAAACAATATCAATGACAACACCAATTATGTTGGAATCAATGGCAACAAGTTTGACATCAATGAGAACACAACACAAGTTCCCAACATAGGATAATATAATGATCTATGTAATTTCTGATAAATTTGAAGAAGACATGTTAATATTTTTCTCTTTAGCTTTTGGGACCAAACTGGATTGATAAGATTCATTATAAATGGGAGTTAGATATCAAAATTTAAGATATTATCAAGTAGTTAGAAGTAGATCCTTATTAAAGGAAATGATTTAGATGACATGGTCAATTGAACTGAATTATTGTAATAAAATTTAATAACGTTGCAATTCCAAAATTATGTAGAATTTACTCATGAGTCTACTCACTACTATAATATGTCACTCCATTTTTTTAAAGAATTATGAGAACAAGTAAAATTTCTCTTGGAATTAAATCAAGTAAGATGCTAGAATCATTCAATGTGTTGGTCAATATAATAGAGGTTAAATAATAAAATATTTGGAATCTTTAAATATATTTCATATTCTAAATAAAATATTGATTTGTGTTTCCATGGATCTCATTATGGGGCTTCCTACATTTGATGGTAAATGAGTAGTGATCATTATGTAGCATCTTTATTTGTGATGACTTTTTTTTATGTCTTGTCCCACCCTTGCATTGTAGTGAGGATAGCACAATACTTCTTAGGTCAACTATTTCTAAGCTACATGGTACGCCACATCCCATTAAGTGATCACAATCCTAGTTTCACTAGAAATTCTAGTAGGTTTTGTTTAATTTACATGGAACTTAATTAAAAATTATTTTAACATGCCATAGTTTTAAATATGGTCAAGCACAAATTGTAATAAATGCTTAGAAAATTTCCTTCACTAGTTTGTGTTCAAGAATGTTTAATAATAGTAAACTAAGTGGTTACCTCTAGAAAAATGGTGGTATGATACCACTTATCACATCACAATTAAATTATCCTATATAAATCTTTATATGGCCATCCTCAATCATTTTTGGATTCTTATTCTATAGGCATTTCTAGTAGAAGTTTTTGAAAATTACTTATCCCACATAACTTGTAGATTATAAAAAACCTTAAGGATAATTTATAGAAGGCAAATACTCATGTGAAAGAACATAGGGATAAACACAAGTTTGAACAAAGTTTTAAAGTGGATTATTTAGTATTTTTACTTCTATAGATCACTATAAATAATAGTCTTTGTGTGACAAGGGTTCATCCTATGGTGTGATGTTTAAGTGGTTACATTGTTAAAGGTGAAACCAAGGTTCAAATCCCCGCTTGGTTTACATGACAATCATACCTGGTTGGGCCCACCAATGTGGATGTGATGGAGAGATAAGAAGATAGGAGAGATAAGGAGACCAAGGAGTAATAAGGTGGTTCTATGGAACGATAACAAGAAGAGTGTTTCAGATGGGGATGAGGTCCCCCTTGTGACCATTCCTAGCCTTGGGCCATGATAAAAAAACAATCTTCCATAGCTTCAATTGCACATTACTGAGCAAAAAAAAAACTCTTTGTATGACAAGGTGGGCCATAATTTGGCTCCCAAAACATATGGTATTTATCAAGTGATCAAATATTGTAGGAAGGTAGAAAATCAACTACCCCTTTTGGTTCCTGCAAAGATCCATCCCATCTTCTTGTCTCTTACCTCAAGAAAATTATGCACTAAACCATTAGGGTCCAAGCTTCCCTTCAAAAATTGGATAAAGAGAGATCACTTTTGTTGTATTCTATAGTAATTGTAGATTCTCTTAAGAGACAAATATTGACAATGTCAAGGAAATTTTAGTGTTGTGGAAAAGAATGTAGCCATAAGATGTCATATTAAATAAAATTATCATTTTTTCATAGTTCTCATGTCTCAAAATTTCAAGATAAAGATTTCTCAAAATGGAAAACAACCCCAAGATATATAAGTATTTTATATCAGTAAATAAATACATGGCTATATATTCTTTCTAATTAATCATACTGATTAGTAATAACAAAGTATTTATCTCACATGTATGGGATATAGTATTTTTTATTTTTATTTTCTAGGTAGATATATTATTGTATAGGTAAGAGAGAGGGATCTTGAATATTTTAGTTAGTTTATGCTCTATCAAGAGGATTGACCATTGAAAGTGGCACCACAAACTTAACATATACAAGCATGTTATCTTACACTAAATTTTTAGATATATAAGTATTATCATTATTTATTTTATAGGTTTCTTATAAAAAGACCTATGCGTAGACCATGAGATGCATAGCTTATTTTGGGATCCAAGGCCTACACAAAATATTATTAATTTATTGTACTTAAGAATAAATCACTGTTTGTGTAAGGAATTATCTAGTACACTAGATTAAACAAGAACCAAATATCCAAGGAACATATAGATGTGTAGGTCTAATTCCTAGTAAAGAGAAACATCAAAAAAAAAAAAAGTCAAAAGTGTGCATGCATGTACCAAACGTATGGTATAATTATTAAAAAATAAAAATAATATGTTAAAAATAACAAGGAGCATGAGAAAAATAAAACATGTATAAAATATTTAAGCATTTTTTTGATATGATATTGACTAACCCCTAAGATTCCCTTGCATCAAAGTGATCACCATTTGGATAAATCATAGAAATGATAAAAAAATGCTCCCATATAAAATGCATCCTCATTCATAGGAAAAAAAGACATAAGAAAATTAAGGATGGAAGGGTCATGTGCTATAAAATGTAGGAACATATTAAAATTTTTAAGGCATGAATGGATGTAGAGCTTAAAGAAAAATATCTACGAGGATGGACATGATAAATGGTCTATTAACAATGTTCAAAGCACAAAAGGTTGGTAGGTAGCAATCAAATATGTATCACAAAATAATTTAGCCCAAACCATAATTAAAATAGAACAATGAGGAATAAATAAAGGGTTGACCCAAATCCCTATCAAATTTAAAATGAAAGATAAACAATAGAAATAATACATTTGTAGAAGGAATAAACTGTAAGGACTAAATTTTAGGCAAGGTAAAATAGTTTGAGTTCTCTAATTTTAGAGAAAATAACATCTCACATAGATATTCTAAGGTAGATTAATAACATAACAATAATAAATAAAGAACCATAAAAATTAAAGATAGAACAAGTAATTGATAAAGTACTAAACATTTAAATTATTATGAAAATAAAATAAAATAAAAAGATACTCAACACTAAATTCAATAGGGAAATTATTATCATGGGCACCACACCAAGGAACATGGACCTATTAGGTGATGATTTTAGACATTATTTTTTATGTTAACTATCTAGCCAAAGTTCATGATTGTTGATATAATCTTCTCTTATTTGGACCTCTATAACCTATTCACTCATGCATTTGTGACTTATAAAAACTAATAGGAAGTATTTAAGAACACTCTTGAGAAATTTTCTTGTTAAGAGATTCACTCTTAGTGAAGCCTCCAAGCATGTTACTTCACCAATAATGAACAAAGATTATATATGATAGGTAATCAATAAATATAATTCTAGAATGTTTTTTATTATGGTAAAATGGGTTTTGGAGGGGCCCTAAAACCCCAAACATCAAAATGGTGCCTAAAACTAGAAATGAATGAAGAACCAATAACTAACCATCAATAAAACAACAACAAACCTACAAACAACAAAACGGTCTGACAAAGACCTAGACACAACTATAGTAATTGCCTCAAAATTTTAGTATCTTCAAGATTCTTCTAGATCAGATGATCGTGTAGGCTCATCACCTTTTGAATAAACTTAGTCTGATATTTTGTAGGCTTAAAATGACTCCAATTTAGGGGCATTAGGAGCCTCATAAGAATGCATTATGTCACTTTTTCAGTTTTAGTCTATTTAGGTGTTTTTGAGTCTAATAAGGTCCTTTGAGACCATTTGGGATCATTTTGATCCATTTTGGAAAGTTATAGGTCATTTGGTCAAAAGTTGTAAAAGTTGCTCCAAAATTGTCAATATTGCAACAAAAATTGTCAAATTGTTGTAATGGTTAAAATATGGTTAGATAGTGGTTGGAATAGTTTTGGAGTTATGGAGTATGTATAAATTTTCCCTCCAACTTGAATTGCAAGGTTAGAGAAGGATTGAATGATAAAAACTTCATTTAGCATATTTTAACTTGCATTTTTTGTGTTTTAGTCTTTAAAAACCTTTGGTACAGCCTTGTATGGTATAGTATGAACCTAAAGCTAATGGAAAAAGATGAAGATCTAAGTCTAGATTAATATGTTTTTTGTTTGGTGTAACTTCATTAAGATTTGAATAAGTTATGACCATTTTGGTGACTGCAGTTCAGATGCCTGCTTAGGGTTTCCAACAAGCTTATTTTTTTAATATCTCACCTTCCCACAGATGAAAAATCATGAAAACTGGTAGGAAGGTCTACACACATATGTTCTTCGATTCCATGAAATTATTTGTCTTATCTTGTTCATTTTCATAGGTTATTAACAGTTGTCCCCCTATTGTTACAATGTGACTACCATTAACACTAAGTGCACAAGTGTTTTTGATCTTATAATGCTTTGTTTTAGTTTTCTCAGTGGAATTATTGGTTGTATAGACTCTCTATACATTGTGTAAGGCTTGGGCAGACCTAGTTTTGTATGAAAATAAATAAATTTGAAAATGTATTGTTGTTATGCCTTTGGGAAAATAACTTTTAGTCCTTGTCAATGAGGGTTTGATATGTTAATGCAATATTTGGGTTGTTGAATTGTAATAAGTGTTTTGGGTGTTACTACTTACTAAGTTGCCATTAGTTTTATATCCAAAGTCATTCTATATACTCTAGTTGGTTACTACTACTGAAATAATCAGTCGGTAAGCACAAAGCAGTCAATTATAGAAGAAAGTAGTCACAGAGCCTAGTATACACCGAGCTGTCTACTAGGTAACACTCTATGTCTACCGAGCAGAAAAATTGATATACTGAGTTAACACACACTGAGTGAAACTGTTGGCATTATGTGAACCGATATGAGGACATAATGATATTGTATGTTGTCATTGATGTCAATATATGTGAAGAAAAGAGAGAACCGACACATGTGTGAACCAGTATGATGAAAAGTAAACCAGCATGATGATATGAGAATTGATTATGTGAAAGTGAAGCAGTATATGTGTTCTTGGTGAACCAGCATGTCAAGGTGAATCGGCATGTTGTTATGAGAACCGGTACATGGAACTCTTGTGTGACTACTGGTTGGTAATGTCAAGGTTTCTAGTTGGAGTGCCTTAAGCTTGAGTGACTCAATCGGTGATCTTTGTGTGATGAGTTAGCATGGTAATGGATAACAAATTGTGTTGCCACGTATGCCCTGTGTGCGTGAAGGATCTTGTATGAAGAAGACTATTCCTATCTACCTCAAGAATGTGTGAAGTTTGTCAAATGGTGATAACGCGTGATGAGTTATCAGCTGCCAAGAAATTAGTGGATAATGGATGATGGAGAATGTCTTGAGATTGATTCAAGATTATTGCATTTAATATAGTATGATTCAACGGTCAGGATTGAACCGTTTGAATTTCTTAACCCAACAGGTTTAGGGTTTAGGGTTTTTGCTACTAACCTATCTATTTCCTATAAGGTCGATGTTTTGTTTCTTTCAGAGTTGTTGGCAAAAGTTGTATGTGTGTATCCAAGTGAAGTGATATGTGATCCTTGCCAGACCAAAGGAAAGAAGAGATAACTACAAGTGAATGTGCAGAAGGTGAAGAGGAGCCAAAATGGATCTGCATTAGCATTGAGTGTTGTTATCAGATCATTGTAATTCCTATTGATCTCTTACAACTTCAACAGTTGTGAAATCCCCTAACAGGGTAGCCTTAACTGGCTTGATGCAAAATCCCCTAACAAGGTGGTCTTAACAGGCTTGATTCAAATCCCTTAACTAGGTAACTCGAGGTTAATGAGTTCTAAGAAGCTATAGAAGCTTGGGAGATCCTTTAGCTATTGAGTTCAAGAAATCCTCTAACAAGGTAACCCTAACCAGGTTTAACCCTTAACCAGGTATTATAGCCATCCCTTAACCAGGTGATCCCTAATAGGACCAGTTCCTAGCAGACCCTATTGTAATGTCTTGAACCAGACAAGGCTCCTAACAGAGCGGACTTCAAAAGAGTTCAAAAGCAGCTTGTGGGTATTCATCCCCACCGTGGTTTTTCCCAGTTGGGTTTCCACGTGAAAAATATGTGTGTCATGTGTGATGCTTTTATCTTGTGATGCTTTGTTATTACCTATTGAGCATATGATGGTTCTGTGTTTTATGCCTGTCTATAAAGCATACTGAACTAACTGTTGTGATGATCAAATGATAGTTTACCTGTTCATGCATAAGGTTGAAATGGTAGTATTGTTTTGAGTTAAATGAAAAGCTAAGTGTTCAACCAGTCAATGCTTGTTTTATACACTCTTGGCTTTACTGGTTGTAGTCTGTGTCGAGCAGGTATCCCTGTTTGCTAGTCGTTTGGAGTATTTGCTGTCAAACCGGTTTTGGACTGTATTTGTGTTGGTACTAATTCACACCCCCCTCTCAGTACCGATTTGGTACTATTGGTTCATCATTGAGTTATCAATTGGTATCAAAGCACTCTAGGTCCTTTGTGTTGTAAGCTTAACTGCTTGAGGAAAAGATCCTAGTCAAATGATGAAGAGGGAAGGTCCAAAGTTTAACAGGGAGAATTTTGGTATATGGAAAGACAGGATGAAGATATTCATCAAAAGCATGGGTGTTCAACTCTAGAGTTGCACTGAAAATGTATATGTTGTTCCTACCGGTACTCTCACCGATGACCAAAAGAGAGAGATACAAGAAAATGGGCAAGTCATGGAAGCCCTCATGAGTAGTCTATCTGACATTGAGTTTATTGATGTTCTGGACAAGGCAAATCCCAAAGAGGTATGGGATGCTCTTGAAAATATCTATGGTGGTGATGAGCATGTAAAACAGGCTAAGGAAGAAAGCCTGAGAGGGAAGTTTGAAGACATGCAGATGATTGAAGGAGAGACCATTCAGCAATATGGAATAAGAATCAAAATGATTGTTGGAGAAATCAAGAGTGCAGGTGGCAAAATAGAAGATTCCACTATGGTAAGTAAGGTCTTGAGATCCGTTTTTCTAGTCTATGCAATAAGGGTTGCTGCTATTCAGGAGCTGAGATCAATAGACAAGTCTAAGGTGTCCTTGGACTCCATCATAGCCAAGTTGACAATCTATGAGCTGAATAGTTTTGATGGTAGTATTCAAAAGATAGAATCAACATTTAAAGCCTCTGCTATACCATCTAGAAAAGGAAAAGAGGCTAGCACTAGTGGGGAACCTAATCAGAGTAGAGAAATGACTGATGAAGAATTTCTGATGGAATTTGAAACTCTTCTTGCCAGGAAATTTTCAAAAGGAACTGGTAAATACAAAGGTAAGCTACCTTTGAAATGTTTTTCCTATAATCGGATAGGACATATTGCTATGAACTATCCTAATAGCGACAACAAGGATAAACTGGAAAGGTTCAAGAAATTCAAGGGAGGAAACCAAAGAAACTGTTTTGTGGTAGTTGATGAAGGTGTCATAGATGAGGAATCAGAAGATGAAGAGAATGAAGACATTGTGTTTGTTGTTGTAAAGGAAGACGTGGTAGACAAGAAGGCTCTTGTCTCCCGGTTTGATAATTCAAATGAGTGGATCATTGATAGTGGCTGTTCTCACCATATGGCTGGTGACTGGAGCAAGTTTCTATCCTTGGAGGAGTATGATGGTGGTGTGGTTCGCTTTGGCAATGATGCATCATGCATGGTCAAAGGCAGAGGGTCCATCTCTCTGAATGGAAAGAGTAGTGCTGAGAATGTGTACTGGGTTGATGGTCTCAGACACAACCTTCTAAGTGTTGCTCAGCTAAATGACAGTGACCTCACTCTGCAATTCAAGAATAGAGTTTGCAGAATCAAAGGAAAAGATGGTAAATTGGTAGCCACTGGAATGCAAACCAAAGGTAACCTATTTCATTTGTATGCAAATGTAAGTACCTATCTTATGGCTAAGCTTGATGATAGTTGGATATGGCATAGGAGAGTCTGTCATGTAAACTTTGATAACATTGTAAAGGCTAGTAAGATCAAGGCAGTTAGAGGGTTGGCGGTGCTAAACAAACTAGATAATACCCTGTGTAGAGAGTGTCAATTAGGGAAAATGTCTTCCTCAACTTTTAAAGGTAAATCTTTCAACGCTGACAACTTGCTTGATCTTGTACATACTAATTTGTGTGGTCCTATGAAAACTAGGAGTGTGCAGGGTGATAGATACTTCATGATCCTCGCTGATGATTGCTCAAGAATGATGTGGGTCACATTCTTGAAAGATAAGTCTGAAGCCTTTGGGAAATTCAAAGCTTTCAGAGCATTAGTGGAGAAGGAAAGCGGTAAAAGGATCAAGTGTCTCAGAACTGATCAACGAGGGGAATTCACTTCCAGTGTATTCAACAAGTATTGTGAAGAATTTGGCATTAAGAGATAGTTGTCTGCCCCCCGGGCTCCACAGAAGAATGGCCTAGCAGAGAGGAATAACCAGACTATAGTTGAAGCAGCTAGAACTATGTTGATTCAAGGAAAGGTAGCTCACACCTTTTGGAGAGAAGCGGTGAGCACTACAGTCTACACTATGAACTGGGTACTCATCAAAAAGGGTAAGGACAAAACTCCTTATGAGTATTAGACCGGTAAGACACCTATGGTTAGCTACTTTAAGGTATTTGGTAGTAAATGTTACATCAAGAGAAGTGAACATCAGGGCAAATTTGAAGCTCAATGTGATGAGGGAATATTTCTAGGATATTCCATCAAGAGTAAAGCTTTCAAGTGCTACAATAATAGGACTCGGAGAATTATGGAAAGTATCAATGTAAGAGTTGATGAATCCTCTAAGAAAACTGAGGAAACCGATAGTGAGCAAGCTGTAAATGAACCAGTTGCAACCTTTTGGGAACCAGTTGTTAGCCAACCAAGTACCAGTAATAGTGTCCCTAAACTGGTGAATGCTGATACTGATGAAGATGAGGATGAAGAAGAAAAGCAAGAAGAACTAGTCAAGACCATTCCTCAGTATGTCAAGCTGAATCATGAGCCTAAGCAGATCATAGGAGATAAGGATGCAGGAATCCTTACAAGAAGAAAGGTAAGAGAAAACTCACGTATGATCTCTGAATTTGAGCCTAAATCATTCAAAGAGGCTCATAAAGATGAAGACTGGATCAAGGCAATGGAGGAGGATCTTGACCTAATAGAGAAAAATGGTACATGGTCCCTGGTACCCAGACCAGAGCATAAAAATGTCATTGGCACTAAATGGGTGTTTAGAAAAAAGTTGAATGAGGATGGCGCGGTAATTAGGAATAAAGCCAGATTGGTGTGCAAAGGATATGCTCAAGAAGAAGGAGAAGACTATGGAGAAACCTTTGCTCCTGTAGCGAGATTGGAAGGAGTTCGTATGCTTCTTGCATATGCAGCTTTTAAAAGGTTCAAAGTATATCAAATGGATGTAAAATCTACATTCCTAAATGGTGTACTTGAAGAGGAGGTATATATAGAGGAACCAGATGGGTTATCCCTATCTGAAGACAGTGATATGGTGTGCAGGATACATAAAGCATTATATGGTCTAAAATAAGCACCTAGGGCATGGTATGAGCGCCTACATTCCCATCTTGTGAAGATT
The DNA here is from genome assembly GCF_030272615.1 of Cryptomeria japonica. Classification (NCBI taxonomy): domain Eukaryota; kingdom Viridiplantae; phylum Streptophyta; class Pinopsida; order Cupressales; family Cupressaceae; genus Cryptomeria; species Cryptomeria japonica. The sequence continues at coordinate 319,006,999 of NC_081405.1, read as the reverse complement.
GGATTTGAGAGAACAAGTGAAGATAGCAATATCTATTTGAAGTTTAAAGGAGACCAGATCCTGATCTGTGAGGTTTTTGTTGATGACATTATCTTTGGAGGAGATGACAAGATGAGTCATGAGTTTGCTGATGAGATGAAGAAAGAGTTTGAGATGTCACTCATAGGAGATATTAAGTTCTTCATTGGACTGAAGATCCAGCAGATGGAAGGTGGAATCTTTATCACTCAGTCCAAATATGTCAAAGAGGTGTTGAATACTTTTGGCATGGAAGATAGCAAACCAGTTGGTACATCAATGGTGACCGGTTGCAAATTGACAAAAGAGGATGATTCCGCACTGGTTGATGAGAAGGAATACCGATCAATGATTGGTAAGTTACATTATGTAGTGCATAGTAGACTAGATATTGCACATGCAGTTGGCATTACTGCAAGGTTCCAGAAAAGTCCAAGAGAATCCCACTTGATTGCAGTGAAGTAGATTCTTTGGTATTTGAAGGGAATAGTTGACTATGGATTGTGGTACCCATACAACAATGATTTCAATCTAAAAGTATTCACAGATGCTGATTGGGAAGGTAATGTGGATGACTAGAAAAGCACAACCGGTGGTACATTCTTTCTCGGTGGTAGACTAGTCTCATGGATGAGTAAAAAGCAGAGTTGTATCTCTCAGTCTACAGCGGAAGCAGAGTATGTTGCAACTTTCATGAACTGCACTCAAACAATTTGGATGAAGCATGTACTGGAAGGCTTCAAAATCCCTGTATCTGAATCGGTAAGTATATTCTATGATAACACAAGTGCTATCAATATATCAAAGAATCTGGTTTTACATTCTAGAACCAAGCATTTTGAGCTTATGTATCATTTCTTGGGGGAAAAGGTTCAGAATAAAGAGATTGCACTAGAACATGTTTCTAGTAAGGAGCAGTTAGCAGACATATTCACCAAGCCTCTCCCAAAGGCTACATTTGTGCATTTAAGAGGTGAATTAGGGGTATTGCCCCTTTAGGAGGTGAACTAAAAGTAATTGTTCCACATCAGTCAGGTATTGGAAAGACAAATTTTTGGTTGATTGATGTGTTGAAGGATGCTACTCCTTAGGGGGAGCAACATGATGGAATAGAGTTTCTTGTGCCTCCACTTTGGCATTGTTGTCAAAGGGGGAGAAGAAGTGAAATGGAGAAGATATCTGCAGAAATTGGGGGAGAAGGTGTGAAGCGGAAAGATATCTTTGTATATTGCCATCAATGCCAAAGGGGGAGATTGTTGGCATTATGTGAACCGGTATGAGGACATAATGATATTGTATGTTGTCATTAATGTCAATATATGTGAAGAAAAGAGAGAACCGACACATGTGTGAACCGGTATGATGAAAAGTAAACCGACATGATGATATGAGAATTGATTATGTGAAAGTGAAGTGGTATACGTGTTCTTGGTGAACCGGCATGTCAAGGTGAACCGACATGTTGTTATGAGAACCGGTACATGGAACTCTTGTGTGACTACCGATTGGTAATGTCAGGGTTTTCGGTTGGAGTGCCTCAAGCCTGAGTGACTCAATCAGTGATCTTTGTGTGATGAGTTAGCATGGTAATGGATAACAGATCGTGTTACCATGTATGCCCTATCCGCATGAAGGATCTTGTATGAAGAAGACTATTCCTATCTACCTCAGGAATGTGCGAAGTTTGTCGAATGGTGATAATGCGTGATGGGTTATCAGCCGCCAAGAAATCGGTAGATAATGGACGATGGAGAATGTCTTGAGATTGATTCAAGATTATTGCATTTAATATAGTATGATTCAACGGTCAGGATTGAACCGTTTGAATTTCTTAACCCAACAGGTTTAGGGTTTAGGGTTTTTGCTACTAACCTATCTATTTCCTATAAGGTCGATGTTTTGTTTCTTTCAGAGTTGTTGGCAAAAGTTGTATGTGTGTATCCAAGTGAAGTGATACGTGATCCTTGCCAGACCAAAGGAAAGAAGAGATACCTGCAAGTGAATGTGCAGAAGGTGAAGAGGAGCCAAAATGGATCTGCATTAGCATTGAGTGTTGTTATCAGATCATTGTAATTCCTATTGATCTCTAACAACTTCAACAGTTGTGAAATCCCCTAACAGGGTAGCCTTAACTGGCTTGATGCAAAATCCCCTAACAAGGTGGTCTTAACAGGCTTGATTCAAATCCCTTAACCGGGTAACTCGAGGTTAATGAGTTCCGAGAAGCTATAGAAGCTTGGGAGATCCTTTAGCTATTGAGTTCAAGAAATCCTCTAACAAGGTAACCCTAACCGGGTATTATAGCCATCCCTTAATCGGGTGATCCCTAACAGGATCAGTTCCTAGCAGAACCTATTGTAATGTCTTTAACCGAACAAGGCTCCTAATAGAGCGGACTTCAAAAGAGTTCAAAAGTAGCTTGTGGGTATTCATCCCCACTATGGTTTTTCCCAGTTGGGTTTCCACGTGAAAAATATGTGTGTCATGTGTGATGCTTTTATCTTGTGATGCTTTGTTATTACCTGTTGAGCATATGATGGTTCTGTGTTTTATGCCTGTCTATAAAGCATACTGAATTAACTGTTGTGATGATCAGATGATAGTTTACCTGTTCATGCATGAGGGTGAAATGGTAGTAATTTTTTGAGTTAAATGAAAAACTAAGTGTTCAACTAGTCAATGCTTGTTTTAGACACTCTTGGCTTTACCGATTGCAGTCTATGTTGAGCAGGTATCCCTATTTGCCAGTCGTTTGGAGTATTTGCTGTCAAACCAGTTTTGGACTGTATTTATGTTGGTACTGATTCACTCCCCCCCTCTCAGTACCAGTTTGGTACTATTGGTTCATCGTTGAGTTATTAGAAACGTGTTACCAGATTCATTGAACCTAGAAACACATGGGAAACGTGTTACAAGATTGAGGAACAAAGAATCGTTATCACATTGGAAATTGCACTTGAAGATTTTGTATGATCTTAAGGTCATCTATCCAATGAAATATTTTGTATGGTTATTCATTCGATAAATCATGTTTGTAAGATCGAAGCAATGAACAGATCACCAACATAAGAGATCTATTTATACAACATGAATCAAGGATCAAACCAAGAGGTATATGAAGCAAGACATGTGTGATAGATAAGGAAGCACTAAGTATTGTGACTATCAGAGACATAGAGGTCACCGAGAAGGATTTCAGAGAATGGTCAAGGAATAGAGTAAACAGAAGGGTTTATTGAGTTACTTTATGGATTACCGAGGTATGCTATAAGTAAGGTAATCTCATTTTGAGCACATAGAATCTGCTATAACATTTTAGATGTAAAGTTGCAAATATTTGTAAAGATTTTATTGTAATATTTTGAGTTGTAAGAGAAACCTTTAACCAGGTGCAACATTTAGAATAAGTGTTGTAAAATCCTTAAGCAAGGTAGATCTAACGATCTTGATACTTCTAACAGGGTAAGCTATCAGAAATAGCTAAACATGTAGCTCTAACCGAGCAACCTTTATTATTGCAGTAGTGAAGTTCTGGGTGCCATCCCCACTGCAGTTTTTCTCTCTAACCAAGAGTTTCTGTGTAACCAAAATATATGTGTTATGGAGTGAATCATGTATGATTGTTATTTATTTGTTTTAGCTTTATGTTATGTTACAACTATTTTTGGTTTATGGGTAACAGTAAAGTTATTGTTGAAGAAAGGATTTGAAGTATTGATTCACCCCTCCCCTCTCAGTACATTAGCTTTCCATATTGGGCCTAACATTGGGAAGTGTCAAATGCAAATAAGGATGTATTGTCAGTCAAGTTTGAAGGAGTTGGACAATGATAACAAGAGTATGCCCTAATAGACTTAGTGGTAAGGTGACTAGGAAAGAGCACCTAGAGTGCATTATGGGTTGCATAGATGATATCATTGTGATTCTTTTTGTACTTGTTTGATTAGAAGTTCTTTCTCTGCATCAAACTCCAAGTTCTAGTAGACAAACCCTACATCTTAGCATCAAACTTATTACCATAATCCTTACCAAAAGTACCTTATTTCTTTACTTCACCAACATCACCTATGTTAGCCTCAATAGTCCTCCCTTTCCTATCCTTCTCTACAATCTTCAGTTCGTTAACTATATCATTAAGCATTCTAAGACTAGTAGTATTATTTTGGATAGTAGTTTGGTTGATGCTAACAGCAATTTTAAGTTTCTTATGAACATTGTTGATAGTTTCCCCAAGCATCTTAATTAGGCTACCATGATTATTTTTAATAAAATTTACATCTTTAGTTGTTTTATCTTCTATACCCTTCCCCAAATCACCCCCCACCATCAATATTATTTAGCCTACTATGAAGGGCCTAAATTATCTCCTTTATGCAATTAATCTCATCAAAGAACCATTGAGCCATCCTGAATTGACTAGCAACTCCACTCTTAGCAAGACCCATCACATGCCCAATATGCTCCATAGAGTTGTGACCAGAAATAGCTTCAGTACAACCATGTTTCTTCTTAGTATGCGATATATCCATCTCATCTTTTCCTATATCCTTATCAGGGTAATCTCTTTCCTTAGCGCTCTGTTCTTCTCTTAAAATATTCTTCCTCTTATCCGTCATCCCTTTCTTAGCCTTTTTACCAAGCTTTATATTCCTATTTGTGGAATCCTCCTCATCTTTACTAGTGGAAGAACCATTCCACTAAGAAATAAGGGATTTGGTTCTTTTCCTAGATTTCTTGGAAGTGGACTCCCCTTCATAATCATCAACATCCCATAGCTCCTCATCCTTCGAGGCTTTATCCTCGATATTAGTAGACATGTCTAGGTAACGAATTCTGATGTATTTTTTACAAGGTTTAGTCTGCTTAGGTTCCAAAGACACCGATATTGATTTTACATACTCCACAACCAACAAAATTAAACCCTCATGGAGAACAAGGAGTTTATAATTTTTCTTGTGATCCCTTATCTTGGCTTCCAACAAGGACAACAAATAAAAGGGGAAAGAAATAGCAAGTTGATGGTGGAAGTGATACAGTAAAATAAAATGATGGCCAAACAAATTAGTGAATCTTCTATCCAAACTAAAGTGCCTCATGATGGCCTTCATGATCTTAGCCCAAAAGGGTTTTATGAAGTCATGAGTATAACCACCAAATTGGCCTCCATCAGCATTTTTCTTTCCTAGTCTTTGAAGAATGTATTAAGAGCATAGTCTGAGGCTTTCCTATCCCTAAAGATTTTTTTTCCTTCAAAAGGAAGACTAATAATTTAGCAATTAAGTCTTCAAAAATCACCAACTCCTATAATTCTAGAATGTTGATATAATGATCTATTAGTCTTATTGCAATGGATTTCCACATGTGTCTAATAGATCATAGATTAATACTAGATAATGAAATCAATTAGGGCTAGTCTTTAAAAGCACCATTATAGTATGTAAAATAAAGTAATTAACATTGATAGATGTTCTACAATAAGAGTTATGCACCTCAGTCATTCTGTGTCCATAAAAACATATCTGTTACAATCTATACATCGAGACCGTTAAAAATATAAAATGTGAAAATTACAATCAAATCCATAAATTATGTGGAAATATTTTAACCCACCGTGAAAATCATTAAATGACAATGTTACTTTAAATCGATAAGATCATTAAATGGCACTGTTAATTTTTTTTAAAAAAAGGAAACAAGGTTAACATTTTGTCTTGCAATCTAAGCCCATTTTTCAGTTTCTTTGACATCACTATAACTTTTAAATTATATATTTGTTTTGTATTACAAATTTTTAAATATAAGTATATTAGTTTAAATTATTATATGATATAATAGTAATATTATTATATTCTTTATACTATGTTATAAATTCAATTCAAATTAATTTAAATTTTTGTTTATATAAAAAAAAGTATATTGTATAAAATATTCAATAAAGATAGAATATTATTAAAAAATGATAATAAAAAGAAAATAAAAAATATATTTTTAAGATATTTATAAATTCTTTATATAGATTTTTTAAAGATATATATGCTAGTGTACACTTTAATCAACTCATAACGACCAATACATAAAAAAACACACAAATTGAATCTAAAAAATTCTAATCTAAAACTATAGGTATAAATTTGCATATATAGAAATGCCTTCATCAATTCTACCACATAAATTTGAATAAAAGTAGATGTATGAAACTATAAGAAAACTAGAATAAAATGATTTATCAACTTCTGTAAAAAGAAAAAACGTTGATAATATTACAATTTCAAGTTCTCACAGCATACTTACTTGAGAAGCAAAAGAAAATGATAGGCCAACAAACGGTATAATATATCAAATCTCAACACAACACCCATTCCAAAAGCTTACGTTCGCTTGCAACTTCCTTACCTAAAAATAAAGAAGGAACTGCAGAGGGTGGTGTGTTATATAAATGCAAATGTCCCACAAGATTTTGAAAGGCCGTTTGATGTCAACGCCAAATATACACTTTTATTGAATACACTCCATTAACGGTCACTTTCCATTTCAGCTGAATGCGGCAATGACAATACAAGCAAAGCTGTAAAGAAGTCCAGAAAAGTTCTGAAAGCCCATCATGCACATGGAGATACAAAGAAATTTCTGAGCGAATCAGAGAATTGTAGCCCAAGATAATGAAAAGGCTGTACTTGACAAGCTTTTCCAAAAGCACCACATCTTCTTTGAGTGCCATTATGATTAGATGTATTTACATCCGTGCTTCAAACTGATAATGATATCTAGGTAAACCTTAAAACTACATACCAAATACAGTGTTTTTGAACCGTTCAAACCTAAAATTTCGTCACCTTATGAGATTTGATGTAATGGAGTTCAAGATTTGCAGATACCCAAGGTGTAAGGTTGTTGAGATGTCTGTTTTTTTCAATCAATTCTACGTCGAATGTGGGACTCTCTTAGTCACTTCTTTCATTTCTTTGTTTTACTTGGTTTCAACCTTTACCCCTCGTCTTGAGATGAGGACAATTTAGATAGTTAAATAGAATATTAATAGTAATCTATAAGAATGATGTATCTCCTTTCTTAGAAAGAGAAACAAATAGATATTTTGTGGCATTTAAAACTCTCAACAAGAGCAAATTCTAGATGCAACCCTCGGACCCCATATTGCAGATCTCTTAGATACCACTCTAATTAGTAAGACTAAATCAATCATCATATAATTTACAAATCAAGTATCAAGCACCATTAGGTATCAAGCATTTGTCCATCATTGTGCTATCACATGGTTATGCTAAAATTTTGAGTATCAAGCATTCTAATAAATATCAAAGAAGAAATGGAGAAATATAAGTTATTTAATATGGTCTTATTTTTTATCACTTGATTTTATTTGATCTTATTAGCTCAAATAAAAACTACAAAGGAATATACTCTATTTATGTGTCTTTAATAAGCTAAATGAGATAACTTCAACAATACTTAGATCAAAGGTGACTTTGTTAGCTTCCAATACTTCCTAGAACTAAATTCCACTCACAAGGACAAGGTTTTCATCAAGTTAATCCAAAGAGGTCCATCAATAAAATAATAGAGGGTTGAAGGAAAATTGAACGAGGTTCTCTCTCCTACAACTCAAGATTTGCCTAAACTTAGGAGAGTAATCCTAGAATCTTACATATGAATGGAAAGATAATTAGGGACAATGGTAACTAAACTCAAATTGTTGATACAACTACAAAGAATTATCACTAAGCATGAGAGAAACTAGCTACCTTACTACCTCTATATAGTTAATAAAACACCATTGCAATGAGTGCAAAGTGAAAGAAAGACACATGGTTCATAGAAGTTCATGAATGTTATTCCCTTTATAGTGGTTAAACTATGACTACATAAACTAGTTAAACTAATAGAATTGTTTAATTATGTGTTCTTTCAAAGATTTATTGAGTCAAACTATTCCAAAATAATTGTTATTTATAGTTTATGAAGTCAAATTAACAAATGGAGATACAATATACGGAAAATATTAAATTATTGATCTAAGCATAACAATGCATCACATGAGAGTATCGCAAATAAAACTTTCTTGTTTTTCCAACATGGAAATGTACATATTCATATGTTATCAATATAATAATGCAATTTTATTAAAATGATAAATCATTTTCAAACAAGACTTACTTTAATAGCACCATGTGTGTTGAGGAGAATTTTTTATAATGTTTAAAAATAATTCTAAAACTATACATATTATTTTGGAGATGTAATGCCCTGCCAAGGAACCCAAGAGGATAAGAGAAAAACACGCAAGGTAAATATGGAATTTTTAATTTTAAATATGACAATTGTGAACATACACATCAAAACAAGAACCATGCTTAGACCTCAAATTAAGGTTATTAACACACTAAAAATCACACTAAGTGGAAGGCTACTATATGACAATAACACTCCTCCAAGGTTCCCTAACATTGTTACTCAACATTGGGGTAAGTGCACCAAGATGGTGAATAGAAAAGTGGCCACATGCAAAAAAAAATGATTTTTCATAACCCGTGCATGTTATGAAAATTCAAAAACGAGATAGGGAAAGAAAGAGAAGGGAGAGAGAGGGAGAGAGAGGGGGGGGGAGAGAGAGAGAATAGGATAAGATGATGATAGGGGGAGGGAGAGGGGGAGATGGAGAGAATAGGATAGGATAATGAGAGAGAGAGAGAGAGAGAGAGAGAGAGAGAGAGAGAGAGAGAGAGAGAGAGAGAGAGAGGGAAGGGGAGAGAGAGAATAGGATAAGATAACAAGAGGGGGAGGGAGAGGGGGGAGAGGGAGAGGGAGGGGGAGAGAAAGATAGAGAAGGGGGAAAGGTGAGAATAAGATAGGATAAAGAGAGAGAGAGAGAGAGAGAGAGAGAGAGAGAGAGAGAGAGAGAGAGAGAGAGAGAGAGAGAGAGAGAGAGAAGGGCGAGAGACTTGACAAAGAGAGAAGTGTCAGGGGGAGAGAGATGAGATAGAACTCAAGGAGGATAATTAGGGCCTAGAATAGAAAAAGTCGGTGATGGAGGAAGGAAGACAAGAGAGAGGAAAAGAAGAGAGACATGCATGTATACAAATATATATATATATATATACATACATAAACACATATTATATATGTATGTCTATACATATGTGTAGTAAATGCTAAGTTTACAACCATACATTATTATGTCTTCATAACACGTACGGGTTTTGTGAAACATAAAATAATGGTTTTAGTTCTACATGACCTGTGTGGGTTATGTAGAACTGTGAATAGTACTTTTTGTTTTTCAAAACCCGTGCGGGTTATGTAGAACTATGAATAGTACTTTTTATTTTTCAAAACTCGTGTGGGTTTTGGCTTGGTAAGAGGGTTGGAAATTGACCCTAAGGCTTGCAAGCCCATTTTCCCCCGTTTTTGTCCCTTTACACGTTTTTTCATCTTCCAACATGATTTATCGACTTCGTCGTCATCAGGTTTACAAACGATCAAGTGGGTATCTCTAAAATTACCACCATAATCTCAAACGTCTTCTCAGTTTTCTGACCATATAAATTTTTCTATTTTTTGGACAACATTAGCATAGTAAACTTTAATTTTCTTTACAAATGCCTTGACAGTCCTCGTAGACATATGTCTACCATTTTTTAAAAACTTTTGATATACTTGACCAAATTCAAAATAAATTACATATTGTTCTACACTAGATTCTATACACTTTTAAAAAAAGAAGTTTGCATTTTCGATTATTTTGATGCAAGTTATGCCCAACGCACAAACAACTACCAAATTTTCAGGATGCGGTCACTTCAAAAAATCATAAAAAAAAAATCTCAAAGGAAAATTACAAAAAAATACTACCAAAGGGTTTCGGAAAATACTAAATCTAACTATATATTTTCTGCAGCACACGAAAATAGCTATGTTATATTTTTTTGAAAAAATCAGGAACATTTTTTCGTGCGTGAGAGGTTTGGACCTCTTAATCTTATCCAATTTTTTTTTTTAAATAGTAGTTTAGAAACTAGATTCAGGGTACTACAATTCTTATTCTTTCCTCAACTCCTAGTTTTGAGTGCATGACCTTCAAATATCTCTTTGAGGTTCAGGTTTACCTATTTTCAGAAGAAAAAAAAAAGTGGCCACTTATGCCCCCCTTTTTGTTCACCATCTTGGTGAACTTACCCATTGATAACTCAAGCAATAGTACAACAACATTCATTTTAAAGCACCAATTGAAGTATTCCTATGACCCACAGATGAACGATCCTATGCAATTGAATTTAGATCATAACTGTGCCCCAAGGATATATCCCTACTTGATGAATAACACATCTCCTTGAATCAGTACTGATCAGAAAACCAAATGCATTACCAAGCTAAGAAGAGATGTCGAAGGGTAGCTGGAGACAATAAAGCATAGATGACGTTATGCAAACCTAGATGCTGATCCAGAGGCAGATACGTCAAATTGTAGATAAAGACACTGTTCTGCAATTAGACCAATTTGGTGGCTAGTTGTCTCATATCAGAGGTGGAGATGTCAATCTAGTAAATGGAGAAGCCGATCTAGAGGAAGAGACATTGAAGGACAACCATAGATGTCATTTCAGGATTTGTGTTTATAAAACTAAGAAAAAAGGGTTGGGACTTCATTGAATGGGTCCCTAGGCTAAAGGATGAATCTACTCCCTACTAGGGGTCATAAAACCACTACCATCATGGTGAGAAATGCTCGAGACTAAAACACAAAACATAAATGCATAATCCATTTCAGTACAATGAATACTAGAATACAAGTTGTATACAGTGAAAATGATGATGATAAACTATTGCAAAACCATAAAATATCCAACCACATAAACCCTAGTTCTATAATCAAGAATCCACCATACACCAATGAAGAAACCTAAAACATGCAAAACATCAAAACATAAAAGATTATATCATTCACATGATTAGCAAGGTTTGATCTCCATTGTTTCCTATCTTCATTGATCTTGTTTAATATGATTGCTCTTAAATTTAGTATGTGTACAAGAGCTCAACAAAGAATGGATTGTGTTTGTGAAGTCACTTGATCGCTTGAAGGCTTGATAGATGTATTAGGATTAGGGTTGAAAGGATGAGAGTGTCCTCTTATATAGAAGACACCTTAGGAAATCAAGGGATAGGATTAAGAGGTGAACGAATAAATGGTTGGCTAGGATTAAAGAGTAGGTAGGGAAAATAATAAAATAATGAAGGGGTAGGGCGTGTGCACAAAGATGGTGGTCAGAAAAGTGGACAACACCCAAAAAAAACTTGGAAAAATAGGCAGCGCGTACCCAGTTTTAAAATTTCAAATTCTCGAGTATGCGCTTAGGTTTGTTCTTCCCAAGCCTAGAAAAGGTAGCGCATACGCGCTGCTTTTAGGAAAATGAGTGCGTACGCGTTGCTTATAGGAAAATGAGCACGTACGTGCTAATAATCCAAATAAAACTGCATACGCGGTACCTGGTTAAAAAAGTTTAAAAAAAAAACTAGGTCTCATTTACCTGTAAATCGCGTTTTTAACTTTGTTTTTTTCCCCATTTTCTCACCTAAAGCATGAACAGGGTGCTAAATTTGTCCTCCAGGCTATGGATCAAGGTTAGTTTTTGTTTATTTTTGTCTTTCTTTCCAGTTTATGCAATTTGTTTTACATTTTGAATTTAATTTCATTAATTTTGATTAGGTTTTTTCATTTTTTGTTTAAAAAACTAGATTCTTCTAATCCAGAACAAGAACAACCAAATGCACCTCCTGAAAACCCACAAGAACAACCCCTAATTCCTCCTTTTGACCACACAGTCAAAACACAAGAAGAATTAATTAATCAGTTAGGACAAAATACGTCTCAAATCAATAGACTGATTGTAAAATTGAAAACTTTTGAACTTGACCATCATCAATCCCTCGCCACTAGCCTAGAAACATTAGCTAGTGGTGCCATAGCTGTTTCCATGGAAATTACCAAATGGCGAAGCTTTAGGGATAGGTGTCATCAATTCTATGCCAATGGGCTATCATACGATGTAGTAAAAAACAAAAATATTTCTAAACAACAAATATGTGCCCTTTTTGTTGATCCCAAAACTGGTCAATCATTACCTCTTAATGCAAAGAGGTTTCCCATACATTGGTGTACCAATGCGCAGATGAAGAATCTTTTTTGGCAGAGGTGGTGGATGGTCTTTGATGATCCACCTTGTAATAATTATGAGGTGCCATTATATTTTTTGAGAAAAATATATTGTGATTTTGTGCTCAATGTGGGGCCAAACTATTTTGACATGAGAGAGTTTCATGGTAGAGATGGTGGCTCTGCCCAAGATAGATCTGGAGCTCATAGGCAATTAGCCACGGAGAGTCGCCGCCCCCTAGCACCCAAAACCAAGGTGCATCAGGTTGTCCCATTAGATCTGGAAGAGTCGATGGAGCTACAAACTCTTCAGGTGGCCACAACATTGACTGGTGCCATCATCCAGGATGGGATGTCATTAGCACACCCTATTGTATTAGATGATGAGCCGTTAGAGGGCGACAGAGAGCCCATTGAGCATATGTGTGTTAGTTGCTCGGGGATATGCTCAGGGATAGATGATGCAGCTGGTGCAAATGGATACTCATATCATCTGTACATGATTTGCAGTTTTAGATGTCAAGCTCACACGGCTGAGGATGTCGCACTGACAGATGAGTTGATGGACATGGTGTTTTCCCATGAGCCAAAGACACGGGTGTGTTTATTTGAATTCATAACATTTTATTTATCGGTCACTTTAAATTTGTAATTACATAAATGAATTTTCATTTATATATCGATTTAAATTGAGACAAATAATATGCATTTCAGAATGCAACATCGGTATCCCATACACCTCCCCCAGTTACCATAGCTGCAACTTCGATGCCTGAGGTATAAATTTTGTAACATTTTAAAATAGAATAGTACACTTTGAATTCAAAAAATACAAGATATACTAACTATCTTTAATGCTTGGTCCAATTTCTGGTTTGTAGGTGTTGATAGGGGACAAAAGGTCCTAGATTGATGACATCACACTCTTAGCGATCGATTTTGGCCTACAAGGCTATACGGTATCATATTTTGTACAACTCTTTTTATGTATTGTTTTGATGGAATATGCAAGTCATTTCATTTTATATTTTTAAAATTGTTTAATTTATTATATGTACTAATATCTCATGTCAATTTTGTGTTTTTAGGGTACCCCCTCCGCGTCTAGGGCTCGTCCTAAGAAAAAGAATTCCTCAAAGATGCCAAAACATGTGAAGAAGGTAATTGAACACATTTTTAGTTGTACAATTGTTTGAAAATGTTGAAATCAAGTATTAGTTGGGGTTTGTAGATTCATTAGTGTTTTTTGTCTATTTTTCATGTACGTCAGCCATTGAGCTTTGTGGATATGTTGAATGCACCTGATTCACCGGCGAATCAAGAGAGGGTGGAGGTATGTATCTCTACTTTATTTTCTTGATTTCATGATTATATGCACGCATACATGTGACCTTGTGATATATTATAATCTTATAATTTTTTCATACATGAAATATCCATACCTATTTCGTCAATGGCAAACCCTCCTCCTTGTACTGGAGAAGCATCTCAGGATCTAGTACACTTTTGTTTGATATGTAAAATTAATTGTTTTCAACCTTCAATACTTATCATTATATTAATTGTATTTAATCTTTGTACATTTTTTGTATAGGTAATAGTGACAGTTTCTACATCGATGGTGAGCCATCCTCAGTCCATTGGAGAAGCATCTCAGGCACAGGTACATCATTGTTCTCTATATTATAGCTTTTAAGTGTTTTTGATATATTTATGTTAGTACATTGTATTAATTGTACATTTAATCTACAATAGACTCCTTTGTGGTATGGCCATAACGTGGATCCATTTAAGTATGTCTTCAAGAAAACTCCTAAGAGTGACAAGGAGAGGAGAGTGAAGACATTAGCTCCTGGATCAGCCGATGAGGTAATATACATTTCAATTGCAAAGGAATTAAAGTTAAATGCATAGTTATGTTGTTAATTGTGAACTATTTTCTACAAAAGAATTCTAACTTGGCTTTTGAATTGTGGTTTTGCAGCCATCTACAGAGCCGCATACTGTACCGAAGAGGCTTGATTTTGATGATCCACCACAAGTTTAGGATCATATAGTGTTAGTTTTGGACATATAATGACCAATACATGTAGATATATTCTACATTTTTATTGTATATCGATTTGGACATGGCATATGGCACATTTTTGTAATACTTGTATTGACTTGGCAGACATGCCTTTTTTTATATATATAAATATCGATATTCGATCCAATAAATGTGTAATGAGTTCATTATTTTCTATTCGTTGTATTTTGTGGTTGTCCTTTTATAAATTTAAATCAATATTTGCATATGTAATCAACAATATGAATATAAACAACAAAAATATATGATATAAAGCATTGCAATCGTGGAATATGATTTGATAAAATTTCTAAAATGTTGAATTAACCTTACAAAACTCCTTGAATTTAGTTCATTATTGTGTATTCATTGTATTAGGTGGCTGCCCTTTTATAAATTTAAATGAATATTTGCATATGTAATTAACAATATGAATATAAACAACAAAAAACGACAATATGAATATAAACAACAATGTGTTTGGTGCGAGAGCACCCTCACGCTCGCAATCATCAAATTTTGTTCATCATGTGCACAAATCGATATCATGAGCGCGTCCAGGTGGGAAGTTTTACACTAGGCATGTCTGTGTCATGCATCCCAAAGCACCAGAACTTCGAGAGTCATACCCTATCGGTGCGATCTGTCAAGTGCCCTGAGTCCAAAAAATTGTAAAAATTTGACAAACTATTTTTTCCAATTTACAACATATACGATCAATCTGTTTGATCTCATGGGGTCATGTGAGGCTCCTCTACAATGGCCTATATCGGTTTTCAATGACTCGGAGCCATTTTCAATTACTAGCATTTTTTCACATGCTCCAAAAACCGTCAGTTGCTTGTAAGGAAAAGTTACAAGATTGGCTAGAATTGATTCAGTTCATCTTATGCACAAATGGACATCATGAGCATGTCTGGGTGGGCAGGTTTACGCTAGGCATGGCACTATCATGCATCCCAAAGCACCAGAACGTCGAGAGTCATATCCTACCGGTGTCATCTCTTAAGTGCCCTGAGTCCAAAAAAATGTCAAAATTTGATGGACTATTTTTTCCAATCCACGACACATACGATTGATCTGTTTGATCTTGTGGGGTCATGTGAGGCTCCTCTATAATGGCCTATCTCAGTTTTTGATGACTCGGAGCCATTTTCAATTAGTAGCATTTTTTCGCCTACTCCAAAAACCGTCAATTGCTTGCAACGAAAAGTTGCAAGATTGGCTAGAATTGATTCGGTTCGTCTTATAAATAAACAGACATAATGAGTGCATCCAGGTGGGCAGGTTTATGCTAGGCATGGCCCTATCGTGAACCCCAAAGAACTAGAACGTCAAGAGTCATACCCTACCAGTGTGATCTCTTAAGTGCCTTGAGTCCAAAAAATTATCAAAATTTGACGGATTGTTTCTTCCAATCCATGAAACATGCAGTCAATTTGTTTGATCCCATGGGGTTGCATGAGGCTCCTCTACAATGGCCTATCTCAGTTTTTGACGACTCAGAGCCATTTTCAATTAGTAGCATTTTTTTGCTTGCTCCAAATACCGTTAGTTGCTTGCAAGGAAAAGTTGCAAGATTGGCTAGAATTGATTATGTTCCTCTTATGCACAAATGAACATTGCAAGTGCGTTCGGGTGGGCAAGTTTATACTAGGCATGGCCCTGTCATGCATCCCAAAGCACCAGAACATCGAGAGTCATACCCTACTGGTGCAATCTCTCAAGTGCCCTGAGTCCAAAAAATTGTCAAAATTTGATAGACTATTTCTTCCAATCCTCAACACATACGGTCAATCTGTTTGATCTTGTGGGGTCACGTGAGGCTCCTCTACAATGGCCTATCTCATTTTTTGATGACTCGAAGCCATTTTCAATTAGTAGCATTTTTTGCCTACTCCAAAAATCATTAGTTGCTTGCAAGGAAAAGTTGCAAGATTGGCTAGAATTGATTCGATTCGTCTTATGCACAAACTGATGTTGTGAGCGCGTCCAGGTGGGAAGGTTTACACTAGGCATGGCCCTGTCGTGCATCCTAAAGCACCAAAAAATTGAGAGTGATACCCTACCGACGCAATGTAGAAGTTGCTTGACAACTTTTTTGACAATTTTTTTGACAACAATGACAATTTTTGCTCAAATTGTATCTAGTCTCAATTTATGACCCCTATGATCTGATAATGACTCAAATAATTATCCATGATTATACAAGAATCAAGAATGCTCATGGTTGACCAGGGACACATCACATATACTCAAAACATAGTCACAAAACATTGACACACAAAATAGTCACAAAAAATTGTCACATATTATTCAAAAATTTGCCTCTAAATATGGTCAAATCAGCTCTTGGCTATTTGATTATACAAAAAATTGTCTTACAAATCATCTCATGGGGTTTTATACAAAATTTGGCATTACAATATGTGCTATTCAACTCAATTCCATTTTAATACACAAATCATCTCATGGGCTTTTATACAAAATTTGGCATTACAATATGTGTGATTTAGCTCATCGCCATTTTAATATACAAAATTTGGCATGTACATATGTACAAATTAGCTCATTGCCACTTAAATATACAAAATTATGCCCCTAAACATGTAAAAATCAGCTCATGGACATTTATATGTACAAAAAATGAGTATAGAACAATTCATTGATGATTTATACAAAATTCCCAAAATCATTCTACTTTGTACCGTAGAATCAATCAAGTGAGCCTTGAAGATTGGCTCTAACCCGTATTGTGTCAAGTATTGCCACATGGTCAAATTCACGAACTTTCCATAAAATCTTGTTTTGAGGTCTACCACGATACTTCATCAAATGAATATTTATTGCAACAACAAGGTTAGAGAAATGAAGAATATGTCTATGTGTTTCAAAGTCCTCGAACAACCAAACATCATAATTCTTGATAGGGTATCTTTGAAGCCATGTTCCTATCACGATAACAGACCCTATTGGGTACTCAATACCGTCTCCGTCAATGATTGTTGTTGTCAAATTTCTTTTAGGCTCAACACAATGACACAAATAGTAATTTGTTCCTTCTTAATTGTTCTCTTCTGTAACAACTGCATACACATGACCGGCATTTTATAAAGTGTTAATTAATACCAAAAATAAAGTATGATGTACAACAAAATGAACCAGAAAGAATACTTGCAAAAAAATTAACCAAAGAGAAGAGGGGGTAAGGGAGGGAGAGGGAGGGAGAGGGGAGAGGGGAGAGGAGATGGGAGAGGGAGAGAGAGGGAGAGGAGAGGGGAGAGGGAGAGAAGATGGGGGGAAGGGAGAGGTAGAGGGAGGGAAAGAGGGAGAGAAGAGGGGGGAGGGAAGGTAGAGAGAGAGAGAGAGAGAGAGAGAGAGAGAGAGAGAGAGAGAGAGAGAGAGAGAGAGAGAGAAAAGGGGGTGGGAGAGAAGAAGGGGTATGGAGGAAGGGAGAGGGAGAGAAGAAGGGGGGAAGGGAGAGAGAGGAGAGGGAGAGAAGATGGGGGGAAGGGAGAGGTAGAGGGAGGGAGAGAGAGAGAGAGAAGAGGGGAGAGGGAAGGTAGAGAGAGGGAGGGAGAGAGAGAGAGAGAGAGAGAGAGAGGGAGAGAGAGAGAGAGAGAGAGAGAGAGGGGGAGAGTAGGGGGGAGGGAAAGAGGAGGGGTCTTTAGGGGTCATAGAATACCATATGACCTCTTAGGAAACAATACGACCTCTAATGACACCTAAGGGGTCATATGGTGGGCTAATAAAATGATATATTAAATTTAAAGTTATGAATAGAAAATCATACAATGAGACTTCAAGCAAACAAACAACGAGGCTTCACTAAAAAGCAAGTGTAAGAGCTTGACCTAACCCTAAGATTACTGCCTAAGTTCTAAAACATATGATGCTATTAAATTTGCAAGGTTATAAGACTGATCTTGATTGTGACTATAAGAATTACACACTTGATTTCTTTCATGGGTATGTACCATTCCAAATTGTTTGACAAGTGATGATCATCATATACTACCATTGCCATGCATAGAACAAACTTTAATTTCTTTAGGTGACAGGCGTTGTGTAACAACATGGGAACTCTCACATACCCACCACTATCATTCTACAGGACATCATCTGTATTACTCTCCCTCTTCTCTTCCTACCTGTTGTTTTCTTTTGAAAAACATATTGCAGGTAGAGAGAGGGAGAGAGAGGGAGAGAGAGAGAGACGGGGGAGGGAAGGTAGAGAGAGGGAGAGAGGTAGAGGGAGGGAGAAGGAGAGAGAAGAAGGGGGGTGGGAGAGAAGAAGGGGTATGGAGGAAGGGAGAAGGGGAGAGAGAGAGAGAGAGAGAGAGAGAGAGAGAGAGAGAGAGAGAGAGAGAGAGAGAGAGAGAGAGAGAGAGAGAGAGAGGAGGGAAGGTAGAGAGAGGGAGAGAGGTAGAGGGAGGGAGAGGGAGAGAGAGAGAGGGAGAGGGGGAGAGTATCGGGAGGGAAAGAGGAGGGGTCTTAAGGGGTCACAGGATACCATATGACCTCTTAGGAAACAATACGACCTCTAATGACACCTAAGGGGTCATATGGTGGGCTAATAAAATGATATATTAGATTTAAAGTTATGATTAGAACATCATACAATGAGACTCCAAGCGAACAAACAATGAGGCTTCACTAAAAAGAAAGTGTTAGAGCTTGACCTAACCCTAAGAGTACTGCCTAAGTTCTAAAACATATGATGCTATTAAATTTGCAAGGTTATAAGACTGATCTCGATTGTGACTATAGGAATTACACATTTGATTTCTTTCATGGGTATGTACCATTCCAAGCTATTTGACAAGTGATGATCATCATATACTACCACTACCATGCATAAAACAAACTTTAATTTCTTTAGGTGACAGGCATTGTGTAACAACATGGGAACTCTCGCATACCCACCACTATCATTCTACAGGACATCATCTGTGTTACTCTTCCTCTTGCTCTTCCTACCTGTTGTTTTCTTTTGAAAAACATATTGCGGGTACTCTGACTCATCATGTTGCTTTGTTGACACTATTTTCCACATCTGCTTTGCTCATTAAAAACACATTTTAGAAGAATATTGCTACAGGTTTCCTTGTTTTTCACAATAATACACCCATGGTTCAATTTCAAACCCTATTCCTCCTATTCAATATACACACAAAAATCCATCAGTCAATTTTTTAGGAGGGGATACATGATAAAAATCAAAGAGGATGTTTCAAACAAGAAATAAATTCACTTACTTCTATAGAAGTGTAGACACAGTTGCAATGTTGTATGGAGGGAGAGAAGAAGAGAAAGAGGGAGAGAGAGAGAGAGAGAGACACCTTGTATGCATTTGAGAGGGAGAGACGATACACTTACATGTGTATATATATGTTTAATATATTATATATATACATATATTATATGTATATAAACATATTATATATACAATGTCATATTATACACATATTATATATTACATATATTATATTTATATACACATATTATACATAGAATATTATATTATACAATAGCGCGTATGCACTGTTTATAGCAAAGGTAGTGCCTATGCGTTGTTTATAGGGAAACAAGCGTGTATGCGCTACTTACACTATAAGTACCCTGTACACACTTTTTAAACCATAAGTACCCCGTACACGCTTTTGACTATTTAGGCTTGGAAATAGGCCTTGATAACAAAGCTACGGATTGGAAGTTTGATTTCCCTCCATTTCTCTCATTTTTGATGTGTTTTATTTTATCAACTTGGTTTATCGACTTTGTCATCATCAAGTTTACACTTCATAAAGTGGGTATTTCTAAAATTGCCACCATATTTTCACCCATCTTCTAAGCTTTCTAGCCATATAATTTGTTTTCAATTTGAACAACAATAACATATTATTATTGAATTTCTTTTACTAGTGTCTCCATAGTTCTCACAGACAAAGGTGCACCATTTTTTGAATAACTTTTGATATACTTATCCAAATTTTAAAAACTTTATATATTATTGTAGTGCACTTGATTCTTTACAATTTAAAAAAAAAATTGTATTTTTGATTTGTTTAGTGCAACTTATGCTTCATGCATGAACAGGTACTGAATTTTCAAGATGTGCTTGATTGGAAAAATCATAAAAAAAAAATACTCAAAAAAAAATTACAAAAAATACACATCTTCTAGTGCTTACTCTTAAATATCTTTCTGCCAAAGGATTTGTCAAAATACTAAATCTAACTATGACTTTTTTGATGCGCACGTCAGACACTATGTTATGTTTTTCAAAAAAAAAAATAGGGTCAGTTTTTCATGCGCAAAGGATTTGACCCCCTTAATCTTATCCAATTTTGAAAAAGTTTAGTAGTTTGGAAACTAGATTCAGAGTACTACAATATTTGTTCTTTTATTATCTTCATATCTTGAGTGGATGACTTTCAAATTTTGCCTCCAAGTTCAGGTTCACCTGATTTCAGAAAAAAAAAGTGTCCACTTATACCCCCTTTTTTGACCACCGTCTTTGCGCACTTACCCGGTAGTTAGATGAAAATTTAGAGATAAATGACATGTTTCATGGAGGGAAAAAGATAATGAATTAACTAAATAAATAAAAATCAATTTAATTAATAGAAGGCTTAGGATTAAATAACATGAAATTAAAAAAAAATTATTTAATTATGACAGGACAATTTTAGATGTCTACATTTTGCCCCTCTTTGAGACAATGCAACATGTCGCGTTGGCTCAAAGAAGATAAAATAAACTGATACAAAGTTTCCCAAGGATGAGAGTGATATGCCCCCTCAAGAGATTGGATGATTTTTTTTGAAAAAGATCGCAGACAATCTCTCGAAAAGAAGGAAAGACTAGAAAGGCTAAGGGTAGAGTGACAAGGTCACACAAGTGAAAAACTGACTCAAGAGGGATGGATAGAAAGCATTATACTAACACAATAGACTAGGATTACACAATCTATATATACATGC
This sequence comes from Cryptomeria japonica, assembly GCF_030272615.1. Lineage (NCBI taxonomy): Eukaryota > Viridiplantae > Streptophyta > Pinopsida > Cupressales > Cupressaceae > Cryptomeria > Cryptomeria japonica. The sequence continues at coordinate 318,985,758 of NC_081405.1, read as the reverse complement.
CATGAGAGAAAACATCCTCATTTTCATCCACTGCCTTTAGAGAGCTTAGAGAGCAGTCAACAATCTAGTAGAGATGGCAATCGTATTACATCGATTCAAGAGAGTCTGATAGTTTGAGTGGCCAAAGGAAATGGGTGAGCTAGTATGCAGCTCAAACTTGCTCATTAATTTTGCATTTAATACACATTTATTAGGCTAGAAAGGTAGATAAACAAAAATGCAGAATTGGGTTTTTGGCTTAGGAACTCATCTTGGTAGTTTTAGGACATGTCTATGATGTGTGTGTGTGTGTTTGTATTCAATATGCATTCATTTGTGAATGTTACCACATCCGTATTAAGGATGTGAACGTCCGCGTCTTATGATGCAGTGCAAGGGGGGTTGAAACTTAGCACAACTACTTATATTACGAAGTTCACTTTCAGGTCAGTCTCTTTGCCATTTCATTACTTAAAAGGACTCATAAAGGAATAGTACCCAAACAACACTCCCTACCATCCTTACAACATCTTCAAATAGTCCAACTCATCGTAGATACTGCCATTAAAAAATAAATTCAAAAACTCCATTGTTAACTATTAATTTTCAATCTCCATATGAAAGTGCAATGTGCAAAAAGGACTCAAAACTTCATTGTTTTAATAAACCAAATATAGGAAGATATTCCAAGACCCCCTAACAACATCCTCAGTCAATCTCATTTTTAATGGATCATGATTCAAGACTCAAACACATAGAAAATTTCATTATTCCCTGTCATTAACAATCATCAATATAGGAAACAGTCCTAGGGCATCATGATATAATGAGAAAAATTTAACACCAATGTCTGAAACCATCAAAGACATAAAATATATTTCATAAACGTCCAATGAACCAAGCTACATGGAGTTCCAATGGTTAGAATGAAAGGAAACTATTTTTTTAATACCACTGCTTACCCTAATGAGGGTTCTTGGTTGTCTTTGCAAAAAATGTCGTAACTCACAAAATACACCATGAAAATGAATAAAAATGGATTCAAATGAAATATATTTCATTGTTCTACCTTCTCCAAATAAGTGTAGGTCCAAATGACATTGTGTAAGATCACCAGTATTCACTACAATAGTTACAAAAATAGAAAATGTGTAACAGTCCATGCGGATCCAGTCATGGAAAAACTTTAATAACTCACTCAATTCTCCACCAAAATCAATGGGACTAGTATCATTTGAAAGATAATTCATATTCCTAATCATTCCCATATGTTTCATATAGTTAAAAATCCATACATGGCTGTACTAATCTCTTCAACAATAAGAAATCAATTTTTTTTGGAAATGTTAATATTTTTTATTGATCTTCTTTATGCAGAATGCCTTAAATCCGACCACCAACTCCCCTACCTTGAGTTCACAACATATTTAACCCTCATCATAATCTTAAAAAATTTCTAACTTCCCTTTGAATTCCTAAGTTCATTGGGCTTCTACAATTTTACAATCTTCCCACTTTTACAACTTTTACATAACAACTTTCTTGATAACATTGCAAGATTTAACCTATGGACCAAAATGACTCCCATTACATTATATTGGTCTATTTAGACCTTCTTAGACTTGAAAGACTCAAAACACTCTAAAAAAAAACATGGATCCCCTAAGACAACTCTATTACATCAAAATTTGAACATGTTTTAGGTGCTCCTGCACCATCTTATGGGTGCATCTAGGTTCTATAGCTACGTCTAGGTGATAAGGGAATGTTTATGTCAAGTAGCGTTGCATCTTTGCAGTGAAAATATATCTAGGTAGTATCTACACATATGTATTAAACATAACCAATTCTATCTCTTACAAGGCCAAAATTGATAGTTTTGTGATGAACATACGCTATCAATTGGATAAGTTGTTGAGAGGATTCACTCAAATAGATTCCTTAAGAAAGACAAACTAAAAGCAAGGCTAGAATTGACAACCATATGATAAAAAAGTATCTCCAATTGGATAAGCTATTGAGAGGATTCACTCAACAGGTGCCCTAAAGAAGATAGGTTTACTAAGTTGAATATAGGATAAGCCATCGAATTGATAAAATCTAGCGAGTTCTCTAGCAAGATAGGATCAAGTGCAATGTGATAAACATAAGCACTGGGATAGATCCTGAAGAGAAGCACCACGTGATAGACATAGGTACCACTAGGCTAGGATAGGATAAGATAAGCAACACTATGTGATAGACATGAGTACTACGAGGATTGACACAATTAGTTTGGTTGGATGTAGCGGTATCTACCTCAGATTGAGTCATGAGAGAGATTCTTGATGACTCAAAGGATACAAATAGACTTGATTGCCAATGGTCATGTAGTGATCGAGGCTATGGGTTTGAGACACATCATGTCTATGCTTGATATTTAGGTGAACACAAGACTGGTAACTACACTAGCCAAGAGATAGTACTCTGAGAATTGCATATTTCTATTTCCAAATGGTGAGATGTCAGTCACATTAGAGGATGTATATAGGATACTGAGGATACCCATCCATGGAGAGGTAGTTGTGTTTGATAGAGAGGGGGACATGGATGCACTTCAATGAGTCTTCAAAGACTCGAAGCTAGAGCTAAGGGGAGGACATTTGAGCTAGGAGGTTATGTACGCCAATGAGCATACATTGGTTGTGATGCTGAAAGGGGTGATCAACGAGTTCCTATGTCCTGACAGGGCTATGTGTGGGCTATCCATAGGGTGGGGCAAAGCATTGGAGATTATAGTCATAGAGAGGACCAGATTTTCTTGGGGGTTATGCATCCTGGCACACTTATACCATGAGCTCCATTGGTTTGTATGTCTTAGCGGCTACGGATTAGGATGTGGGGTTACCTTCCTATAGGTTTGGACTTATGAGCATGTAGATGTGATGAGGCCTAATCACTTTAGATTAAAATGTCATGGGAAAGCCTATGCACATAGTTATGGTATGATCACTTCCCAACCACGAATTTGGAAGCTAGAGTACTGGCGGTGGTTGATTGATGATATAGATATTGTGGCATGGTGGCCATACTTGTACTATGAGGCCTAGGAGGAGGGTGCTAGGGAGCTACCATTTTGTTTTCATAGCAGGTACCTCATTGGATGGACTCCATACATTCTAGATAGACATCTGATTGATAGGGTGACTAGACAATTTGGTAGAGTAAAAAATATGCCTTGAGGGTAAGGTGAGTTTGCACAGACACTAAGAGAGTAGGTCCATTGGACACCAATTTTGTCTTATGATGTGGCCCTGACTCAATTTCAGGAGATGGTTCCATTGGCTTGGGATATGATGAGGGATATAGCAGACGTGGGCATGTCATATGAGTATGCAATCTATTTTGTGGCATATCCATTCCCACAATTGACAAATCTAGGAGAGCCAGCTCCAGGGCTGGATGATGATGAGGATGGAGGCGAACGATGGAGGAGGTAGAGGAGAGGAGGAGCCAAGAGGATTGTGAGGGCTAGAGGTGGAGGACAGAGGGATGGAGGATGAGGAGAGAGGGTACATGGTAGACCACCAAGGCCATTGAGAGGGAGATAGGGATAGCCAGTGCTGGTTGCACCATAGGCACAGGGACAAGGACAGGTAGAGGGATAGGTAACGGATGCCCTAAGATAGGAGGAGAGAGAGGAGGATATGGCTGAGGTAGTAGGAGGAGGGGATGAGGAGGAGGATGAACTACTCATATTTAGAGAGCTCACACAGGGACAAGATGATGAGATCGATGATCTCTTGAGAGAGGTGAATTGATTGAGGCAACAACTAAAAGAGGCCAAGGATGAGAGGGATCAGGCTATTGAGAAATGTACAACTACTAAGGATAAACTCAGGATAGTGAGGGCAACACTCCAGGAAGACATAGGGTCAAGATACGCACATTGTATTTGAGCAGGAAAGGAGATCACATACTGGCGGAGTCTATACAAGACATCAATACCACTTCACCTATGAGTAGGGACCTACAAGTGGGCATCCCAAAACACAACTATATGTTGGGATAGACAAAGGGAATCCAACAGAGGTGTGATGGGGCCACCAGTGCCACCAACATGGTCTTTAAGAGGGGGTCGGCAAAATGATCTAGGGACAGGGCGTTTGAGTTCTTAGATTCCTTCGAGGCCTACCAACTCCGAGGGAGGGAGTTCATCATAGCTCTCTTGGATCTATTTTTGTATCAATTTTTGTCTGATGATGTAGACACCTTCGGGTGATCTTTTCACCATATGAGTTTTGACATCTTTGTTATTAGAGATTGGTTGATATGTTGTCATTGATGTCAACATATGGGAAGATTGACATATGGGGAGATTAAAATATGGGGAGATTGACATATGGGGAGATTGTTGGGAATTTTGCTAGAATAATGTCAACATGTTATCTCTGTATTTCAGCATTGTAGTCAAATTGAATGAGTTGGTGTAGCCTGTGTGTTGCAGATGAGATGATGTAGATTAAAGAGTTTCTAGTATGTTGTCAGTAGATTATATTACCATTTGTAGAGGTCCGCATGATGTTTTGATCCGTTTATGAGGTTCAGTATTGTGGTTGGATATTCAGTTGTTTGTGTTATCTGGTATTCTGGTTTGTTCTCTGTATTTATCCAGAATTGCTATATCTTTAGTTGTGGATGTGTGGGATGTATTCTAGGCATTGATGTGTATCTTCAATTCGATTGGTTCATGATTTGGAAATCCACAAGCGAATCTTTTAGGTTGACAGTTAGTTATGTTGATGCTCTTAAGCTTTGGTAAAGAGATGATGATGATTCTGGTAATCCGAGTTGTTGCAGTTATTGTGGTGTAATTCATGTTGCTTGTGAATATTTCTAGATCATGTTCTATGCATATTGGTGATCCACATTGATTATTGTGCGTGCTATTGAATATTTTATTTTTCCGGTGATGTTATTCATGTTATGCAACATTCTTGATGTGGTAGCATGTTGTAGATGATCGAGGCATAATTCTTGGAGGTGTTTCATATTTGCGGTGATTAATTTAGGTCCAGATTATGTCTTAGTCGACATTGTTCTGGTTTGCATGCATTGTTGTAGCATGTGAGGTTATTATTTTGTAATTTGTATTAAGGGTTTGGTCGACCTTGAAATATAGGTTGATGGCTTGTTTAAATGAATGTAATAATCATTGAGAGATATCATGCTATGGGTGAATATTGTATCAATCATTCAGTAGTAGGGAAGTTGTGCGTAAGTGTGCAAAGAAGTGTGTTGTAAAGAAGATTTGATAGTGAATTTAACCAAAACTGTACCTAGGCATATGGAGATACTATTTTCATAGTTCATCTAATCCAGATTGTTGTCCGAATGCTTTTGCAAGTCAGTGAGACTTCCTGTAAGGCAATGAGCCTTCCCTAAGGGTTGTAGCCCTTTTGGGTTTCTTGATTGAGCAGTGAGCTCTAGGCAGTGTGCTTGAATGCATGTCCATTCCCCATTGTAATATTTATATTTACTCCTAATAGGGTATTATCTCATTGTCGGTAGGTTCCCACCATGTATTTCCCCTTAACCACATTTTCCATGTCAAAAATCTTGGTGTTATGTGTGTTATTGATATGGTGTTGTTTCATGCTTTAACTGTTAATTATTAGATCTGATTTGTGGTTTAAGTTGCAGTAGGTTTTTGAGCAAACTCACTCACCCCCCTCCCCTCTTAGATTTTTGCATTGTTGCCAATAATTATACCATGACATTGGATTTTTGATATATATATATATATGAGATGCATGTTCTATTATGATGATGCAGTTACTTTCTATGTAATTCCTATATGATGATTATGAGGATTATGAGATGCAAGCCATGTGGATGATGCAATGCATTATATTTTTGTGCTTTTTATGTTTATGCTATGCATGATGCAAATGTATATGTACCAGTGTAGATGCTTATGTAATGTGCTAATGAGTGGTGTATGTAGGATGTGATGTTATTATTATTTCTATATGTATGTAATGCAGATGAACACTACATGAGATGCAAATATTTTTATCGTGTCATTATACTCAGTCATGTGATACCGGACTACACAAGACTCAGGACGAGACAAGGAAATGGAAGGTAGAATATATGGAGGTGAAAAATTATCTTGTGATATTATCATCATTGAGCTTTATTATGGAAAATAGGTTATGACCATCTAGGCATAGGTTTGACCTAGAAAGTCATTGTACCATTTTGCATGGAGATCAAACAGTCACAGACAAGGCATGCTCTAGTTCACACTAGACTTGAGCAGTGTCCTCATATCCTTGGATGAGACATATTATCACTAAGAGACAATCCAAAGACAAAAAAATAGGTGAGAATACCCCATCCTCCCCTTGATAGTCAAAGACATCCGTGAGATAAAATCTCTAGTCAAGGACATCTTGGAAAAGCAAAAAGACATGTCACCTCAAAAGATAAAATCAAAAGAGAGTCAAAGACTTGACACCAACATAAACTAAAATCCTCAAGTTATTAGTGTTTCTTGCCACACATGTTAACATGTTTGATTTGGTCACAATGTTGTCATCCTGATAAAGGACAAATAATACTAAAAATCCTATTGTTGCCAAAGTCTGCCAAAGCATTGATTTGTTGTAAGCTCATTGTTGGAAACTAATTGAATCCATGAAACTGATACTTTATTGCAGATAGGAACGAAAATTTATTGTGGATCAACGATGCAAGTGATCTTTTATTATGGATTGTGCATGAAATGGAGGAATAAAAAGATGATGCTTCTCAAAACATACAATGCCAAGGTTCCACTTCCATCACTAGATTCTGGATTTTGCCCCCAATTATAGATTGGACCTGATTTATTAATGGTGAAAGGAAAGGAATGGAAGGTTTATTATGGATTTAAAATTGTGGGAAAAAGGTTTATTATGGATGGCAAACCAATCTTAGGTAGATCAATAGCAAGCCATGATGGGAATAAGCAAATTTTATTATGGGATGAAAGGATGTGAGTGTGTGCAAAGTGAAAGGGTGAAATTGAATCTCGAAAGAGGGAGGAGCAAAAGTCTCTACACATGGCATCAGTAACCCAATTTTCACCATGGTACTTGTCTAAGGCACCACCAAAGTGGTTTTCACTATTGGACAAATTTATTTCTCTTCACATTTTTTAACTTTTAAATAAAAAAATTGTGTCACAAGGCGCTTGTTTGCCAAGTTTTCACCATAGTGATGATTTTTTTGTTTTTTATTATTTTTTTGGTATTTTTTATTTTATTTTTGTATTTTTCATTGAGTTACTTTTAAAAACTATGAGTAAAACCTATGAAGGTGCATTTTGTTGATAGGATCCTCTAAAAGTTCTCCTTCTGGTGTTGAGAGATGAGATGCACCTGATCCATATATTGTTGTGATATCATAAGTGCTAAGCCAAATTGGTTCTAACTTACCCTTTTTCTCTTTGTCTTGCTAATTCTTAGGATTCTCTCTTAAGGCCAAGTCACCCACCTCAAATCTGTGAGGCTTTACCTTGTGATTATAGCTATGACATTCATTTCTGATATGCCTTGAGATGATTAAAAGTAGTTTGTTTACACTCATCCAATAATTCCAAATCTTATAAGCAGGAGACCCTGTAGTCTTCATCACTGATAATATTGTGCAAAGACACCCGTAGGGATGGTAGCTCAACCTCAATAGGCAAGATGGATTTTGCACCATATAAGGAGTGGCTCTAGCAGGTGTGTGAACACTTGTGCAATAGGCCCAAAGTGCAAGGTTGACTTATATATGCCAGTTAAGACCAACATCATCAAGTGTCTTCTTAAGAATTTTGAGAATAGTTTTGTTGGATGCCTCAGCTTGATTGCTACCTTGAGGGTAATATGGAGGAAAAGCAATGATAAATATGAAATTGATCACAAAGCTCACAAACATCCTGATTTTTAAAAGAACACCCATTGTCTATGATGATGGAAAGGGAAACAATGTATTGATAAATGATATAGTTGAGGATAAAAGTTGTGATCTTCTTTCCAGTGACTTGGGTGAGAGGAATAGCCTCAATCTGCTTCATAAAATACTCTATGGTTGTAATGATGAATTTGTGGCCATTGAAAGAGAGAGGGTGAATCTTTCCCACAAGATTGAGCCCCCACTAATAAAAGGGCCATGGAGTGGCGATCGACTAAAGTTCTTGTGTTGGTGCATGAATGAGGTCTCTATGAATCTAACACTTTTTAAATTTTCTGACAAACTGGTAAGAGTCCTTTTCCATAGTAGGCTAGTAGTATCCAATCCACATGAGTTTATTGGCTAAGGTTGGACCACTAGAGTAAGCACCACATATACCTTTGTGAACCTCACATAATGCACTCTGTGATTTATCACTTTCTAAACATCTAAGGAGAGTACCATCTAGACCCCATCGGTAAAGGGTATTAGCTAAGATGAAATAGCGAGAGGATTCACGAATGAAGGTATGGTGTTGATTGTTGGAAAGGTCAGGTGAAAGGATATTGTCATGGAGGTAAGTGAAAATGCTATTGTACCAAGGGGAATCGGGACCGATGATACATATCATTTTTGTAGGAGTGATCTCATATGAGGGAACCAAAAGATTATCCACCAAGAACTCATAGCAGGTCTCATTTTTAGGCATGTTAATTAAAGAAGGAATAGTAGCCATGGCATCGACAACTTGTTGGCATTCTACACTCTTATGAGAATAGTTGATGTTGTCATTGATGGAAACCATTTGGCAACCTACTGGCATTCATTTGGCAAGCCACCGACAGTTACCAACACCAGCAATAGACTTCTACATATACCGATAGGCACTTCACCAGAAGCAACAACATACCGTCACCCTAGTCGACGGGGAATAAACTTTTGATTATTGTATTTTATTGTAATTATCTTTTGTAAAAGACTCATATATATGTATGAGATCTTATAGGTCATTTTGTGTAGTAGTGTATGGAGAGAATATATGGATAATATTTTTATAAGGAGATATAGTTACAGCGAAGGTTTTGGTAATAGACTGAGCTTAAACTGGTATTGAACCTGGCATAGTTGATGCTGATTTGAAGTAGTACATTGTATTGGATTTGATAATCCACTTTTGTAGTCACTGTGACTCTTATTGAGTAGTGAGCTCTAGGCAATTGGCCCTCCTGCATGTCCAGGCCCCTCATTCTAAGTAATATTTATTCATTGGCCAGTGAGTGAATATTGTGGGTCACAAATCCCACCGAGGTTTTTCCCACACCGAGTTTCCTCGTTAAATATCTTGTGTTATGGTGTGCTTTCTATGTTGTCTCTATTATTCCTAGTTACTGCATTCATTCTTATTTATCGGTACACTATTTTGGGATGCAAAGTTATTAATAAGTTTAAATATTTTGTTAACCGGTTAGACACTGATTCCCCCCCCCCTCTCAATGTCTTTGGGAGTGTCATTAATTCTAACAATTGGTATAAGAGCCTGGTCCTTTATTTTCAAAAGCCTAACAACTTGAGGAAGATTCTGACATCGGTATAGATGGAGAACTTAAGAAAATAATTGGAAGGAGCTCTTATAGACTATAATGCAGAGAAATTGAAGAATATCAAACTTGAAGATGATCTGAGGACTACACAAGAATTCATTCAAGGACTTCAGGAGAATCTTACTATAGCTTGAAATAAAAGAAAAGAACTTCATGAGAAGATGCAGAATGATAATGATGAAAAGGAAACTCTTAATGAACTTGTGAACAAGTTGAGACAAGAAAACAATACTATGAAGAATGAAATGCAAGATATGACTATGAGGTTTTGTAAAGACATTGAAGATAGAAAGAAAATTGAAGATGACTTGACTAGGAGGCTCAATGATGCTAGAAATAAAAATCTAAGACTTAGTCATGAAAATGATATGTTAAAGACAAATCTGATTCACATGCAACATGATAAAACTGAGCTTATGAGAAAAAAGGGAATTCTAGAAAATGAGTTGGCTACTACAAATCAACTCAAAGAGAAAGTCAAGAAAAGTTTAGAGGAACTTGATAACATGCTAAAAAGTCAAAAACCTAATGGAGATACAAACGGACTTCGATTTGAAGTTGGAGAAAGTTTTGGTACTACAAACAATCTAGATCAGAACAAACCGGTAAGACAACCTAATGTTTACAAGTTTAATGGCAAATGTTTCAATTGCAACAAATATGGTCATAAAGCAAATCAATGTAGATTTAGAAACAATTATAACATTAATGCACCCACCAGTCAATGTTCCAAATGCAAAAAAAGTTGGTCATAATTCAGAAAACTGCAGAATGAATGTGAAATGTTATGTTTGTGGAAGATATGGACACTTATCTAATCAATGCAGAACACAAATAGACATAGGATATGGAAAAGCTATTCACGGGAATAATATGACTTGTTATGCTTGTAACAAAATTGGACATATTGCAAAATTTTGTAGAAGCAAGACTTCACTGATAAATAATAAAGGATCTAGTTTGAAAGGAAATGAAAAGGTAGATGAGGTAAAATAAGAATTTTCAAAACAATGGATTAGGAAGACACATTGGAATGTCGATGAGGCTATCTCTATACCTGTAGAACAGAGTAACCCTCCACCGGCAGGAGATTCTTCATCCAACTGAGAAGTAATCCTTTGGGGGTATTGCGACAAATTGAATATCATGCATATTACCCTCGGTCAATGGTGAGAAGTTAGATTTCTTCTTTACCGGCAGATGTGTTAAGTTTTCACTTAACTGGCAAGCATTTAATGCAGTTGTTGAGAGAAAAGTCATTATAAATCATCAGATTTCCCTCATTTTTGATTCACCGAGCATTCAAATTAGAAGAGAGCGTGAAAAAGAGCAAAAGCATTCAAGGCGAAGGTGTGAAGTGATATTTTCAAGCATTCTAAATACTCTAAGGCAGTTAAAGGTATTTTTCAATGGCCTCTTCTTCTGCTCATGAGTTTATTGCAAACCCTACTATTGTGGAAAACGTAAAATGCCCTAGGCCCATGTTTAAGATAATTCCCGAAGTAGCTAAGCAAGATGATTCCATAGGAGCATTTTCAAAAATTCCTAAAGGTGTAGCTTATGCTAAAGACCCTAGGATTTATATTCATTGCAACATAGAAGAACTAGGTTCTGAAGATTTGATGAAAATGTTTACCAATATAATTTGTGATGAACATGGTGTGGTTAAACCCAAGCACAAGATTGTAGAAACTCAAGGTTTTGTGGAAATATTGAACATTCCCCAATTTCCAGAAGAAGTAGTGAGAATTGTCCTAAGTAGAGCACATGGAGAATTTCCATGGTTGGATTATGTCTGCAAATTTACCCGGTAAGCAATTAGGGTAGTAATTGGTTTACCCTCAACTAGCAGTAGACCTGACAAAACAAAGAAAGTTCCTAATAACAAAGTAATGACCCTAACTGGAGCAACATCAGACAATAGATCACTAAGAGTGAATGATATCAAAGACATCAATGTGATATTCATAAGTATGGTGCTAGGTTACAAGACTACACATGCAAACAGGTTTAATTTAGTTTCTAGTCTTTGCATAATAGTTCTTATGAGATGGTTAACAACAATGCAATGATAGATGTGTATGAATGGATGAAAGATGAACTCATAGATAATTTGAAAAAGATTAAAGGAGATAAGAATGGGACATTTCGCTTTGGTAATATTTGAGTATGCTTAATGCTGTATTTCACTAAGGAAATTCCCAGTATAGAACCGAAAGACTTTGGATATGACATACCGGTAGGAAAACAATTATAGGAAGCTTTTATAGGCATGGGAACTGCAAAGGAAAACAACATAACTGAATATTTTAAAGCTTTTTAAGCTAAAATAAAAGCTAGAGAAAGACTACTGCAAAGTGTAGTGGACAAATATGACAGAGAAATTTGTTTTGTCATCAAGAAGGATGAGACATGGATGGAAGTTGTACTCCCTAGGACTGTATGGGTAACTGAAATAGGATATGAGGTAGATCTCAACATTATTGAGACTTATGCAAAAGCTTTGTTAGATGCACCTAGAGAACCAACATAACAAGTTTTTGGCAATGCAGAAACTATTGAAAGTGATGTGAAAACAATGAAGCAAAGGATGAGAAGAGAAAAATATATTAGAGATGCTTCAAAGAAGGTACAAGAAATCAAAGAAAATGTAATGAACATCAGTGGGATATCAGCTAGTGAACTGGAAGGACTACAACTGGAGGCACACATTTCACCGGTTGGCACATCTTCTGATAGTGAGAAACTAGCAAAGGTCAAGAGAGTTGAGAGGAAGAGAAGACCTTCATCGGTACCCTCTCCTTCACCCAAAAGAACAAGGACTTTAAGGAAGAAACAATAGGCAGTAAAGGGACCACCAAAGAAACTAACTCCTAAGAAGAAATAGAAACCGGTCACTCCTTCATTGGATGATTTGTTGAATGAAATAACTGATGATGGTAATTTGGCTAATGCGAGTAAACTGTATAACACATTCAATGATTCAAACAAGGAAAGCATTGAGAACAATATTATCTTATACTTGGACATATATAAGAAAGTTTTAATTAAACTAGTGGATGATTTACCAAGTGAACTGTATAGAAGATTGGATGCAAAAAGGATTGCAGTGATGGAATTGGATAAGAAACTAAAAGTTGAAAAACTTCTAGCTATACATCTAGTAAACTCAAAAGAGGAAATTGATGAACTAATCTCAGAAGCTAACCAATCTGTTTTTGCCAGTGGTCACTAACAAGTAAGTTTAATGGCAGGTAGAGTAAATGAGATTGCAGAGGAAACTGCTAATAAATGGGATATATTCTTTGTGGAGAAGGAAAAACAAGAGTAAATAAACAGGCCAAAGAAAACATTCAAAGTGTATCAGAAGGATAAGGGAAAAGTTAAAGCTGGTGGAATTTAGAATATCAAGATTACTAATAATATACTGCTACCACCTTTGGATACTACACCGGTACATACTGATGATCCACCAGTTATTGACACTGAAGGTGTCACACATGATGACACTAATCCTGAATCTAAGATACTATTCAACATGAATGTGGACACTTAGAAAGTGAATATTATTATGGATGAGGACAATACAGAGGTTAAGAATGATAATGTTGATAGTGGCAACATAGCTGAAAAACTAATAGAGGTTGTTGAGGTTGAGATCCCAACCCAAATAGAGAAATTATTACAAATAGAGAAACCATTGGATACTGGGAAGAATACTGAAGGTAAAGATGTTGGCACATGGCCACCAAAGACTGAGATACCAACAGTTGAGCATACAGTGAAACCTACTGAGGCAGAGGTACATACTGAGGCAGAGAAATCAGCAATCATTGAGAAACCTAAACAATCAGACAAACCTTTACTGGTTGAAATGCAAACTCAAACTAATCCACCAGAGGTAAACACAAGCAAAATGGTTACTAATGATGGAAGCATAGAGGTAATAAAGGCAATTGGTCAGACATCTGGGACATCAACAACTGAATTCAGACATACTAATGTAACAGAGGTACTCTTGGATTCAATAAAAAAGATAACGGATTGCAATGCTTTGGCTTACAAAGAAATTGATGACACCATACCAATTCTTAAATTGATTGCACCAAAATGTAACATATATCATGTTAAGGATTCTTTAGGTAAATTGGACACATTGTCCAAATTTATTACTGACAATCTAATAATGGTTGATAAAGTGAATGAGGATACAATTAAGCACAGAGTTGAAAAGGAGAAGAAAAAATTCTTTAATGACACCATAAATAAGTGCACAAAACACATGAATACATTATTACTAGCACTGAACTCTACAATTTTGGAATACAAAGAGTTGTACAGAAAAACATGCAAACCACACATTCTAATAGAGGATATAGACAAGGAAATCAGTAAAATTTAGAAAGAAATTGAAGACATAGTTGATAACAAAATTGGCTCATCTAGCCACATATCAGTTTTTGAGCAAGAAATGGCAAGCTTTGAAGAAAAACTGGAGAAACTTCAGAAAGAAAAGGCAAGGATTAGGTCTAATGCCAAAGAACTGAAAAATAAACTTGGTCCAAAACTAGACAATCTTATATCTCAGAGAATGGAAATATCCAAGGCATTACTTTAAGGAGAATGATCACTAGAAGAGCACATGCATCATCTCACCAGCATGATCCAACAGACTGAGGCAACCCTGACCGACTGCAAAAGGTTCATGCAGAGTCTTAATTTGGTTTTAATAGATATCTTTCAAATTGTAACCAATCGGTTATAGACCTTAAGGTGAATTTTTTACACTCATTTGACTATTTTTGACAACCTTTGTCATTGATGTCAAAGGGGGTGTAGTGGAGAGAAGAATGATTATTCAAAGGAGATCATTTGCTCAGGGGGAGCACATCTTTTTGGAAACTTTTGGACTTAAGTTTTTGGATTTTTTTATGATGAGTGTTGCCATCAATGCCAAAGGGGGAGATTGTTGGCATTCTACACTCCTATGAGAATAGTTGATGTTGTCATTGATGGCAACCATGTGGCAGCCAACTAGAATTCATCATGTAAGCCACCGACAATAGACTTCTAAATACACCGATAGGCACTTCACCGATAGCGGCAACAATGCATACTGGCACAACAGCCGATAGGGAATAAACTTTTGATTATTGTATTTTATTGTAATTATCTTTTGTAAAAGCCGACATGGCATATTGTAAAAGACTCATATATATGTATGACATCTTATAGGTCATTTTGTGTAGTAGTGTATGGAGAGAATATATGGATGGTACTTTTATAAGGAAATATAGTTGACAGCGAAGGTTTTGGTAATAGATTGAGCTTAAACCGGTACTGAACCTGGGATAGTTGATGCTGATTTGAAGTAGTACATTGTATTGGATTTGATAATCCACTTTTGTAGTCAGTGTGACTCTTATTGAGTAGTCAGCTCTAGGCAGTTGGCCTTCTTGCATGTGCAAGCCCCTCATTGTAAGTAATATTTATTCATTGGCCAGTGAGTGAATATGGTGGGTCATAAATCCCACAGAGGTTTTTCCCACACCGGGTTTCCTCATTAAATATCTTGTGTTATGGTGTATTTTCTATGTTGTCTCTATTGTTCGTGTTTATTGCATTAATTCTTATTTACTGGTATAGTATTTTGGGATGCAAATTTATTAATAACTTAAAATATTTTGTTAACTGGTTAGACACTGATTCCCCCCCCCCCTCCCCCTCTTAGTGTCTTTGGGACTATCATTAATTCTAACATCACTCAATTATTATCCCTTGGAATTTCTTCAAAGACTATCTATGTGAAGTATTGCTTGAAATAATCCACCATTTTCTTATTTGGAATTAACTTTTCATCTTTAGTATGGTAGTCATCATTTGCTTGATGAATCACAAGTTGAGATTCCCCAAAAATGTGAAGTTCCTAGATCTTCCACTAAACTAAAAATTCTTAGAACTATAGTTAATGCTTCATATTCTGCTATGTTATTTTTACAAGGGAATGATAATCGGTATGACTTAGGAATGGAATCCCCTTGAGGTGTGATAAAAAGTATACCTACTCCTATGCCATGCTATGTGTATGAACCATCAAAATATAGCCACCAAGGCTTTTAATTTGTCATCATGAAGATAGATTCATTTGAGAATTTTGAGACAATAGGAGTGTCATTGATCATAGGTGCATCTGCTAGCTGATTTGCAATGGCTTGCCCCTTAATGGATTTTCTGTTGACATATTCAATATCAAACTCACACAACATCATGACACATTTAGCCAATCTTCCTATGAGTGTTGCCTTCTTGAGAATTTTTTTGAGTGGGTCAATTCTTGGAACAAGCTTTATTTTGTGAGATATCTTGTAATGACATAATTTTTGTGAAGCAAAAACCATGGCAAGACACAAGCACTCAATTGAAGTGTAATTAAGCTCATACCCAACCACTGTGTGACTCATGTAGTGTATGACTCATTCTTTTCCAACATGATCTTGTTGTGCCAAGAGTGACCGCAATGTTGTCTATGTAGCTGATATGTAGAGTAATAGGGGTTTTCCTTGAATGGGTGGCATCAACACAGGTGGATTTAAAAGATAGTCTTTGAGAATTTGAAAGGCCTATTGGCATTTATCATCCCATTTGAACTTGATATTTTTGTGAAGTAGATGTCGAAAAGGGTGACATTTATTTGCAAGATGTGTGATGAATTTGTGTATTGATTAGAGTCTTCCTTGTAGAGACTGGAGTTGGCTGATGTTCTTCAGAGGTGGCATTTCCAATATGGCTATGACTTTTGTTGGATTTGTTTTGATTCCCCATTGTGAGACAATGTATCCAAGGAGTTTCCCAGAGGTCACCCCAAAGGCACACTTCTTAGGATTTAATCCGATTTTGTATTTTTCCAAGCATTCAAAGACTACTAATAAAATGTCCAAGTCTGTTTCCCTCATGATTGATTTACCCAAGAGATTATCAACATAATATCCCACAATGATGTGCATAAGATCGTGAAAGATGATTGTCATTTCTCTTTGATATGTTGCACTTGTATTCTTTAATCCAAAGGGCATGACATTCCAACAAAAAGTACCCCAAGGACATGTAAATTTTGTTTTATGTTGATCTTCAAGTGCTATTTTGATCTGATTATGCCCAAAGAATCCATCCATCAGTGATAGCATTGCACGACCATCTATAAGATCGACAATTAAATCAAT
The DNA here is from genome assembly GCF_030272615.1 of Cryptomeria japonica. NCBI lineage: Eukaryota > Viridiplantae > Streptophyta > Pinopsida > Cupressales > Cupressaceae > Cryptomeria > Cryptomeria japonica. The sequence continues at coordinate 318,968,993 of NC_081405.1, read as the reverse complement.
GTTTGGCAATGGAAAATCATCTTTGGGGCAAGCCTTGTTGATATCTCTAAAGTCTATACATATTATGATGTTGTTGTGTGGTTTGCTGATAGGTACAAGATTCAAAATTCACTCAGGGTAATCAATCATTCTGATGAAGCCAACATCCAATAATTTCTCAAGTTCCACTTTTACTAATAGTGCCACTTGTGGATGCATCTTTCAGAGTTTTTGTTTTACCGGTTTGGTGCTTAGAGTAACTGTTAGATGATGCATAACTAGATTAGGATCTATTCCAAGCATATTGGTATATGACCATGCTAAGTTGATTTGTCGCTCTATGAAGAATGTTATGAACTTTAGTCTTTCATTTTTTGTTAAATAATGTACCAAGAAGATATTGTGCGGTGTCTCCTTTGTGCCAATGTCTTGATAGATTCTTCAATCAACATTGATTATTTTTCTTCATATGATGTCATGGGGAGAGTGTCAAACCTTCCATCCTTAGGTGCCTTAGAGAGGTTTTCACCATTGGATGCATTAATTATTTTTACTTTTTGGGGGTCAGACAATGTCACAATGTGGTTTTCATCATAAGACCCATGATTTGTTTTTATTTTTTATACTTTTGTGACTGGAAGGTTTGGCACCCTCTCGAAAATATGCCACACTATCAAGTTTTATGATGTATCCATCTTTGTGGTCCCCAAGTGGAAGATCATCTCGTATGCCAAGGTAGTCAATAAAGGCCTTGTCATTTTGGAATGTAGTGGAGGTCCTTGTTGGTCCTAGTCAATGAGTTGCAGATGAACAAGGGGAAGGCCATTAGTGTGTTAAAAGTTAGCAGGTGTGAGGGTAAAGACACAAGAGTCTTCAGGTATATCAATGCAATCATTAGGTTCATCACTAGTACTCTCCTTATAAGTATTAATTGTAAATGAATCCAAATCAATGTCACTAGAAGGATATTTAGAAACGAGAGTCTTCACTCTTCACATTTTTGACCTAGAACCTCTGTAGGGGGTTCGAGATCCAAATTTTTTTTTATCCATGGTTCTGCACTATCATTATTTTCTTGAGATGTAGAATCAAACGATGCAACTTGACCAACTCTAAATTACTTTCTAAACATTTCTTCTTCAGTGGGTTCACTTGGCTCTCTAAATATTTCTGTAAGATCATAGTCACTGGATGATTTGTTTAAATCCCATTACCATTCATTGGAGTATATGGAATAGAGTTTTTCTTTTTGTTGGTCATTAGTGGAGGTAGAACCTGTGATTTGTAATGTTTTTGATAATTAAGACCACATAATATGAATGGTACAAATCCAAGTCTTTTGGTGTGCTACTTCTTTGGTACAAGCTCTGGTTGCAACAACTCAACAATACCTTTCTTTTGTAACCCAAGAGGGCCTTTTCCATCATATCTCATATTTTCTAAGAACTTAATATCTTTTCCATATTTCTCAAATGGTATTGTGTTGTGATCTTGTGTAGATTCTTCTTCAAGTTCCTTATAAAACATTTTGTAAAGGTTTTCTTCTTCCATCTCACCCCAATTCTTGAATGTAGTGGGATCCCATTTTATTATGATTGTGGATACTTTGTTTCAAAGATGTGGTCATCCATAGTCCTTAGAAGAATCCATTAGTTTTCTTAAGTACATAGTTTGATTCAAGCTATATTCTCCCATGCCTTTGTCCCTATATTTTCCTTTGAGTTCTCCTTGCTCTGATGTACAAGCTTTCAATGATTTTGAATCAACATATGTTGAATATGGAGTCACTTCTCTAATTGATTGGGACTATTACCTATGATCATGGTCATAAGTTTTTGCAATATATGAATTGATTTGGATCAACTTTGACTATCACTTAGGCTCCATTATAATGGAATTTAATACATTGATGATATGTTGATTTTACTACCCTCATTCCATGTATCCATGGATGTCCCAAAAGTATGTTGTATGTAAGATCTAGATAAAGGACTAGGAAAACTACATACTTTGTTACTATCCCAATGCTTAAAGGTAAAGTGATTGTTCCTTTAAATGAGTGTTCTTCATAATCATATTATTTTATGGTGATCTTATTTCTTGAATCCACAATTTGTTCAGAGTACCCCAATTATTTGATATAGTTCAATGTATAAATGTTTATACTTGCTCCTCCATCCATCAAGACTCATTTGATACAGTTCTTATGGAGAAAGGATTCAATATGGAGAGGTGCATTGTGTGGCTGACATGGAGATGAGTCATCGGCTTCTGTGAATGTAAGGCAATGAGGAGTGGAAAGGTATCCTACCATAGCTTGAAACCAGTCCATGTTTAGATCAATGGGAATGAAGGTTTCTCTTAATTCCTTGTCAAGGATAGCCTTATGTGAAGGTGAAATGTGCAAAAGCTAAAGGATGTAGATAAGGGCGTGTGTCTTCCCTAACTGGTCTACAAGTTCATACTCATTTTTTATGGATGATGAAGTTGTGGTCCTAGATGGAACACCTTGTCGGGTGACTTTACCTCATCGAGTTGTAACATTTTATTTGGCGGTTTCATCATTAGATGATGATGAATATGGTCCAATGCCTTTAAAAAAAACTTTACCCCTTCAGGTAGAACCCTCAAGAATATTGTCCTTGATAATTATAGTAGACACATGATTGTTCATTGAAATATGATTGATTGTATAATCATAGGATGTAGTAGTATAATCGACATTGTTATCTATTGTAGAAGATTTTCCCTTACCATGTTTTGGGAATGGTTCCTTAAACATCTCATTTTCCTCATTTGAAGTGTGACCATCAGCTTCTATGTCGCCCTTGTCAATAAGATCTTGTATGATGTTCTACAATCGATGGCAATTTTTAGTCTTATGGCCTTTGCTCTTGTGATACTTGCAAAACTCATTATCATTCCACCATACAAGTTTTACTTCTGGTTCATATGGTGGATTGTCTGGGATCGTTATAAGCTCTTTTTCAATCAATTTCTAAAATGTTCTCTCAATTGGCTCTCCCAGTGGAGTTTATTTTCTTGGAGGCATTGATGGTCTTTGAGAATTCACTTGATTATTTGAATTGTATGAACTTGCAGTTGGGAAAGTCATATTTGGTTTCACTATATTTGCATCCACCACACCATCATTAATGGTGTTCTTATTTTTGTTCCAAAAGCAGGGTTTGTCCATCCCATTTTATTCATCTTTGTTGTCGTTGAATAGTTTAATGGTACATTTTTCAACAAGGACTTTCTCAATTGCCAATCCCTTTTCAATAACTTTCTTAAAAGTGCACAAACAATCTTTTCTTATTTCATATCCAATGTCCTTATTGATGTTTTGAGTGAACATTTCCACCATTTATTTTTGTGTGATATCACAAGAGCATTGACTAGCTATACTTTTCCACCTCTGTAAGAATGATGCAAAGGACTCTCTATTTTTTTGTTTGGTATTGCACAAAGTGGTCACTAATAAGTTTGTTTCAATATTGTATGAGAAGTGTTATATGAAATCCTCTGCTAGATCATTCCATGATTTAATCCTAGGCGGAAGTTGTGGAAACCATTACATGCCTTGTCCACCTAAACTTTGTACAAATAGTTGCATCAAATATGTTTCCTCTCTTGCTACCTCAATACAAGCTGTGAAAAAATCTCTTATATCTGCCTTGGGATCTCCCTTGCCTCTATACTTGTCAAATTTTGGTGTCACAAAATGTGGATTAAATGGAGGCACTAGAATGCTCATATCAAATGGATAAGGAGATATGTATTTCATTGTATATTCTTGTTTTGGTGCATGCATATATACCATTTGTTTTTGCAAATCCTTGATTTGTTGTTTCAAGTCATTTTGAGGTGGTGTCTTATCTCTTTGATTTATTCACATGCCTAAGCCACCGAGTGGAGGAGGGATATAATGCATGTATGGATGCTATTGATCATAAAAATAATCATATGGAGGGGGAACATAGTTGTAGCTGGCATATGGACCACTTGGTATAGTATTATAATGAGGAGCAATAGGCCTAGATAAATTATACATGTCATGACAATGAGGATAAGAGGTATCATAAGAATGATCTTGAGTATTGCCTCTAAATTTGGTGTTGGCATTATGTGAACTGGTATGAGGACATAATGACATTGTATGTTGTCATTGATGTCAATATGCTAAAGAGGTGAGAACTGGCATATGAGAGAACCAGTATAACACTGTGAACCAGCATTTGTGCCAAAGTGAAGCAATGTGCTTGTTCAAGGTGAACCGACATATGGTTATGGGAACCTGCACATAGAATCATTGTATGACTACCGGTTGGTAGTCTCAACTTTAGGTTTTTTTGTTCAAGTGCTTCAAGCCTGTGTGGCTCAACCAATGACTTTGTGTGATGATTTAGTATGGTAATAAAGAATAGATTGTGTTGCCATGTAAGCCTTGTGCACATGAAGGATCTTGCATGAAGGAGATTGTTCCTATCTACCTTGGGAATGTGAGAAGTCTGTAAAATGGTGATAACATGTGATGGGTTATCAACCGCCATAAAATCGGTGGAAATGGTCGATGGAGAATGTCTTGAGATTGGATCAAGAACTGCTGCATTTAATACAGTGTGCTCAATGGTCAGGATTGTACCATTTGAATTCCTTAACCTAACAGGTTTAGGGTTTAGGGTTTATGCTACCGACCTATCTGTTTTCCTATAAGGTCGATGTTGTGTCTCTTTCTGAGGTTGGCAAAAGTTGTGTGTGTATCCAAGAGAAGGGATACGTGATTCTTGCCAGACCAAAAGGAGAGAAGTGATACCTGTAGAGTGTAAGTACAGAAGGTGAAGAGGAGCTTAAGCGGATCTGCATTGGCATTGAGTGCTATTACTAGATCATTGTAATACCTGTTGATCTCTAACCACCTCAACAGTTGGAAAATCCCTTAACAGGGTAGCCTTAACCAGCTTGCTGTAAATCCTTTAACATGGTAATTCAAAGCTATTGAGTTCAAAATCCTTTAGCTATTGAGTTCTTGAAATCCTCTAACAAGGTAACCTTTAACAGGGTTTAACCCTTAACCGGGTATTCTAGCCATCCCTTAACCAAGTGATCTCTAACAAGATCGGTTCCTAGCAGAACCTATTGTAATGTCTCTAACCGAACAAGGCTCCTAACAGAGTGGACTTCTAAAGAGTTCAAAAATAGCTTGTGGGTATTCATCCCCACTGTGTTTTTTCCTATTTGGGTTTCCATTTGAAAAATATGTGTGTCATGTGTGATGCTTTGCTATTGTCTGTCAAGCATATGATGTTTTTTTGTTTTATGCCTATCAATAAAACATGTTGAACTAGTTGCTATTATGATCTGATGATAGATTATCTATTTATTCATAAGGGTGAAATGGTAGGGTAGTCTTGAGCTGAGTGAAAAGCTAAGTGAATAATCTGTTAATGCTTGTCTATGTCATTCTTAGCTTTACCGGTTGCACTCTGTTTCAAACCGGTGTCACTGTTTGCTAGTCATTTGAAGTGTCTGTTGTCAAACCAGTTTAGGATAGTATTTTGTCTGTACTGATTCACCCCCCCCCTCTCAGTACCGAGTTAGTACTATCAGTTCATCATTGAGTTATCATCTAGCATGGGGTCTCCTTGTGTCATGATATTGAATGTTCCCTTGGGTATAATTGTATGAATTGGCATGATCTTAGGTCTTATCATGTGTATTAGTATTTCTCCTCCATGCAAGAGGAAAACCATAGGGTTGTTCATGAGAGTTTCTAGCAAAATTCGTATGAGCATGAGTGTCTTGGTGACTTTTGGTTTTTGAAACAAAGATGAGGGTGACTTAGGCACAAGACATTCTCTTCTATTACCACCATTATATCCTCTAGGATTTGCATTTTCTTGATTCACTTGATTAGGATCATCCTCCAAAATTTGACACATCAAAATCATGGGGTAATCTTGCTCCACTTTGTGCCATCACTTGAAAGTAGTATTGACGGTCTCTTCTCATAATTTCTTCAACCATTCTATTGAAACTTGGATCTATTATAGTCTCTTCAATGTCTACAGAAGTGATGGATTCATTGTCATTCTCATCGTTGATATCATTTTTTGGTGGATTACTATGATTCTCAAAATTTTGTGGGTTGTAAAATTCATCTCCATTAAACTCATAAGTACTCATGTTGAGAAATCTTACTGATAAACTTATAAAGCACTGAGAGGGGGGGGGGGGAGGTGAATCAATGAAAGCAAAAATAGTAACACTTTAATTGTACACCGGTAACAACATTTAACCAATTTACCAATGAATTTGCACATAATCCAAAGTGCTATAAAATCATTCACCACAAGCAAAACATTCACCATAACACAAATATTTATACATGGAAAACCCAACAGGAAAAAACCATGGTGAGATGAAACTCACAAGTTAACTATCTCTAGAAATAGACAACTGACCAGTTAAGGTCTACAAATGCTCTATTAGGAGCAGATCCTGTTAGAGACCTCAAGCCTAGTTAGGAGCCATACCTGGTTAAAGGTAACCTTAGTGCGGGATTTAGATCCAAATTAATGAATCACCTTGTTAGAGGATTTATACAATAAAGCTTGTTAGAGCTTATCTGGTTAAGGGATTTTACTATTGTAGTTGTTAGAAAACAACAATGGGAATGATCTAAGAATAGCACCTTCTGGTAGTTTAGATTATTTTTTGCACATACATTACTATATCATCAACATACTATGCAACTCCTTCAACAAATTACATCAACTCCAACTCATATCATAACTTGTATCTACTATATCAAAATATCTCATCACAATGTCTTTTTATAGATATTAGATATCTTGTCGGCTCCTGAACCTTGACACAATTTCCTAGGTTCAATGAATTTGGACAATCTTGCTTAACACGACACAAATTACCACCATAGTGTCGGTCGATGGTAACACATCAGAATCGGTGATAAATCATCACACAAACTAGGAAACCGGTTAGAACATCGATATCGGTTAAGTGTTGACTGCATAAAACTCACAGACCGATTCACTTGAATTCATACTGGGTGATTGTCTCCACGCTCCTTCTTGACTTTATCTGTTATATCTCAAAACTGGTAACTCTAGAATTGATCAAAACTGATTGACTTATATGCATATACCGGTTATGTACATACACTAGTTTAGACATCTTCATACCAATTACACTTCTTCATACATATGATACCGGTTAGTAATACAATGACTCAATAGTACCGGTTTACCTTAACTAGTATGCTAATATGACTATGATAATTAGCACATATGTACCATCAATGACAATACATGAAATCCTCAAATACAAACATCATCATCAAGCCAACATTCTCCCCCTTTGGCATTGATGGCAACACTTAGGAAAAAAAATTGTCAACTAAGTGTGCAAAACAAAAATTGACTTCATGACATGCACTCCCCCTTAGAAATTACATGCCAAAATGAAATCATTACTCCCCTTAATAGTACATACAAAATTTTGACTCACTTAAACTAATTCTACTCCCACTTTGACAATAATGCCAAATAAAGAAGTAAAATACATACATTACATCAAAATTTGTCATCAAAAACTACATGTATATAGAGATAAAACTTTTAAGATCTTTACAATGTAATTCTTAAGAAAATATCACTGAAATGAAACTTTAACAAAATTTGATGCTCAAAGATGAGCACTGTTGGTGCAATTCTTTCTTGATATGTACCTAGTCTCTTCTTCTTGGTGTCGTTAGTTGATGCCAGAAGGTTGTTGGCATAACCGGTCAATAAGTCATAGTTGACTTCATAGCTAATTTGCTCCATCTCTTCTTCTTTGGGTTCTACAACCTCCATTAAGGAGAAATCAGTGGTCACTGTGAAACAAATGTCATTCTCAAAATGTTTGACCACTTCATCCGATAACCTCATTCTCATACTCATCTTCTTCTGATATTCATTAAAATACCTATTTATAGAAATTGGAAATGTGTTCTTAACAACCTTTATACTATTCTTGATCTGGGCTGAAATAAGTGTATCTTTTTACCATTGTATGTCCCCAATACCAAGAATAAAGTTTTGAAAATAGAAAAACAAATCAATCAAAAGTTGCCAAAACTTGAACTTCTGATTGTTGTCCTTCTTGATTGATTCTAGATTCAACATTAACTCTGCATTGCCTCACACAGATCATAATATGCATCTTCCTTTATCATCTAGTAGGCAGCATGTATGGTAGCCGATGCCACACTATTCATTTAGCTAGAATGAAATATTATGTAATCGATAACCACTGCAGCATATTTGACTACTTCATCTTCAATATTACTGATAGACATAGCATGACCATCACAAGTGGTCTTTATCAATTCAATAACAGTATTCTACAAAATTTTCCTCAACTTGGGAACTTCACCGGTTTGACAATCTGGCCACAACATGAATAGCCTCCTTGGTGATAGTATGTAACTTGTCTAAATACATGTTCCCTCCATGAACATGGCTTAAAATGATTTAGATGTTCTCTTCCTCAAATTCCTCAAAAAATTAAATTGCTTTGTTAAAACCTTTCTCATAAACCTTAATGTACTTGGGTTTAATCTTCCCATTCTAGTCGCACAAAGATTTCAATCGGGAATAGATTGCCAATGAACCTAAATCTTCAATCTTATAATCTATATAATTGGACAAATCACCTTTAATCAAAACTCCTTGGGGTACCTATGATAATGCATTGTACGACTCTATCTTGTTTGACCCCATTGATTCAATGGCTTCAACTATGATAAAAAGACTCTTTGACGATGTAGATGATGATGTCATTCTTAATAACTTCGATTCGAGAGAGGAGATAGACCAAATACCTTGTTTCCTTCATGCTGCTAGGGTTTCTAGTTGCTCTCTCGCTTGCACACTCGATTCATTTTTCTTTGCTTCAAATCCAATCCAACTTATCAATCCGTTGTTCAAATTCATTCACAATCTGTTGGGAAAGCTTTGTTTCGCTCTACAAGTGCTCACAAAATGCTCTTTGAATGCAATAGGGTAAAAATGACTTAGCGAAACTTATTCTCATTAATTTTACCCACTGCATTTATTGCACTATCGATAGGTTGAAAAACCCTAATTACCACTTGACATATATGCCTTTACTGGTAGGTATATCAACCGATTGAAAATCCTTAGAAAATCGATTGATAGCAATATCAAAATTTTAATATTTCAACTCAGAATGCAAAATTTACTTACCATACTTTCTTCAAGGGGCTTGAAAAATGGATTTACCGATATGCTCCCCCTAAGCTTGTTAAGAAGCTTAGTTTGGTAGTGTGGGATTCTCCACACTAGGTGAAGTATTAGCATCCTCCGATGCTTTTTCATCACTTTTCTTCTTCCAAATCCTATTCATCTCAGCTCTAGTTTCTTCAATATCAACCTTCTACTTTCCTTTCCAATCTGCAGGATGATTCACCAGTTGGGTCTTCTTTGTTTTACAAAACTTGGCAATGTGTCTCAGTTTATGAAAATGATAGCAGGCCATTCCAGATGCTCTTCAAGGTCCTGCATTGCCTCTTCCTATCCTTCTTCTGCACTTCATAGCCACATATCCAAAGTTGTTGCAAATTGAACAAGTCACATTGACTCTCTTTTCCATCTCATAAGGACTAGACCAGTTAACATAGGGTCTTTTCCACTTTGTGTTCCTCCAGTCAGTGATATTCCTTCTCCAATCACCAATAGGTCTTGGAATCATGTGAGGTGCAGGATTGTTTTCTCCATATCTACATTAAACTGATCTATGCCCATACATGTTTCATGTATAACAATAACCTTCAAATCTTCTAGAAACATACCGAGTATTAGCTATATAACCAATATTAGCATTAGATCCACTTCTACAAACATTAGCAATATGTCCTAGTTTATGACAGTTAAAAAATAGGTTTGTAAGCTTTCTTACTGGTAGGCTTCTGAGCCTTAGGAGCAGTTTTACCTTTATGCATGTCGCTCTTGGTACCGAAAGGTTCACCCTTCTTAGATGTATTTTATCCTAATCCAGATGTATCACCTTTCATTCTTTGAGATTAAATATGTTCATCCAACATAGAGGAGCTCTTGTTGAATCTATCAAGCTTCTCATTGGCCTCAACAAGTTCCTTTCTAAGATCTTCATTTTTCTTCAGAATAGTCTCTCTAAGAGACATTGCAATTTCAAGATATGACTGTTGTTAGGACCCGGAGGCAACTGAGAGGGGGGAGTGAATCAGTTGTCTATTAATTTCAACCCAAATATAACTTAATCAAACTTGGTGCATAATACCGGTAAACCAAACTTAATGCTGGTTGATAGTTTAACAATTAATAACAATACAAGTGAAACTTAATGCATGAAATAGAAAGAGAAATAACATCCATAACACATAACATAGATATTTGTATGTGGAAACCCTACAAGGAGAAAAATCATGATGGGAAACCTTACCCACAATCAAATGATACTACTACAGATAGTATGTGTGTACAAATGGGGTCTGCACATGTAGAAAGGCAACCTGCCTAGAGCTCATTGCTCAATCACAAAATGAGAGTCACACTAACTACAATTAGATGATTAAATCCAATGATAATGTACTACTCAAAGTAGCATCTGCAATGCTGGATTCAGTACCGGTTAAGCTCCAATTGTCTTCTTCAAACCTCTCTTGAATCTTCAAATGATGTATATGTGAGTAGCTCTTCTTGCATTTGCGTACACCAAATATCACAACCTTATCTCATCTCCTATCTTCTCTTACCACCTAATCTCACAAATGAGATCTTACATATATACCAAAACCTAAGACCAAATGTGTAGGTCGGCCTACTGAGAATATTATAATTACAATTACAAATGAATCAATATGCAATGCATCATGTCGGCTCAATGCATTTACAATAATAACCAATCAATAAATCATCCACATAATGTGTCATGCTGATCTGGAATAGATAACGCATGTCGGTACATAACCTAGACCAATTTGCCAATAACAACAAATAAGCCAACTAGATTAGAACAATAACCAAATCTCCAAAGCAAGTGTCCAAACCATGTCTTCGACATAACCAAGTAATCTCCAGATGATAACGGATCATCCTCAGTGCTGATGAACAATATAACCTGTCGATGAACCAAATATTGGTGACTATGCATAAGTCACTGATCATGCTGGTGAACATAACCAAGATCTCCAGAAAGATAAGTGTTGATAAGTGTTGACATCAATGACAAAACCAATGCAACACATCCATAATACCAACAACTATAATGCTTCTTTTTCTTCTTTCTCCTCATGCCAATGTTCATATAGAGTTGTATTCTCATCCTTGATCTTAAAGATTTCATGCTCTTTCTCTTTGATCTGGTCTTCAGCCTCCCTCCTAGCTTCAAGGTCTTGACTCATACAGATTGTAAGGGCTTCAAGTTCTCTCCTTAGGTTAAGTTTCCCACCATTCATTTTCTCCACTTCCTGAGCCATTGCATCCATATTAGCTTCATCCTATGAACTATTTTTTAGAGATTTCCATTAGTTCCTCTGCCAATTCTCTTCTCTTTGCTTGTGAAGCCTTGTATTTCACCTTGAGCTCATCAAAGGCTTGTTCATTCTCTGTAAGTTCTCTAGCAATCTCTCTATAGGTCATTCCTTCACCCATTTTTGCCTTAGGATTAGAGATCTCTACCAAGCGGTTAAGCCTTAAGGAAGTTAGGCTCTGATACCAATTGATAAAATTATAAAGCATTGAGAGGGGGGTGAATCAATGAGAGCAAAAATAGTAACACTTTAATTGCAGACCGGTAAAAACATTTAACTAATTTACCAATGACATTGCATATAATCCAAAGTGTTATAAAAGCATTCACCATAACACCAATATTTATATGTGGAAAACCCTGATAGTTCTGATACTTAATATAAGTATAGATCCAATAGCCAACAAGATGAGAGGGGGGGGGGTGAATCATACAAACTTAAACTTCCATAAAAACACCAGATTCAACCTCGGTAACATATACTTCAGTAATATAACCAAAACTGTTAAACATGCAAACTCAAAAGCATATAAACTTCATAAACCTCATAACACTAGATTTAACATGGAAACCAAAATAGGGAAAAATCACTGTGGGATTTTGGACCTACTAAGAAATATACTCTTCTAGAGTATGCTCGGTTAAAAGTAAATCCTATTAAACATTACAAACACATTGCTAGATGTGACCCGGTTAAGGGATTTCCCTCAGATTTGTTAGGATCTTCACCTTGTTAGAAGTGACCTTGTTAAAGGATTTCAAACACTTAATCAGAATGTCACCTTGCTAGAGGGTTTTACAAATAAGACTGTTAAGTCCACTCGGTTAAGAGATTGTTTATCAATAGTTCCCTATTTATAAACAATTAGCTAACCGCTTAATCTCCTTGATCACATTTCCCATGATCAATCATAGCCATCAGATCTTCATGCTTGACCAAGTTCAATGCATCTTTTGATCTAAAAAATGTTTTACCTCACCTTGGAACTTGCATAAATTTCTTGGAACTTGTGCTAGGGTATTGCGGTTCAATCTGAGCTGTAGGTCTTCCTGCCAATCTTCCATTGCCATAGATTCTTAACAAACTTTATTTACGACATACCAATCATTTAATCAGTTCTAGCTCATCAACTTCCTTCATTAAATAACGCATGTAATCATTTAATGCATGCTGTTATAGCTCGGTTACAACTTGGTAACAACTCGGTAAATACTAAACTTCACTCAGTAGACATTCCGCCTTCATTAACCGATAGCGATAACCTTAGGGTTTACCGACTAGGTTCCTTAGGGTTTACTGACTAGGTTCTTTGCTTGGTAACATAGTATAGTATTAACCTTATAATTTACAACATATGTATGATGTCAAAACAATATAAACATCATGATCTCATCATTGTCTGACTCAGTAATAGTTGCCCATTGAATTCCTTATTCATCCTCTTATTCATCATAATCTTTCTGTGTCTTTCACTGACATCTTTATACTCTTTAAATCATACTTCTCAAGATATGGCAACATCATACTGAATTAGAAAATCAATTTCTTGGCATTAATGACAAAATAATAATATTAAGACAGTAAACATCTATAATCAGTTATATCCATAATCACCAACAACCTTCTCAATATCCTTTTTGAGATGCCAACAATCTTCCATTGTCTGTTATAATGCCAAATGCTAATGATCTCCCCCTTTGGCATTGATGGCAAAACCAATTGATTTGACCTTAAAAGATTCGGATTGCTATGATTCTGAAATGCTGAAATGCTCTCCCCCATACATTAGACTTCTTCTATTTTCTTCAATCTTTTCAATCAGTCTTCTCTCCCTTATATTAGTCTTCTCCCCCTTATATTAGTCTTCTCCCCCTTTGACAACAATGCCAAAAAGTAAAGAACTAAAACTTAATTTCTTCCTGTATGAAGTGATTTCCTGCTATTGTGTATCAACTGAGTCTCGATCAGAGCATTTTGTCTTCAATTCATATTCCCTGTATGGTATCCTATATTGTTTCTTGCACACCTTTAGAAAACCTCCTAATGTGTGTAAATCACCATCAACTCCTAAAATATATTAGATAGAGTCATCGGATTGATGCTTTCACCAAACTCGATCAGTGAGTAGAAGATAGGGGTAGGACCCCTAACTTACTTCTGAGATATTCAAAAGTGTCCCTTGGTAGTGGTTTGGTGAAGATATCTGCTATTTGTTCCTTTGTGCTAACATACTCCAACACCACTTTCTTCTCTTGAGCTTCTTCTCTAAGATAATGATATTTGATAGAGATGTGCTTTGTCTTAGAGTGCATAACAGGATTTTTTGAAATGTTAATGGCACTAGTATTGTCATAGAATACAGTTACTGACTCAGTAACATTCTCATTTATACCTTCCAATAGTTGTTTGATCCATGCAATGTTGGTACAATTCAATGCTGTAACAACGTATTCAGCTTCTGTTGTTGACTGTGAAACACATCCTTGTTTCTTGCTAAGCCAACTAACTAGTCTTTCTCCTAAAAAGAAAGCTCCTCCACTTGTGCTTTTTCTTCCATCAATGTTTCCTGCCCAATCAGCATCAGTATAAACTTTTAAATCAAAATCATTTCCTTTCTGATATACTAAGCCATAATCCTCTGTGCCTTTCAAGTATCTAAAAATTCTTTTGATTGTTTTCATGTGTGTTTCCTTAGGATCTGTAGAGAATCTTGCAACTATACCTACTACATGTGCTATGTCTGGTCTGCTGTGAACAACATATTGTAGCTTTCCAATCATGGATCAGTAAAGTGTCTCATCAATAGATGCAGATTCATCATTCTTTGATAATTTACAGTTGGTAGTCATAGGAGTACTTACTGGTTTTGAATCCTCCATTCCAAATTTCTTCAAGATTTCCTTTATGTACTTGGATTGAGTAATGAAAATCTCATTTTTCATTTGCAGTATCTGTAAACCTATAAAATACTTTATCTCACTGATTAATGACATCTCAAATTCTTTGCTCATTTCATTTCCAAATTTCTTACATAGAGAGTCATTTCCACAAAATATAATATCATCAACAAATATGGCTGAGATCAGTATTCCATTTTCATCATTCTTCATGTATATATTGTTGTTCTCACTTGTCCTTATAAAACCAATCTTAATCAAATAAGAGTGCAATCTTTCATACCATGCTCTAGGTGCTTGTTTCAAACCATATAAAGCTTTGTTCAATTTACATACCTGATCTTTATTATTGTCTTCAACAAATCCTTCAGGTTGTTCAATAAAAACTTCTTCTTCTAATATTCCATTCAGAAATGTAGATTTGACATCCATTTGATATACCTTGAAGTTTTTGAAAGTAGCATATGCCAACAATGTTCTTACTCCTTCAAGTCTAGCAACAGGTGCAAAAGTTTCACCATAATCAATTCCTTCTTCTTGAGCATAACCTTTGCAAACTAGTCTTGCTTTGTTTCGAATGACCTCTCCTTTTTCATTTAGCTTGTTTCTGAAAATCCACTTTGTATCGATTACATTTTTGTCCTTTATTCTTGGGATTAGTGTCCATGTGTCATTCTTCTTGATTTGATCAATCTCTTCTATCATAGCATTTATCCAATCTTCACTATTAAATGCCTCTTTCACTATTCTCAGTTCAAATTCATATATCAGACATGTGTTCTGTCTTAGTTTGTTCCTTGTCATCACTGGATCATCCTTATATCCTATAATCTAACTTGGTGCATGATGTCTTCTGACATACTTGGCTAATATAGGCTCGGTAGGCTCTGTATGATCTTCTTCATCACTCGGTAACTAGATATTCTCTTCATTTTCTTCAAAAGTCTTCTCGGTAAGACTTGTCAGTTGAACATAGACAAATTTATCATAGTCTTCTGGTTCCTTGGAATTTCCTTCATCGTTTCTTTCTGCAAATTCATCAATTTTCACATTTGCGCTTTCTACTATTTTGTTAGATGATTGGATCAGACATTTAAATGCTTTGCTTCTAAAAGATAAACTAGAAATGTTCCTTCTTCACTCTTCTGATCAAACTTGCCATTTCTATCATCTTTGTGAACATAGCATCTACTTCCAAAGATTTCAAAATAACTTAAATTAGGTTTCTTATCATACCAGATTTCATATGGTGTCTTCAAAGTACCTTTCTTCAATTGTACTCGGTTCATGGTGTAAACTGTTGTGCTTATTGCTTCTCTCCAAAATGTCTATGACACTTTCTTTTCAATTGTTAGTGTTCTAGCACAATCCACAATAGATATGTTTCTTCTCTTAGCTATTCCATTCTACTGTGGAGTTCTTGGTGCAAAGACTTGTCTTTTAATACCATGATCATTGCAGAATAAGTTGAATTCATCAGATGTGAACTCTCCTCCTCTATCTAATCTAAGACATTTCAGTTGTCTTCCTGTTTCATTTTCAACTCTTGCCTTGTACCATTTAAACATTTGAAAAGCTTCTGATTTATCTTTTAAAAACATTACTGACATCATCCTTGAATAGTCATCCACAAATAATATGAAATATTTATCACCATAATAACTTTGAACTTTCATAGGACCACAAAGATCAGTGTGCACAAGATCTAAAATTCCCTTAGAAGTGTAAGACTTACTTGTAAAGCTTGATCTTGTCATCTTACCCATCTGACATCCTTGACACATAGCATTCTCAGGTTTTTCAAGACTCGGTAGACCTCTTACTCGGTGCTTCTTGCTTATTTTGATCTAATTATCAAAATTTACATGACAAAACCTTTTATGCCATAACCAAGTATCATCTATCTTTGCATACAAACACTTGTTCTGAGTTGAGTCCAGGTGAAATGTGTTACCTTTTGTTTGTGTCCTGGTAGCAGCTAACTTTCCATTCTTGTCATGAACTTTGACAATTCCTTTCTAAAATTCTATTCGGTAACCTGTGTTGTTTAGTTGTGCTACACTCAACAAATTGTATTTCAAACCTTCAACCCAATAAACATCATTGCATCTTGCATTGTCAAGAAGTGTTATAGATCCTTTACCTTTCACTGGACATGTGCATCATTACCAAATCTTAAATAGCCTCCATCATAATCTTCTAATATAACAAACTTGTGTTTATTTCCTGTCATATGATGTAAGCATCCACTATCTATGATCCAAGAATCATTAGTATTTATGTGAGATATTAGGGCTTTTTCTTCATACTTTTCTTCATTTGATCCATCTTTGATAGCCACATAAACTACTTCCTCTATATCAGTTTCATCTGATTTATCATCGTTGGATTCCTCATCGACTATTAAGCATGTCTTTCTATCTCTTCTTCTGAAGTCTCGGTGTCGTTTGTAATGATTTTCTTTCTATCTGTCATCTCGGTAATCTCTCTTTTTAGTAGAATCTTTGTCAGGACAGTTAGAAGCCATATGTCCTATCTTATCACAATTGAAATATTTCAAAGGTAGTTTTCTTTTATACTTACCTTTGCCTCTCGGTAACCTTTTGGCTAATAGTGCTTCAAACTCTTCCTGCTTTCGGTTTTCCTCATACATCTTGTGTACTTCTTCCACGTTCTTACAAAATCTTTCACTTGCTCCACTGTGATCTCCTTCAGAGTACTTGTACTTTCTTTCATTGTAATCATTAGATTCATCAAGATGAAAAGAACTAAATGCAGATTCAACTTTATTTACCGAAGATCCACTATTATCAAAGTTACTTAACTCAAACGCATGTAGCTTACCAATAGTAGCATCTAAAGAAACTAGCATATTAGGTATAGACCTCAATTCATTGATTGCAAAGACTCAAATTGCATAAGTCTGTAGAAGGGTTCTTAACAACTTACTTGTTATATCCTTTTCTTCAATAGTTCCACCTGCTCCTTTGATTTGATTGACAATCTCCTTTAGTCTTGTACTGTACTAAGTTATGTTCTCACCTTCACTCATCCTCATGGATTCAAGTTGTCCTCTTAGACTATCTACTTTTTCTCTTTGAACATGTTCATCTCCTCCATATACTAATATGAGCTTATTCCACATAGCCTTTGCATCATTGCAGCCTTCTAGGTCATTAAACTTTGAGTCGGTCAATGCAGATGTTATTTCAATCATTGCTTGCATATGTTCTTGCTTTGCCTTTATCTCTTCCATTATCAATGGATAGGTGCTCGGTGTAACCAAATCATTCTCTAGATAGTATACAACATATTCTCCAACTCCTGATAGATGCAACTTCATCCTTTTCTACCATGTAGAGAAACATGATTTGTTTAGCTTCGGTGCATCCCTCTTATATATTTTTGGATCTTTAACTCAAGTACCTTTAAACTTTTCTTCTGGAGTCCAAAGCTCTGATACCAATTGATAGTTCTGATACTTAATATAAGTACAGATCCAATAGCTAACAAGATGAGAGGGGGGGGTGAATCATACAAACTTAATCTTCCATAAAAACATCAGATTCAACCTCAGTAACATATACTTCAGTAATATAACCAAAACTGCTAAACATGCAAACTCAAAAGCATATAAACATCATAAACCTCATAACACCAGATTTAATGTGGAAACCCAAATAGGGAAAAACCACTATGGGATTTCAGACCCACTAAGAAATATACTCTTATAGAGTATGCTCGGTTAAAAGCAAATCCTATTAAAGATTACAAACACATTGCTAGATGTGACCCAGTTAAGGGATTTCCCTCAAATCTGTTAGGATCTTCACCTTGTTAGAAGTGACCTTGTTAAAGGATTTTAAACACTCAATCAGAATGTCACCTTGCTAGAGGGTTTTACAAATAAGACTGTTAAGCCCACTCGGTTAAGAGATTTTCTATCACTTTCACAAAATAACAGTAAAAGAAATCTATTTGCAACTTCACATCTAAAATGCTCAAGCAGATTCTTATTTGCTCAATACAATCTAGACATAGAACTAATCTTGTCCATCTACTGGGCTTCTATACTCTGTCATTCAAACAGGTCTTCAAGCTTTTGTGCTCAGTAATCACTATGTAGCATCCCTGTGCATACATTTGCCCGCATGCAATGTTTATCAATAGTTCCCTATTTATAAACAATTAGCTAACTGCTTAATTTCCTTGATCACATTTCCCATGATCAATCATAGCCATCAGATCTTCATGCTTGATCAGGTTCAATGCATCTTTCAATTTGAAAAATGTTTTACCTCGCCTTGGAACTTGCATACATTTCTTGGAACTTGTGCTAGGGTATTGCAGTTCAATCTGAGCTATAGATCTTCCTGTCAATCTTCCATTGCCATAGATTCTTAACAAACTTTATTTACGGCATACCAATCATTTAATCAGTTCCAGCTCATCAGCTTCCTTCATTAAATAACGCATGTAAACATTTAATGCATTCTGTTACAGCTCTATTACAACTCAGTAACAACTTGGTAAATACTAAACTTCACTTGGTAGACATTCTGCCTTCATTAACCGATAGCGATAACCTTAGGGTTTACCGACTAGGTTCTTTGCTTGGTAACATAGTATAGTATCAACCTTACAATTTACAACATATGTATGATGTCAAAACAATCTAAACATCATAATCTCATCATTTTCTGAATCGGTAATAGTTACCCATTGAATACCTTATTCATCCTCTTATTCATGATAATTTTTCTATGTCTTTTACCGACATCTTTATACTCTTTGAATCATGCTTCTCAAGATATGGCAACATCATACTGAATTAGAAAATCAATTTCTTGACATTAATGACAAAATAATAATATTAAGATAGTAAACATCCTTAATCAGTTATACCCATAATCATCAACAACCTTCTCAATATCCTTGTTGAGATGCCAACAATCTTCCATTGTCTGTTATAATGCCAAATGCTAACAAACCCAACTAGGAAAAAACATGATGAGAAGGAAATCACAAGTTAACCATCTGCAGAAATAGATAAGTGACCGGTTAAGGTCTACAAACACTCTATTAGGAGCATATCCTGTTAGAGATGTCAAGCCCTGTTAGGAGCCATACCTAGTTAAAGGTAACCTCAATGGAGGATTTAGATCCAAATTAATGAACCACCTTGTTAGAAGATTTATACAATGAAGCTTGCTAGATCTTACCCAGTTAAGGGATTTTACTGTTGTAGTTGTTAGAGAACAATAATGGGAATGATCTAAGAATAGCACTTTCTGCTGATTTAGATCTTTTTTCTGCGCATACATTACTGTATCACTAACATACTCTGCAACTCCTTCAAAAAATCCCATCAACTCCAACTCATATCATGACTTGTATCTACTATATCAAAATATCTCATCACAATATCTTTTTATATATATTAGATTTCATGTCGACTCCTGAACCTTGACACAATTTCCTTGATTCAATGAATCTGGACAATCTTCCTTAACATGACACAAATTACCACCATAGTGTCGGTCGGTGGTAACACATCACAACCAGTGATAACTCGTCACACAAACTGGCAAACCCATTAGAACACCGATACCGGTTAAGTGTTGACCACATCAAACTCACATACCGATTCACTTGAATTCATACTGGGTGATTGTCTCCACGCTCCTTCTTGACTCTATCCACTGCATCTCAAAACTGGTAACTCTAGAACTGATCAAAACCAATTGACTTATCTACATACACTGATTTAGACATCTTCATACCAGTTAGACTTCTTCATACATATGATGCCAGTTAGCAATACAATGACTTAATAGTAATGGGTTACCTCAATTGGTATGCTAAGATGACTATGAGAATTAGAACATATGTGCCATGAATGACAATACATGAATTCCTCAAATACAAACATCATCATCAAGCCAACACTTAGAGCTTCTCTTCTAGACCTTTGTAAAAGGGTTTCAACCATGAACAAAACCTTGGCTACAATGAAAGATGGAATAAAATGTGAAGACTATGGAACACAAAGAAGGAATATGAGATGGAATAAATCTAGGGTTGTCTTGTGATGTCCAAGAGTGTAAGTCCAAGATAAGTGTGATCTAAAGAAAGGTGTGTCTTCTAAAGAGATGATAGATCTCTT
This sequence comes from Cryptomeria japonica, assembly GCF_030272615.1. Classification (NCBI taxonomy): domain Eukaryota; kingdom Viridiplantae; phylum Streptophyta; class Pinopsida; order Cupressales; family Cupressaceae; genus Cryptomeria; species Cryptomeria japonica. The sequence continues at coordinate 318,948,355 of NC_081405.1, read as the reverse complement.
GATGAGGTAATTTGACCTTGACTAAAGAGAGCCAAATGGAGCCCAAGATGATAGATTTGATGCGGGAACCACCTAATGATATGTTGTAGTATATTTTAAAGATATGATGAGCACCACTAAACAACCTTTTGACTCTAGTTTGAAAAGTATGTATGAGTATTGCAAATGATGACTGAAAATGTATGACAAAGCTGTGATAAAGACTAGTTGACTAAAAATGAAGCCCTAGGAGAAGCTACCTTAGAAGCTCTTTGATCTCAGAACACAGACACATCATGAGTTCACAAACGTGGTTTAACCCACTTATACACAGTTTTACAGTTCACGGATGTGATTTCACTATTGTTGATGCAATTCTTATTTCTGATACACAAATACGATTATGTTCTGCACAGACACAGTTTTAGAACACAGATGTTGTTTAATCCAACACAGACACGATCTCTACTATTTTGATTTTTTTTTTTTCAAGCCTAATATGCAAATACAAATATGTGGTGTTGTTCTACATAGATGCAATTTGAAGTCTCAATAATGCACAAAGCACAAACACAAATGTGACCAGAATGATCAAATACACGCTAATATCAAACACAAATGCATTTCTAGAAATTTTGCATAATTCTGTCCAAGTTTCCAATTGTTGAATGTGACCAAATCTTAATGTTGAATGCTTGTGGCAAGAAAACACAATAAACAATCAAGACACAGTGTCTGAAGGTATTTTGTCAAATTTGAGTGCAATGTGTATGTTCTATAGGCCGAATCAGCCCAATTTCCAGGGGTCTAGCAGAATCGAAGACACATCAAACACTTTCTTAGCATAATGTCTATTGGCATTTGACTGAACCGGTAAAGGATTGATTGGTGAATGTGATGAAGAGATTGATATTCATGTTTGATGACTATGTCTTGTGTTGTCATTGATGGCAACAATTTTTTTGTAGTCATCTAAGTCTTGGAAGCTAACCGATAAGGTATAACTGGTACAAAAGATAGTTTACTAGTGGACCGACAAATAGGTTCTTAACCAGTAAACCAAGACAAAGTTGCATTCTTGCAATTGGTACAAGTGATTGGCGAATATTTGAATGATGTGGTTTTACAGGAGTGATGGAGACAGGTATTTGGAGCTATATACATAACCGCATTGGTAAATTCAACCGGACAAGTGAGATTTGATGTATATTGTAGGCATTCTGATAAACACTTCACCAATAGTGATAAAGTCACTTAAATCAGTAAACATACATAGGTTTTGTTTTATTTTTAGTTTGTTATGTCGATGGCTGACATAAGTTCAGCGTGCAATGTTAGTTTGTCTAGATTTATTGAACCTAGGAAATTGTTCCAAGGTTGTTAGTCAACTAAGTTGATATCAATAAAAATGTGACGAGTTATGAGATATACATGCATATGTTAATGAGGTCGAAGGAGAATATTGAGATTCTAATTGTGTGGTGATTAGTAAAGCTCTGTATTGATGTGTTGTTGAAGTTTTGAGGATCTAAAGTGGATCTTATCAGACACAAAGGTGTTACATGAAGATCATTTGAACTTTTGTTATCCTAACAGTTACAACAACAAAATCCCTTAACCGGGTAGGTCCTAACAAGCCTTACATTGTAAATCCCTTAACCTGGTAGCTCTATATTAGAGTCTTAAATCCTCTTGCAAGGTTGATCCTAACAAGTCAAAGCTCCTAACATGGTTCATCATTTAAATCCCTTAACCGAGTGACTCCTAACTGGGTTTTCTCCTAACAAGGTATATTTGTAAGACCTTAACTGCTCATGATTTCTATTCTGTAGATAGTGAATCTTGTGGGTATTAACTCCCACTGTGGTTTTTCCCTTTTGGGTTTCCACGTATAAATCTCTTGTTTTATATGGAATTTATTTTATTGGGTATTAGCGTATGTGGTGATATTCTGCTTATGCATGTTGAGTTTTAAGTTGTTTAAGTTGGTTATCAGATTCATATTGTTTTTGCTTGCATTGGTTCACCGCCCCTCTCAGGGCCTTATAAGTTTATCAATTGGTATCAGAGCCAAACTTCTTTAAGGATTAACCACTTGAGAAGGATACCCTAAGGCAGACATGGGGGATATGAGTTATAGAGAGATGTCTAATAAACTTGTGGAAACTGAGGAAGCCCTAGAAACATTGAGAGGCAAGTATAAAGCTTCACTTGCTAAAAGAAGAGAGCTAACCGAATAACTGTTGGAGCTTTCTGAGAGAAGTTCTTCTGATGAAGAAAACATAGGTGCATTGGTTGATGAGGTGGAGAAACTAAATGATGAGAAGAATAACTTAAGGAGAGAGATAGAAGCCCTAACTATCTGGATGAGTCAAAAAATGGAAGCAAGGAGGGCAACAGAAGACAAGATCAAAGAGAAAGAACACGAGATCTTCAAGATAAATCAGGAATATGGCAATCTATATTTACACTGGCATCAAGAAAAATAAGAAAAAGAAGAGATAAAGGCAGAACTCGATATGGCAATATCTCTTAGAGAGACTCTTATGAAAAGGAATGAAGACCTTACACAAGAACTTGTTGATGCTAATGAGAAGCTTGCAAAGTTTAACAAAAGTTATACCATGCTTGATGAACAGATCCAATCTCAAAGGATGAACGGTGATACAATTGGATTGGGTTACAATAAATTTTAGAAAGGTGAGCCTTCTGGTAAAAAGGACAACATTCATGAAGGTAAATCTATGCCTAAGTTTCAGAAACCAATCGGTAAGAAATCCTATAAGCCTGTTTGTTTCAATTGTCATAAGCCAATACATACTACTAATGTTTGTAGAAGTAGATCTAATGTTACTAATGGTTATAGACCTAATACATATCAAGGATATAAGCCTAGAACCTTTAATGGTTATTGTTTCACTTGCAACATGCATGGAAATAGAGCTGTTGAGTGAAAGTGTGGAGAAACTAATCCTACACCTCACATGATTTAGAGGTCTGGTGGTAGCTGGCAAAGAACTCTTAATGACCAGAGAAGTTCTAACTGGTAGAGACCCTATGCCAACTGGTCTGGTCCCTATGAGATGGAAAAGAGGATGAATGTGGTTTGCACAATCTATCATAAATATGGTCATGTAGCTATGAACAATAGAAGGACTGTTACAGACAATTTTATACCTTGGATAACATCTGGTATAGCTTGTTATCATTGTCATAAACTGAAACATATTGTAGAGTTTTGCAGAGCTAAGGTGAACCAACTAGTGAGTCAATCTATTGACTGAAAAGGGAAGATGAAAGTTGATGTGGAGGAAACCAAAGCTGAAATGAACAAAATCTGGAAAAAGAAGGATGATAAGAAAATCAAAGACAAACCATCTGAAGATCCTATTTCTTCACCTAATGTGGAGAACACTACATCAGTAAAATAAGTTGTTAAAAAAATTAGGGGGAACTTAATTATTAGATCTATTTCAGAACCCTCTGAAGAACCATAAGGTATGTTAAATCTACATACTTTGTTGTATTATAATATTGTGAAGGGATTTTGTGATCAAACTAGTAGGTTTGATGTGTTATGAGAACTGATAGTATGTTAAAAGATATTTTAGGGTTTTACTGGTAATGACATTTAATGTGGTAGATAATAGGAAAATAAAAGAAACTTTTTGAATGTTATTTGTCACATTGCATTCTTGTGAGCACACAAAGAGTGAATAGAGAAGAGAAGAGTTTGTGTTTGCAGAATTGACAGAGATTTGAAGTGATCTGGTGTGATTTGCAATCGACAATTGGTGAGAAAGCTTTGTTGGTATTCGGAACGCTAGTGTAGAAGCAGTAAAAGGTATTTACACAAAAATCTTGTTATCTGCTTATCTTTCTAAATCGTTGAAGATGGACACCCCACATTTAGTTAATGTTACCCATAGACTTCGTCTTGAATATAAGAGGCATCCGTTTAAGTCTGAGGTAATTGATCCCATCAGATCCCTAGCTCGAGTTCCTTATGGTGTCTTACATGTTGAAGATGTTAGATCATTTTATCATTGCAAACTGGAGGATCTTGGTATTGCTGTTATTTTTTATTAGTATAAAGCATTATGTGATAAGAATAGAGTGATAAAAGAACAATTCAAAAGGGTTTCACCATGCCCTGAATTTCATTAATGATTTTGATGATTAACTTGTGAGATATGTGCTTAGCAAAGTTCATGACCAGTTTATGTGGCTCGACCGACCATATAAACTTTCTAAGGAATCTATTCACGCAGTCACCAGATTTTGTGTCACCAGTGAGGTTCCTATACTCAAATCCATTCTTAAGAATGATGAAAAAAATTAAACAAGATCTAAATGGGATGGTATAGCAATGTTGCGGAATAATATCAATGATCCGATAGTAAAGTATGCTTCTATGGTGATCAGTTACTAGATCTATTACTCTAGCAAGATGAACAACATCACTGTTGCTGCTATCCACACTGCCCATAGGATGATAAAAGAGGATGTTGATTATGAATTTTCGGAGGCATTGAGAAGTCAACTGATACTGAACCTAGAATCCATCAAGAAGGATAAGAGGTTAAGGTTTAAGTTTGGACAACTAATTCCTGGTCTATTCTTTTATTTTCAGAAATATTTTTTTGATATTGGTGATATCCAATGGATAGATGGCACTCCATAATTGGTACAAATGAAGAATAGCATAAGAATGCTTGGTAATGGTTTTGACAAGATTTCATGGGGATATTTTAAAGATTTTTAGAAGAAAATGCATGCAAGGGAAAGGATACCGACAGAGGTTGTCAACCGGTATGAAAACACAATTTACTTTATGGTTGATATAAATACTTGCATGATGGAGGCAGTTGTGCCCTGGACTACATGGGTTATGCTCATGGGATATGAAGTGGACAAGGATCTTTTGATTGCATATATTGATCATTTTCTTGCCCAACTGGTAGATACAATAGCATAACATTTTGGCACTTACAAGGAGAAATCCCTTCAAGTGTATTCAAAACTTAACCAACCAGTAATAGCAAAGAAAGTTAGAAAAGAAGTTGAAGCATTTTTAGAGTAAGCAGGATTCACAAAGGAAGCCATTATTGAAGCAAGAGCAGAGCATGCTACTAAATAGGCTGGAACATCAAGTGTACTAACTACTACCCCCACTGGTGTAAAGACAAGAGCTGGAAAGGAGAAAGTTGCAGAGAAAGAAAAACCAACAGCTGTTAAGAAGGGGAAATCATCAAAGATTCAATTCTAGAAAAAAGGTAAGATTGTTGAACCACCTACTGAACTGGTTAAGATTGGTAAAAGGAAAAAGCAACAAGGACAAAAATCGATAGATGCTGATGAAGACGAGACTGAGTCTGAAGGAGAAAAGAAATCCCTAAGGGCCAATGGCAAAAGGTCAAAGAGTGTTAGTACTTCAACTGTAAAATCTTCAAAGAAACCGGTAACCAAGCTCACACCTCTTGAAAATTTAATAATAAACATTAAAGAGTATGATTTATTAACTAGTGTGAAGAATCTCTATGATAAGTTTAGTGAAGATGAACAAAGGCAGATTGAGGATGTAGTTGTTTACATGATGAATAAATACAACAAGGCCCTAATTGAATTGTAAGGTTAAATTCCAAATTCATTGTATAATATAATTAATGCTAGATGGTAGGCAAACATGAAACAAGATAAAGAATACATTGAATATTTTCTGAAAAAACTTGCAACCTGAAGCTACTGAGGAAGAGTTAGATGAAAGTTTTGCTAAGGAAAATTCATCTTTTAGGTCGAAGAAAAGGTTAACAAGAATGTTAATTGGTGAGACCCAATCAGTCCATGAGGAGACTGAACAAATTTTGAAGAAGGTATTGGGTCTGATTCTAGATGAAGAGGAAGAAGTTAAGGAAAATGAACCGGAAAGGTTTGAGGCTGAAGATATTCCTAAAGGAGTCAAGATAACTGACTTTGAGCCTGATGAAATAGTGATGGGAGATCAACCGGTGAACACACAAACTGAACCTGTGATTATCCTTGATGATGATGATACCAGTAATAATGTTTATTTTTATTCTACTGACAATGTAGATGTACATGATGTTGATATGTCTAAGCAACATGAATAAGAACAAGGACAAGAAGAAAAGAAGGACAAGGAGCCACTAGTAGTAACTCAAACTGTTGATACATAGCCCTTGCCGGTATAGGAAATTGAAAAGGATAAGGAAAGTGAAAAGAAAGAGGAAGTGACAGAAGATAAGCCTAAAGATAGAAAGAAGAAGACATAAGAAAAAGAAAAGGAAAAGGAAGAGGAAAAAACTGAAGACAAAGAGGAAACAGAGGAGAAGAAGAAGACTGAACCTAAAGTGACACCTTTGTCACTTAATTCCAAAAGGAAAATTGTTGATGAGGATGATGATGATGCTATAAGCATCAAAGGACCACTAGACATGGATAATTTGAGCTCAACTGAGTTGATGGAGATTGCAACTTCCATGCAATCACGGGCCAAGAACAAGAGGATGAAAGAACAACAAAAGGAGGCAGAAACAATAAAGAATGTTGTTAAGATTTTGTCTAGTCTCCTACTGGAGACTGATATTGATAATTTTGTTACTCCTATTGATAAGCTTGGTCAACTTGTTAATGATGTTGGAGAAAATATGAAATATTTTGAGGATGCAACTTATGTCAATTTTGAGAAGGATTACAAGAATAAGAGAACAAAGCACTTAATGACTGAAATTGATAAAGGGAAAGTTTCTCTTACTATAAATAAGGACTATTTGAAAGAATGACTTGAGACCAAAGGTAAAATACTCTCAAGTGTTTCTAAATTTCATTGTTTTGTGCTGATTTGAAGAAGAAGAAGGAAGAAGTTGAGAAATAACTTGAAGTTCTTAGTGAGTCATTCAATCCCCTCAATGACTCTGCTATCAAATTTGGAAAATCGATTGTTGAACTTCAGCATAAGTTGAAAGCTTCGAAAAATGAATAGGTTAAGAGGATTAGATGATTGCAGAAATTATATACACAACTGATACCAAAGGTGGAAATATTGCAAAGAGGTTATAAAGAATCTGAATCTATCCTTACAACATCGAAGATGAGTACCATAGATGCCATGGAGGAGTTTGTTGGGCAGATAAAGACACATGTGGAGATAACCGACACTATTTTGGAGACCTGGCATAATGATCTGGTGCAATTGAAATCACATTTTAGTGATGCTTTTTTTCTAAAATTGCATTGTAAAAACATTTTGAACTCCTACATCTATATATATGCTATGCAATTTTGATGCACATTTTGATGAAACATGTATTTGTCTTTCATTTATTTACTTCTTTGTTTGGCATTGTTGTTAAAGGGGGAGTAATAGTTCAAGAGCCAGTCAAAATTTTGTATGTAAAAGTAAATGGAGAGTAGTAGTATAATTTTTTTTTGTAATAGCATGCAATTTCTAAGGGGGAGTATATGTTACGATTTTAATTTTTGTTTTGCACACTTAGTTAACAAAAATTTCCCCCTATGTTTCCATCAATGCCAAAGGGGGAGAATGTTGGCATTTGACTGAATCGCTAAAGGATTGATTGGCGAATGTGATGAAGAGATTTAGATTCATGTTTGATGACTAAGTCTTGTGTTTTCATTAATGGCAATAATGTTTTTGAAGTCATCTAAGTCTTGGAAGCTAACTAGTAAGGTATAACTGGTACAAAAGACAGTTTACTAGTGAACCGACAAATGGGTTATCAACTGGTAAATAAAGACAAAGTTGCATTCTTGCAACCGGTATAGGTGATTGGTGAAGAGTTGAATGATGTGGTTTTATAGGAGTGACAAAGACAGGTATTTGGAGCTAAGTTCATGACCCCATTGGTAGATTCAACCGGACAAACAAGATTTGATGTACAAAGCAAGCACTCTGATAAACACTTAACCGATAGTGATAAAGCCACTTATGTCGGTAAAGCAGCACAGGTTTTGTTTTACTTTTAGTTTGTTATGTCACTGGCCGACATAAGTTTGGTGTGCAATATTAGTTTTTCTAGATTCATTAAACCTAGGAAATTGTTCCAAGGTTGTTAGTCGACTAAGTTGATGTCTATAAAAATGTGATGAGTTATGACATAGACATGTGTATGTTAATGAGGTTGAAGGCGAATATTGAGATTTTGATTATGCGGTGATTAGTGAAGCTCTGTATTGATGTGTTGTTGAATTTTTGAGGATCTGAAGCGGATGCTATCAGACATAGAGGTGTTACATGAAAATTATTCGAACTATTGTTATCCTAATAGTTACAACAGCAAAATCCCTTAACCGGGTAGGTCCTAACAAGTCTTACATTGTAAATCCCTTAACTGGGTAGCTCATATCAGAGTCTTAAATCCTCTTGCAAGGTTGATCCTAACAGGTCAAAGCTCCTAACATGGCTACTCATTTAAATCCCTTAACTAGGTGACTACAAACCGGGTCTGCTCCTAATAGGGCATATTTGTAAGACCTTAACCGATCAAGATTTCTATTCTACAAATAGTGAATCTTGTGGATATTAACTCCCATCATGGTTTTTCCCTTTTGGGTTTCCATGCATAAATCTCTTGTGTTATGTGGAATTTGTTTTATTGGTAATTAGCTTATGTGGTGATATTCCTCTTATGCTTGTTAAGTTTTAAGTTGTTTAAGTTGGTGATTAGATTCATATTGTTTTTTATTGCACTAATTCACCCCCCATCTCAGTGCCTTATAAGTTTATCAAGGTCAATGTTCTCATGGTGGTAACTTCAACCCACATCTTGGAATCTCTGTCGATTCAAGTGTAGGGACACCTTGATGGGTGTATTCACTAATTCTTCCTTTTTCATGAGTGGACAAGTAGGGGCCTCTAGGACTAGAAGGATGACCCTATCACCCTCTCCCTAGAAAGCTACAAGTAGCTTATGCTAAGCCAAAGATTTTTGTCTCATCCCATGAGAGCCTGATGGTGAGTATCTTGGGGAGAAAACCAGCTATCCCCTTCCACTAAAATTATCATGATGTTCAAACAAAAATAAGGGTGGGCCTATCTAAGGTGTCTAGTGGAGGTACTTCAACAGTCCCTAGTGTCTACCCATGTGGCGGAAGCTCATTTAAGAACCCATTCCTTGTCCTTCAGAATATTTTTATGCATCTCACACAAGTGTGCATACTAAGGGAAAACCATCGATGTAGATACACATCACCAGGTCATCGCGGCTTTCACCTAACATTTTAATTTATATAGCGGGTTGAAGAAAGTACTGATTGTGTTGTTCCCTCTCACTTGGCCTTATGGGCTACTCGAGAGGGAGGCCCTTCTACCTAAAAAAGAAGATGATAACAATTTCTCTTACACCCAAGGTCCAATGGAAGGCGAGGGGAGAGGATAATTTTGTTTTCACCTTTAGGGTTCTAAACATAAAGTGTGCAAAAAGCACTAGACACTTCAAACAAGTTCTTTAACCCCAAATGAAAAATATGTGAGCCCTAATTAGACTAAGAATTGAAATGCAAAGACACACACAATGATTAGTAGTTTGAATAATCACCCCCACATGCAAGCACACTTGTTAGGTTAATTTTAGAAAATCCAAATAAAAATGTAAAATGGGGGCCTTCGACAATGTGGTTTAGGCAATTGCACCACTTTGTTAGTCCAAGAAAGGGGTTAGAATAAAACCAAATCTGAAAAACTCTAAAATGAAAAAGGCAAAAAATGAAAATTGAAAATGCAAAAATCAAACATGATTATACCTACCACAGATGTGAAAAGATGGACACAAACATGAAAACAAGCCCAAACATTCAAAATTGACAAAAAACACAAACCCAAAAACAGTGATCGCAGATGCGAGAATCCCAAAAATATGCAAAAAATCAACTCTGAAACGTAGATGCAGAAAAAGATGTTGCAGAAGCAACAAAATGATGCTCAGACACGTCAAAAAATAAAGACACGGAACTATGAATCTCAGCCGCAGAGATAACCAATGTAGGAGTGAAACTTGAAACCTGCAAAGAAGAAAATAGAACAGAAATGCATACACAAAAAGATAATCTGTAGATGCAATTTTTCCTATAAATCGTCACTAATTCGACCTGCAACTTGATAAAACAAAAGTCTAAAACTACAAAAAGACATTAGAAACTAAGGGACAAGAGTCCCACCAGGTGTGCCAAAATGTATATGATGAAAATGATGATGATAAACTATTACAAAACAATAAAATATCCAACCACATAAACTCTAGTTCTACAATCAAGAATCCACCATACACCAATGAAGAAACCTAAAACATGCAAAACATCACAACATAAAAGATTATACCATTCAAATGCTTAGTAGGGTTTGATCTCCATTGTTTCCTATCCCCAATGATCTTGTTTAATATGATTGCTCTCAGATTTTGTATGTGCACAAGAGCTCAACAAAGAATGGATTATGGTTATGAAGTCACTTGATAGACGCATTAGGATTAGGGTTGAATGGATGAAAGTATCCTCTTATATAGAAGACACCTTAGAAAATGGAGGGATGTGATTAACAGGTGAAAGGATAAATGGTCGGCTAGGTTTAAAGGGTAGGTAGGGAAAATAATAAAATAATGAAGGGGATAGTTAGACGAAAATTAAGAGATAAATGACGTGTAATGGACGGAAAAAGGTAATGAATTAATTAAATAAATAAAGATCTATTTAATTAATAGAGGAAGTGGGACCAAATAAATAAATAAAATATTTATTTAATTTACAGAAAAGGTAATTTAAATAAATAAAAATATTTATTTAAATAGGGAAAGGCTAAAAGAGGATACGTTAATTAATTAAATAACTAAAAATCTATTTAATTAATAGAAGGCTTGGGATAAAATAATTAAATAAATAAATAAAGTTATTTAATTATGACAGGACAATTTTAGGTGTCTACACAAGTAAAATGAGTAGACACAAGAGAGGTGGTTGGTCCCAACACCTATCCACTAAAGTTCACTGTAATACATCTCTATTCATTGAATTACATCAATCTCCAGTCATAGTGTATCAAAATACATTAGATCAATAATTACAAAGCTTGAATCAAATTACATTTATATAACATTTGTAAATAATTAAAAGAGAATGAAGTTGGTCAAACATTGAGGGAGGTGAGGAAGTCCTCCAAGATTCTCACAATCACATCCACCAATCCCTAATGGTGGTTGGAAATGCCACTCGACCATGTGGAACTCATAGGTTACAACCCCATCGGGCTCGTGGAGATAGCCACAAGGCCTACGAACTCAAGAAATGCAATCAAGAACAAAATGGCTTACACTAACATCAAACGTGAAGCATACACATCATCTCAAGCATACAAGAATATAATGGATAATTGAGGATAGAGATGATACCAGGTTATGAATCCACCAGTGGTCACTACTCAAACTACACGGGGTTGGATAGTAGAGACTAATAAACAACAGTGTCATTGCATAGCTCGAACAGATGGCTCATGCGCAACCAAATAGTTCCTTCATGAATAAATGGAGACTTGATATTTGCTAGATAATGCCCCATGGATGGCCAAGCCTTCCCAATATATCTGTAGACTTTACAAGCACTCATGACACGCAAAGGGCATCCTAATTTTATCTTTTTAGTATTTTATTCATTTTTTCACTTATGAACTCTACTCTCAATGGGTTATCCTGATGGTTGTGACCCCCATTCAAAATCATTTTTTTTATTGACTCTAACTACCCATACCAAAGCTCATCTCATTTAACAATGAGGAACAATGCATACCAATTCCAAGACCCAAGAATCAACACAAAGAACTCATAAAGTAATGTTTTCCACATATAGAGACAAATACTCAAATGGTCACAATGGCTTGAAAACGGATCCCAATTGATCCTAAAACAAAATTTACTTATATAATATAAGAAATCCATATAATAATAACATAATTTTAGTATCAAATTCACATTTTATGAAAAAGACCAAAAGACCCAACAACTAGTTTTGGAGGTCATCCACCATTGATGGACCCCCAAGAACTCATTTTTTCAAACTTTCTCAATTGGAATTTCCTTAAAACCAATTAGGCTACAAATAAATAACATCACATTTCTCAAATAAAATTAACATTCTAGGCATACATAAAAATTTAGGCAAATTTTCTTTTATATAAACATGATTTTCAAATTTTGAAACACTAAATTAAAAACTTAATCAAAAGGTAAAATTCTAAATATGGAATGAATCTAAATTCCATTTCAAACTTCCAGCAACAAAAATCAACTAAAAATATTAAGAGTACAGGGATAAATTAGCAAAAATCATCTTCACATCTTGAAAATAGAAAAGAAGAACAATTTCTACAAAGGAGCTCATGAAATCTGGAAGGCACATGAGGATGATCAACACCAAATCTTCAAGCTCCAACCCAGAAATTTGAAAGCAACAAATCTTCCCAATCCAAGCATTCAAAGTTTCACCAAGAGGCTTTTTTAAAAGAGGTAGAAGAGAAAAGTTGTCTAAGTGTTAAAAAAAATGAACTCTCTCTTAAAATATAACTCATTTTTTGGAGACAAAATAAGAAATAATAAAATTATTAAATTAAAATTATATAATCTCCTAAGTTTTCCAAAACTCCCCAAAAGATAATATATCAAAATCTCATTAAATTAAATACACATAAGGCATGTTTCATGCTTAAATATTAAAATGCCACTAAAATATCATTAAAATATACACATTACAACAACAATAATTAACGACTTACAAACAATGTAGAAGCAATATTTACTGGTCTTTCACAATGATGCATTACGATAATTAGACATTACCAGAATGGCAACCAGTAGTATAATTAGGTCACAATGGTAAAAATAATCCAAATTAGGAGCGATGGTTGGGTTAAGTTGATAATATGATGAAACTATAGGGATTCGGTCAACTACTGAGAGGGGGGGTGAATCAGTAGATAGAAAATAAACTAAACTTTTACCAAATAAACTTTCAACTCAAAATCCAATCACTAAACTAACTAGTTTAGTCGTATCAAAAACTACAATTGCACTGTCAATCTTTACCGATTGACCAAAACATCAATGATACAATGTAACAGATCTGAAACTCAAATACCATTTAACCAAAACATTAAACCACTTCACTAATATTAGTAATAGCTCATTTCAAATCATTTCCAGTCATCTAAACATATCTAAGTGGATTTACCAGTCATTCATATCAACCATATAAAAACACATCCAGAAAATCATTCACCACTTGACACAATGATTTTTCATGTGGAAACCCAAATGGGAAAAACCACGGTGGGATGAATACCCACAACTATTTTGCAGTCTTCTGAAGTTCGCCCTGTTAGGAGCCAAGCCTTGTTAGAAGCTTTTACAATAATGTCTTGTTAAGAACAGATCCGGTTAAGGACCACCCAGTTAAGGGATTGACTACAATACCCTGTTAAAGGTAATACCCTGTTAGAGGTAACCTTGGCGGAGGATTTCAAATCCAAGCTAATGGATGACCTGGTTAGAGGATTTCAACAACAAGCCTGTTAAAGCGTACTCGATTAAGGGATTTAACTGTTGTAATGGTTAGAGAACAACAGGTTCTTTGTTGATCTGGTAATAGCACTTCCTTGCTTAATCAGATCATTTTCTACTCCTAGCTACCTTCACAACATTCTGCAGACACACCTTTTGGTTCGGCAACAATCACACTTAACCAAATTTGCCAACACTATTGCAAACAACTCATCAACCTTAAAAACAAATATAATAGGTCAGTAACACAACACAAAACCTACAAATCTCATAGAGATTACAAACATATCGGTTCAATCTTGACCATTAGATTACATAGCAATCAACTGCACATTGTTCTAGACAACTTCAATTGCTCCTAGATCACCACACATTCGATCTTGTAGCTCATCACACATTTTTCATTTCATACTATGAAATTGATCATTCCCAAGATAAATGGTTATCTCTACGTGCCAAATCCACTTCAAAACTCATCATGTGCAACATGCATACATGGCATCTTAATCTCTGATCACCATTCGATCATAGATCATCAGAACCAATTCTCCATGCTCCACCAATTACAATTCAACTTATCAACTGGTTAGGGTTACCGATTGATCTCAGCTTCAATAATAATATCGGTTGCCTTCACTACTTTACTACCGGTTGCTTTACTACATCATTACCAGTTGTAATACAACTTCATCACCGGTTACTATTGACATCAATGAAAACACTATACTTCATCAATGCAATCTTAATGTAATGCCAACATTCTCCCCCTTTGGCATTGATGGCAATACAAATAACAATACCCATTGATTGTGATGATTGAGAATAAAGCATATACATAGGTATAGGAATCATGGTTTACATTTTTCCCATATACTCTCCTTCAATTGTATCTTCATGTCTTCAGATGGTAATTGGCTATCAATCATATATAGTTCTTCTCCCCCTTTAATAACAATGCCAAAGTGATGGTAAACCATACAGCTTTATGCTTCACTAATCTGCAACTAGTTGTTCCCCCTATGGAGTAGCTCCACTCTACACCAATCCAACTTCAAGATTTTCAATAGGCTTGGGGACTAATGTCTTCCACATCTGCTTAATTGACTTCATGTAGGGGTACAAACCCTAACTTACCTCTAAGATACACAAATGTAGCCTTAGGTAGAGGTTTGGTAAACAAGTTTGCTAGTTGTTCTTTCATAGATACATGCTCCAGTGACACATCTTTACTTTGCACTTTCTCTCTTAGGAAATGATACTTCATCTCAATATGATTTGTTCTTGCATACAACACCAAGTTTTTAGAAATGTTTATAGCGCTTGAGTTATCACATAAAATTCGTACCGGTTCTAATATCTTCAACTTGAAACCTTCCAATATGTGTTTCATCCAAATTACTTGGGTACAATTCATATATGCTGCAACATATTTAGCTTATGCAGTTGATTGAGAGATACAACTCTGTTTCTTGTTGCTCCAAGACACTAGTCTGCCTCCAAGAAAAAATGCTCCTCCGGTTGTACTCTTCTTGTCATCAATATTGCTTGCCCAATCTGCATCTGTCTAGAATTTTAAATCAAAGTCTCCTGCATATGGATACCATAATCCATAATAAATTGTGCCTTTCAGATATCTAAAAATTCTTTTGATTGCAACCATGTTTGTCTCCTTCGGACTTTTCTGAAATCTGGCAACCAATACTACTGCATGACCAATGTCCAATCTGTTATGGACAACATAATGCAGTTTACCTATCATGTACCTGTACTCCTTTTCATCAACTGATGCAAAATCATCTTCCTTAGACAATTTACAGCATGTAACCATTGGTGTTCCAACTGGTTTATAGTCTCCCATTCCAAAAGGTATCAACACTTCTTTCACATACTTGGACTGTGTGATAAAAATACCTTCCTTCATCTGTTGGATTTGCAAACCTGTGAATTTTTTTATCTCACCTACTAGTGACATCTCAAATTCACTCTTCATTTCATTAGTAAAATCATCACACATATCATCATATCCTCCAAAAATGATATCATCCAAAAATACCTCACTTACTAGTATCTTATCTCCTTTTGTCTTGAGATATATGTTATTGTCTTCACTGGTTCTTTGAAAACCTATCTTCACTAAGTGACAATGCAATCTTTCATACCATTCTCTAGGTGCTTGCTTCTATCCATAAAGTGCCTTATGTAATTTACACACCATATCCTTTTCTACAATTAATGCATAGCCATCTGGTTGTTCAATGTAGACTCCCTATTCCAATATTGCATTTAGAAATGCTGACTTAACATCCATCTGTTATACTTTGAATCCTCTATATGTTGCAAATGCAAGTAGAGTCCTTACTCCTTCTAATCTTGAAACTGGTGCAAATGTCTCACCATACTCTTCACCTTCCTCTTTTGCATATCCTTTGCATACCAGTCTAGCTTTATTCCTGACCACTACTTGATCTTCATTCAATTTATTTTTGAATTCCCATTTTGTACCTATTAAATTCTTATTCTCTAGTCTGGGTACCAATGACCAAGTATTGTTCTTCTCTATCTGGTCAAGTTCTTCTTCCATTGCCTTGATCTAGTCTTCATCTCCAAAGGCTTCTTTTGTTGTTCTAGGTTCAATGGTGGAAATCATTCATGAGTTTTCTCTGAGCCTTGTTCTAGTTAGTATACATGTATTATTGTCTCCAATAATCTGATCGGGGCTATGATTGAGTCTAACATACCTTGGAATAACATGATCTTGTTTTTTAGGTTCTTCTTCTTCACTTTCTTCATCTTTTGTTGGACCTTCCTATTCCGGTTGAATTGGGGATTCTCTATTCAGTTCACCAACTTCTAGCTTTACCGATTTTGGTTCCAAAAATAGTGCGTTAGGTTCTTCTTCTTCCTTCTCCTTGTTGGTTTCACCTGAAATTTTAGGAAACTCATCAACTCAGACATTTACACTTTCAATGATCTTCTTAGTCTGGTTGTTGTAACACTTGTAAGCTTTTCTCTTGGTGGAGTAACCAATAAATATGCCTTCATCACACTTGGTATCAAACTTACCAATATAATCACCTATTTTGATAAAACATCCGCTACCAAAAATTTTGAAATAACTGACATTTGGTGATCTACCAATACTCATAGGGTGTTTTGTTCTTACCTCTTTTAACCAATATCTGATTCATTGTATAAACAGTTGTGTTGATAGCTTCTCTCTAGAATGTCTTAGCTACACCTCCTTGAATTAACATAGTCCTAGCAACTTCATCTATTGACCAATTGTTCCTTTCTGCAATATCATTCTACTATGGTGTTCTAGGTGCCTCTTAATTCCATTGTTTTCACAATATCTAGTGAATTCCTCTGAAGTAAATTAAGCACCTTGATCAGTTCTTAAGCACTTAAGCTTTCTTCCACTTTCATTTTCAACCAAGGCTCTGAATGCCTTAAACTTGCTAAATGTTTATGTCTTGTCTTTCAAGAATGTGACCCACATCATCCTTGAGCAATAATTAGTAAATATCATGAAGTACCAATCACCTTGAATACTCCTAGTCCTCATTGGTCCACATAGGTTGGTATGAACCAAATCTAGCAAATGTTCAGCTACAAAAGATTTTCTCTTGAAGGATGAGGATGTCATTTTCCCTAACTGACATTCCTTTCACAAAGCATTCATCGGTTTGTCCAATTGTGGTAAACCTATTACTGATTTGGACTTACTGACTATTACAATGTTATCAAAATTTGCATGATAGAATCTTTGATGCCAAAGCCAACTATCTTCTACTTTTGCAATTAAACAACTATTGACTTTAGAGTTTAAATGAAATAAGTTACCCCTGGTCTGTTTGCCAGTTGCAATCAGTTCACCTTTCCTTCCATAAATCTTGTAGACTCCATTCTTGAATTCTAGTGGGTAACCTTTCTCATTGAGTTGAGCAACTCTCAAAAGATTGTGTTTCAGTCCTTCAACCCAATAGACATCGTCTTCACTTCTTTTACCATTTAGGGATATGGATCCTTTCCCTTTCACCATGTAGGGTGAGTCATTCCCAAATCTGACAACACCTCCATCAAATTCTTTCAAAGTAAGAAACTTACTCCGGTCACTAGTCATGTGGTGTGAACAACCACTATCTATAATCTAGTCATCTGAACTATCCATGTGAGAGACCAATACGTTCTGATATGATATCTCTTCTTCAATAGAAACAAATACAATGTCCTCATTTGCATCTTCCTCGAATTCTTCATCTGTAATTCGTCCATCCACTACAATGAGACAATTTCTTTTACCTTTTCCTTTATACTTCCTATACGTCTCACATTTTTCCTCATTATGTCCATTTGGATAGCTAGCAGCAATATATCCAATATGGTTACATGCAAAACACTTCAGTGGTAATTTAACTCTGTACTTATTGGTACCTCTAGGTAACAGCTTGGACAACAATGCTTCAACCTCAATCAAACTATCTTCACCATCTACCTCTCTGTAGGATCTAGACTCATGACTTGTAGCTCACCTCTCTGCTTTTCCTTACTGGTGGGGTTGATACTGAGGCTTTAAATGTAGATTCTGATCTTTGAACACTTCCATCAAAACCATTTAATTCAAATGCAGTCAATTTACCAATGATATATTCAAGAGTTACCTTTGTTTTATCAATAAATTTAAGTTCCTGAATGGTTGCAACTCGGATAGCATAGACCGGTAGAAGGGTTCTTAACACCTTGCTAGCCAAAGTGGCATCCTCCACTATACCTCCAGCACTTTTGATTTCTCCAAGTATCTCCTTGATCGTCTGACCATACTATTGAATATTTTCTCCTTCAGCCATCTGCATATCATCAAATTTACCTCTCAGACTCTCTTCCTTGGCAATCTTAACATGCTCATCACCGCTATAGATTTCTTCTAGTTTCTTCCATACTTCATATGTAGTCTCCAATCCATGAACATCAACATATTATGAATCGAACAAGGAATTGATGATGGCCTCCAATTCTTGATTGTTCTCTTGTTGCTCCTTCTTTTGATTATCTATCGGAAACCTACTAGGCAAGTTATATTTAGTAACAACATGTTCCCAATATTGAATTCCTAAGCTCTTGATATAGAAATTCATCCTATCACTCTAGATTTTATAGTTTTCTCTATTGAACTTTGGACCTTCTTTCTTCATCATGTTGTCCTAGATCTTTTCCTCAATCTATTAGGCTTAAACTCAAGAGGACCTGGATTGCTCTAATACCAATTGATAATATGATGAAACTATAAGAATCCAGTCAACTACTGAGAGGGGGGGTGAATAAGTAGATATTTTTATTCACCAAACAAAATTTCAATTCAGAATCGAATCACTAAACTAACCAGTTTAGTCACTGTATCAAAAACTGCAACTGCACTTTCAAACTTTTTGGGTTGACCAAAACATGAATGATGCAATGTAATAGATCTGAAACTCAAATAACATTTAACCAAAACATTAAAATACTTCAGTAATATCAATAATAGCTCATTTCAGGTCATTTCCGGACATCTAAACATATCTAAGTGGATTTACCAATCATTCATATGAACCATATAAAAATAGATCCACAAAATCATTCACCACTTGACGAAATGATTTTTCACGTGGAAACCCAAATGGGAAAAACCATGGTGGGGATGAATACCCACAAGTATTCTGAACTCTTCTGAAGTTTTCCCTGTTAGGAGCCAAGCCTTGTTAGAAGCTTTTACGATTATGTCCTGTTAAGAACAGATTTGGTTAAGGACCACCCGGTTAAGGGATTGACTACAATACCCTCTTAAAGGTAATACCCTGTTAGAGGTAACCTCGGTGGAGGATTTCAAATCCAAGCTAATGGATCACCTGGTTAGAGGATTTCAACAACAAGCCTGTTAAAGCTTGCCTGGTTAAGGGATTTAGTTGTTGTAATGGTTAGAGAACAACAGGTTCTTTGTTGATCTGGTAATTGCACATCCTTGCTTAATCAAATCCTTTTTTGCTTCTATCTACCTTCACAACATACTGCAGACACACCTTCTAGTTCAGAAACAATCACACTTAACCAAATTTGCTAGCACAATTACAAACAACTCATCGACCTTAAAAACAAATACAATAGGTCGGTAACACAACAGAAAAACCTACAAATCTCATAGAGATTAAAAACATATCGGTTCAATCTTGACCGCTAGATTACATAACAAACAACTACACATTGTTATAAACAACTTCAACTACTCTTGGATCACCACACATTGGATCCTATAGCTCATCACATGTTTTTCACTTCATACTATGCAATTGATCATTCCCAAGATAAACAGTTATCTCTACATGCCAAATCCAGTTCAAAACTCATCATGTGCAACATGCATATGCGGCATCTTCATCCCCTATCACCATTAAATCATAGATCATCACAATTGATTCTCCAAGATCCATCAGTTAGGGTTTTGGTTATCAACTGATTAGAGTTACCGGTTGATCTCAGCTTCAATAATAATACCAGTTGCCTTCACTACTTTACTACCAGTTTCTTTACTGCATTATTACCGGTTGCAATACAACTTCATTACCGTTTACTATTGACGTCAATGACAACACTATACTTCATCAATGTAATCTTCATGTAATGCTAACATAAGTAACATTTGGCCAATGTGCTATCTCTTGTAACTACCATTGGGGATATAGGCACACTCAATCCTATGGAGCTAAGTGAAGTTGATGCCTGGTACCTGCATCAACCAAAACATGCAAACACTTGCACATACATATACATATAATACAATATAATTGAAAGCATAAATAGTCATTCCCAAATCGCGGTCTGAATAACAACCATGGTCAGAAGTAACATATCTCATTGAATCCACATATCATCAATTGGATACCATCTATTAAATATTGGCCATTTGGAGATATTGATTATGCGTTGTATTGATGTTTTGTCATTGATGTCAACACTAGTTGTTTTGGATGCTTTACCGGCACCCTTCTAGTCTCGGTAGGCTAAGTGGTTTCTGGTTGGTTTGGATCTGACATGATCCAGTATTGCTTGTTGGCATTTTGATAATGTTTTGATTGTCATTGATGGACACACACTTTCTTGATATATGAGTTATGTTCAACCTGTAATTGTTCCAACCAGTATTGTGTATTATTGAATCTATAGTCTTTAGACTATAGGTATTTTGCAGAAGATGGTTTACTAGTCACAGATTGTATGAAGACCGCAAGTGGTATGAAGAACCCAAGTGGTACGAGGATCCCAAGCGGTTCAAGGAGCTCAAGTGGTACAAAGGAACCAAGTGGTAGTTAACTTTTGATCAGAACACTACGATCTACCAGTCTTGATTTTTGACAACCAAAAATCGGTATATTGTATTAACCAGTATTACTTTGTGATGAGTTACCAACTGGTATTTCTATAATGTGTGATGAGTTATCATCCACCGACACTTTGACGGTGATTTTGTGTCATGTTACCAAATGTGTCTAGATGCAGTGAACCTAGGAACTTGTAGTCTAATCCTATTAGACCAACATGAAATCAGATTCCTTTATAAGGACATCATGTCTAGGATTTGCATGGATGAGATAATGTATATGAGAGATAGAAGAGAAATGGTAATGTGTGATCATTGTAGAGAAGATTAGGTCTGTGAAGAGATAGAGTGTGGAGATATTTAAGACTGAAGTAATGTTGAAATGCATTAACAATGAGCTATCAAAGATCTAACTAAGCATACTATGCTATTGCCTAGATCATTTACTTGTTGATTACTAATATCTTTGACAAGTCTGAAACCCTTAACTGGGTAGGCCCAACAAAGCCTTTGTAAATTCTCTAACAAGGTGATTCACAACTATGGATTTGAATTCCTTTAACAAGGTAGTTATTAACAGGACTTATCTCCTAAATAAGATCTAGATTCCTAACAGGATTTGTTTTGGTGAAGAACATTGTATGACCTTAACCGTGGTTTTTCCCATTTGGGTTTCCATGTCAAATATCTTATGTTATGGTGATTTTTCTCTTGTGGGTGAATGATTTGTTTGCTATTTGGTTTGCATTTATCTTAACTGGTTTATAAGTAAATCTGTTGTAGCGGTTATCTGCTAAACTATTTAAAAGTTTGTTTATAGTATTTTTTTTGCATATTAATTCACCCCCCCTCTTAGTTTTCATCAATTGGTATCAAAGCTAACCTTTCTATAAGTCTAACAACTTGGAAGGAGATATGGGGAATACAGTGTGAGGGAACTTACTCCTCATCTCACTCAGATTCAGAGAGCCTATGATGAACTCAAAGTCAAGTATAAAGTCTCTTTGGCCAAAAGAAGAGAGCATGCTGAGAAACTAATGGAACTTACTGAAAATAGCTCCTATGATGAAGCTGACATGGATGCCTTAGTTGAAGAAGTTGAAAAACTGAATGAATCTAAAGCTAATCTGAGAAAAGAGTTGCAAAGGACTGACTATCAAAATGTGTCAAGAGCTTGAGAACAGAAGGAAAGATGAAGATCTGGTAAAAGACAAAGACCATGAGATCTCCAAGCTAAAGCAAGAAATCAGTACCCTTACCGCTCATCTCCAAGAGAGTAAAGTGGAAAAAGAAGAAATGCAAGGTGAACTAAACATGGCTATTTCTAAGAATGCAACCTTCATGGAATCTAATGCTACTATTTCCAAGGAACTTACTGAGTCAAAGGAGTACTTGTTAAATTCAATAAGAGTACTACTAAGCTAGATCAAAAGCTGGAATTGACAAAGCTAGTAAAGAATACCACTGGACTTGGTTTCTCTAGATATGAGGAAGGTGAGACCTCTAGAGAAAAAGTTGAAGCATCAAAGAAGCAACCGACATCCAAAGGAAAACGTAAGAAAAAATTTAAACCTGTTTGCTTTAATTGTCTCAAAGAAGGACATACTGCCAATGTGTGTAGAAGCAAGGCCTACAACAATTTTCCTTATTTTCAAAACAATATGCCTAGATCCAATAGATTCAATGGAAACTGTTATGCATGAAACAAGTTTGGGCATAAAGAATTTGAATCCAGGTCAGTTTTGCACAACACTAGGAAATATCCTCCAAGGACTCAAGGAGTCATCCCGGAACCTTCTGTGAATCGGAATCCCAACCGGTATAATACCTATGACCATCGGTCAGGAGGTTATCAAGCGGCTACTAGTTTGAGAGCAACTTGTTTGATCCATCGTGGTAGCGGTCACACTGCTGCAACATGCAAAAGGAAGAATGGTAGTATGAATAACGGACCATGGAGAACACTTGGAATGGTATGCTATCATTGCAACAAACCAGGACACACTGCCAGAACTAGCAGACTAAGAAAGAACCTATTAGATGATGTGTCAATCACTCCAGAAGGGAAGATTGATGTTGAAACCATTAAGTGGAAATGAATAAAACTTGGAAAAAGAAATCAGAAGAAGAGTCACAGGATGAACTAGTTTTTGCACCTAGTGTGGAAGTCTCTGAACCGGCAAACTGAGCTTCAAAAAAGCTTAGGGGGAACATATCGGTGAAATATTTTGAACCCTCGATTTATATTGGTAAAGACCTTAACCGATATATGTTACCTGTCAATTGGCAAAAGATTTGAAGCAGTAAAAGTCAAAATTAGGGCTTGTGCCCTAGCAGTGATGCATTTATTATGGTAGGTGAGAAGTTGTTTAAAAGGGATTTTCATCGTCATTATCACTTATTAGTTTTTGAGAGAAGAATTTTCAAGAGCAGAGTGACAAAGAGCGATTCATCTAGCGATTCAAAGTGAATTCAAAAATCTTGTAGAGAAATCCAGCGATCTTTTTCAATGTATTAGTGAAGAACACTAAGCAGTGATCTAGCAACCGAAGTGGTGTATTGTGGGCAACATTGGCAAACCCTAAATTTTGGATTGTAAAGGTATTTCTTGAATTTCTTTCTTATCATGGCTTTTGCATCACACTCTAGTTCTAGTGCACCTGTAGATTCAATCAAATTTCTTCAAAAGAAAATGAAATACAATGCCCTATCTCAAATACCCACTGGAGTTATTGTCGAGGAAGACATTTCAAGGTATATAGACTGTAAATTGCAAGACCTAGGATCCCTAGTAATTCATTCCCAACTAAGTCTATTCTATGGGGATGACAAGAAGATCAAACCTGATTATAGTATCCTTGAAAAGATGAAAATGCACAATGCGGTATATTTTTTGGAAGAGTTCATAGAAGAACATTCACATCATCCTTAGCAGAGTGCACGGTGACAAGATGTATCTCGAGCGGACCCACGACATCACACCAGAAGCAATTTATGTCATCACTAGTTTCTGCAAAATTGGAAAGGTACCAACTTTACGAAAGGTCACCAAAACTGAAATGACAAAGCTCACCGGTTCTGTGAGTGACCAACGGGTGATGGCCGTCAACACCATTAAAGATGATCTAGTGAAATATGCTTGCATGGTGATTGGTTACCAGATATTTTATGCCAGGAGAATGAATTTTGTCCCTGCTGCTGCAATGAATGTTGCTTACAGAATGATCAAGGAAGACACTACATTTGACCTATGTACCTGTCTACAAAAGCAATTGTTGTTGAATCTGAAGTCCATCAAACAGGACAAATTCTCTGATATTCAAGTTTGGACAGCTTCTGGTCAGTTTATTCTTCTACTTTCAAGGTTATTTACCTGGAGTAGGTGATGTTTAATGGTCTGCTGACCTATCAGTTTCCAAACAAATTAAGCAAAGCCTACAAGTAGTGGGAACTACATATCCTGAGGTTCTAGATAAATATTTTGATGAATTCAAGCGAAAGATGAGCCGGAGAATAAGGATATCTGATGATAGTGTGAAGAAGTGTGAAGATGACATCTACTTCACAATAAGGATAGATGACTGCATAATGGAAGCAATGGAACCAAGAAAGGAAGTAGTTGGCCCTATGGGGTATGAAGTGATGTATGACATACTGATCGGGTATTCCTGAACCCCACTTGCCTCACCACTGGATGCTAAGAAGAAAAGAACCGGTACCTACTTGGAAAGGGTCACACCGGTTGAAGAACCAAAATAGAAGAAGGGCAAAGCAGTGCCATCGGTATCTACATCGGTTACCTCTGCCAATCCGAAAATGACCAAGCAGTCACCAGCTAAGAAGAAACCTAAGATCATTCCTGCAAAAGTCTTTGAGAGGAAGCGGAAATCCAAGAATCACTCACTGAAGTCAGAGGACACTGAATCAGAGATTCAAACAAAGAAGACAAGGTAATCAAGCAAGAAGGAAAAATCTACCGGTAATATACCTACAACTTCCACACCGGTTAATATTGATATTTCTTCTTATAAGCCAATGACACATTGTCAGAGGACTCTAAAGAATATTAAGCGGAAAGTGCTTGATGATTTAAAGGAATATATTGATGATTTTAATGATAATGAGAAAGAAGAGGTATTATTGGAAGTCATTAAATACTTATTTATTAATGATCGGTCGCCATCTGAGATTAGATCGGTTACACCAGATTCTTTGTATAATTCTTTAGATAATAAATGGCACACTGTCATTGAAAGAGAATAGGAGATCACAGAGAAATTTTTTGCACATTACTTTCCTGATGCTTCAAATTTTGAATTATTTGAAATAACGGATAAGAATAAAGGAATCTTCTTCATGAGAAGGAGAAGACTTAGGCTACTAGAAGGAAAAGCTTCTGAAGTGGAAAAGGACACACATCTACATGTTAAAGTTGCAGTCAGAATACACCAAGTATTTGAAGCCAATAAGAAGGCTCAACAAGAACCTGACCTATCCTCAGGCAAACTGGATGAGGCATTTGATAGTGAAGGTGAAAAAGTGACAAAACAAATTGATCCTATTGATGTTGGTGCCTTAGATAATGAGGATGTCACTTCTGATAAGGAACAAGCTGAGAATGAGAAACAGGACAAAGAACAAATAGAGAAAGAGAAAGAAGAAAAAGCGACGCAAGAAGAAAACAAGAGAAAGGAGGAAGAGAAAAAGAAAGAGGTGGAGAAGAGGAAAGAAGAGGAGAAGAGAAAAGAAGAGAAGAGGAAAGAAGAGGAGAAGAGGAAAGAAGAAGACAAGAGGAAACAAGAAGAGAAGAAGAAATAAGAAGACAAGAGGAAGGAAGAAGAAAGGAAGGAGGAAGAGAAGAAAAGGCAAGAAGAGGACAAGAAGAAGGAAGAAATGGATAAGAAAAAACAAGAAGAAAGGCAAAAGAAGAAAGAAGAGGAAAAGAAAAGAGTAGAAGAGGAGAAGGAAGCAGAAAATAATAAATAGGTAGAGATCAAGAAAAAAGAAGGAGGGCAGACTCCTAAGGCAATCGGTGATCAAACCAAATAGGTTGATACCACCAATCCTATTTCTTCAATCAGTAGATGATTCTGAGCTGCTTTGAAGCATCAAACTTGCACAGGAGAGACTGGAAGCATTGCGGAGGAAGAAAGAACAGGATGTCATACAAACTATGGTTGACACCCTTACCAGTCTAATTCCTGGTACCAACCTCCCCAGTTTCGATTCCTCTCTATCCAAGCTTAAACTTTGTTGTACCTTAGTGGAGGACTAGGTACAATGCTTGGAAGATGTTGTTGAAGCCATTGCAAAGAAGAACCATGAAAAGCCACTCAATGTTGCCTTAGTCAAGAAAATGAATGAGCTCCAGACACAACTACTGAAACAGCAGAAGAATATCAGTGTTTCTATGGATGAGGACAAATTACTCTTGAGTAAAATTTACCGACCCCATTTGTTTTGTGATGATGTGCTTAAACAGAAAGATAAACTCCAATCGGAGTTCCAAGCATTAATCACCACCTTAAAGATGCCCTATGATCTCTTCACTACATATGGGAAAACAGTTCATCACTTTCAGTTTCAGGCAGCCAAGATGGACTCAGAGAACAACAATCGGTCTAAAGATTTGCAGGAGCTTCAACCACTCCTATTGCCAAGACTGCAGATTCTTTAGAAATGTTTTCTCAACCTTGAAGCTATCATAGTAACTCAAGAGATCAGTACCATTGATGCAATGGAAGAACTAGCATTCCAGATGAAGATTGAAAGTGAGGTTGCTACCTCGTTACTTGAGTCATGGACATTGGCCATGAAAACTTTTATGTAGGACTTTAAATCTATTTTTGATAAATTTCATTCCTTATTGTCATGAACATTTACTCTATTTTTATTGTATAAGGAAATAGGAGTTACTTTGCATTACTTTGTCATTGTTGGCAAAGGGGGAGTAGTGTACATTAAAAATTTTGGTGAATGTTACCATTTCATGTACTTTCATTTTGGGGAGCACTGTACATTGTAATTTTTGCAAAAAAGGAGTAGTGTATATGCTTAGCGGGAGTAATTTTGATTAAAGCATTTTTTTGTTGTAAAAACACTTAGATGTCAAAATTTTCCTAAGTGTTGCCATCAATGATAAAGGGGGATATTGTTGGCATTTTGATGATGTTTTGATTGTCATTGATGGACACACACTTTCTTGATGTATGAGTTATGCTCAACCTGTAATTGTTCCAACCAGTATTGTGTATTATTGAATGTATAGTCTTTAGACTATCAACATTTTGCAGAAGATGGTTTACCGGTCACAGATTGTATAAAGACTGCAAGTGGTATGAAGACCCCAAGCAGTATGAGGATCCCAAGTAGTTCGAGGAGCTCAAGTGGTACGAAGGAACCAAGTGGTAGTTAACTTTTGATCAGAAAACTACGATCTACTAGTCTTCATTTTTGACAACCGGTAATTGGTATATTATATTAACCGGTATTACTCTATGATGAGTTACCAACCGATATTTCTGTAATGTGTGATGAGTTATCATCCACCGACACTTTGGTAGTGATTATGTGTCATGTTACCAAATGTGTCTCTATGCATTGAACCTAGGAACTTGTAGTCTAATCCTATTGTACCGACATGAAATCAAATTCCTTTATAAGGACATCATGTCTAGGGTTTGCATGGATGAGATAATGTGTATGAGAGATAGAAGAGAAATGGTAATGTGTGATCATTGTAGAGAAGATTAGGTCTTTGTGAAGAGACAGAGTGTTGAGATATTGAAGACTGAAGTAATGCTAAAATGCACTAACAATGAGTTGTCAAGGATCTAACTAAACATACTGTGTTATTACCTAGATCATTCACTTGTTGATTACTAATATCTTCGACAAATCTGAAACCCTTAACTCGGTAGGCCCAGCAAAGCCTTTGTAAATCCTCTAACAAGGTGGTTCACAACTGTGGATCTGAAATCCTTTAACAAGGTAGTCTTTAACATGACTTATCTCCTAACAGAGATCTAGATTCCTAACAGGATATGTTCTGGTGAAGAACATTGTATGACCTTAACCGGTCTGGTTTCTATTCTACAGATAGTTACATGTGAGTTTCTGCTCACCGTGGTTTTTCCCATTTGGGTTTCCACGTTAAATACCTTGTGTTATGGTGATTGTGCTTTTGTGGGTGAATGCTTTGTTTGCTATTTGGTTTGCATTTATCTTAACTGGTTTATTAGTAAATCTGATGTATCGGTTATCTGCTAAATTGTTTAAAAGTTTGTTTACAGTATTTTTTGGTATACTAATTCACCCCCCCCTCTTAGTGTTCATCATTGCTCTGGTACAATTTGGTTATGGAGTTGGATTACTTAGGTTCATGTTCAATCAGTTGGTTTTGGTTTGGTAATCAGATGCTATCCTACTTACTAGCAAGCTTGGTTTGTGGTTTCAATAAGGGTTTAATGAAGATCTTTGATGATATTTATAAGTGGTGTTGGTGCGGCTTCAGGTGAAGATTTAGGATGTTGATGGTGATCATGTTTGAGACTTGGCAGATTGGGATCATTGCTTTAGCACGCGTGGACCTAATTTGGGTCCCGATGTATCTAGGTTATGGACCAACTTAATGTAACGTGTGGATTGGACCTCTCAATGTGATTCTGATATGTCTTATGGGTTGGATATTATTTGTTTGGCCTTAGGCCAACATGTTTTGTAATTATGTAATTGTTTTATTGTCTGGTGGCTGACCTAATTGTTTATGGTCGAGGGTTTGTATATATATGATGTAGGATCTCATTGTAGATCATCATGGTCAAGGGAATGGGATATGGATATGTAATGAGCGAATAATGTAATATCATTTAGGCAGAGGATTTGGTCGATCATTTGAGATCGAGCTAGGTTTATGTAAGAGGATTTAGTCCTCCGGTATTGAGCTTAACTGGAACCATATTCAGGCATAGGAGATGCTATCTTTGCAGTTAATTCATTTCTCCAGATTGTAGTATGTATTTCTATGTAGTCAGTGAGAATCCTTTTGTGATGAGCAGTGCACTCTAGGCTATTGGCCTTCCTACAAGTGTAGGCCCCTCAATTGTAATTCACATACTTACTACAGAAGTATTATTTGATTGTGGGTAGGCTTCCCACTATGGTTTTTCCCTTTACCAGGTTTTCCATGTATAAATCTTTGTGTCATGTGGATGGTATTTATTCTCTGATTATTGTTTATGCTTAATTGGTTTATCTGTTATTCTGGTATTTGATTTAAGCATTTCAGTATTTTTATTTTGAGTTCCAATAATCCGAGACAACTGATTCACCCCCTCCCTCTCTCTCAGTTGTCTTTCGGTTATTTGAACTGTCTAACAATTGGTATCAGAGCTCTGGTCATCTCTGCAGAAATCTTAACCACTTGAGGAAGATCCTATGGTGTCTAACAGTTCAAGTTCATCTAATTCATCTAGAGCTATCTTTCGGAGAGATATTCCTAGCCTTGATGGAACAAATTATAGAGTATGGAAGATTCAGATGGAGACTCATTTGAGATGTCTTGGCAAGGAGATCTGGAAGATTATAGAGAATGGTGTTACACCTCATAATCCAACATCCAGCAACCCTCCTCCGGAAAACTTGGATAAGGAGCTTGAGAATTATTGTAGAGAAAGAGAAGCCCTCTTGTGTGCACTTTCTAATCAACAAATAATGGGATTAACTGACAAATCATCTGCAAAGGCTATATGGGATAGGTTGGAGACCATTAATGAAGGTGAACCTACTGTGAAGATTGCTAAAATTTATGGTTACCAGGTGAGATATGAAAACTTAAAGATGGAAGAAGATGAAAGGATTACTGCATTCATGGAAAGGGTAAATGACATTGTTATGAGAATTCAATGTTGTGGCGGAACTCTGAGTGAAGATGAAATTGTTTCTAAAGTTCTTAGAGCCCTACCATCGACTTACAAGATGAAGGCTGCTACAATTAATTAATTGAGAACAATGGCTAATACTTCTATCAATAGAGATACCTTGGTTGGGAAATTATCTTCTTTTGAGCTTGAATAATTTGGACCTTCTGAAGCTGTGAAGTCTGAACCTTCTTTTCATGCATTTACATCATCAACTGGTAAGAAAGATTAGAAATCTTTACATGCAAAGGAATTGGATGATATGAAGAGAGAAGATGATGAGTTTGACCGAATTGAAGCACTATTTACTAGAAGAGTACCTAAAGGGCCAGTAGGAAGTAAGTATGAAGGAAAAGCACCTTTTAAATGTTTTGCATGTAATAAGATAGGTCATTTTGCATCTAGATGTCCTGAAAGGAATTCAAGGTTTGAAGAAGGAGTTAGAAGATCCTTTAAGCCTAACCATGGATATCAGAACAAGTACAAGTATAGGAAAAATAGAGATAAATCATGCTACATAGCCGATGAGGAAGGTGTGACTGATTCTTATGATGAATCGACATAAGACTCTGCTAGTGGTTCGAACAATGGGAAGGAATGGGTGTTCTTGGTTATCAAGGAAGATGTTCTGGCACTGGAAGAGAATGTACCAAATTAAAGACAAGGATGAATGGATAATTGACAGTGGATGTTCACATTATATGACTTGAGATAAAAGGAAGTTTCTATCTTTGCAATAATTTGATGGTGGTCTGGTTAGATTTTGAGATGACAAAGCATGTATGATCAAGGGAAAAGGAATTATATCATTGGAGGGTAAGCACAATACTGATAATGTTATTTTGTTGAAGGTTTGAAGCATAATCGTTTGAGTGTAGGACAATTGGTGGATAAGGGATTTCAATTACAGTTCAAGGATGGAAAATGCAAAATCATTAATAGATCTAGTTTGGTGATTGCAACCAGTACACAGACAAAAGGCAATATATTTCATTTGAATTCTAGTGAGAAGACATGTTTGATTGCACAAATTGATCAGAGTTGGCTATGGCATAAGAGGCTATGTCATGTGAATTTTGATTGCATTGTTAAGATCAGTTCAACTAAGGTAGTTAGAGATATACCTAAGATTGTGAAGACCTATAATCTACTATGTAAAGAATGTCAAATGGGAAAATAGGTCAGAACCTCTTTTAGGACTATACAAGATAAATCTAATGATATTATTTATGTTATTCATATTGATTTGTGTGGCCCTACTAGAGTTATAGGTTTTCAAGGTGATAGATATTTTATGCTAATCATTGATGATTATTATAGAATGATGTGGGTTACTTTTCTAAGGGAGAAATCTGAGGCTTTTGAAAAGTTTAAAATCTTAAAGGCTAAAGTTGAGACAGAGACAGGATTGAAGATTACATGTTTGAGGTCAAATCATGGTGGTGAATTCACATTCGGTGAGTTTAATAACTTTTGTGAGAAGCATGGTTGTAGCGTCCTAAAATTGCGACACTTGCAATTTCGACTGCATTTCGGTCTTCACGATGGTGACGCAACACTCAACCTGAATGGAGACCCTGAAACTTGCTCACGACACTGAAAACTGCATTTTTCAAGCACCCTGGCCTGAACCTCCTTGCACCCTGCTGTCCCGGGAGGTGGGACCAGAGCGCCCAGCGCCCTGGTCCTTCAGGACCAGGGCGCCCAGCGTCCTAGTCCCTGGGTCCTATTTTGGGCCCGGTCTCCTAAGGGGTCTCAGGTCTTTTTGTTTGCAAATTGGAAATTAACTTTCCTGGTTGGCCTAAGGTCGGGAAAATCAGTCTATTAACCCTAATTGACAAGTATATAAACTACATTTTTCTCTCTCATTTGGGATGAAAGAGGATATGTGTACAAAGCGTGGAAATTATACTCAAGCATTCAAGCATTCAAGCATTCCTTCTAAGTCTCCATTCAAGGCTAAGTGTTGCATTCAAGACAAGGATTCAACCATTGAAGAGGAGATCACATACGACATGCTACAACATACAACATACAACATCTAAACCTTCGCACATAAGGATACAAACATCCTTAGAACAAGGTATTAGTACTTGTTTTACAGTCATTTACATTTACAGCTCTTGCTCATTTCTTGGTTAATTCCAAAACCAGGGTTTGACCTAAAGGCAAACCCCTAATCCCTAACCCCCCAATAGTCTTCGCTTTTTTGTGTGTAGGTTGCAGGTACATGGCTGAAATTGAAGATCTGGAATCCTTGTGCAGAGACGAACAGATCCCCTTTCGTTTCGCGGATTTTTCGGAGGACCGTGGCACCGGGCGCCATCGTCCTGACAACTTTTGCTCAAATTTGCAGGACAGCGCCATATCGAGATTTTACTGCTAATTCCAGGTCCGCAGCTTCATCCTATAACCTGAACTTAGTTTATAAGCGAATCTTTATCATTTTTTATGCATGCTTAGCTTAATTTCCTTAACAACATTCTTTACAAAAGAGGGTAGCCTTGCTTTCCTAACCCTTGAAATTCATTTAGTATCCAATCTTACATTGTGTGGGATTGGATCTTATGAGTTTCAACCCCTCTTTTGAATGTAAAGTCTCTCCCCTAAGTGAAAAACCATCGAATCCTAGCGAACCTCCCTTCTCTCTCCTCGGACTCGGAAGAGGGGAGAACAACTAGGGTTCGATCGCGATTTTTCCGCTTTACATTTTGGTGAACCCGGCGTGAACATCCTTTCTGATTTTTCATGCTTAGATCTGAAAAAAAAAATTGATTACATTTCCATGTTTGATCTTTTGCAAAATTTTAGAGGTGATTGCATAAAAACCCTAAATTTTCTTTTAGTAATTGAACCTGCGAAATGTCTAAATGTTAATGCCTGTTTCAGATCTGCCCTTCTATTACAAATTTTCAATTCATATTTGTGCTTTAATTTTGAAAATTAAGTGGTTAAGTGTCAAAACCCTAATTTTTGAAACCCTCTTGATTCAACCTTTGTCCGACAATTTCACTGATCAAAACATCTCCAAATCAGCTGTAACTTTGGATTCTGCAATAAAATCACAATATCTTTCATCCCTGAAAATTTGGAAAAAAGTTGCGAGGACCATGTGCACTCCGAGTGCCATCGTCCCCGACATTTTTTCTGAAATTTCGAGAGCAAGATCTTACTGTATTTTCCTGCTAAAATCCAGAATTTTGGCTGATTTTATCAATTATAACACTTTCAAAATTACAGTCAAAGTTGGTCTTGTGATTTCTTGGTTTAAGGCTTCTAATCATTCAAAAATCATCGAAATTGAAATTTTATGTCAAAATTGTGTTCTTACTGTCCTAAATCTGAAAAGTGTGTTTGCATTCAGTAAAAATTTCAGTGCTTTATTCAAATTCTTGCAATTTGTGACTTTTGAAATTAAGTGCGTAATTACAACAACTTTGATTTCCACTTTCAAAATTGAATTTTGCATGAAATTGAGTCAATTTTCAATTTTTGAAATCTGCATTGCTTTTGACATTCCCTCTAAAATCATAAAATTCAAAATTTCAGTTTCCCTCTCTTTTTCAAAATTCAAAATTTTGCATTTTTTGACAATCTTGATAGGGTTCAATTTTGAGATTACAACTTTAATTTGGCCTATCTACAGATCATAAAATCACTCAATTTTTTCAGATTAGCTCTAAAATCATCATAACTTTCATCCCTGCAAATTTCGAAAAAAGTTGCAAGGACCGTGTTGCACTCCGAGCGCCACGGTCCCGGAAATTTTTTTCAAAATTTCGGGCGACTGTTCTGATTACATTTAACAGCTTAAATCAAGAAGATTGGCTGATTTTACTGAAAATTGCTACCTCTAAATTCAAAATTTTCTCTCCTTCTCTAGTGCATGAGTTTTACAACAATAAGCCCTACTTACACTATTCCCGTTAGACGAAGCCGTAGAATTAAGTCTTTCCAAGGTTTAACTACTGAGGAGATGGAACCTAATTTGAATAGCCTTTTTAACGAGGACATGGATAATTCCTCTAATCCTCCTAATGATGAAGAAGCTCTCCATGAGGTTTCTGAAGAACAACTTTCAAAATTGGATAACCAATTTGACGATTTTCGACAATGGATGTCTCAAGAATACCCTGATAGTCAAGCTCTTCCTTTAATTGAGGGTCTAAAACGTATGCTTCAAAGTGATAAGAATGGAATTGATATTTTGCGTGGTATTGCACACATCATGGATTTGAATGTGATGCCTATGAAGAGTTGTGCTAAAAATTTGGGTTATACACAACCTCCTACACAAGTCAATCATTCTATTCCTTTGACAACTCCTATTGCTAGTATACCTACCTTTACATCAAACATCATGGCTACTTCTATACAAGACATTCCTCCTATGATCACCAGTCATGGGGGCAACCCTTCTTCTTCAATTAACCCTCTTCCTTCATTCAATCCGACTTCTTCATTCATTCCTTCAATGAGTGTCCCTATTACATCTCCACAAATGAACATGACGCAAGGGGGCAATTCATTTAACCATTCCATTCCTCCTTGTAGTATTCCTCCTGTCCAATCATCTCCTATGACTAATTATCATAGGGTCCCACCACCTTACTCTCTACCTTCTTTCAATAACATAACACCTCCATCTCAATCTAACACATCCAATATGAACTCTTCGACTGAAGTGACCATTAACAATCTTGCACAAACTGTCTCTTCTTTACAGCAACAAATTGCCTCTATGAATCAATCTAAGTTTAGTGTGCCCACATTTGATGTTGCGAGCCCACTTTCTCTTGACATTGTTTGATCTATCCCTCCTAAACATGTTGAAATCCCGCATTTGGAACTTTATAATGGTAAAGGAGATCCTCTAACACATGTTAAGACTTTTCAAACAATATGTACCGATTTTGCTTATGACCAAAGGTTGCTTGCAAAACTGTTTACTAGAACATTAAGAGACAAAGCCCTACAATGGTATTGCTCGTTGCCTTCTTATTCTATTACTTCTTTCGAACAACTTGCAAATGCTTTCATTCAACAATTTCAAAACAATATAAGTCCTAAAGTTACTTTGATTGATTTAATGCATTGTAAACAAGGTGTTAAAGAAAAAGTGACTGATTTCATTGGTAGATATAAGCATTTGTATGCTCAAATTTCTTTTCCAGTGCCTGACAATGATATTCAAAGAATCTTTATTTCTAATTTACAAAAAGATATTCGAGACAAACTTCTGTTTTCTGAGTTTACTTCTTTCCAATAG
This sequence comes from Cryptomeria japonica, assembly GCF_030272615.1. Lineage (NCBI taxonomy): Eukaryota > Viridiplantae > Streptophyta > Pinopsida > Cupressales > Cupressaceae > Cryptomeria > Cryptomeria japonica. The sequence continues at coordinate 318,913,258 of NC_081405.1, read as the reverse complement.
TTGTGCGCCACTCTTCACAATTATCAACTGACTGTGAGTCAAATGGAACAATCACATCCTATGGCTCCGAGTGATAAGGGTGATAGCAATCAACAACCATTTGGAAAGTTTAAACCGAACAGAGATTCCATCAAATTCAATGAAAACATCATCAACAACAATGTGAATGCAGCATCAGGTGTGCCTCCTATTTCTAAATTTTTCAAGAAAGAAAGAAAGTATACTCCTTTGAATGAATCATTGCATAGTATTATGAATAAGTTATTGGAAAAAAATGTGCTTACTCTTCCTCCTATAAGACAAATTGATCCTGCAAAGATTACTTCACCTTATTTTGATAACAAAGCTTTTTGTCAATTTCATCGTCAGCCTGGGCATGATACTGAAAAATGTTTTTCTTTAAAGGGTAAAATTCAAGATTTGATTGATAATAATACTATTTCTGTTTCTGGAGTGAATGATAAAGGCAACACATCTGTAGCTCCTCCTAATCAAAATCTTCAGATTTTCACTGATCCATTACCTTCTCATACCTCTAATGCGATTGAGACTAATGGTTCCTCTTTTTCATCTGATGGTCTTGTGTCTATGACTCCAAATGTGATTAACTTCGTAGAGCAGCAAGAAAACCCTAAAGAACCTTCCATCACATTTGATTCCAGTGAAACCATTAGGGCACCTGATGGTCCTTTATACATAGTTGCAAAAGTTAAGAATACACCTTGCCGTGGAGTGCTTATTGATCCTTCGTGCATGGTTAATGTTATTACTGAAGAATTTCTTTTTACTTTGCAATTGAATCAAGTGATATATGACAAAACAGATGTGATTGTGAAATTATTTGATGCATTTTCTTCTCCTGCAATTGGTTCTATTACATTGCCTATTGAGGTCCATAACAAATCTCTTGATGTGAACTTTTCTATTATTCCATCTTTCGAACAATTTCATGTGAAGCTTGGCTATCCTTGGCTATCTTCCATGAAAGATATTGCTTCTCCTATTCATAAGTGTTTGAAATTTCCCCATAATGGTGAAGTTGTTACTGTCAATCATAGTCTCTTTAAACCAGCTGAAAGAACCTCTAGTGTTCCTATTGATTACTTTTGGCCTAAACAATTCCAATCTCTTCCTCCATGAAGTGATCATCTTTTCAAATCTTATCAAAAGTGGAAAACAGATATGATCCTATCTCTAAGTGAACCTAGAGCACCTAAACTTGATATTCCTATCATTCTTGAGAAGGAAGTTCTTCCCTTGAAATATAAAACTAATGTCTTTCCTCGAGAAGATTCTCAACCCATCCCTATGGATGTGACTATGTCTATACCTAATAAACTTCCTAAGAGTAGACCTATACCTCCTCGTCATGATGGAATTGGTCTTCTCCCTAAACCAAAAATTCCTCCTTTGTATGGAGCAGTTCCTCCTCCTTCTTTTTATAGAGAGAAGAGACCTTCTTCTTCTCCTATTATCCAGCCTAAGAGACCACAACCTAAACACCCAAGTGCTAAGGATGAGAACATTCCTCCTCCTCAGTCTTCTCCACTTCCTACTAAGACTAGATGAAATCGTTCTGCACATGAACGCCGACGAAAGTGTCATCTTAGAGCTCAAACAGCTGCTTCTCAAACTTTACAATCTCCAAAAACACCTTCAACAAGCATTATTCCATTTTCTCCTCAGCCGGACATTGAGCCTAAATCTCCTAAACATAAGATGCAGGATGGTCTTGATCCGGTGCGAGTTAAAGATCCTATTTTTATAAATCTTGATGATGATATGGATGAAAATGTTATTCATGATGAAAATGTTACTCCTCTTGCTTCTAATAGTGAATATGAACTTGTTGATGTCGATAACCATTTATCTAATGAATTTTCTAAAGCACTTATCCTAGCTCCTAGACAAGAACAATGTGGCTCGGAACATGAACATAGCCCTTGTTTGGATCTTGTGATAGCTCCATCTGCTATGTTGGATGTTCCTCCTCTGGCGTGTTCCCTGCCTTCCCGAAACATTGATCAGCAAGATCGGGGGGTAGATGACATGCTAGACTAGTTACATTAGCATAGCAGATTCTCTCCTCCTCTCTTGTGTTACTTCTTCTATATGTTATTCTCATTCTTCTATTTGTTGTCCTTAGTGTTGTCTACTTGAGGACGATGCAAAGCATTGAGATCTCTCGATCTCTCTCATGTTGACTCAAAAGACACATGTGTTCCCTTCTTCTAGGTGACCTTCCTTGATTGGGGAATGAAGAACAATTATGCATACATACATATGATAGATATACATGAATTATCATACAGCATACTGACCTCGAGGAAAGCGAAGTCACCTTGTGCTTTGTGTTTTGTGTCTATTATCCTTGGGTTTATCTCACACTTGGGGGCTAAATCCTTGCGATAACGTGCTCCTTTCCTTTCTCATTTCTTATGTGTATCACTACGTTAAAACAATCACCCCCGATGAGGCGTGTGTGATCGCTTTAACGTAGGGGGGCATACATCCCGTTCATATCTTTTCAAGATACTTGAAAATTTCTTGGCAAATTTAGCCTTGCCTTGAAAATTTTTGATATCTTTTTTTTGCATGACTCATAGTGAGGGAGCCTTACTACTGACAGTCATGGTTCTTCCTCACGATCTTCCCTTTTACTTTGTCAATCGAAGTCGTAAGATCCTTAGTCCACTGGGGGCTTGGTGTATCTTGCCTCCTTGACGTGGTGAAAGTCTTTCAATGTTGTTTCCTTGTACTTTACCGGAAGTATGAGCATACATACTCCTGCTAAAGTGGGGGCTAAATGTAGCATCCTAAAATTGCGACACTTGCAATTTCGACTGCATTTCAGTCTTCACGATGGCGACGCAACATGCAACCTGAATGGAGACCCTGAAACTTGCTCACGACACTGAAAACTGCATTTTTCAAGCACCCTGGCCTGAACCTCCTTGCACCCTGCTGTCCCGGGAGGTGGGACCAGAGCGCCCAGCGCCCTGGTCCTTCAGGACCAGGGCACCCAGCGCCCTGGTCCCTGGGTCCTATTTTGGGCCCAGTCTCCTAAGGGGTCTCGGGTCTTTTTGTTTGCAAATTGGAAATTAACTTTCCTGGTCGGCCTAAGGTCGGGAAAATCAGTCTATTAACCCTAATTGACAAGTATATAAACTACATTTTTCTCTCTCATTTGGGATGAAAGAGGATATGTGTACAAAGCGTGGAAATTATACTCAAGCATTCAAGCATTCAAGCATTCCTTCTAAGTCTCCATTCAAGGCTAAGTGTTGCATTCAAGACAAGGATTCAACCATTGAAGAGGAGATCACATACTACATGCTACAACGTACAACATACAACATCTAAACCTTCGCACATAAGGATACAAACATCCTTAGAACAAGGTATTAGTACTTGTTTTACAGTCATTTACATTTACAGCTCTTGCTCATTTCTTGGTTAATTCCAAAACCGGGGTTTGACCTAAAGGCAAACCCCTAATCCCTAACCCCCCAATCGTCTTCGCTTTTCTGTGTGTAGGTTGCAGGTACGCGGCTAAAATTGAAGATCTGGAATCCTTGTGCAGAGACGAACAGATCCCCTTTCGTTTCGCGGATTTTTCGGAGGATCGTGGCGTCGGGCGCCATCGTCCCGACAACTTTTGCTCAAATTTGCAGGACAGCGCCGTATCGACATTTTACTGCTAATTCCAGGTCCGCAGCTTCATCCTATAACCCGAACTCAGTTTATAAGAGAATCTTTATCATTTTTTATGCATGCTTAGCTTAATTTCCTTAACAACATTCTTTACAAAAGAGGGTAGCCTTGCTTTCCTAACCCTTGAAATTCATTTAGCATCCAATCTTACATTGTGTGGGATTGGATCTTATGAGTTTCAACCCCTCTTTTGAATGTAAAGTCTCTCCCCTAAGTGAAAAACCATCGAATCCTAGCGAACCTCCCTTCTCTCTCCTCGGACTCGGAAGAGGGGAGAACAACTAGGGTTCGATCGCGATTTTTCCGCTTTACAATGGTATTAATAGACAATTTTCTACTCCCTCAACAACTCAGCAAAATGGAGTTGTGGAAAGGAAGAACATAAATATCTTGGATGTTGCTAGAGCAATGGTGATGGAAGATAGTCTACCTCATATCTACTAGAGAGAAGCGGTGAGCACAACGGTTGATACATTCAACATAGTACATATAAAAGGAGAAACCAGTAAGGCACCTTATGAATTATGGTTAGGCAATACACCTACAGTTAAGTATTTCAGAATCTTTGGTAGTAATTGTTATATCAGGAGAGATGATATCATTGGAAAATTGATCCTAGATGTGATGAAGGAATATTTCTTGGTTATTCTAATGGAAGAAAAGCATATAGATGTTATAACAAGAGATTGCAAAGAATTGTGGAGAGTGCTAATGTCAAGATGGATGAGCTGAATAAAGGTTAAATCACAGTTTATGAGCAAGAACCAACAAAGGAAATGATCATAACTAAACTGGTGACACCTTTACTGGAACAAATTGTTGAACCAGTAACTCTGATAGTATCAAAAAATTCAATAGTAACTAAAGAATCGGGAAGAGAAATAGAGAGTTAGAAGAATCCTAGGTATGTGAGTTTGAATCATTCAAAAGATCAAATCATTGGGGATAAGAACAATGGAGTGATGACAAGAAGAATACTGACAACTAATGAGGTATGTTTAATTTCTCAAGTTGAACCGGTATCAGTAATTGAAGCATGTAAAGATGAATGCTGGTTGAAAGCTATGGAAGAAGAATTAGATCAGATTGAGAAGAATAACACATGGACTTTAGTTCCCCGGCCTAAAAAATAAGAATGTTATTGGAACTAAATAGGTTTTTAGGAATAAATTGAATGAAGATGGATAAGTTGTAAGGAATAAGGCTAGATTGGTTTGTAAAGGATATTCTCAGAAGGAAAGAATTGATTAATGTAATAATTTTGCACCTATAGCTAGGATTGAAGCTGTAAGATTATTTCTTGCCCGTGTTGCCCATAAGAACTACAAAGTTTATCAGATGGAGTGCATTTTTTAATAGGGATCTTGATGAGGAAAATTATATTGAGAAAACTGATGGTTTTCCACTTTCAAATGATAAAAACATGGTTTGCAGCTTAAGGAAAGCTTTATATGGATTGAAACAGGCACCTAGAGCTTGGTATGCAAGGTTGGATAAATATCTTTTGAATCTTGGTTTGTTGTTCCAACGAGGATTTCACTAGCAAAGCTTTGATGAGGATCTTTGATGATATGCATAAGTGGTGTTGGTGTAGCTTCTAGTGGAGAATCAGGATGCTGATGGTGATCATGTTCGAGACTTGGCAGATTGGGATCATTGCTTTAGCGTGTGTGGACCTAATTTGGGTCCCAGTGTATCTAGGTTATGGACTAGGTTAATGTAACATGTGGATTAGACCTCTCGATGTATTTCTGGGATGTCTTATGGGTTGGATATTATTAGTTTGGTCTTAGGCCAACATGTTTTGTAATTATGTAATTGTTTTATTGTCTAGTGGTCGACCTGATTGTTTATGGTCAAGGGTTTGTATGTATATGATGTAAGATCTCATTGTAGATCATCATGGTCAAGGGAATGTGATATGGATATGTAATGAGCAAATAATGTAATATCATTCAGGCAGAGGATTTGGTCAATCATTGGAGATCAAGTTGGTTTTATGTAAGAGGATTTATTCCTTTGGTATTGAGCTTAACCAAAACTGTATTTAGGCACAGGAGATGCTATCTTTGCAGTTCATTCATTTCTCTAGATTGTAGTCTAGATTTCTATGTAGTTAACGAGACTCCTTTTGTGATGACAAGTGCACTCTAGGCTATTGGCCTTCCTGCAAGTGTAGGCCCCTCAATTGTAATTCACATACTTACTACAGAAGTATTATCTGATTGTGGGTAGGCTTCCCACAGTGGTTTTTCCCTTTACTGGGTTTTCCACGTATAAATCTTGGTGTCATGTGGATGGTATTTATTCTTTTATTATTATTTATGCTTAATTGGTTTATCTTCTATTCTGGTATTTGGTTTAAGAATTTTGGTATTAATGTCTTGAGTTTCGGTATTAAAGTTTTAAATTGCTTTAAGGTTCTGGTAATCTAAGACAACCGATTCACCCCCCCTCCCCCCCACTCTCAGTTGTCTTCTGATTATTTGAACTGTCTAACAATTGGTATAAGAGATTTGGTCTTCTCTACAGAAAGATTATCTGCTTGAGAAAGATCCTATAGTGTCTAACAGTTTAAGTTCATCTAGTTCATCTAGAGCTATCTTTCGGAGAGATGTTCCTAGGCTGGATGGAATAAATTATAGAGTATGGAAGATTCAGATGGAGACTCATCTAAGATGTCTTGGCAAGGAGATTTGGGAGATCACATAGAATGGTGTTACACCTCATAATCCAGTATCTGGCAACCCTCCTCCGGCAAACTTGGATAAGGAGCTTGAGAATGATTGTAGAGCAAGAGAAGCCCTCTTGTGTGCACTTTCAGATAAGCGAATAATGGGATTAACTGACAAGTGGAGGGGAAGTTACATTCTTAGAAAGGAAAAATAATCTTCCCTCTTGGTCATGATTTTTCAGTATGAATGTTAATTAGAAGCTTTTGGTACCATTTCTCATATTATTGACTTGATATTTGCTCATTGTTTTATTATTCTTTTGAGGTTGTCAAATCTATGGAGAATGAGACTGAATAATAGGATTTTGAAGGTTTCTAGGAAGGCTAAGGATGGGATTTTGAGTCTCTTATAGGTGTAAGATCATATAGAGTTTGACATTGTGCAGATTGGTATCAATTTCATGTTTATTTCATAAATTTGTAAGGGTTTGGTTGAGGGTTTGTGTGAGTTGTTTGAGTTTTTATTTCCAAATCTTGGTGTAGATCTAATAACAAAAATGGAGTCATTTTCTATTTTCCTTTCATGATAATATCAGACATTATATTTTTCATATCTTGGGTTACAAGTTAAGTGGTTTTTCTAAGCATTTTGTGTTGTTTGGTAGCTCTCAGATTGAGAGTATTTGTGTGATTTGTATTTATAAGTGTTATTAAACCATTTGAAGACTTGAGGCAATGTTTATTACTATTATTTGAACATTTTATCATGTTTTTTTATGTCAATAAAATTTATTAATAATTTTGGGAGTTTATCTGGAAGTTGTAGTGGTTTACCTCTATGTTTGAGCTCCAAATTTTAGGTTCTATTTGATGTATTTTACAATAGAAATATATTATTTCTATTTGAAGTATTTAGAAAAAAAACATGATTTAAAAACCATTTGAAAAATAGTAATATACATTCTACATTAGTTGCATTGAGTTTCATATTTTTTAAGTTATATTTTGATGAGATTTTTGATATACACGATTTCACCATTTATGTTTATTTTGCAAATTTGGGTTGAAAATAAGTTGTTTTTCCAACTCTGATATAAAATTGCATCAAGGAACATTATAGTGGTATCGAATCTTTGATCTTTCTAGCCTGAGGCTTTAACAAAATTTATGTAGCCCAGTGAAAGAGAAAGAAGGTATTTACAACAAGAGAGGAATAAAGGTCTTTTGGATAGTTCTTCACAGGAAGAAACTATAAAAGAAGAATTGAAGAAAATGAGCATGGGTGATACTGAGAAATGCATAGGATATTCCTTCAATAACTTCAAAATGGTAAAAGGCAAACTGGGAAAATCTCGGCAGAAACTAGAGAAGTGATGAGATTACGTGCAAAGAAACTGAAGGGTTTGGTGTCTACACATGAGAACGGGGGTCTTTTAAAAGTTGCAAAGTATTCAAAGCCATCCTCTTCAAAATCCTCAAAAAGTATTTTCTTACTTGTATATGAAGCACCCATTCAAAATCCACCTTCCAATCCTATGGAAGAAACTGCGGGAGATTGAGTTGCAATGAGGGAAACCTATAATAATCTATATGAATAATTCAAGAGTTCAGTTCCTTTTAGAGATTGTGTCGACATGATGAATACCTTGCTGCCAAGGAAGGGTTATAAGTAGAACCAATATAGTAGTGAGAAAGAGTTCAAGAATAAGTTGAGTAAACTCTTAGCTCCTACCTTTGATGGGACAATCAAGATTTCAGTGAAATATTGGCTACAAAAATTACAAACTTTCTTCACTCTCAACCCCATGAAGGAGAAGGATGTTATTCAATATGCAACTCTACACCTTGAAGATGCAACTTATGACTGGTGGTATCATGGTATGACTACTCAAGGTAATGACCAAGTAAATAGTTTTGATGATTTTAGTCAAAGATTGATAGATAGATTTGAACTCAAGGATGAGGAAGAGTATTTTAAGGAGTTGTCAAAGTTGAGGCAAACTAAATCTGTTAAAGAGTATGTAGAAGATTTTCAGAAATTTTATGTGATGGTACCTAACATGTCTAAAAATAAGATTATTTATCTTTTCCTCGAGGACCTTGAAGAACTTTTTAGGGGTTTGGTTAAGGCTTTCTCACCTTCAATCTTATAGAAAGCTATCAAAAGAAGTTTGTATCTTGAAACTTCAATGCCTAAGAAAATAGTGACTAATCATAAGCCCCCTAATTCTTGGCAACACAAGGGCAATTTTCAAAAAAAGACATTCCCGCCTCTACTATTAAAGAATATACCAAGTGCAACAAATAACAAGGTGGGTGATGAGACAAGGAGTAAGATTAGAAGGAAAAAACTTGATTGTACTTGTAGAGAACCATGGGCTCCAGAACATAGATGCTTGGGTAAAGGACAAGTACACTCTATTAAAGTTATTTCAAATTCTAATTTAGATGGTAATAAGGAATTTCATGATACCCAAGGAGAAGGAGAAAAAATAATTAAATCAATATAGGAGGCCCTTTTGCAGCTTTATTAGGAGCTCCAATGTAGCATCCTTTTCGAATTCAAGGAGTGATAGCTAGATAAAGGATAACTATTCTACTTGATAATGGGACTACCCACAACTCTATAGATGAAGGATTTATTTTGAGAAGAGGACATAAAGCAGAGCAATTTGAAGGCTTCAATGTCATTGTTATAGATGGGTTAACTATTCCATGCACTTGAGTGATTAGACAACTCAAGATGACTTTGGGTGATTATTAGATATGTGATGACTTCTATGTAGTGTGTATTGTAGAAAGAAACATTGTTTTAGGTGTCCAAAGGTTGCACTCTATTGGAGGTTACTATATGAATCATCAAACCATGGAGTTAAAGTTCCAATTTGATGGGAAAGAGGTTCTATTGAGAGTCTTATCGAATAGAGCACCCCGAGTAGTCATTGCAAAAAAAATGGCGAGGAATTTTTGAAGATGACAAGTAGCTTGTGTAGTGGGAATCATAATTCATCCAACATGATCCTCCAAGAAGCAAGGTAATTTCTATCTAGAAATTTAGAAATTTTTTGATAAGCATAGTTTAGTTTTCAATGATATGCTTTCATGATTACCCCCTGATAGGCGATTTCAACATGTTATTGAGTTTGACCAAGATGTCAAACCTATTTTAATAGCTCCATACCATCATCCAAGATATTATAAGGAGAGAGAGAGAGAGAGAGAGAGAAGACCATTAAGAAACTCCTTGACATGGGATTCATAAGGTCTAGCTCTAGTCCATTTGCTTCATTAGTGGTACTTGTGAAGAAAAAATATTGCACAATAAGAATGTGTATAGACTATAGAGCTTTTAAGAAGAAGAACATCAAAAATAGATATCCCATACCTAGGAGAGATGAACTCATTGATGAGTTACATGGTACAATGTACTTCTCTAAAATTGATTTGAGACTGAGGTATTACCAAATTCTCATGAGGAAGGAAGATCTAGAGAAGATTGCTTTTTGATGTCACTATGGGCACTTTGAATTTCTTGTCATGCCATTTGGTCTCACCAATGCTCCAAAAACATTCCAATTATGTATGAATAAGGTATTCAGTAAACATCTCATAAAATTTGTTTTGGTGTTCTTTAATGATATTTTCATTTACAATAAAACATGGAAAGAGCACTTAGAACATCTCGATATTGTTTTGGGAATTTTGGAGCAACAAACTTGTTGGTGCCCAAAAACGAGTTTACACAGACTCAAGGCAAAGACCAAATTGTTTTCTAATTAAATATCTCTGGAAAGCCACTTCCAACTGTTTAATATTCTTTAGACTTGGACCAACAATAACAAGGATGCGAGATCCTTCTGCACTTTAGGCTTTGCAAAACCAGGGAGGGTGATCCCCATGCCTATTTATGATTTTATGCCACACTCAGAATTCATGCATGAAACAAAGCAGATAATCTCATATAAAGACTCAAGAATAAGGGAGAATTCTTAAGAATGGAAAATTCCTTGGTGATCCTCAACCAGTTTGGAGCATGAGATGATTAAAACACATGACAACATTCATGTAAAATGAAAGTATTGTGATACTCAAAAAGTTGTAGCAAACCAATGTTGATTCTGAATAGTAAATAAATACCTAGGCATTCACTTAACTATGATCAGTACCTTATGCCATTGGGTATATGAATTCATACTGCATTAAACTGTATTTGCGACAAAATTTATCTAACAGCATATAACCTAAGATAATATTGCCTTGCAATACATCATATTTATAATCCCTACCCATAACTACTTATCAAAATCCCTGTAAAGATCCCTATCACTCTGCAATTTTATTAATGCATTTAATTGACCCCTTAGACCAAAGCATGAATATAAATGCATACACCACAACAGTGCAACGAATGATAAAATACTTGATGATATGCATTCAAAACATGATAGAACAATACACTGGAGAGAAGTGGGTTTGAATTATATATATATTTAATAATTCTGTTGTATCTGTAAGAATACAATCCATACATAACTCCTTCAAGAACCTACAAAAATTACAGACACAAGACTCTTTCTATCCTACTCTATAAAATAACCTTTTTATGTCACCTAGACTTTGCTATTTGGAAACAAAAATTTGGAACACTCAAGGGACTAAAAATCCGAACCCCATCTCATAGCCCTCAATTCCCTTTTATAAAAAACAAGGGAGAAAAACAAGCTTCATGTCAAAGGAGACACCTATCATCTCATAATGACTACACATGTTGTGCATTCTGTTATACAAACATTCACCCTCAAACTCACTTACACAGGATCAAAATATGTAGCCGCCTTCTTCAAAACTCATGATGAAAATTACCATCGTGTTATATAGGTTCAAGAATATCTACCACTAAAAGACAAAAATAGTATTGCAAACTGTTTACAACTCTTATTCATCATTTAGATACATGCTACTCCATGCACTATAGTCTTCATCGGATGGCCAATTGAAATTCATGACTTCATCAACTTTTGCCTTGTATGGAATATACTTAACAGCTACTTGGTTTTCCTCTCTTTCAAAAGTTTCAAAAAATAATCCTATAGAAATTATTTTATCCATGCTTTCCTCCAGCATATCCATATTTAGCACTTCACAAATCATTTCTACCTGGGTATTGATGACTCTTTCTGCCTCTTCCTTCCAAAATTGTAAAGGCTTGACTACCCCTTCTCTATCTTCAATATCTAGCCATAGAGTTTGTTCTAATTCACTAAAAATCTTCATCAATTCCCTTACCTTTCTTTTTATATTCTCTGGAAAAATTTGGGCTTCCTGCATTGATTTTACCAACAAATGTGTTGGTTGGAGTGCATGTGGTCTCTCAGCATGAAATTTAGAGGCCATGGACATCATTCTGAGTCATTTCCTCTTTGCAACCATTTTGTAAATAGGGGAATTGCCACTTCTTTATCATCATTAAACTTTAGAATAACATTAAAAAGTAAAGAATATAAGGCATGGATACTGTTTAACCTGATATCAACTTTCTCATTCAAATGAGTTAGCACTGAGCTAACAATATCCTTTTTGTTGCCCAGCTGATTGTTTTTCTGATTCTTTCAGTTTATTTTCTAATTCAACAATATTCTCTAAAAGTTGAGACTCATTTGGTTCAATTGATCTTGTAGTATCAGGCTCATCATCATCATCATAGGGGACTAGTGCCATACCAAGGACATCAGTACTTGTATTTAGTTGAGCTACTTCTCCTCCCTAGACCATAGGTGGCGACCTGGATGTCAATGGCTCGGATGGCCCTATAAGTGCAGGATAGTAAACCTTTATTTGTCCTTTCTCAAGGAGTTGCACTCTCATTTGCAACTTCACACACATTTTCTGAGATGCATTGTAAACATTAAAAATCTTGTCAAACTTTCTTATCAGCCCAGCCTTCTCTAAAGCTTCCTCTTTTGTGCTCTCATGTACCAGCTTAGCAACATCTACATTTAACTTTGTAGCCTATACACTTGATGTGTCAGATGCTCTTTTTTATAATTAAGCTTCCTCTTAAGTTGGGGTTTAAATCACTAATGTTAGGCTTCCTAGGTCCTTCCTCTAGTGCCCATATTGCCAAGGTTGCATAATCATTTGCAAAATTTGATCCTGTTAATGCTAACCTTGCTTCTTATTCTAGATTGGAAGGTTGGCCCTTTGATTTCCTAATTGTATCAAATGCCACTGCATCTGCTATGTCCCACTCTAGAAAGATCAAGACGCCAACCTGACTTACAATTTTCTTGCCCTCATCAGCAATGATTAAACTCTTCCGTCATCTCACTCTTTACTTCCTCTTGGTTTTCTTGATCTGATCTATCTAGCCTTTGGGCCTTCTACTCAGTAATTCTTCTTTTGTACACCTCAACCTTTATCTTCCATACTAACTACAAAAAGGTTGGTCTCCTTACAAAATCATCATCCTCAAGGAATTTATCACTATTAGGTCCCGGAGACAACTGAGAGGGGGGGGGGTGAATTAGTTGTCTAATAAATTAAAACCAAAAACAAATTAATCGACTTAATGCTTAATAACAGTGAACCAGTTAAATATACCGGTAGACAGTCTTAATAGTAAATTGCTATACCAGTAAGGATTAATGCATGAAACATAAACATAAAGTCATCCATAACACATGACACCAATATTTGTACGTGGAAACCCTATAAGGGGAAAAACCATGGTGGGAATCCTTACCCACAATCAGATGATACTATTGCAGATAGTAAGCGTACAAAAAGGGGTCTGCACATGCAGAAAGGCCAACAACCTAGAGCTCACTACTCAATCACAAATGGGAGTCACACTGACCACAGTTGGATGGTTAAATCCAATAAGAATGTATTACACAAAATCGCATCTTCATATGTTGGATTCAGTATCGGTGTAACGCTGATATGCTTCTACAAAAACCTAACTTCACCTTCAAATGATGTCTTCATGTATGCCTCTTCTTGATCTCGCATATACCTTCACTTAAATCTTTTTTGCATTCCACACTTGATCTTATAAATAAGATCTTACAAGACCAATTTTAGTAGGTCAGCTCTACAAGATATTATAGTAAAAACATTTTACAAATAATATAATATCTGATGCAATAACTGACTAAACATGTCGGCTTAATGCATTTATAACAATAATAAATCATCTCCATAGCGTGCCATGCTGATCTGGAAAAGATAAACCTGTCGGTGTAACCCTAGATAACCTGGACCTATTTGCCAGTAAAAGCAAATATGCAAATTGAATATACCAATGATTATTACTTCAAAATAAAGTGTCCACATGATGTCTTTGACATTACCAAGTGTTTTCCATGTCATTCCAGGTACTGGTGAATATTATATCCTGTCGGTTAACCATATACCAGTAACTGTTGCACAGATTACTGTTTGTCGGTGAATGTTGCTGGATCTCCAAAGTAGGTGTATTCAGTAGGTGTTGACATCAATGACAAAACCATACCAAAATACCAACAATCTCCCCCTTTGGCATTGATGGCAACACAAGATGGAAAAACCATCTTAGTGCCAAAACAGAAATGCCAAATAATATCTCCATTTCTCCCCCTGGGAGTAACAATACCAATTTCTCATACCAATTTCTCCTTAGATGTATTTTTCAAAATTTATTCCCTAAAAATCTCTTTTTCTTATTAAAAGATAATGTGTTTTTCCATAGATATCTCTCCCCCTTTGACATCAAATGCCAAAGTCACAAAAGGTCAAGTTCATACAAAATACCAACCAATTCAATATACCAACTACTCCCCCTTTGAAGTAGCTTCCTCATCAAATATTGGAATAAAGATTTGTCCATTTAATTCTGCCTATTGATGACAATCATCAACTGTCTAAGTCTCTACCGGTGGTGGTATGACTCTGACCTGATCTCTGAGATACTCAAAAGTTTCCTCAGGCAAAGGTTTTGTGAAAATATCTGCAAGTTGTTCTTTAGTATTCACATAAACTAGTTTTATCTCTTTTTCTTCAACTTTTTCCCTTAGAAAATTCAATTTGATAGAAACATGTTTTGTTTTAGAATGTAATACCAGATTTTTAGATATATCAATTGTTGCAGTGTTATCACAGTATATAGTAATAGGTTCCTTGCATTTTACCTTTATGTCTTTCAACATTTGCTTAAGCCAAAGTACCTGTGTACAGTTTGTTGCTGTTGCAACATATTCTGATTCTATTGTTGATAAAGATGTACAACACTGTTTCTTACTTAACCAAGAAACTAATCTTTTTCCAAGAAAGAATGCTCCTCCAATGGTTCTTTTTCTATCATCCACATCTCCTGCCCAATTTGCATCTGTATATGCACATAGATCAAAATTTTCATCTTTAGGATACCATAATCCAAGATTTGTTGTGCCTTGTAAGTACCAGAAAATCCTTTTCACTGTTGATTCATGATTTTCCCTAGGATTACTTTGAAATCTAGAAACTATACATACTACATTCATAATATTAGGTCTGGTTTGTGTCAAATACAGTAAACCCCCTATCATAGATTTGTATCTAGTTGGATTAACAAGTGTAGATTCATCCCTTTGAGATAATTTGTCATTTGTAGTCATAGGTGTGCTTATCAGTTTAGAGTTCTCCATCCCAAATTTCTTTAGTAGCTCTTTCAAGTATTTGGATTGACTCAAAAATATACCTTTATTAGTCTATAAAATCTGCAATTCTAAAAAGATTTTAATTTCTCCAATCATAGACATTTCAAATTCTTGCTGCATTTTAAGAGAAAATTCTTTACATAATCCATCTTCTCCTCCAAAGATTATATCATCAACAAATACTTCAATAATCAATATGTCATCATTAGTTACTTTGTAATATAAATTGCTATCTGCATTTCCTTTAGTAAAACCAATCTTTAAAAGATACTTATCCAATCTTGCATACCAAGCTCTTGGGGCTTGTTTCAATCCATACAGAGCTTTTCTTAATCTACAAACCATATCATTGTCATCTGTCAAAGAAAATCCATCAGGTTGTTCAATATAAACTTCCTCTTCAAGATCTCCATTCAGAAATGCACATTTAATATCCATTCAATAAACTTTGTAATCCTTGTGAGTTGCAAAAGCCAAGAATAATCTAACTGCCTCAATTCTAGCTACCGATGCAAAGGTTTCATTGTAATCAACTCCTTCTTTCTGAGAATATCCCTTACACACTAGTCTTGCTTTATTTCTGACAACCTTACCATCTTCATTAAGTTTGTTTCTAAATACCCATTTGGTTCCAATTACATTTTTATCTTTAGGTCAGGGAACTAATGTCCAAGTATTATTTTTCTCAATTTGTCCTAATTCTTCTTCCATAGCTTTAATCCAAAATTTATCTTCACATGCCTCATTGATAGATAATGGTTCAATTTGAGAAATAAGACATACAGCTTCATTTTCCAATCTTTCTCTTGTCATAACTCCTTTAAATTTGTTTCCAATTATCTGATCTTCAAAATGATTCAGTCTTACATACCGGGGTGTCTTAGTTTGTTGTTGTTCTTCAATTACTATGGAATCCTCTAATGATACCGAAGTAACTGGATCATCATTCTGTACTGGTGGATTTAGTGTAGGTTCATTTGTCATAAATTCTATTTCCGGTTCAGAGTCTATATACCTTGAAGTTCCTCTGAATTGTTCATCAATCTTTACATTTGTACTCTCAACAATTTTCTGTAATCTTTTATTAAAACATCTATATGCCTTGCTCTTAGATGAATAACCAAGAAATATTCCTTCATCACTTCTAGGATCAAATTTGCCAATATACTCATCTCTTCTAATATAACATTTACTTCCAAAAATTCTGAAATACTTAAGAGTAGGAATATTACCAAACCATAGTTCATGAGGGGTCTTACCGGTTTCACCTTTGATGTGAACTTTGTTGAACGTGTAGACAGGAGTGCTTACTACCTCTCTCCAATACACATGTGGAAGATTTTCTTCTAATAACATACTTCTAGCTGCATCCAAGATAGTTTTGTTTTTCCTTTCAACAACTCCATTCTGCTGTGGTGTCCGAGGTGCTGATAACTATATTTTGATTCCATTCACTTCACAAAATGTATTAAAATCTTTAGATGTGAATTCTCCTCCTTGATTTGATCTTAAACATTTGATTTTCTTACCGGTTTCATTTTCAACCATTGCTTTGAATAGTTTGAACTTCCCAAGTGCTTCTGATTTTTCTTTGAGAAAAGTAACCCACCACATTCTAGAATAATCATCAATAATTAGCATGAAATATATATCACCTTGTAAGCTTTCAGTTCTAGCTGGACCACATAAATCAGTGTGAATTAAATCAAGAGCATTATTGGATTTTTCTGGAATACTTTTGAAACTAGCTCTGACTTGTTTTCCAAATTGACATTCCTTGCAAATTGTATTCTGAGG
The DNA here is from genome assembly GCF_030272615.1 of Cryptomeria japonica. NCBI lineage: Eukaryota > Viridiplantae > Streptophyta > Pinopsida > Cupressales > Cupressaceae > Cryptomeria > Cryptomeria japonica. Next base: position 318,896,398 of record NC_081405.1, on the reverse strand, counting down.
TTTCACAATTTTAGGTAGATCTCTAACTACCTTAGAAGTACTGATTTTTACCATGCAATCAAAATTTACATGACATAGTCTTTTATGCCATAACCAACTTTCATCTATATGTGCAATTAAGCATGCGTTTTTACTATTATTCAAATGAAAGATATTACCTCTAGTCTAATTACTAATTGCAATTTCCAAACCAGTTCTATTCATGATTTTGCATTTTCCATTTTTAAATTGTAATTGAAAAGCTTTCTCAACTAATTGACCAACACTTAAAAGATTATGCTTTAATCCTTCAACATAGTAGACATTGTCAGTGTTATGTTTACCATCAAGAGATATTGAACCCTTACCTTTGATTGAACAGGCTTTGTCATCTCCAAATCTTACTAAACCTCCATTGTATTCTTGAAAGTTCAAGAATTTACCTTTGTCTCCAGTCATGTGATGTGAGCATCCTGAGTCAATAATCCATTCATCCTTTGATTCAACTTTAGCTGCTAGGGCTTGTTCTACCAGTTGAGCAGTAGGTGTCATTTGATCTTTTGTTATAGCAACAAAAACCCATCCATTGTCAGCTGGATCCTCATCAGAATCATCAGTCACACCTTCATCAGCAATGTAACAAGATTTATCTTTGTTCTTCTTAAATTTTTATCTCTGATATTCAGGATTAGGCTTGTATGTTCTTCTGGCTTCTTCTCTTAGTCTAGCATGCCTATCAGGGCATCTTGAAGCCATATGACCAATCTTATTGCAGTTAAAACATTTAAAAGGTGCTTTACCTTCATACTTACTTCCAATTGGACCTTTTGGCATTTTCCTTGCAAATAGTGCTTCAAGCTCTTCAAGCTCTTCATTCTCCTTCTTGGTTTCTTCAAGTTCTCTTGCTTAAAAGGATCTCCAGTCTGATTTGTCAAAAGATGGAGTAGATGATGTTGATGCTTTGAAGGCCAAATCAGTCTTTATAGTAGCAACAGGACCAAATTCCTCAATTTCAAAACCTGAAAGTTTTCCAATCAATTTATCCCTAGTTACTAATGTATTAGGCATTGTTCTCAACTCATTTATAGCAGTAACCTTCATTTTATATGCCAGTGGCAAACCTCTTAAGATTTTTGAAACAATCTCATCCTCACTCAAGGTTCCTCCATAACATTTGATACCCAAAATAATTTCATTTACTCTTTCTTTAAAAGCAGAAATCCTTTCATCTTCTTCCATTTTCAGATGTTCATACCTGACTCGGAAGCTTTCAAGTTTTGCAATTTTGACTATGGAATCTCCTTCATTCAGTGTTTCCAAATGATCCCAAATAGCTTTAGCAATAGACCTATTTGATAATCCCATGATTTGTTGATCTGATAATGCGCTCAAGAGTGCTTCTCTTGCTTTGCAATCATTTTCTTCATCTTTGGCTAAGGTAGTTGGAGCAGTCTGACTAGCTACAACAGCAGTATAACCATTCTTAGTAACTTCCTAGATGTCTTTACTGATGCAATTCAGATGTGTCTCCATTCTGATCTTCCATATCACATAGTTGGTTCCATCAAGTTTAGAACTATCCTTCCTGAAATAATTAGTAGACATTGGATCTCCTCAAGTCGTTAAACTTCTACAAAAAGAGGACTAAGCTCTGATACCAATTGTTAGGTCCCAGAGACAACTAAGAGGGGGCGGGGGTGAATCAGTTGTCTAATAAATTCAAACCAAAAACAAATTAACCGGCTTAATGCTTAATACCAATGAACCAGTTAAATATACCGGTAGACAGTCTTAACAGTAAATTGCTATACTGGTAAGGATTAATGCATGAAACATAAACATAAAGTCATCCATAATGCATGACACCAATATTTGTACGTGGAAACCCTGTAAGGGGAAAAACCACTGTGGGAAACCTTACCCACAATCAGATGATACTACTACAGATAGTAAGTGTACAAAAAGGGGTCTGCACATGCAAAAAGGCCAACAGCCTAGAGCTCACTGCTAAATCACAAATGGGAGTCACACTGACTACAGTTGGATGGTTAAATCCAATAAGAATGTACTACACAAAATCACATCTTTATATGTTGGATTCAGTACCTATGTAATGTTGATATGCTTCTACAAAAACCTAACTTCACCTTCAAATGATGTCTTCGTGTATGCCTCTTCTTGATCTCGCATATACCTTCACTAAAATGTTTTTTGCATTCCACACTTGATCTTATAAACAAGATCTTACAAGACCAATTTTAGTAGGTCGGCTCTACAAGATATTACAATAAAAACATTTTACAAATAATATAATATCCAATGCAATAACCAATTAAACATGTTGGCTTAATGCATTTATAACAATAATAAATCATCGCCATAGCGTGCCAAGCTGATCTGGAAAAGATAAACCTGCCAGTGTAACCCTAGATAACCTGGACCTATTTGTCAGTAAAAGAAAATATGCATATATGAATATACCAATGATTATTGCTTCAAAATAAAGTGTCCACATGATGTCTTCAACATTACCAAGTGTCTTCCATGTCATTCCAGGTACCGATGAACATTATATCCTACCGGTTAACCATATACTAGTAACTGTTGCACAAATTACTGTTTGCCGGTCAATGTTGTTGGATCTCCAAAGTACGTGTATTCAGTAGGTGTTGACATCAATGACAAAACCATACCAAAATACCAACAATCACATGTCTCCTTTCTTGCATATTTGAAGGCTTTACCCTAAATATCCAAGGGAGTACGATCTAACTCCAAATTAGGAGCAATGTAGGAACACCGAATTGTATTTCTGCACTTGTTGTGATGAACATGTCTTCCTCCATTTGTTCCTCACCCTGTCTTACTAGCAAAAAAGATACAAATGATGGTGAAGGGCTTCTGTCAGAATCTTCAAGATCAAAGATCTTTACTCCTTGAAGAGGCTTAGTTTGTATCTTGGGAAAAAGGTTCTGAACTCATCATCTTCTTACCCTTTCTCCTTATCAATCTTCCACTATCATTTCTACTATCCTCTTCATCACTTGTTTCTTCTCTTTCTCTTTTGTGAGAAGATTCCTAGATAGGCCTCCCTACTACAATGCCACCTACTCTCTAGGGTAAAGGAGGTTGTGAGCTTGATTATTGCTGGCCATGAACTTCTTCAATTTTGGCTATCTTCTCCTTTAAAATCTTCTTCAACTCATCGAAAGTTTTCATAACAAAATCAATCTTGGCACAGAATGGGGCAAAATCCTTTAATGGGTCTTATTTTGGATCCATCTTTTGGATAGCAGTCCATAATTTTATAAAGATTATCCACTTCTCTTTTCTCCATTCTTGATTTATGGAGTCAAATTCACTCCTGATTAAGTCCTCAGGAAAATTATGCACGTGGGGCAACATAGTTCCTTTTATTCTTGTTTTGAAAGTTTTGTAAAAACCTTCAGGATCACTATTTCTAGCTATACTCAACCCCAAATGATATGGAGAAAAAAATTTGTCGAAGTGTTCATATCCTCCCTTTAGAATTACAAAGGATAATAGTGTAATCCGGGAAAATTGTTCCTTTTCCCTTTCCTTTTAAATCCTTGTCCTGAATGCATTCTATTTGCCACATCAACTTAGCAAAACCCATTCTTAGTGGAATGTTGAAGGGTAGTACATGTGGTTGTCCGAAGAAACCATAGATTTTGATAATAGTACTTACAAAGTAAGGGATAAAATCCCCCCAATTATGTTCAATCCTGGAAAGAGGCACCATCTCCTTGGGTCTCAAAAAATCATGCAGTTCCTTAGGAATCGTCAATGGATTTACTATCAAATTTTGCCTCAACCTAGAAGCAAAATTGTTATCAAACCTTATAAAGCTAGCCTCTTGTCTATCCCGATACATATCTGTGCTCAGGAGTTGTACTGGAATATCTTGGTCATCAATTGTCCTTTTGAGGTTCATGGTACCCTCAAATTAATCTACGTTCCTAGAAAGGAACATATACATAAGTAAATAATACAAGGAGAATTTTGCACCGGCCACTTGATTCTCAATGTCTAGTAACCCCTCATGAATATTTTCCTCAAGGTAGGGGGCAAAGTCAAAGACTACTATAAATTTTGGTTGTTGTATTTGCATAGCCATGTACATAAAATCAGGCGGCATCACTATAATGGGATTAAAACCCAATATTTGACACAAAGAGAAGAAAGTAGCCTAAAAATAGGGAGCACAATCACTGATTGGGAATGGCTCCTCTAAGATAGGGCCGATCTGGTATGTTGTATCCCTTGCTCTAGCTAAATACATTGGAAGAAAATTATTTCTAATGAATTCCCTCATCTTGTAATACTCTGCCTTTTGCTCATTTAAATCTATCTGCACCAGGCTCAGGGATGGTTTATATAGGTCAAAAATATCTTGGAACTCTTCCCTTCTGATAGTTAATAGAATTTCTCCATCATTTCCCCTAATAACCCTTAAAAATAGGTCATATCTATCTACAATAGCTTTGAGTAGGTCAACATCCATGAAAACACCCGATACTACCAACTTGCCCAAATCATACTACCAAGGACTAGATAATGGGGAATGGAATTTTCTTTGTCCATACCATAACTTAAACATTTCTAACCCAGTCATCAATATATTAGCATCCACTAAGTGGAATGCTTTGTCAGTTAACCCTTCCCCTAGGGATTTTCCATCCACAAATATCTTCCCCTATTGTTTATCATTTGTAGAGGGCTCCAATTGGTCCAAGAAATCATCATATAGATTTATTTTCATATAATCCACTTGTCATGAATGTTTCTATCAGGGAGCCATGTTTTGCAACTAGGGCTTTATACTATAACTCCAAATTTAGGAAGGAAAAACTAGGGCTAGTACGAGATTTTAAATTACCAGAGTAATTCAAACAAATTTCACTACTCTCTGTCTAGCACCTAACCCTAGAACAAATTTAATTCTCTTCTTACAACTTCATGCACAATTTATAATATCAATTTGTTTCAAGAACATATGGAGAGCTTAGATAAACTTACTTCTTTGATTTTCGCAAAAGTTGACAATTCTGTGTCACAGAGAGTCGTTTCAACCTTCTTCGATAGCAGGAAAACCTTCTGGATTGCTATGAAATATTTTGCGAAAAACCTTTTAAGAGTCTTTAATTATTGCCTGGAAAAAAAGAAAATATCTCATCCACCATTAATACTCGCATGAGTGAAACAATGACTCATAAATTTGCATTTAAAAAATTTGAAACTTGGTCATTGATCATCTTCCAAGTTGGAAAATCCAACGATCATCTCTTGTCGACTCAGCACTTGACTTTCCATCTGTATCAACAGACCCACAAAATCATGACTAATCAGCACCACATCATCCTTCGACCAGACTCTATTAGTGGCCCCACCATAAGCCTTCCTGGTCAGCCCGAGAGACGTGGCATCATCTCGCGATATCACGGTTCATAACCTCCTTGCAACTTCCATCATGGGGATATGGGGGTCGTCAGATTTGTTCAATTTTTACCGCTTTACACAATACTCATTAACTCCTCTAGAATTAAAGATCAAGCAACTTTTACCTGAGGAAAAAACATCTTTGTTCATTTTAAACATGTGCAAATTGATAAGACTATTAGTAAACTGACCTTTACTGCCTAAGAACTAGTAACACAATGCTTTGACCGATTATACTACCAACCCTGCCAGTTTCCACAGAAAACATGTGGCACAATCTCGCGATGTCACGATCCTTATAATCCTTGCATCTTTGATCATGAGGAAGCGTGAACCATTGGATCCATTCTATCTTTAGCAAACGGTCAAAATACTTAGGACTTTCAGGCTTAGGAAAACATAAGCGTGGGCACAAATATTTAAAAGGAGACCGGTCATAGGGAAATTTTTGCAACTTTAGGAAAAACATATTTCATAAACCGGTTAACCACCACTTAATAGTTAGGGAATGAAATGGCCCTGCCATATGAAAGTGGTACCCTTGGCCTTAAGTGAGAAAAAGGTAACGACAAAATATAAAAAAGGACGGAAGACTTTCCTTCAAACCAAGATTTAATCAATAAAAGACATAAACCCTAAAGCTCTAAACCCTGATAACTTGACAGAGGGCAAAATAAAACCAGAATGACCAAATTTTGCAAGACATAATTTTTAGGTCCTATCAAAAATTTCTATGCTAATTAGTCCAAATGTGAGTTTGGTTTAACATAAATTATATATTTTGGACATGTCATAAGTTCAAAGGGAGTGCGGGTTGACCAACTGAAGATTCAGGCAATATTGGATTTGCCACCAATAACCAATTTTACTCAGCTGAAAGGGTTCTTTGGTTTGTATAGTTACTATAGAAGATTTTTCAAAGGTTTTTCTAAGCTTGCTACCCATTTCACTAATTTAACCAAGAAAGGATTTTTTTCTTGGACAAAAGAAGTAGAAGAAATATTTGACAAGGTCAAAAAGGTAATGAGCTCATGCCCAATGCCTGCAATTCTAGATTTTACTCTACCTTTTATTGTTGAATGTGATGCATCTAGCAAAAGGTATAGGGGTTGTCCTAACTCAAAAATGGGATCCAATTTCTTTTGAGAAAAAACTTAAGCCAACTAGAGAGAGGATACTCTATAATTTATGACAAAGAAATGTTAGCAATTATGCATTCTCTTGATAAGTTTAGGTAATATTTGGTATGTGAAAATTTTATTGTTAAAACTGATCATAATAGTCTCATTTTCTTCTTGAACCAAAGAGATATGAATGACCGTCAACAAAAAAGGGTAAGTAAATTTCAAGCTTATGATTTTGAGATTGAATATATGAAAGGGAAGAAAAATGTACTTGTTGATGCTCTTTCTAGGAAGCCTACTTTATGCTCACTATCTTCTATTTCTACTGATTGGAAACTCTCCATCATTTCATAATATGCTAAGGATTCTTTGCCTCTAATGTATTTGATGGGTTAGTGGAGGATAATCAATACATAGTTATTGATGGGTTAATCTACTACAACAATAGAGTAATTTTAGTGCAAGGATCCAAGGTTAAGGAGAATATCTTAAGAGATTTCAATGATATACCCTTAGCTAGTAACCAAGGGTATTTTAAAATATATAGGCAGATACGAGAGAGGTTTTATTGGAAATAGATGAAGGAGGATGTCGTCAAATATATCAGAGAGTTTATTGCTTACCAACAAAACAAGAGTTAGCATAATTTTTCAGTATGATAACTACAACCACTTCCAATTCCTGAATAAAAGTAGGAAAGCATCTCCATGGAATTTATCATTGGTTTTCCAAAGGCCCAAGGTAAAGATTGCATATATGTTGTGGTAGATAAATTGACCAAGTATGCACATTTATTTCCTATCACATCTGATTTTAAGGCACCCCAAGTAGTAGAGTTGTTCTTTAAGGAGATTTTCAGATTGCATGGTTTACCCAAGAATATTTTCAGTGATAGAGATAGTAGGTTCCTTAGTTCTTTATGGAAGGAACTCTTTCATTTGATGCATACAGAAATCATACCGAGCACAAGCTATCATCCTTAAATAAATGGGCAAATAGAAATAGTTAACAAATGGATAGAAGGATATTTGAGGAACTATGTTTCAAACCAACAAAGTGCTTGGGTAAAATAGTTGCATCTAGGGGAGTATTGTTATAATACCTCCCATCATATGTCTATTAGTATGCCTCCTTTTCAAACTCTTTATGGTTATGATACAATTTGTATTGCTGATCTATTATTTTCATATAGTAGAGTTCCCACAACAAGTGATTTTGTCAAACAAATCCAAGAGGTTTTATGGTCACTCAAAGACAATTTGCATCATGCTCAAAATTAGCAAAATATGTACGCAAATAAGAAGAGAACATAGGGAGTTTTTTAAGCTGGGTACTTTGTTTTTGTTACATGGCAACCATATAAATAGATTTATTTGAAGAGAAATGGAGCTAAGAAAATTAAGCTGAGTTTTTATGGACCCTATAGGATTTCTAGAAAGATAGGAGAGGTAGCCTATGAGTTGGAGCTCCCACCGAATAGAAAGATACACAATGTTTTTCATGTTTCTTGTCCTAAGATGGTTGTGGGACAACAAGTAGTAGTTTCATCTACTATACCACCTTTAGATGATGACGAAAATTTTATTTTAATTTCTAAAGAAGTTCTGGAAACAAGAAGAAGAAGTTAAGAAATAGAAGCATAAAAAAGCATTTCATCAAATGGAAAGGTTTTCCTATTGAAGATGCAACTTGGGAAGGGCCAAAAGTTATTGACGATCCAAATATCCATTACCTGAGCATAATCAATATTTGGGAGGGAGGACTTGTCATGTCCCCTTTCTAAAAATAGTGCTCCATGTTGGAAGAAAGTTGCAAATATATGCTTGAGAGATATTTGAGAAATGTGTTGTCATTGATGTCAACATATTTATCTATCTGTGATAGTGATGCAGTGAAGTTCAATGAGTTAGTTTGTTCAGAGTAGTAAGTATGATGAAGATCAGAGTTTGTAGATTAAAGGGTTTGTAGAGGATTTTCTATAGTCGATTTAGTTCAAGTTCTAGAAGTCCACATTGAGATTTGATTGAGTTATGGGTATCTATGTTGTGGCTGGTTTTTCAGTTGTTCAGTGGTGACAGAGTGACAGTATTTTTATTTGCATTGCTCTGCATTGTAATATAATGTTCTTCAATATTGGATGTATGTCTGGGATATTGGTGTGTGTCCTCAATTCAAGTGTTTCACGGTTTGGAGGTTCGTAAGTGATTTTTCAGGGTTGACAGTCATTGCAATTAGTGTTCCTAAGGTTTGATATGAAGATGTTGGTGATTCTAGTAATTTGTGTTGGTGCAGATGTTGCTATGGTAATTCATGATGCTTGTGGATGTCTCTAGACCGTGTGCCTTTTGTGTTTGTGGTTTGCATTCATCGTTAAGCTCGTAATTGATTTTTTTCTTCCATAGTTTGGTGTTATTAATGTTCTTGGCCGACCAGATGCTTGTGACATGTTGCGGATGTAAGAGGTGTAATTATTGGAGGTGTAACGTATTCAAGGTGAAAAATTTGGGTCCATACTATGTCTTGACCGACACTGCTTGGTCCACATATAATATTGTATTGAGTGTGGTTATATTTTTATAATTAGGTGGTGAGTGTTGAGCCGACCTTGATGATTTCTCCAAGGTTGATGTCATGTATAAATAATTGTAATAATTTTGTATTTGAGTGTGGTGTATGGATGAGTGTGAGTGTGTATATGCACAGAATGTATACATCTTTTGAAGGTAGAGAAGAAGTGTGAAGAAGAAATTTGTTTTGTGTTCCAATGGAACTAAACCAAGCATTAAGGAGATTCTATTTCTCAATTCATAATTTTCAAAAGTGATTTGTGATTGTTAGTATAGGTAGTGAGCTTTCCCTGTGTAGTAAGTCTTTTTATTTTGAGCAATGAGCCTAAATGCATGTGCATTCCCCATTGTAATACTTCGAATAGAGTATACCTATATTGTGGGTGTATCCCCACCATGGTTTTTCCCCTAACAGGGTTTTCCACGTACAAAAATCTTGGTGTTACATGTGTGTTTATGATATGTTGTTGATTTATGCTTTTATGTTTAATTATCAGATCTAAGAATAAGTTCAAGTAGTGTGAGTTTTTGTGACAATTGATTCACCCCCCCCTAGTTATCTGCCCTATTTCCATCAATTGGTATCAGAGCAAGTTCCTTCGAAGAAGCTTAATCTCTTGAGGTAATTTGGGATGGAAACTTATAAGAAGGGTAGTCCAAGATTTGTGTTGGAATCAATTAACACTGAGGGGGGGTGAATCAGTGTTTTGCAATTCACAAATTTATTAAACTAATTCTTAAACCACCAGATGCATAAGAATGAAAGTAAAGTGTAGAAACATAAACCAATCAACCACAAAACCATAACACCAAAATTTTTACGTGGAAACCTGGAAAGGGAAAAACCTTGGTGGGATTTGAACCCACAATATTATTATACTTTGATCAAGATTATGATAATATTACAAAAAGGGGAATGCACTTGCATTCAAGCACACTACCTAAAGCTCACTGCTCAAGTACAAAAGATGGCTACAACCCTGGAGGACTCACTATCCTACAAATGATTACAATAGTGTCTGAACTGAAAAATAGCATCTACTAATGCCAAATACCAATTTTGGTTAAGCACAATCTGTCTGTCTTCCTCTGTTCTTCTTATTTGCTATGTTTTGCTACACAATCATATACCGAAGCACCAAATCTGCATATTGATGCTCATTTTCTCATTACACATCAAAATTTGCATATCTACCACACATCTACCATGTCAAAGTGATCATACAAGTCGATCTTATATATCCGCACTGCCAAAATAAATCAATTCCCATGTCGGATTCTAAAAATTGCATAACACGCAACATGAAACGTGTAACCAACAAATTAGCTCAATTTGACCATAGATCGATATGTGGACCCAAACAAATTGATATCAACATTCACACATGTTATCTCAATCATCTAGAACTCAAAACCAATCACTAAAATCATCCCACAGATTTGGGATCACGCGTTACATCAAAATAACTTTATTCTTCCTTAATTAACAGATATTGAACCTTCAATCTCACTTATGAATCAAAATCGGAAACTAGGATTACATAATAAGCTGCCTCGAACCTCAAAACATCTTCCTCTATTACTGCAACCAAAGTTATGCAACCAAAATCAAGATCTACATAATCCAATCATACTCTATCGGATAATGTATTCCACCTTCTAGACTTATGCGTAATGATAATACAACTTCCGATAAATCAAATCTACATGTATTAGATATGATTTCTGAATTGAGATGCCATCAATGAAAACTCCTAAACTTCTCTCATGCATCAATCTTCACCGAAACAGTGTCTCTTGCCAACAATCTCCCCCTTTGCGATTGATGGAAATACTGTGAAAAATTACACTATACATTGAAAACTAAAAAATTCCAAAACTACTCAAAAATCTCCAAGACTCATCAAGCTCCACCTGAGAATATACACTATTTTTTACTTCACTCTCTCCCCCTTTGATAACAATGCCAAAGATAAGAATCCACCAAAATTTATATACACGAGTGTACACAATTACAAAAAATTGAAAATATCTGTAAAAATTATTTTTAGGGACAACAAGTAATCATCCCAACCCTTCTTCAAACTCTCCAAAATATTGATCAGACCACTAAAAAGATAGGTGTACACCTCTTCTCCTCTAGGATCTATCTGAACACTCTTATTCGGAGCATTCATTGCATCTCGCTTACTGATGATCAATGAATCTAACCAAGGAGTGATAAGACTTCTTACTTCTCCCACTCTGCCCAAAATTTTGTCCTCCTGATTTAAGATTTTAATCTTATCAAGTATACTCATAACTTGAGCTTCAAAATTGCTAGCAGGGACTGATTGAGGTGCATAGGATTGAGATATGCTATCTAACTACCCTTCACACTCTTTTATTTCCTTGTCAGTATCAATAGTGAACTTAGGTAAAATTAGACATGACTTATATATTTGACCGCCTTCATCTAATGCATCTTATATGTTCTTCATAGTAGTTATAAAACTAGCCCTATCTCCTTCAATCATCTTCAAAATCGTCCTCAATCTCATAGTATTAAATTGATTCAAAATTTTAGCATCTGTCGCTTTCTCTAAAGACACAAAATGAGATTCTACTACATTAAGCATGCTTCTAAGCTTACCGGAGGGGGTATCCATTGTATCTGGTTTGAATGATGACAAAATTTTCTCTAACACATCTACTGCCATGGAGATCAACTCTTTATCTTCGGAGTGATACTTGAGTAATTCCTCACTCGCCCTATCTTCTACAAGATTTACAAGCTTCAGTGCTTGAACCGGAGATAGACAACTAAGATCAATAGGTCCTTGAGTCAAATCATCAGTGACAATTTGTTTTCCCTTGTCTGCCACAATGTCTCTTGCCACTGTCACCGGAGCCTGATCATCCTTTTCTTCTCCTTTCTCCTTCTCTACCAGGTTTTCACTTGCATCTTTCACAGCATCTTCATCCTTCTCAGCATCAACCTCTTCCTTTCCTTCTCCAATATCCTTAGTTGCCTTATCAGAATGAACCTCTATCACTGGAGGATTTTTTTCAGCTTCACCGGAGTTGTTAACCTTAGTAGTATCAGTATCATCTGTAACTTTGGTTTGTTCATTTGTTTGCTCTTCCAGAATGACTGACTCAATTGGCTGACCTTTCTACACACCAAAAACTATTGTATGCACTTCCAGAATGGAAGTGTCTTCATGTTTCTGCTCTTCCGATTGGGTGTCATCTTTTGCTAGACTTACCTCATATCTATGGTCTTTCAAAAATTATTTCAAAATTACTTTTGTCTCTTTAAAAAATTCATCTATTTTACCAAGAATGACCTTATTAAATCTCTTTTTTCTTCAGAATCTATCTTTCGCAATCTTTAGCAATCTATCAACTTCATCCTTAGAAATGACTAAACACAAATTAACTAATACATATTTTTTAATTCTTTCATCCTCTGAGCTGGTTCTATGCCTCTTGGCATCCAAAATATCATACAATCCCTTTGGAATCATGGATGATATCTCTATCAAGGCTTTACTATAAACATTCATATATTGTACAACAACTTCCTCTATAGCTCTTTGATCATTTTTATCATAATTATCATAATATATACATACATTTTGTTGGCAATTGACACTCATCCGATGATTTTAGGTGACTTCCGGTGATTGATTATTTGTTTAGGGTTTTCATTGATGGCAACTCTTTGTGGTTGTTCGATCTAGAAATCGTGATCCAACTTATCCAGAAGATGGAGGTAACCGGTAGACAGTTAACTGGCAAAATGGGGTATTTCAGTAATGTTTTGATTTGGAATGATCTCTGGTGATTATGATGTTTTTGGTAATTGTTTTTGTGATCTCAATGATATGGAAGACCTTTAGGAAGTGTGGTTATAATCTTTTTGTCTGGTGCTATATTTTATTCGAGATTGAAGATGACTTGATCTACATGTTACACTTATTGAAGCTGACTTGAAGGAGATTGTTTTTGTAGTAAGACCGGATATATAAGATCATTTTGGTAATTGATTTTTGGTGTCTTGTGTGTGTGGTGATCCATTTTGGTGTGACTAAGCATAGTTTCACACGCGCATTTTTCTTTCAGACCAACCGGTAACTGACAGAGACAAAGTCAAAGTATTTAGCAGAGCAGAGATAGTCAGAGATTCAGAGCCTAACCAGAACTCATCTTTGCATAGAAAGATGCTCATTAAGAGTTAATTTCATTTTATTTACATATTGTAAACAAATTGTAAGTCAATGAGACTTCCTTGAGGGTTGTAGCCCTCTGGGAAACTTAATTTGAGCAATGAGCCTAAATGCAAGTGCATTCCCATCTATGTAATATTTATGTACTCCTTGCCATAGTGTATGAATATTGTGGGTTCCAACCCCACCATGGTTTTTCCCTTTCCAAGTTTACACGTAAAAAAATTTGGTGTTGTGGATTTGTGTATTTATTGTTGCATGTTTATGCTCTTATCTATTAAGCATTGTTAACCGGTAGATAAAGAATAAGTTTGTGGTTTCAACTTCTGGTAGATCATCGATTCACCTCCCCCCATCTCAGTGATGTCTAATTCTAATAATTGGCATCCAATCCTAGTTCCTCTAAGGAAGCTTAACCACTTGAGGAAGATCTGGGAGATTGATTCAATGGATTCCAATTTTCAGAAACAACTCAATGTGGCACTTGAGGATCTTGATGCAGCTAGAAGTGAAGTCTATATCTTGAAGAAGAATATGAATGCTGCTAATGAATTCATTAGTGAGTTGAAGGATTAAGCAAGTATCTGTAGAGAAAAGAGGAAGGAATTAATGTGCAGGTTGAAGGAGAAAGAAGATCAGATCATGGAATACTAGGAAAAAGATGATGAGGTTAACAAGCTTGAGAGAGAGAATGGTACTTTAAAGAATGAGATGCAATCCATTATGATGAGACTGACTAAGGAGATTGAGGAGCGGAAGAAGAATGAAGAGAATCTGGCACAATCATTGAAGGAAAGAGCTGACGAATGCTTCAGGCTTAACTATGAGAATGATCAATTGAAGCTTGAATTGACACAATCAAGGAACAATGGTCATGAACTTGAAAGACAGGTTGTTACCTTGAGGGATGAACTTGTTACTGCCAATGAATACAAAGACAAATTCAAAGCTAGTTCAGAAAAACTTGATGAGATGCTAGAAATTCAAAGACATGGAAAGGATATGTGAGGCCTAAGATTTGAGAAAGGTGAATCCTCTGGATCTGGACAAGGCAATGCTAAACCTGATGAGAAGAAGAGCAAGAATCCTCCAATAAGACAACCTAATGCTCATAAATTCAATGGTAGATGTTTTACTTGCAACAAATTTGGTCATATGGCAAGTCAGTTCATAAGTAGGATGAATAATGGAATGATGAACAATATGAATAATGTTTCTACCTTTACCGGTCAATGTTTCATATGCAATAATTTTGGACACAAGTCAAATGTGTGTAGAGTAGTAATAAATAACTTTCAAAACAAAATATGCTATGCATGTGGAATGTTTGGACATATCTCTAATTAGTGCAGGACAAGATAGAACCAAATGAACTTCATACCTATGAAGAATAATGTTGTTTGCAAAGCATGCAACAAAACCGGTCATATTGCAAAATTATGCAGAAGAAAAAATAGTGCTTCGGTTGACAAGAACAAATCAAATAAAAAGGGAAAGGAAAAAGTTGATGAGATAAGAGATCAGCGTAAGAAGATATGGGTAAATAAGGATGAATCTAAGGTAGATAATGGATCTGTACATGAATCTAGTGCAGAATCTTCATTCAATAACTAGGGCTTTTAGCCTTAGGGGAAGGCAAATCAATTCAAATCTTGCAGTACCACTTGATGGGATCTATCACGGATAGTTTATAGATTGCAGTTGATATCCGAAACTTAGATGGCTGATTTTGGCATCCATTAGCAAAAAAGGACATCCGATTGAATATTTGAGGTGCATTTATTTCAAAGTTAAATTAGGGTTTGCAAAGTTAAAAAAGAAATTACAATAATCATTCTTCACCTTACGAATAGTGTTTTCGAGCTAAAGAACAAAGGGATCAAAGTTTCCAGGTGATCAAAGAGCTAAAAGCAATCCAGGGAAACGATCTAGGGCATCCGATAGTTGGTTAAGGTATTTCTCGAAGGGCATTTTTTCTGAGTCTTATTTTTTGAGATTTTAAAATGGCATCTACATCTTCCATTGCTACTTGACTAGTTTTTGAGGTTAAGGACAGGACCCCTCATGTATTTAAGAAACACCCTTACAAGTCCATGGAGGATGACCTAGTTGGAGCATTTTCCTTCATTCCGCACGGAGACTTGCATGTCAATGATGTTTGAGCTTATATTGAATGTGAAATTAAATAAACTGACTCAAAAGACATATTGGACCTGTATACTGACAAAATAATGGATGATATCGATAATCCTAAGCCGAAATTTGCACAACTAAAGAAAAAGGGTTTCACCCAATTTGTGAACTTTCTGACTTTTGATGAAAAGAAGTGGGTAAGATATGTGTTGAGTAGGATCCATGCTAAATTCATGTGGCTAGAGCAACCTTACAAGATTACTGATGATGCAATTAAGGTAGTTACATGTTTGAATTAAACCGGTGAGAAGCCAGGGTTGTAGAAGGACACAAACCCTATTGTGAATAAACTTATCAGTGTAGAGTTTGATGGGAGATCGATCAAGATCAACACAATTAAAGAGGGTGATGTTAAATTTTCTGCAATAGTGATTGGTTACAAGGTGTATGAGTGTAACAGACTAAACTCAGTATCTGACACTTCTATCCATGCATCTTCCAAAATGATCAAGGAAGATGGTCATTATGACTTGTGCAGTGTGTTGTTGGAGGAATTATTGATAAATTTGAAAAGGATTAAACAAGATAAGAAACATGTTTTTAAATTTGGATCTTTGATTATCTGTTTAGCTCTCTATTTCAAGAACTAAATCCCTATAACCAACAAAATTGAATGGGCTTATGATAGATCAGTTGCGTACCAAATAAAGAAAGGAATTGACAGACTTGGGAACCAGGACAATCAAAATGTTGCATTGTGGGGCTTTTTAAAAACTTTTCAGGATATAATGAAACAAAGAGTGAGGATCCCAAATAAATTGTCAAGAAATATGAGGGTACAATCTGCTTTATGGTGAATAAGGATGAATGCCTGATGGAAGAAGTTCAACCCCAGATAGTATGGATAATGCCAATAGGGTATAAGGTTGATGAGACTACCTTGGATGCATATGCACAACACTTGCTAAATGCTTCAGTAGACTCCAAGGAGGAGAGGTTCAAAACATGCAAAGAGAAATCAACAAAGCTACACTCCAAGTTCTCTAAACCAGCGAGGGAGAGGAAGGTGGAAAATATTATAGAAGATATTCTTGTTGAGGAAGTTCATCCTTGAGAAAGAGTTAGGGCTATTAGGGCAGCAAGGGATGCAGCTGAAAAAGAAAAGAAACAAAAGCCTACACCAACTCCCGTTAAAATAAAGGTAACGGGACCTTCTCCCATTCCGGTGAAGACACCTCCTGTTGAAGTTGAGCCATCTAGTGTATTTGAAAAGGGAAAAGGTGTTTTGAGGAAGAAGAAGAAGACTCAAAGAGAGTATATAGTTGTTTCTTTGGTCCAATCAGAGACTGAATCTGATTCAGATATTCATAAGGCACCAAAGAAAGGTGAATTTTCTAGAGTGATTCGGAAACCCCAATCTGGTGGTGAGAAGGAGGAGCCAAAGAATAAGAATGCAAGATCTAACCCTGTACCAGTAGGCAAGCCTAAGAATGGAAAGAAAACAAAATCAGATCTAGATGAGGCTATAGAATCTAGATCAGAGGCAGACTAAGGAGGCTGTAATTTTTTATATGATGTATTTAGTAAAGTAATTATTGAGTTAGAAAAATGTCTTTCCAAAGATTTGTACAGCCTAATTGATGCTAGGAGAAAATCTGCTAGCCAAATGGACAAAGAAATAAAGGAGAGTAAACTAATTAATCAGTGGACCAGTATCACTATAGAAGAAATTGATAGGTTAATTTTGTTAGCAAATAAAAAGGAATTCAGAAGTAAGCATAGGGTCAATTGTCTAATGGTTGACCAAGTTGAAGAAATAAGGAGAGAAACCAGTGAAATCTGGAAAATGTTTCTTATTAAGAATTGTCTTGTAGGTATTGTCTCTAAAAATGATGCCACTCAGTCAGAAAATCCTCCAACAGAAAATGTAAATAAAGAGGAGGATATTCAAGATGTTGGTGAACAACAAATTTTGGATTTTGTTCAGGAAGATCCTGCAAATGAAAATGATAAACCAGCAGAGGCAGAGAATGGTGCACCAAGTGGTGACACCGGTGCACAAGAGGCACCTAAAGAAGTTAAATCTGGACTCATTGAGGTAGAGAAGAAATAAGAGATGAAGCAGGATGAACCAGATAAGGATAAGGGTAAGGGAATGGAGACTTCAGTACTTGTGGCAATTGACACTGCAAAAACCCAAAGCCTAAGGAGTTTTCCACAGTTCAATATCAATTTTGATAAACCCTTCAATCAAATGTCTTTGGAAGAGAGAATGATAGCTTCTACTACTCTTCAAGCACAAGCTAGTCAAGAGTTAGCACAGTCAAAATCTAAAGAGAAGAATCTCATTGAAAAATTTGCTAAAGTTTTGGAATAGGTGGTACCGAATCTGCAACTTGATGCAAGCACTAGTTCATCCAGTAAGCTTCAGAATTTACTTGATCATATATCCACCCAATTTGATTCTTTATCTAAAGCATCAACCCGAGAAGCTATGGATAAGTTTAAAGATGCTAAAGTTCAAACATTTTTGCAAATGATTAGTAATGATAAGGTGGGGCTAGATAAAGAGTTAAAACTGATTGATGAGGCCTTAGTGGAAGGTGGTAAAATTTACAAGTCTTGTCTTATTTTGACCAATTTTACAAATGACATAGACAAGCAAATAGAGAATTGTAAAGGGAAGTTAACTCAGATTTCTCAGGCCTATGATCCCACAGCTAATTTAACCGATAGTATTGAGGGACAAATTTTGAATATCACTAAGCAGATTAGGAATTTTGAAAAGGAGAAGGAGATGATAATCAGGGGAACAAGTGAACTTCAGAACTTAATTGGTCCTTAGTTGGACACCTTAGTGTATCAGAAGATCGATTGCATTTAGAACATGTCTCAAGAGACTCCTACTGAGATTACAACTATATAGTTTCACGCTTATGTTTTGAATGGTTTTGTTTCAATTTTGGAGAAGTTGCAAGCAGGTTGGAACACATATCTTGGATTCCTTAAGATGGCATATGCGGATATACTGAAGCATGTATATATTTAATCCTTCGGTGAATGTGTATGTATATATAGGAAATTTTGATGCACACCCTATCTTTGGCATTGTTGTCAAAGGGGGAGAGATAAGGTGAAAATCTATAGTGTTGTAAAGTGGAAAAATTGAACCCTAGTGACTCCCCACCTAGGAGAGAGAAAGAAAGTCACTAGGATGGTTTTTCACTTGGGGTAACTTTACATTCAAAAGAGGGGCTTGAAAACACTAGATACAAATCCAAGGGAAACAAGGATGTGAATTGCAAGTGGATTGCAAGGGTTGAAGTGTGATTTACCCTCTTTTGTAAATAGGAAAGTTGATTTGTTGACTATGTAAAAAAGAGAGAGGGAATAAGTAAAATGATGAGCTACCAATTTAGGATCACGGTGTAACATTGGATATGAGATAATTAGACTAATACGGATCTGCCCCACAAATTTGGAGAAAAGTTCTCAGGACCATGGTGAAAGTGTGCATGGTCCTCCGAAAAATCCGCGAAACAAAAAGGGTTTTTCCGCCTCTATAAATAGATTCCAAATCTGAAAATGTAGCTACACACCTAAAACCTACACACAGAAAAGAAGGGAAGAAGGGTTGTGGATAGGGGTTTGCCTTAGTCAAACCCCGATTGAGGAATCAACCTTGAAAGAAAGTCATTGCAAATGTTCAAATATAAATAATGGAAATGTATACCTTGTAGATCTGTAATTTGTTGATGATGATTGATTTGCTTCTTGAATGTAATCACAAGTGTTGCATAAAATGGCATGTAATGTGACAAAACCCTAACACACACACATGCTTGCAAATGGATGTTGTAATGTTTCTCCAGTGGATGGATGAAGAAGACTTTAATGCTTGAATGCTTAATGAAGACCTTGAAATCCTATGTTGTATCCTTATGACTCTCAACCTTATCATCTCTTCTTGTCCCTAAATGAGGCAATTAAATCTCCTTTTATATATTCCTTAAGGATTAATTCTTAATCACTAGAGGCCGAAAAAGAAGAATTGTGAACCCCGAAGATGGATTGTGCATAGGAAACCAGGCAAACCCAACATAAGGCTACCCTAAGAGATGGAGATAAGGGCATCAAGCCCCTGTCCTAGGGGGATAGGGCAGCCACACCCTTGTCCTATGGAGGACAAGGATGCCACACCCCTATCTTTCCCTATTTTGGGTCCCAGATAGGGTTTGGAAGCATAAACAAGGCCTCAGCAAGTCCAAGAAGAGAAGGGTCTCAGTCAGGAAGGAGGGTTTTGTCGCCAAAGTAAGGACTTTGAATGTGGTTAAAATTGCTTGGGTTGCAATTTTATGACACTACATTTAGCCCCCACTTTAGCGGGAGTATGGCTTACGCCAATACTGCTGGTAAAGTAGAAGAAAGGGGGAGATGGAGATGAGATATACGTAGCAATACCACAAGGAGTATAAGACATCACTAATCTTGAGGAACAAAAGCCCCCAATCTTAGGGTCTCAACTCATGCCAACATATGCAAGAGCACACAAAACCAAAAAAGGACAACGAAAACAAAACAAAGCCAAAAACAAAAGACACATAAAAAGACAAGACCATTGTAGTGTCATAAATTGTACACCCTTGCTAGGGTGGTACAATTTCACACTTAGATAAGCACCCACCTTAGTGTGTCTTGCATCTTGCATTTCTAATTTCTCTTTAACTATTTAATTAATTAATTTAATTAAATCTTAATTCATGTTTCATCACTTTACATGTTATAAAGTTGGGCCCTTTACCCTAAGCGTGCCCGTTTCCATTTTATTCCTCCAATGAATCATTTAATCATAAAACCCTAATAATGTCCTATTTTGAACTTTTAGGCCTGACTTTGCATATCAAAACATCTCAGAATTAGTTGTAACTTTTGGATTCTCTCTAATATTATCATATCTAATGATCCTGAAAATTTGGTGAAAAGTTGGTTGAACCATGGCGAGAATGCACATGGTCCTCGATTTTTTTCCCAAAATTTTGGGAGCACAATCCTATGATATAATAATACTTAACCCCAAAAGATCAGCGGGAAATTCAAATCCTAGGTCAGCCTAAACATGAAATTAAGATCTAGGGTTTCATACTTAAGAGCTCTCTTTCTTCATTTGAAGGGGTCTTCTTCGAAGAATCTAAGAGAAGGTTTTTGGAGCATAAGAGCCTTCTTTGAAGTGAAAGAGTATTTCTTTGAAGTCTTCAACAAAATTCAACGTTCATCCCCCAAACATTCATCAAGCATCATTTTATCAATTGGGGGCTTTTGAAGATGTAGAAGAACATTAGGAGATCATCATCTAATGATTGGCTTGTACCTCTCCCTTAGGGTTGGGTATGGTTTCATGTTGTTTTCATGTCTTTGCATAAGCTTCATTTTGATTCATATTCATGCTTTAGATCACTTTGCATTATGGATTTGGAGAATTTACTTTGTCAATTATAAGAAATTAGGGTTTACTCTTTAGGGTTGCTCTAGATTATTTTCTTTCATTTTAGGATCTTGCATGTACACAAGATTCTTGCACACACATTTTCAGTACATTATCTGCTATTTGTGGAGGTGGAAATCACCAACATAAGGGCTTGACTAAGGAAAAAACCTATTTAGCTACCCCAAACCCTATTTTTTAGCTTCAGGTACAGGTTCTGATCCGAGCGTCCCTGGAAGTTTCAAGACTAGAAGAGTACACAAAGATAGTTTTTGGCCGTGGATCTCAGCAAAAACCCTAAGGACAGGGGCATGGAACCCTGGTCCTACCCAAGATAGGGGTGTGGTGCCATGGTCCTGCCCTCTGTCAGCCAAATTTTGCATAACAGTATCTCGCAAGCTTCAGAACCCATCCTATCAATTGCAGCTCCAGACTTGAAAAATAAGGACAGTGGCCTGGCACCCTCATCCTGGACATTTCTGCTTAGATTTCAGACATAGGTGCACCTCTGATTTTGCCTTCCGATCTATACTTTTCAGCAGTATATCAGTTATCCTTTGATCTGCATTCTCAGATTAGGGTTTTCTTGCTTACTTTCATCCTAGGTTAGATTGCATTCTTGAATCATTCTTCCCTCTCATTTGCAACAAGGGAATAGAAACCCTAAGAGATTATCCTTGACTCTCTCTTCCATATAAGATGTATCCTGAAGTGTGTCACCTCCCTAGGCTCTTTCATATTTCATGAGTGTGTATGAGAGTGGGATTAGGGTTTTCATTCTTAGTCTCACTTTTTCCCCTACACAACCACACACCAACTAGCCGAAGAGACCTCAATACTCAAAAGTCTACACAACCAACTAGAAAAGAAGGACATATTCCATTACATAAACACAAGTGATCATATGAAAGAGCAAAGCTAACATCATCCATGAACCATCAATAGTAAAACTATGAGTTCATGAGAAGAAGAAGAGAGAGGACATGAATACACACTTTGGTGATCCATGAGAAGAAAGGAAAAGAAGAGAGAAACCATGGACATCTTGCCCCTAAAACTAGGTGATCCATGAAGTGAAGGACATGGAAATCTATCCCCCTAGAGTCTTTCTAGGTGATGCATGTGGAAAAAGACATGGAAAATATCATCCCTAGAGTCTGTCTAGGTGATCCATGTAAGGGAGGAGGATGAGAACATAGTTAGCTCCACCCAACCTCATGCGTGTGTGTGCAAGTAAGGTTTGAAGTGCCTCATAAGATTCTATGCCTAAGTATGCTATAACCTATACAGAATGTATAGTACAAGTGTCAAGAAAGACATGACATCTCTCTCTAAGAGTCTATGCTCTGGTTTTAAGAATAACCCACTGTAAAAGAGAAAAGTGATGACATCTTTCTCTAAGAGTCTATGCTCTGGTTCCAAGAATGTCCCACTGTACAATGCACAAGAGAATTATAGTACAAAGGAGCAGTGTGAGTGCCCCCGCTATAATATGTCAACATAGTTTTATGTTGATATCTTAAGGAAAGTAGAACAAGGATACCTACCTTTATCACAAATAAGATATCCACTATGCAACAATGTCGTAAATCCAAGCAAGAGAGGGAATACTCTTCAAGCAAGGATAAGATAGTTGAAAAGAGATATCTTGTTGTAATTGTAAAGGAGATCCTTGGAGGAGAAGAGATATTTGTTCGAAAGACATCTTCCTCCAAGAGGAGTTGTCTTAGACAAATATAACATCTTCTAGAACAAAGCAAAGAAGAGAGAAAGAATTCAATCCTTCCTTCTATTACTAAGTGAAAGGGATTCTTGATGAAGGATGACTCACTTTTATCCCAATGGGGATGGGTGAATTTATTATAGATTTACATTAACAAGTGTGAAAGAGGTTGTAATCAAGGATTTACACCTCTTCTATATGAGAGAATCCTTGCGCAAACAACCAACAACTTCATAAAAGGAATGATATCAAGTAATAAAACTCACACCATCCATGCAATAGGAAAAAGTGGATCCTTAGAGAAAGAGAGAGGGGGATAGCTCATTTCCCCCCAAGTGTAGAGAAATAAGAAGAATTGCACAACTTCTAGAGAGAGATTACTCATAAGCGACATATCATTTCAAGAAAGGAATACATCCTAACCAAGAAACACACATGCACTCGCATAAGGATAACTCCATTCAAGAAAGGACATCAAGTTATGAATAACACAATAGAAGAGGTAATTTACAAAGAGAGAGAAAGAAGAAGAAGAAGGTTCACAAAAGTCCTCTAAGGAGATATTGTTCATAATAGACGTACCATTTCAAGAAAGGAAAGATCCTAAGCACAGAACAGACATGCGTTCACATGAAGGAGACCTCCATGCAAGAAAGGACATCAAGTTGATGAATAATGTACTCCATAAAGAAAACAGTGAAACCTTAGAAAGAGGAAAAGGAATATTCTTGCCCCCAAAGAATAGAGGCAAGAATAAATAGACCATTACATTTCTCACTAAGTATGATTGCTCCTGAAATTGTACCACCATGAATGACAAGGAGCCCCCAAAAAAGTAGGCTAACAATGTCACATAGTGAGGAGCAACATATTGGGAGCTTGAATGTTATTTTAAATGATCATGATGAACATGCCATTAATTGTTAGATGTTATTTCTATGATGCCTAAATCAATGAAATGTTATATTTTTGTTTTCAAAGCTTGACACTCATTAGTATAATGGCCATGGATTTGATGATATTTACAAAAAGAAGAATTTTGAGAATGTTGTTTATGTTTTCTTCTTCGTTTAGGACAAAGAGGAGATATTAAGTTGGAATTTATAAGACTAGTCAAAACATTTTCTTGTTGTAAATCAAAATTAGAATGAGAAGGTGTGGATTTACAAGACAATGGAGAAGAAGATGTTGACAAAGGAAAATGTGATTTTGCATGACATTGTTGCTCACATTCAAGAATTTGTCTATTGCATCCATGTGTATGTTCAAAAGAGGGTTCACTCTTAGGCAGAATTGGATTGAAGTTTAAAGAGGTCCAATCAATTTCAATATTTGTGTTAAGAAATAAATTTGGAATATGAAATTTAGGCATCTTATACTTTCTAGAAAAGGTAGGAGTGAAATCTAAGGACCCTCAATCATCCTCTAAGAGTTTTTCTTTAGGAACTTCTTTGGTAGGAGATGATATATTTGAGTGAACTGAAGAAAGGATTGTAGCAGCTAAGAAAGCATATGATAAGTCACTTATGTTCTCATAAACTACCTCATTAGTATATGTGTAGGGCACAACATGATAATCAGGAAGAATTTTTGGTTTCCTAGGAACATAAATGGAATTGATATGATTTTTGTTAGGCTCTTGATTTTTGGGAGAGAGAGAATTGTGATGAGAAATAATATCATCCTCTTGTTCTAAGGTATCTTTATATTCAAGACACTCATTAGGAAAAGGACTATCATATCTAATTAATGCTTCATCTTGAGAGGGAAGATCATGAAAAGAAGGTATGGCATCACTAGGATAAGTAGACATAATATCATCCTCTTGCACCAAATAATCCTTATAAGAGATGTACTTTTTAGGAGAAGAAGGAACACAATTCTCCAAAGATTCATCTTTCAGAGGAAGACCTTTGAAATAAGTGTCCATATTCCCTTTCTGCACCAATGTTCCCTCATTAATGAGATCAATTTTGGGAGAGGGTAAATCATAGGTATGAATGAAAGGGAGAACTAAATTATCATTATATGCATGAAAGGGAACATCATGAACATCTTTAATGTAAATTGAAATTGAATTAACAAAATAAGATAAGAACTCCATGTGCACTTATTATCAAACAAGAAACTCATATGTCATTTAACCAAAATAATGTTCACCCCATACATGCATAGAAAATTTAATAAAGGAGGGAAAATGGAATTTGAACAACAATTTTGAAATTTGAATTTGAAACTGTGAAATTTGAATTTGTGGTCGACCTTAGAGGGTGTTAAATTGATAAAGTGTGCCAATTTTCTGGACTTAAGCACACGGTCAATTCCATCTCCTGAAATTTTCAGAAAAAAGTTGAGGATCGTGGCGAAAGTGCACATGGTCTGACCAACTTTTTTTAAAAAAAATCAGGGATGATAGGTATTATGATATTATTGCGAAACCCAAAAAAATAGTTGATTTGCAGATGTCTAGATCAGCTAATTTGCAATCAAGGTCGAAAATAGAAAGATCTTAAAAATTGGGGTTTTATTATTTAAACACTGAATTTTCAGAATAAAAAGGTTGATTTGAATTGCAATTTTTAAATGAAAATCAGATCTGAAACAAACAATTAAAAAGTTGCACTTCAAAAGCTTAATTTTCTCAAAATGAAAAAAATAGGGTTTTTATGTAATTAACCTCTAAAATTTGCAAATAGATCAAACTTGTAAATGAAAATTAGAAATTGAAATTGCAATTAATTAGATTTAACAATGAGAAATCAGAATTGGTGTGTAAGACGTCAAGTTCACCAAAATGTAAAGTGGAAAAATTGAACCCTAATGACTCCTCGCCTAGGAGAGAGAAAGGAAGTCACTAGGATGGTTTTTCACTTGGGGGAACTTTACATTAAAAAGAGGGACCTGAATCCACTAGATCCAAATCCAAGGCAAACAAGGATGTGAATTCCAAGTGGATTGCAGGGGTTCAAGTGTGATTTACCCTCTTTTGTAAATAGGAAAGTTGATTTGTTGCCTATGTGAAAAAGAGAGAGGAAATAAGTGAAATGAGGAGCTACCGATTCAGGATCACGTTGTAACTTTGGATCTGAGATAATTAGACTGATACGAATCTGCCCTATAAATTTGGAGAAAAGTTGTTGGGATAGTGGTGAAAGTGTACATGGTCCTACGAAAAATCCGCGAAACAAAAAAGGTTTTTTTCACCTCTATAAATAGAGTCCAAATCTAAAAATACAATTGTGCACCTACAACCTACACATAAAAAAGAAGGGAATAAGGGTTGTGGATAAGGGTTTGCCTCAGTCAAACCCTGATTGAGGAATCAACCTTGAAAGAAAGTAATTGAAAATGTTGAAATGTAAATAATGGAAATGTATACCTTGTAGATCTGTAATTTGTTGATGATGATTGCTTTGCTTCTTGAATGTAATCACAAGTGTGCATGTAACATGACAAAATCCTAACACACACACATTCTTGCAAATGGATGTTATAATGTTGCTCCAATGGATGGATGAAGATGACTTGAATGCTTGATGAAGACCTTGAAATCCTATGTTGTATCCTTATGCATCTCAACCTTATCATATGTTCTTGTCCCTAAATGAGGAAATTCAATATCCTTTTATACATGCCTCAAGGAATAAATCTCAATCATTGAATGTTGAAAAAGAAAATTTGCAAGCGCCAAAGTTGGATTGTCCATAGGAAACTGGACAAACCCAACATAGGGCCATCCTAAGAGGGGGGAACATGGGCATCACGCCCCTGTGCTGCCCTATTTTGGGGCCCGGATAAGGTTTGGAAGCAAGGGAAAGGCCTGAGAAAGGATGGGTCCAAGAAGAGAAGGGTCTCAGTTAGGAAGGAGGGTGTTGTCACCAAAGTGAGGACTTCGAATATGGTTAAAATTGCTAGGGTTGCAATTTTATGACACTACAAGTGTACAGAATGATTGTATGTATGGAGTGTATAGTCTGATGTATTGCAAATTTATAGATTGTTGATCTAAGGTGAAGCCTTAGAATTATTTTATTCTTTTATCTAGTTGTACAGGTTTCAACACTTAGCCATTTTTCACAGGTGTTGCCATCAATGCCAAACGGGGAGATTGTTCCCAATTGACACTCATCCGATGATTTCAAGTGACTTTCAATGATTCATTATTTGTTTAGGGTTGTCATTGATGGAAAATCTTCATGGTTGTTCAATCCAACAATCATGATCCATCTTATTCAAAAGATGGAGGTAACCGATAGACAGTTAACTAACAAAACAGGGTAAAATAGGTTATTTCAGTAATGTTTTGATCCAAAATGATTTCCTATGATTACAGTGTTTTTGGTGATTTTTTTTGTGATCTCAATGATATGGAAGACCTTTAGGAAGTGTGTGGTTATAATATTTTTGTCCAACACTATGTTGTTCAAGATTGAAGTTGACATGATCTACATGTTACACTTACTAAAGCCGACTTGAAGGAGATTATTTTTGTGGTAAGAACAAATATATAAGATCATTTTGGAAATTGATTTTCAGTGTGTTGTGTGTGTAGTGATCCATTTTGGTGCAACTAAGCGCATATTTGTGTGCCCATTTTGCTTTCAGACCAACCAGTGGCTGACAGAGATAGAGATAGAGTATTTAGCATAGCAGAGATAGTCAGAGATTCAAAGCCTAACCGGAACTCATCTTCGCATAGATAGATGTTGATTCAGAGTTCATTTCATTGTATTTACACATTGTAAACAAATTGTAAGTTAGTGAGACTTCCTTGAGGGTTGTAGCCCTCCAGGCAACTTAATTTGAGTAGTGATCTCTAGACAATGAGCCTGAATGCAAGTGCATTCCCATCTATATCATATTTATGTACTCCTAGCCATAGTATATGAATGTTGTGGGTTCCAGCCCCACCGTGTTTTTTCCCTTTCCCTTTCCATGTAAGAATTCCAATGTTGTGGATTTGTGTATTTATTTTTGCATGTTTATGCTCTTGTCTGTTAAGAATTATTAACTGGTGGATAAAGAATAAGTTTGTGGTTTCAACTTCTGATAGATCATTGATTCAACCCCCCCCCCCCTCTCAATGATCTCTAATTCTAACAACATTCTTCAAATTACGTTCCTTTACCACTCCATCAATTATTTCACTTAATGGGGGTACAACAGTATAAGTAACTTCTATCTCATGGGACTTCAGAGCTTCATCCAGCTCAAACTTATGCTTCCATCTTGATCTGGCTCAACCAGATGGCTCAACTTTATTCCTTGGTTTCTTTCTCAGATGGGCTTCACTGGATTGAGCCTTCTTCACTACCCTAGCATAGGTAGCTATCTTCTTCACCTTTCTCATTGCTTCATCCGACTCTATCTCTACATCTTTAGTAGTGGCTAAAACATATACCCTTTTAGGCTTCTCCCTCTTCCTCTTCTCTACTCCACTGGTTGACTTGGCTTGAGGCTTGGGTGGAGGGATAGGCTTCTATGCACCGAAGGTAGTTGCAGACTTGGTTTTCCTTGGCTTGGTTTTCTTTGGAGGAGAGGAGACCGGTTTTGTTTTCTTAGGTTTTACCATGTCCTCCTCCTTGAAAATGTTTTATTCCCTATCCCTTTGAATGGATTCCTTTTTTATTCCCATTTGTTTTGCAATCTCTTCTACTTCTTTTATAATCTTCCTCTTTCTTCCAGGCTCAGTGAATTTCTTGTGGAGGTCTAGGTTTTTCTCCTTATAAGTGCCAAACCTTTCTTCTTTCTCATCAAATGGTTTAGTTAGAAGATGTTGTGCATAAGCATCAAGAGTGTTTCCATCCAGTTCATAACTCATGGGCATGATCTTTACAATTCTTGGTTCTACTACCTCCATATGGCATTGATATTTGTCTACCATCAAGCATATGGTATCTTCATATTTTTCTACAATGTCCTTTGCAATCCTATCTCTGCTTTGCATCATAGCTTGAAATGATTTGAAATAACCCCACAAAGCAGATTTTTTATGTTACTACATCTCCCAATCCTTGCAAACCTTCTTTAATTTGCACTGTCAATCATTTATCATAAGCCCACTGTACTTTTCCTATACCAAGAATTTCATGCAAAAAGTAAAGTGCCAAATAGATAATCAAAGAGACAAAATTGAAAACATGCTTCTTATCTTGCTTAATCTTCTTTAGATTGCTCATTAATTCACTAAGAAGCACTCCGCACAAATCATATTCCTTGTCCTGCTTGAGTATCTGATAGGCTGCATATATTATAGTACTAGATACTGAATTTTCTTTGTTGGACTGGTACACCTTATATGCTATCACCACTAATGCAAATATTACATTATATTCAATGATATCACTTATTATCATCGATTGATTGTCATGCTGGGATCTGCTTACCTCTGTCACTGTTGTGTTCCTAACATGTCTCAGACCGAGGATCTGATCGGTTGCATTTAAATAGGTTACTACTTGAATGGCTTACCTTGTGATCTTATGAGGTTTATCTAGCCATATAAACTCATCATGGATTCAACTCAAGACATACCTCACCCAATCGGGTTCATCGAAAACCGAAAAGTGAACAAACTAGATAAAATCCTTGTCTTGCAATAATTTGAGTTTGAGCTTAAGCTTCCCCATCTCATCCATCATATGCTTGGTGTATAATGATAGCATGTATGCATTCCCAAGCTCTTTGATATTACAATGAATACATTCCCTAATATCCTCATTATGCACCACTCCATATGGCAAAAAGGAAAATGTTGCATTCGGATCATCTTCTACCAATTTGAACGGATGTTTCTTGAATACTGGCCTTGCCCTCTCAATAATTTCTACTATGGATGGAGTTGCTACACCAGATGTTGATGCCATTTCAAAAACAAGGTATGAAAAATAGCTCGAACACGGATATATACCTTTTCAATTTTGATCGAATGTTAGGAATCATTGTCAGATCATTTCAAGCTATATTATCATTGTTGAATCTCTTTTGCCTCACTCTCCTGCTCTTTTTATTCATTCACAATGTGAAGAATGAATAATAGAATTTTTTTTATCCTCTGAAAACCCAGCTTTAAGTTGTAATAAATGCACAACCCTAAAGGTTTCCGGAATACTCTGCTTCCCAAGAATTCATCACTAGATTCTTAGATCTCCATTGAATCTTTCAGATATCAACTGCACAACTAATCTCAATCATTTGCAACCTTCCTCGGCTGGTTATAGATCTTCGAAAGGGGGTTTTAAGGATCCACATGAAAAGCTTCCCCCTAAGGTCAAATGCCTTAGTTGCCGGATGAGGTTCCTATTGGAAATTGACACTCATCCGGTGGATACTGATGCTTGATTATTGGTTTAAGGGTTTTCATTGATGGAAACTCTTCATGGAATTCTATCTGGTAGCTATCGATCTTCATAACCAAAAGTGGATGTGAACCGATAACCAGTTAACTAGTATTTCTAGTTGGGCAAAGCAGCTTTTGGTCCAGAAGCCTTTCGGTGATCGCGGTGTTATGAATCGTGCATGGGATGATAGGGCCGACATAGAGATCATTTTATTATCTTTTTGGTGATCTAGTCAAGCTGACTCATACTTACACGTTCCACTATAGGCCGACTTGATAATTGTTTATTTTGTGATTGCAGATATATAAGACCGGTGTAGAAGATCTTCTTGAGGTATGGTATGAAGTAATATGACTTATTAGTGATCGAGAATCCCTTTGAGAACAATTTCACATGCCCATTTATTGATCTGATAGCTGACTAAGACAAAAAAAAAAAAGAGCAGATATAGTCAGAGTTTTAGCACTTAACTGAAATTCATTCAGGCATTGTTAGATTCTAGTTTGGAGTTTATTCATTGTAGTTCATCATTGTAAATGATTTGTAAGGCAATGAGCCTTCCACGGTTGTAGCCCTTATTGTAATTGAGTTGTAAGCTCTACGAAGTGTGCTTGAATGCTAGTGCAGTCCCCTTCATGTAATATTATTTTGCTACTAGCCATAGTATAATAATATTGTGGGTTCAAATCCCACCGTGGTTTTTCCCATTTGGGTTTCCACATAAAAATCTTGGTGTTATGATTTTGTGATTGATTGTTTTGTGTTTTTGCATTTTAGTTTCATTTTTTTTCTTCCAGTGGTTTAAGGATAAGTCAGAAAATTTAATAATTGGTAGAACACTAATTCAGCCCCCCTCTTAGTTTTCCTTAATTCAAACAATTGGTATCAGAGACTAGTTCCTCTGAGGAAGCCTAACCACTTCAGGAAGATCCGAGAGATTGAATCAATGGATTATGGTTTTCATGGATAGCTTTGTGTGGCACTTGAGGATCTTGATGCAGTAAGAAATAAGATTAGTTCCTAAAGAGAAACTTGAATGCAACTGAAGACTTCATTAAGGATTTGAAATATCAAGTGAACACTTCAAGAGACAACATAAAAGAGTTGATGGACAAGCTAAAGGAGAAAGAAGATCAAAGCATGGAAAATTAGGACAAAGTTGATGAATGTGACAAACTTACAAGAGAGAATGCTACCTTGAAGAATGAGATGCAATCCATTATGATGAAGCTGAATAAGGAGATTGAAGAACAGAAGAAGAATGAAGAAAGTTTGACTTAATCATTGAAGGAAAGAACAGATGAATGATTCAGGCTTATCTATGAGAATGATCAGTTTAAGCTTGAGCTAACACAATCAAAGAATAATGTTAAGAACTTGAAAGATAGATTGTTGCCCTAAGAGATGGACTTGCTACTACAAATGAATACAAAGACAAATTCAATGCTAGCTCAGTAAGGCTTGGTCAGATTCTGGAAAGTCAGAGACATGGAAAGGACATGCAAGGACTTGGATTTGAGAAAGGAGAATCCTTCAGATCTAGACAAATAAATTCAAAACCTAATCATAAGAAGAGAAAGAATCCTCTGGTAAGACAACCTAATGCTCATAAATTCAATGGTAGATGTTATACTTGCAATTAATTTGGTCATATGGAAAATAAATGCAGAAGTAGGATGAATAATGGAATGAATAATATGAACAATGGTCCTACCTTTATCGGTCAGTGTTTAATGTGCAATAATTTTGGTCACAAGTCAAATATGTGGAGAGCAGTAATGAATAATTTTTAAAACAAGAGATGATATGTTTGTGGGATGTTTGGACATATCTCTAACTAGTGCAGCATGAGACCAAATCAGATGAACTTTACACCTATGAAGAATGTTGTTTGTCATGCATGCAACCAGCCTAGTCATATTGCAAAATATTGCAGAAGCAAAAATATGAACAAGAGTACTCTGGTAGACAAGAACAAAATTGATGATAAAGGCAAGGAAAAGGTAGAGGACATTAGAGACAAGTATGAGAAGATTTAGGTCAGAAAGGATGAATCTAAAGCAGCTAGTGGATCTGTACCTAAATCTAGTGCAGAACCCTCATCCGGTAACTAAGGTGTCAGGTGTTTAGCCTTAAGGGGTGGCATCTTCATGCAAAAACTTGCATAACCCCGCTCGAGAGATCTATGATCAATCATGGTAGATTGCATATGCTTGGAGATGCTTATCTAGATCTGTAGATTATCCAGTGAGTTGATTGATGTTGTACAGGGCATCTTGTTGAACCTTATCAGTGCATATATGTCAACTTGAAATTAGGCTTTGTGAGGTTAAAAAGGGAAAATGTCAATCATTTATCACATTGTGAGTACAGAGTTGAAGCAACAGAGCTAGGCAGACCAATATCTAAGGAGATCAAAAGCTTTCAGGTGATCCAACTGAAGTTATTGTGCATCTGTCAAGAATAAGAGGCATTTATAGAAGAACACTCTTAACCAAAATTTCTCAGAATGGCATCTACTTTTGTCTATTCTCCACTAGTAGTTGAGGTTTCTGAGAAAGAAAGGCTGCAATTTAAGAAGTACCCATTTAAGTCTATAGAAAATGATCCAAACAATGCCTTGTCATCTATGCCCTACGGTGTTTTGCATGTGGATGATGTAAGAGCATATATTCACTGTAATATTGAAGAAACCAGTAATGAGGTAATTCTAACAATTTACAATAGTCACCTTTGAGATAGGGATTGAAGCCTTAAACCAAAATATGTGCAATTTTAGAGGAAGAGTTTCATGCAATTTGTTCACTTCCTATTGTTCGATGAAGATGAGTGGGTAAGATATATCCTAAGCCATGTGCATGATGAATTTATCTGGCTAGACAAACCATACAAAATCACCAAGCAGGCACATGTCTGCATCAAACCGATGACAAACCTAATCTAAGGAAGATAACAAACCCTATTGTGACAAAGGCAACCAATGCACAATTTCATAATAAGTGTATGATAATTGATGATATCTGGGAGCATGATGTGAGATTTGTGTCCATGATCATTGGCTACAAGGTCTACCAGTCTAGCAGACTAAACTCGGTCTCTAGAACAACCATTTATGCAGCATACCAAATGGTGAAGGAATACATGTGATAACTCAATGATGAGCGAATAGTACCAAACCAGTACTGAGAGGGGGGGTTGAATCAGTACAGACAAAAATACAGTCCAAAACTAGTTTTACAACAAACACTTCAAATGACTGGCAGACAGTGATACCGGTTTGAAACAGAGTGCAACCAATAAAGCTAAGAATGTCTGAGTCAAGCATTAACCGGTTACTCACTTAGCTTTTCACTCAAATCGAGACTACACTACCATTTCACCCTTATGCATAAACAAGTAATCTATCATCAAACCACAATAATAGCTAGTTCAACATGTTTTATTGACAGGCATAAAACACAGAACCATCATATGCTTGACAAAAAATAGCAAAGCATCACAAGATAAAATTATCACACATGGCACACATATTCTTCACGTGGAAACCCAACTAGGAAAAACCACGGTGGGGATGAATACCCACAAGCTATTTTTGAACTCTTTAGAAGTCCGCTCTATTAGAAGCCTTGTCCAGTTAGAGACATTACAATAGGTTCTGCTAGGAACCAATCCTGTTAGGGATCACCCAGTTAAGGGATGGCTACAATACCCGGTTAAGGGTTAAACCCTGTTAAAGGTTACCCTGTTAGAGGATTTCAAGAACTCAATAGCTAAAGGATTCCGAACTCAGTAGCTTTGAATTACCCTATTAAAGGATTTTCAACAAGTCGGTTAAGGCTACCTTGTTAAGGGATTTTCCAGTTGTTGAGGTGGTTAGAGATCAATAGGTATTACAATGATCTGGTAATAGCACTCAATGCCAATGCAGATCCGCTTAAGCTCCTCTTCACCTTCTATACTTACACTCTATGGGTATCACTTCTCTCCTTTTGGTTTGGCAAGAATCACGTATCCCTTCTCTTGGATACACACACACAACTTTTGCCATTAACCTCAGAAAGAGACACAACATCTACCTTATAGGAAAACAAATAGGTCGGTAGCATAAACCCTAAACCCTAAACCTGTTAGGTTAAGGAATTCAAATGGTTCAGTCCTAACCATTGAGCACACTACATTAAATGCAGTAGATCTTGATCCAAACTCAAGACATTCTCAATCGTCCATTTCCACTGATTTTATGGTGGCTGATAACCCATCACATGTTATCACTATTTTATAGACTTCGCACATTCCCAAGGTAGATAGGAACAATCTG
Source organism: Cryptomeria japonica (assembly GCF_030272615.1). Lineage (NCBI taxonomy): Eukaryota > Viridiplantae > Streptophyta > Pinopsida > Cupressales > Cupressaceae > Cryptomeria > Cryptomeria japonica. The sequence continues at coordinate 318,862,061 of NC_081405.1, read as the reverse complement.
CCCCATGCAAGATCCTTCACGCACACAAGCTTACATGGCAACATGATTTTTTCTTCTTTACAATGCTAACTCATCACACAATATCATCGGTTGAGCCACACAGGCTTGAAGCACATCAACCAGAAACCCTAAAGTTGAGACTACCAACCGGTAGTCATACAATACTTCCATATGTCAGTTCCCATAACTATATGTCGGTTCATCATGAACAAGCACACTACTTCACCTTGGCACAAATGTCAGTTCACAGTGTTATACCGGTTCTCACATATGCTGGGTCACACCTCTTCAACATATTGACATAAATGACAACATACAATGTCATTATGTCCTCATACCGGTTCACATAATGCCAACAACATGCAATATGATCTTTGTTCAGTTCTTCTTGAGGAGCTCCTCAGCAATCTAAAGAAGTTTAAATCAAAGAAGAAGAATGTATTTAAATTCGGTTCTCTAATCATCTATCTTGCACTATATTTCATGAATGAGATTCCCATAATAGGAAGAGTTCAATGGGAATTTGATTTACTGGTGTCCACTCCAATCAAGCAAGGCATGCAGACATTGGGAAATAGGGAGAATCGAACTGTTGTCCTGTGGTGCTTTTTCAAAATCTTCCAAAGAAAAATGAAGGATAGAGAAAGGATTCCCAAAGAGATTGTTGAGAAATATGAGAATACTATCTCATGGATAAAGATCAATGTAACATGGAAGCTATGGAGACCAGGATAGTCTAGATCTTACCAATGGGTTAAGAGGGGATGGCCAAAACCTTGAAGTTTATGTTCAACACCTTCTGAGAAAACCGGTGGACCCCAAAGAACCCAAGTTTTTCACCTTCAAGGAGAAAGATATGGAGTTGCATAAGAAGTTCACCAAGCCTGCAAGAAAGAGAAAAGTATCTAAAATGGCTAAAGGAGTGGTTCTACAAATGGGATTCACCAAAGAGGAAGTGAAGCAAGAAAGGGAGAAGCATGCCTAGATGGAAGCTAAGGAGGAATCCAAGAAGCCTAAGGCTAAACTAGTTTCGTCCAAAGAAAAACCAAAGAAGACCAAGTTTGCCCCTACTTTGGTAATACCATCAACAAGACAGAGCTCATCCAGAAAGGGGTTTTTGAAAAAAAGGAGAAACCCAAGCGAACCTACGTTGTTGTATCTCTAGTGATATCTACGACTGAATCAGATGAAGAAGCAAAAAAGGCCAGGAAGAAAATAGAATTTTTAAGGATAGTGAGGAAACCACAGTCACGTGGAGCCCCGCAAAGAAAGAAAGCTAAATTTGAACCTACCCTTACTAGAAGACCCAAGAGGGGAAGGAATCTTAGAACACAACTTGATGATGATCTTGAAACCGAAAAATTTGCAAGGTAAATATAAATTTGTTCCTACAATGACAATAGATCAATTAATTGATGAGATAATTGTTGATGGAAATTTGAAGAATATTAAAGCATACTATGAAAATCTTGTTAAGGGAGATCAAAGAAAAGTTAAGGAAGTTGTTGTTTTGTACTTACACAATTTTAGTAAAACTTTGATTGAACTAGAGCGCAAAATTCCTAGGAATCTATATAATATTATTGATGTGAGGAGGTTTACAAGAGAGAATTGATGAATGTCTGCACCTATATCCAAAATATGTGCAATTGTAGAGGAAGGGTTTCATAGAAATTGTTCACTTCCTATTGTTCAATGAAGATGAGTGGGTAAGATATATCCTAAGCCATGTGCATGATGAATTTATCTATCTAGACAAACCATACAAAATCACCAAGAAGGCCATTCATGCAATCACATGTTTGCATCAAACCGGTGACATACCTAATTTGAGGAAGGTAACAAACCCTACTATGACAAAGGCAACTAATGTGCAATTTGATAACAGGTCTATGAAAATTGATGATATCTGAGAGAATGATGTGAGATTTGTGTCCATGATCATTGGCTAAAAGGTCTACCAGTCTAGCAGATTGAACTTAGTCTCTGGAACAACCATTTATGAAGCATACCAAATGGTGAAGGAATACATGCAGTATGATCTTTGTTCAGTTCTTGTTGAGGAGATTTTGAGAAATCTAAAGAAGATTAAATCAGATAAGAAGAATGTATTTAAATTCGGTTCTCTAATCATCTATCTTGCACTATATTTCATGAATGAGATTCCCATAATAGGAAGAGTTCAATGGCAATTTAATTTACCGGTGTCCACTCAAATCAAGGAAGGCATGTAGAGATTGGGACATAGGGTGAATCAGACCGCTACCCTGTGGTGCTTTTTCAAAATCTTCCAAAGCAAAATGAAGGATAGAGAAAGGATTCACAAAAATATTGTTGAGAAATATGAGAACACTATCTACTTTATGGTGGACAAAGACAAATGTCACATGGAAGTTGTGGAGCCAAGGACAAACTAGATCTTACCAATGGGTTATCAGATGGATAGCCAGAACCTTGAAGTTTATGTTCAACACCTTCTCAGAAAACCGATGGACCCTAAAGAATCCAAGTTTGGCACCTTCAAGGAGAAAGATATGGAGTTGCACAAGAAGTTCACTGAGCTTGCAAGAAAGAGAAAAGTATCTAAAATGGTTGAAGAAGTGGTTGTACAAATGGGATTCACCAAATGTTGGAAATATGCCTCAATTTCTCCTAACCAGTGTTTGAGTTGATCGGGGCAACTTACCCCAATGGAACAGCTTGTGGGAAGGTATCGAGTTGTGCTTGCCCGATGGACTCTTCCTATCGAATTAACCCTGGCCGATGAACTCAACTTCTTGAAATGGTTGTCATTCACTACACCAAAGTCCTGATGTGTTAGCTGTCTTCCGGTTGGAATGCTTCCCATATCAGAATAGTTGTTTATAAGTCATCCCGATGACTCAACGAAGTTGACTTCGGTCATCAGGTTAACTTCATCTATCGGGAGGACTGGATGGGAGTTATGTCAATAACTGATGGATTCACCTTGGGTCATCAGAGTGCTATCGGCTATCGAAGAAGTCATGTTAAAGTCTGGTTGATGCCTGATGGTTCCAGTCTCAAGCAGCTGATATACCATCAGATATCAGGACTGAAGTTTTATGGTCGGTCAGATGCCCAATGGATCTGCCTTCGGTGTCATCAGGGATCAAGAGTTCGAGTTTCTTCTTGTGTCGCTGCCCGATGGTTCCATCTTAGATCATCAGTGTATCTCTGCTTATTGGAGTAGCAGTTTTGATGTTATGCCAAAACCCGATGAGGTCACCTTCAGTGATCGAGGATCGGGGAGACAACATGAAGGTTTTGTCGATGTCCTGATGGGGTCATCTCTAGGTTATCGTTAGATCGGATTAACTCATTTGGAGTCTTTTCGATGGTTGATGGGGAAATATCTGACCATGGATGGTCGCCCAGACCGAAGTCCAAAAGACAAATAGGCAGACACTCAGAATGTTTCTATCGGGGTACTTGAATATGAACTGACCTGACTTCCCGATGAATGTGGGATAATTGGTTTCCATGATTTCATGAACCGACTGGCAGTCGCTCTATGGTTACACTCTGAAGTTATTATTCTAACTGACAAGAATGTAATGATCTAATTTGATAGATGGCATGTTTGCAGTCAGAGGATCAAAGTGATCATTGTTGTATTTTGTTGGGAGTTATTGTATAATTTAGAGTATGGTCAAGTAGAGCATAACTTCAACGGCGGTTGAGCAGAGCGGAGTGAACTGATAGGTCTGTGTTGATCAGAGCAGAATGGAGTGACTACGAAGGGATGCAGAGAGGCTACATTGTTGTAGTCTTGAATGTTATGCATCATTTTATAGCAGAGTTCCGAACTATGTAGACTAGCAATGAATACCTTCTCTATTAAGACTGTATCTTTATTGTAATCTTTTTACTGTAAATAAAGTAGTCTTTTAGTTGGGTAGTGGTTTTTTTCCCGTAAGGGTTTTCCCACATAAATCTTGGTGTTATTTCTCTATGTGTTTGGATATCTGAATCATTTGTCAGTGTCATCTTAATGTGTTTCAAAAGAATTTTAAAAGGCATTCTTGCTTGATTCCCTTTTGAATTGATGATAGGAGAGCGTTTTTCGCACGTTGCTTTCCTTACAAGTGGTATCAAAGCCATTTAGTTGTGTTATCCTTGTTGGGTAGGGTTGTTTTGTGTCAATTCTATTTTCAGTGGGAGTTTGGCAGAGTATCTGGTTTGCAAATTAAGATGGCACACACTTCTGGATGAGTGGACATTGAGAAGTTCAATGGTTCAATCTTTGAGTTGTGGAAATTCAAGATGGAAGATTTGCTAGTTGATCAAGATTTGTGGGTTGCTATGTCTAGACAAAAACCTTCAAGCATGAAGAAATAAGATTGGGATCTTGCAAATAGAAAATCCAGAGGATTGATCAGACTCTGTTTGGCAGACTCTATTCTATTAAATGTTCATGAGGAAAAGACTACACATTTTCTATGGAAGAAACTTGGAGATATTTATCAGGGGAAATCTCTGGTAAACAAGTTGTTCCTAAGGAAGAAGTTGTATTCCTTGAATATGGATGAGGGTACATCTGTTGCAGATCATCTGAATGTTTTCAACATGATGGTTTCTCAGCTAACTTCCATGGGAGTCAAGATTGATGATGAGGATCAATGTATGCTTATGTTATGTTCTTTGTCTGACACATGGGATCACCTAGTAATGGCCATTGGGAGTACAACAACCACTTTGAAGATGGAAGAAGTGGTTACTTCATTGCTATCAGAAGAAACTCGAAGGAAATCTTCTAAGATGGTCAAGGAGGCCCTTGTTGTTTGTGGGAAGACAAAGGACATGAAGTCTAAATCCAAGACAGAGGAAATATCTACTCCTGGAAAGAAGTCAAAAGTGAAGTGCTAGAACTGTAGGCAGGTTGGTCACGTTCAGAAGGATTTCAAAGTGAAGAAGAAGAAGAAGAAGAAGAAAGAAAACAAGAGTTCTTCAGATTTTGGGTCCTCATAGAATGAGGATGGAGATGCCTTCTGAGTTGCTTTGGCAAGTCAGACATCTGTTGGTGTCTAGTTCAATCACGATGCCATGTGAGACTAGGTACCATGGGTCTTTGGCAGTGATGCAGATTCATCATTTGATGGTGAATGTTCTTCATGTGACTGAAGATGCTGACATCTTGAGGATCCATTAAGGGGTCCTTGGTAGAAATGTTGTTTATGTCATATTTTGACATGTTTTCCTTAGTTAGGATGTGTTATATTATGTCTAGGTACACTCTTGAGATACATTTAGAGTTTTGACATAATATGGTTATGTTCATATAGAGCATGTAATCTCTTTGGAAGAGATGTTTTAGATCATGTATGTCATGTCTTTAGTTCTTGTTTCTGCAGTTGGAATTTTGACAATGATCTTCGTTATGTATTTAATGTTTTGAGTACCCTAATCTTTTGTTTGATACTTCATGATAATGTGCTCATCCATTTGAAGTTTTGGCATGGGTTGATCAGCTACAGGTGCTCTTGGAAACATGGAAACGTAGATGGTGCTGAGTTGGACTGAGTAATAGGTTCAACTAAAAGGCATTCATCTATGAGAACACAGTTAGCATTTAGAGGTGAAGAAAGGGTATGATACAAGGTGTTGTGAAGACTTGCTTGCAAGTTCTTTGTTTATAGTTAGTGTTGTGAATTCTTTTGGTACAAAGGTTTTATTTACTTCTATATTATATTGAAAAAAGGATCTTTTTACATTATGATATTACCTATGAAGTGGGAGCTTCTTGGTGTGTATGTGACTGTCATTGCACTTGAAGTTTGAGACTATGACTAACATGTTGTATATGTTGATGATTTGAAATTCATCTTGTTATAATAGGAAGGTATGTATAGTTGGATGTACTAGCACTTGATGTGGGTGCTATTCTAGCTATGTTTGTAACAAATGTTGATTCATTTGAGTAGCCTTGGGAATGAAAGGTTTGTGTTCTAGGAGTTAGAGTTATTTTTTTCTCAGTAGATAGATTCTATGTGTGTCTAGTGGCAGTGGCATGATAGAAGGTGTGAGTATCCATGAATGGGATGAGACTTCTTTGCATGTGTCTCAGTGGTGCACATGTTAATTTCTTTTTCCTAATGTTTTCTGATCAAGTGGTATATCAGCATTGATGGGCTTTAGAGTCCATGGTTCTTAGTGAAATCTGTAAGTGTTTGGCATGGTAGACAGGTCCAATGAATTCCTCAGCAAGTGGGAGATTGTTGTAAATATGCCTTGATTTCTCTTGACTAGTGTTCAAGTTGATCGGAGCAACTTACCCTGATAGAACAGCTTGCGGGAGGGTATCAGGTTGTGCTTGCCTAATAGACTCTTCCTATCAAAGTAGCCCTTGCCGATGAACTCAACTTCTCGAAATGGTTGTCATTCGCTACACCAAAGTTCCGATGTGTTAGCTGTCTTCCGGTTTGAATGCTTCACATATCAAAATAGTTGTTTATAAGTCATCCTAATGACCCGACGAAGTCGACTTCAGTCACTGGGGTAAATTTGGCTATCGGGAAGACTGGATGGGAGTTGTGCCGATAACCAATGGTTCCACCTTGGGTCATCGGAATGCTATCAGCTATCAGAGAAGTCATGTTGAAGTCTAGTCGATGCCCAATGGTTCTGGTCTCAAGTGGTTGATATGCCATCAGATATCAGGAGTGAAGTTTTATGGTCATGTTGATGCCCGATGGATTTGCCTTCGGTGTCATTAGGGATTGGGAGTTTGATTTTTTTCTTGTATCGATGCCCGATGGTTCCATCTTGGATCATTAGTGTATCTCTGCTTATCAAAGTAATAGTTTTGATGTTATGCTGAAACCCAATGAGGCTGCCTTCACCGATCGGGGATCGGGGAGACAGCAAGAAGGTTTTGCCGATGTCCCAATGGGGTCATCTTTGGGTCATCGGGAGATTGTAATAACTCGTTTGGATTCATTCTGATGGCCGATGGGGAAATATCCAACTGCAGATGGTTACCCGAACCGAAGTCCAAAAGACAATTAGGTGGACACTCAGAATGTTTCTATCAGGGTACTTGAATATGAACCGACCCGACTTCCAGATGAATGTGGGATAATTGGTTTCCATGAGTTCATGAACTGACTGGCAGTCACTCAATGGTTACACTCTGAAGTTGCTATTCTAATTGACAAGAATGTAATGATCTGATTCGATAGATGGCATGTTTGCAATTAGAGGATCAGAGTGATCATTGTTGTATTTTGTGGGGAGTTATTGTATAATTCAGAGTGTGGTCAAGTAGAGTATAAGTTGAACGATGGTTGAGTAGAGCAGAGTGAAGTGATAGGTTTGTCCTAATCAGAGTAGAACGAAGTGACTACGAAGGGATGCAGAGAGGCTACATTGTTGTAGTCTTGCATGTTTGTAGTCTTGAATGTTCTGCATGATGTTATAGAAGAGTTTCGAACTGTGTAGACTGAGAATGAATACCTTCTCTATTAAGACTATATCTTTATTGTAATCTTTTTACTATAAATAAAGTAGTCTTTCAGTTGGGTGGTGGGTTTTTTCCCATAAGGGTTTTCCCACGTAAATCTTGGTATTATTTCTCTATGTGTTTGGATATTTGAATCATCTGTCTATGTCATCTTAATGTGTTGCAAAAGAATTTTAAAAGGCATTCTTGCTTGATCTCCTATTGAATTGACGATAGGAGAGCATTTTTTGCACGTTGCTTTCCTTACACCAAAGACATAGTGAAGCAAGCAAGGGATAAGCATGCCTAGATGGAAGCTAAGGAGGAATCCAAGAAGCCTAAGGTTGAACCAGTTCCCTCCAAAGCAAAACCAAAGGAGACCAAGTTTTCCCGTACTCTGGTAATACATTCAACATGACATAGCTCATCCAGAAAGGGATTTTTCAAGGAAAAGGAGAAACCCAAGAGAGCCTATGTTATTGTATCTCTGGTGGCATCTGAGACTGAATCACATGAAAAAGTAGAAAAGGCTAGGAAGAAAGGAGAATTTGTAAGGATGGTGAGTAAACCATAGTCCGATGGAGCCCCATAGAGCAAGAAAGCTAAATTTGAACATACCCTTACCAGAAGACCTAAGAGGGGAAGGAAGCTTAGAACACAACTTGATGGTGATCTTGAAACCGAAAATTTGCAAGGTAAATATGCATTTGTTCCTACAATGACAACAAGTCAATTGATTGATAAGATAATTGTTGATAAAAATTTGAAGAATATTGAAGCATATTATGAAAATCTAGATGAGGGAGATCAAAGAAAAGTTGAGGAAGTTGTTGTTTTGTACTTACACAACTTTAGTAAAACTTTAATTGAACTAGAGTGTAGCATTCCTAAGAATTTGTATAATATTATTGATGTGAGGAGGTTGATAGCTAGTAAAATAGATAAAGAAATGAAAGAGAGAATTGATCAATGTTTGCACCTATATCTCCAAAGATGAAGCCAAAAGGATCATTGAGGAAGCAAATAAGAAGGAATTTAGAAGTAGGAATAGGGTGAACAGATTAATGATTGGTAGGGTTGAATAAATTAGAAAAGAAACTAAAGAAATTTGGAGAAGGATCATAAAGAACAACCCTTTATATAGTGATGCAGTTCAAACTTCCCATCTAGAAGTAAAGGAAGGTGACTACAGTGATTAGGAGGATGAAACTCAGACACAGGGACATCCTAAAGATCAAGGCCATGTAACCCTTGATGCTCAGATCAGTGTGAATCCTCTAGTGATAGAAAATATTGAAGAAGTCCCTAAGATTCCAAAGGATGACACTATACCAAGTGGTAACACCAGTGCATAGGATACAGGGAATGATGTTGATGAAAAGGAACCTGAGAAGATAGTGGTACAAGTTGCTGATGTAGATAAAGGGAATAGAGTTGTTGATGTTCTGACAATTAACACTCCTCTAGTCAAAGGGGCAAGGACCCTACCTCAAATCTCAATCAATCTTGGTGGCCCCCTTGATATTGGGAAAATGTCACCAGCTGATAAGCTGATGCTTGCAGTAGCAAGACAAGCTAAGGCTAGTCAAGATTTAGTCAAATCAGAAAATAAAGACAAAAAGCTTATTCAGATGTATGTTGATGTTTTGCAAAAAATGGTGTCGGATACAACACTAGATCCTAACTCTAACCCCTCCGGAAAACTATTTCAGTTGATAAGTAATATAAACACCAATTTTGAATCCTTGGAGAAGACCACCACCAAGCATGTATTGGATAGATTTAAAGAGGTTCATATGCAAACATTCCAAAAAATGATAGAGGATGATAGAGTAAGATTTAATAAAGGTTTGTAGACAATGCTAAAGCACTAACAGGAGGTGGTGATATATAAGTCTTGTCTAATTTTGCCAAAGTTCACAACTGATATAGACAAGCAAATAAGTATTTGCCAACGTAAGCTAGCTGGTATTTCATAGTCTTTTGATTTTAATGTAGCCCTAACCAGTAGTATAAAAGGGTAGGTAATGGCTCTCAACGATCAGATCTTGAGCCTAAATGCGAAGAAAGACAAAATTTTGAGGAGAGATGGTGAACTCCGGAACCTTATTGCCCCCCAAATGGACATCATGTTGAGCAATAAAGTTGATTGCCTAGAGGCTATGGCAAAACTTGTTATGACTGAATTAAAGGATGTGGAGATTCATGCCTATGTTTTCAATTCATTCATCAAAGTTTTGGACAACTTAAAGACAGGGTGGGATTTGAAGACCATTTTTTCTCTTCAAGTATATGTAAAGTCTCTAGTAGATATCCCTATATATAAGTTTTGGATATCACCCCATCTTTGGCATTGTTGTCAAAGGGGGAGAGTAAAGGTGAAAAATGTACAATGAGTAAGGGAATAGGAGAGTGAAATGTATAGAGTATGATACAGGTTTCAGAGTTCTTTGTCTAAGGGGGAACCTTAGAAATTTTGATATCAATTTTGATCCAGTATCCAAGTTGTTTCAACACTTAGTCATTTTTTCACGAGTGTTGCCATCAATGCCAAAGGGGGAGATTGTTGGAAATTGACACTCATCTAGTGGATACTGATGCTTGATTATTAGTTTAAGGGTTATCATTGATGGCAACTCTTCATGGAATTCTATTTGGTAGCTATAGATCTTGATAATCAGAAGTGGATGTGAACCGATATTTCTGGTTGGGTAGAGCAACTTCTGGTTTAGAAGCATTCCGACGATTGTGGTGTTATGAATCGTGCATGGAATGATAGGGCTGACATAGATACACCATTTTGTCATCTTTTTGGTGATACACTTTTGTTTTTGGTTATCCGGTCAAGCCGACTCATGATTACACATTACACTATAGGCTGACTTGATAATTATCTATTTTGTGATTGTGGATATACAAGACTGGTGCAGAAGATCTTCTTGAGGTATGATATGATGTAATATGAGTGATTAGTGATCAAGAATCCCTTTTGGCATAGTTTCACGTATGCATTCTTGATCCAATAGCTGACTAACATAGAAAACAAAGCAGAGTTGCAGAGCAGATACAGTCAGAGTTTTGGAACTTAACTGAAACTCATCTAGGCATTGTTAGATGTTATTTTGGCATTCATTCATTATAGTTCATCATTGTAAATGATTTGTAAGGCAGTGAGCCTTCTGGGGTTGTAGCCCTTATTGTAATTGAGTTGTAAGCTCTAGGTAGTGTGCCTGAATGCTAGTGCATTCCCCTTCATGTAATATTTTTTTGCTACAGGCCATTGTAAAATAGTATTGTGGGTTCAAATCCCACCATGTTCTTTCCCATTTGGGTTTCCATCTAAAACTCCTAGTATTATGATTTGTGGTTGATTGTTTTGTGTTTCTACATTTCAATTTCATGCATATGCTTCTGGTGGTTTAAAGATAAGTCAAAAAATTTAATAATTGGTAGAACATTGATTCACCCCCCCTATTAGTGTTCCTTGATTCCAATAGTTCCAACACCAGAATCGGGTGTGGATCCATTATGTGCATTCCAATATTCCTTCTTAACCCACATCTTCTTATGCTGCTCGTTGACCTCTTCAACCTTCACTTTTCCCTTTTCATATGATATGTTCTTGTCTACCAAAGCATTCTTTCTCTCATTCTTTCTTTTGCAATATTTTGCAATGTGGTCGGATTTGCTACATACATAGAAAACAACATTTCCTTGCATAGGTTTCAAGTTCATCTGATTTGGTCTCATCTTGCATTGGTTAGAAATGTGTCCAAACATTCCACAAGCATAGCATCTCTTATTTTGGAAATAATTCATCACTGCTCTGCACATGTTTGACTTATGACCAAAGTTGTTGCATTTGAAATATTGACCAATAAAGGTAGGACCATTACTTATCATCCTATTTCTATATTCACTTTCCATATGACTGAATTTATTGCAAACAAAACATTTACCATTGAATTTATAAGCATTAGGTTGTCTTACCAGAGGTCTCTTATTCTTCTGATGATTGCTTTGTCTAGAACTGGAGGATTCTCCTTTCTCATATCCAAGTCCTCGTATGTCTTTTCCACATCTTTGAATTTCTAGCATCTCATATAGCCTGGTTGAGCTAGCTTTGAATTTTTATTTGTACTCATTAGCAGTGGACAGTTCATCTCTCATAATTATGATTTGTCTTTCAATTTCTTTCCCATCATTCTTGGATTGCACCAATTCAAGTTTCAACCGATCATTCTCATGGTTCAATCTGCAACATTCTTTAGATTTATCCTTCAATGACTGAGTCAAATTTTCCTCATTCTTCTTCTTGTCTTCAATCTCCTTTGTCAGCTTCATCACAATGGATTGCATCTCATTCTTCAGGATTGCATTATCTCTAGCAATATTTTCACAATAATTTGTCTTGTCTTGTAGGGATTGATTGCCAAAGCTTTGTTCTTCCTTCTCCTTGAGTTCATCCATCAGTTCCTTTCTCTTTTCTCTAGATGTGTTCACTTGTTCTTTCAGAGATTTAATGAAATTTTCAGCAACATCCAGACTTCTCCTTAGGCTACTTTTTTCTTTCATCACTACATCAAGATCAAAAGGTGCCATAGTAAGTTATTTCTGCAAACCAGAGTCCATTGATTCAATCTTCCAAATCTTCCTCGGGCTGTTAGGCTTCTTCTGATGAACTAAGCTCTAATGCCAATTGTTGGAATCAATGAACACTGAGTGGGGGGGTGAATCAGTGTTCTACAATTCACAAATTTATTAAACTAATTCTTAAACCACCAGATGCATAAGAATGAAAGTAAAGTGTAGAAACATAAACCAATCAACCACAAAACCATAACACCAGAATTTTTATGTGGAAACCCAGAAAGGGAAAAACCATGATAGTATTTGAACCCACAATATTATTATACTTTTATCAAGAGTATGATAATATTAAAGAAAGGGGAATGCACTTGCATTCAGGCACACTGGCTAGAGCTCACTACTCAAGTACAAAAGAGGGATACAACCCTTGAGGACTCACTATCCTACAAATGATTACAAATGATTACAATAGTGTTTGAACTGAAGAATAACATCTACTAGTACCAAATACCAGTTCTAGTTAAGCACAATCTAACTATCTTCCTCTATTATGCTTATCTTCTCTGTTCTACTGCACAATCATATACCTAAGCACCAAATATGCATATCGATGCTCATTCGCTCATCACACATCAGCATTTGCACATCTACCACACATATACCATGTCAAAAGATCATACAAGATTATCTTATATATATGCATCGCCCAAATAAATCAATTCCCATGTCAGCTTCCAAAAACAACATAACACACAATATGAAACGTAACAAGTCAGCTCAATTTGACTACAGATCCATATGCAGACCCACACAAATTGTTAACAAGATTCACACATGTCATCTCAATCATCTCAAACTCAAAACCAATCACTGAAATCATCCCAAAGTTTCTGGATCACACGTTACATCAAAATAGCTCTATTCTTCCTGAATTACTGGATACCGGACCTTCAATCTTGTTCATGAATCAACAACAAAAACTAGGATTATAGAATAAGTCACCTCGAACCTCGAATCATCTTCCTCTATTACTGCAACCAAAATCAAGATCTACACAATGTACTCATACTTTGTCGAATACTGTATTCCACCTTCCAGACATATTCCTAATGATAATAAACCTTTCGGTAAATCAAATCTACAAGTATCAGATATGATTTCTAAACTGAGTTGCCATCAATGACAACTCCTAAACTTCTCTCATGCATCAATGTTCACCGGAACAATGTCTCTTGCCAACAATTTGATGGTACCAAATACTCTGTTTGGAAGAATTTGTTAGATACTTGATCAGTCCTAGAGACACTGAGAGGGGGGGGCGAATCAGTGTCTAACCAGTACACAAAATATTTAAACTTGTTTGCAACTTTATAACCCAAATTAATATATCGGTAAACAAGTAATAATGGAATAAAGAGAAACAAAAGTATAACCATCAATTCACACCATAACACAGATATTTTTGGCGAGGAAACCCGGTAAGGGAAAAATCTCAGTGGGATTTGTGACCCACAATATTTACTCACTGGCCAATATGAAGAAATATTACTTATACAATAGGGGCCTGCACATGCAGGAAGGCCAACAGCCTAGAGCTCACTGCTCAATACAAAAATGGAGTCCTGCTAACTACAATTAGATAGTTAAATTCAATGATAATGTACTACTCAAAATAGCATCTGCAATGTTGGATTTAGTAGCGGTTTAAGCTCTGTCAGATACCTTTTCCATAAACCTTGCTTCACTCTGCCCTATTGTTATTCGCTCATAAAATAATTAAATCATAATGCATATACAGTTATTCGCTCTCATATACCACTTACATTCATAACCTACTTACATTTTCTTTCTTACAAAATGACCTACAAGATCTCATACATATATGATTCCTTACAATACATCATGTCGGCTATACAAATATAATTATAATACAAAAAAAATATTACTTCCATGTCGGCTTAGAGTGTCAGTGTGATCTATTGTCAGTGTAGACTGGATGCCGGTGAATAACCTTGTAGTGCCTGTCGGTGTAACCTATGAACCATATTACTAGTTGGTTGCCATCAATGACAACATCAAATATTCTCATCTGAGTGTATAATTCCAATAATCTCCCCCTTTGGCAATGATGGCAACACTCATGAGAAAAAATCCAAAAACTGATATCCAAAAATGAAGTCCAAAAATTGAATGTGCTCCCCCTGAGAAAATGATCTCCTTCTGTACATTTTTCTCATACGCCACTACTCCCCTTTTGACATCAATGACAAAGATGTCAAAATAATCAAAGAATTCAAAATTTACCTAGAAACTTGTAACCTATTATGTACAATCTGAAAAATATATGCTAAAACCAAGTTAAGACCTTGCAAAAATTTAGTATTGCCAAAAATTATGGTCTTTGTCTGTCGGATCATCCCGATCAGATAATGCATTTGTTGCTTCGGTGATCTATTGCCTTGAATAGATTCTTTAGATAGCTCATTATGGTGTGTTAATAAGTTGTCCAATCTAGGACCAAGTTTGTTCTTCAACTCTCGGGTCTTTATTTTTAACCTCACTTTCTCTCTTTCCAATTTCTCAATCTTCTCTTCATAGATTGTCATTTCCTGATCCAAAACTGAAGTAAGTTTCGAAGAACCTATCATGTTGTCAACTATATCATTAATTTATTTTTGTGTTTTCATTATTTATTTATCAATATCCTCACTTAGATGGTGAGGCTTACATGCTTCCCTGTACAACTCTTTGTATTCCAGAATGGTGGAATTTAGTGCCAATAACAAAGAATCAATCTGTCCAGTACATTCCTTAATTGTCTTGTCAAAGAATGCATATTTCTCCTTATTCACCCTTTCCTTAATGGTCTCTTCATTTATTTTATCCACAATTTGAATATTTGAAGAAATGAATTTGGACAATGTGTCTAATTTACTCATAGACCCAACAATGTGATCAACATTATATGTCGGTGCAATCAACTGCAAAATTGCTAGAGTGTCATCAATAGCCTTAAATGCTAAGGCATTGCATTCTATGATCTTCTTTATTGAATCTAGAAGTGCATTTGTAACGTTTGTTGGTCTATAATCCATAGTGGAAGTGTTAGGCAGAGTGCTAGGTTCTACAATTGGTTTCTTATCTTCTTTGGATGTCTACACATTAACCTTAACCACTTCTGCTATTTTGCTTCCATCATTGACCTCTTCTTTATTCATTATTTCTTCCTTGTTTTCACTTTTGTTTTCAACCTTGCTGACTACAGGTTTAGATATACTTTGTTCATATCCCTTTTCTGCTACTACTTCTGCTTGTGCTTCTACCAGTATTTTAGTATTAAGTTGAGTATCATCAGGGATGGTTTCTGATTTCTTAACTTCAGCTTGTATCTCAATATTCTACTGAGAGTCAACAGTGTTGATCGATGACTCAGAGATCTCAAAATTTGTAGTTTCAGCTTTCTTCACCTCTACAGTTTCCTTATCCTACACAATATTAAATTCTTGAGTGTCCACATTCATATTAAAAAGAATCTCAAACTTTGGATTAGTGTCATCTTTTGTCATTTCCTCTGCCTTCTCTTTACGTTGACTATCAGTTTGCGCCAGTGCCTCTATAGTTATTGGTGGGGTGTCCTATGCCGATGGAGGAAGGTTATCCTTGACTGTGATATCAAGTACACTTCCAATTTTCCCTTTACCTTTATCTTTCTGATATACCTTAGCAAAAGACTTATCCATTTTCTATCTATCCTTCTTTTCTTTCTTTTCTCTCTCAAAAAAATATATATCCCACTTATCCGTTGTTTCATCTGCTATTTCTTTAACTCTGTCGGCCATAAGACTAACTTGTCGATGACCACTCACAAAAACTATCATATTGGCTTTAGATATTAGATCATCAATTTCCTACTTGGAATTAACAGAATACATAGCTAATAGAGCTTCTACCTTTAATTTCTTGTCGAGCTCCATGACATACATTCTCTTAGCCTCTAATCTTAAGTATAAATCATTTGGTAGATCATCTACAACTTCAATAAGAACTTTCTTATAGATATCAAGATATAAAATAATGCTTTCCTCTATAGTATCTTTATCTGAATCCTTGAAATAATGATAGAGTTTATTCATATTACCAAGGTTACCATCTTGGGTTATTTCATTGATCAACTCTTCCGGTGTAAGAGTATCTGGTGCCTTAGGTTCAGGTTTCTTCTTTGGAGTCACTTTCTTCTTCGAACCACTGGGCTCTCTTACATCCTGTTGTTTCTTTCTCTATGTCCTTGACTTCCTAGGAGATGGAGCTGGTGTTGGTGAGGGTTTTCTTTTCTTCCTATCCACTCTCTTGAATTCAGCTACCTGATCAGTGTCAAAATTAGTTGTAGTAGCCACAGGGGAAATGTGAGCTACCGGTTGTTGTTCTGATTGACTTTCTAACACACTAGCAGCAATATTGCTAAGATTCATCAACCCTTCTTTAACATCCTTTACCATGTTAGAAGCATATTTCATTAGTTTCTCTTTTTTCTTCCTCTTCTTCATCATAGCTACACCACTTTCAATAGTTTCAGCATTACCAAATATTTCCTTTGTTGGTTCTGGTGGAGCATCTAGGAGTATTTTAGTGTATGAATCCAAGATGTGTGAGTCCACCTCATATCCCATTTAAGTAATTCAAACAGTTCTGGGTCTAACTGCCATCATCCAAATTTCAGCTCTTTTCACTACAAAGCATATTTGTTTATCATATTTATCCACAATGCTTTGGGGAATCCTTTCCCTTTGTCTCATTTTAGTTTGGAAATTCTTAAAATAGTCTTTCACCAACTCATCACCATCAGATCCCATACCGGTAATTGTCTCCTTTATCTATTTTCCAACAGAAATACCATAGCCAAAATCATTATGTCCTATATCGGGAATCTCTTTTGAAAAGTAAAGCATTAAACACACAATCAGACTTCCAAATTTGAAGGTTCCTTTCTTATCATCTTTGATTTTGTATAAATTCTCTAACAGTTCATCCTTTAACCATTCACAGATGTCAATTTTAGCATTGTTTAATATCATCTCATGAGCACTATGAATGCAGGAACTAGATACAGAATTCAGTCTGTTAGTATGAGCAACTTTATATCCAATGACCATACTTGCAAACTTAACATTGTCATCTTTTATATCATTGACCCTAAGTGACTTGTTGTCAAATGTAGCTCCGGTTAAGCTCATAACCTCTTTGTTAGGGATTTTCTTCTTCTCGTCAGGCCTAGTGCCGGTGGATGGTAAACCAGTAATAGCCCTTATAGCTTCTTTAGTGATATAAAAAATTGAGTCCAACCACATAAATTCACCATGAACCCTACTAAGAACATAGCGGATGGTTGCATCTAAGAATTCTGACATATGGAGGATATCAATGAAACCTAAATCCTCAACTACCTTGTGTTCTGGTTTTACTACCCTATTCTTGTCAGTGATAACATTCATGTACATATTCTTCAAATCTTCAGACCCTAAATTTTCTATGTTACAATGTATGTATGCCCTAGGGTCTTCAGCAAATGGAACTCCCTTTGGGATTATAGAAAATGCACCAATGGAGTCATCCAATTTTTCTATCTTAGGAATGATTTTGAAAATGGGTCTAGGTCATTTTACGTTCTCCACAATGGTAGGCTTAGCTACAAATTCAAGAACAGAGGATGACGAAGCCATTGCGAAAGATAATACCTTTTAACTGAGAAATCCTTAAATGCTTTGAAAGACCTTTGTTGCTTCTCCTTTAGAATTCTTTTGCTCAATTTTGCTCTCTTCGAATGCTTGGATGCTTGGTAAGTCAAAATGAGAAGTCGCAATGCCTTTATAACCAAAAAGTAACTTGCAACTGCAATAAATGCTTCATCGGTGAAGTGAAAACTCCACATATCTACCAGTAAAGAAGATTTATAACTTCTTACCATCAACTGAGGGTAAATGCATGATCTTCAATTTGTTGCCTTAACCCTAAGGATTATTCCTTAGTTAGATGAAGAATCTCCTGTCGGTGCAGGATTACTCTGTTCTATCAATGCAATGATAGATTCATCAATTCTCTAATCTCTTTTCCTAATCCATTATTTATAAAATTCGTGCTTGATTTCAGTCACCTTCTCTTGCCTTTATCATTAGACCCTTTATTGTTCGTCGGTACACTCTTTCTTCTACAAAATTTTGCAATATGCCCAATCTTGTTACATGCATAACAAGTTACATTGTTTCTCTAAATAGATTTTCCATAACCTTGACCAGTTTGAGTTTTGCATTGATTAGATAATATCCAAATCTACCACAAACATAGCATTTCACATTCATTATGCAATTGTCTAAGTTATGACCATTTTTATTGTATTTGGAACATTGACCGGTGGGTAAGTTTGTATTCTAATTATTCCTAAATTTGCACTGATTTTCTCTATGACCAAATTTATTGCAATTAAAACATTTCCCATTGAATTTATAAGCATTAGGTTGCTTTACCAGTTTTTTGTGATCATGATTGTTTGTAGTCCCAGACTTTCTCCATGTTCAAATCCAAGTCCAACTCTTTCTCCATCAGGTTTCTGACTTTTTAGCATATCATCAAGATTATTTGAACTCTTCTTGAATTTGTCTTTGTATTCATTTGTAGTGACCAACTCTCTTTCCAAAGTGCTAACTTGTCTCATAAGTTCCTCTTTGTCATGTTGCATGTGAATCAAATCTATTTTAAGCATATCATTTTCATAACTAAGCCTTTGAGATTCATCTGATCTTTCATTAAGTCTTCTGGCCAAATCTTCTTCTTTCCTCTTTCTATCTTCAATATCCTTGCACAATCTCATGGTTAAATCCTACATCTCATTCTTCATGTTATTTTTCTCTTGTCTCAATTTCTCTACAATATCTCTAAGAGTTTCTTTTTCTTCATCATCTTGATTTTGCAATTGCACATGTAATTATTTTCTCTTATTCTTTGCTATAACCAGGTTATCTTGAAGTGCTTTGATGAATTCCCAAGCAGTTCTAAGCTCATCTTCTAGTTTGATATTCTTCAATTTTTCTGCATCAAAATCTTCAAGAGCTCCTTCCAACTGTTGTCTCAAACTTTCCATCGGTACCGGTTTCATAAATTTTCCTCAAGTTTTTAGGCTTTTGCAAATAGAGGACTAGGCTCTGATACCAATTTTTAGATACTTGATCAGTCCCAAAGACACTGAGAGGGGAGGTGAATCAGTGTCTAACTGGTACATAAAATATTTAAACTTGTTTGTAACTTTATAACCCAAATTAATATACCAGTAAACAAGTAATAATGCAATAAAGAGAAATAGAAGTATAACCATCAATGCACACAATAACACATATTTTTTGAAAGGAAACCCGGTAGAGGAAAAACCTCGATGGGATTTGTGACCCACAATATTTACTCACTGGTCAATATGAATAAATATTACTTATACAATAGGGGCTTGCACATGCAGGAAGGCCAACAGCCTAGAGCTCACTACTCAATGCAAAAATGGAGTCCCACTGACTACAATTGGATAGTTAAATCCAATGATAATATACTACTCAAAATAGCATCTGCAATGCTAGATTCAGTACCGGTTTAAGCTTTGTCAAATACCTCTACCATAACCTTGCTTCGCTCTACTCTGCTCTTATTCGCTCATAAAATAATTACATCATAATACATATATAGTTATTCATTCTCATATACTGCTTACATTCATAACCTACTTACATTTTCTTGCTTACAAAATGACCTACAGGATCTCATACATATATCAATCTTTACAATAGATCATGTCAGCTATACAAATATAATTACAATACAAAACAATATTATTTCCACGTCATCTTTGAGTGTTAGTGTGATCTACTGTTGGTGTAGACTGGATGCCGGTGAATAACCTTGTAGTGTCTATCGGTGCCGGTAGATGTTGTTTGTTGTTGGTGTAACATGTGAACCATATTACCAGTTGATTGCCATCAATGACAACATCAACTATTCTCATCTGAGTGTATAATGCCAATAGAATCACATGGAGTGTCATCTAAGATGCATTGGTGAACCTTATTGGGATATTACTAAAACTAAGTATACCATTCCTGTGAATATTCATTAAACTTTGGATGAGATCAAAAGTGATGAATACAATATTAGGGATAAGGAAGCATTGTTGAGTTCTCTGACTAACTCTACGATGACAAATGTTATGGAATTGCAAACTACTCATGAGATATGGAAGAAGTTAGAAATCTTGTATGAAGGTGATAGTTATGTGAAGATTGCCATGTTGTAGAGCCTAAAGGGAAAATATGAGATGTTGAGGATGAGTGAAGATGAGAACAATATTTATTACATGCAGAAGGTGAATGAACTTGTGTACAATATCAAATTTTTTGGTGGGAAGTTGGAAGAATCAGATATTGTTGCTAAAGTGTTTAGATCTTTACCTACATCCTAGAAGCATAAAGTTGCTTCCATTTAGGAGATCATAACTATGACAGAGGTAACTAGGGACATGTTGATCGGTAAGCTTTCAGCCTTTGAGATGAGTGAGTTTGGTGATTCTCTTCCTAAGGTAGAATTTGCATTCAAGGCTACTATTTTCAGAAAGGATAATCAAAGATATGATCTAGGAGAAATTTCTTCAAGGAGGATGTCCATATATGAGAAGGAGAGGAAGGAAATTGAAGATGAAGATTGAGATCTTGAGGAGCTTGAAGCCCTTATTGACAAGAGATTACCCAAAGGAGCTAGTAAGTATGGAGGGAAATTGTCTCTTAAATGTTTTTCTTGCAATAAGATAGGTCACTATGCCTCAAGGTGTCTGAAAAGAGTTACTAAGTCAAAACCTAATAGACCTAGATTTCAGAAGAGATGTTATTATGGTGTTGATGAAGGTGTGATAGATGATAAATATGACAAAGGATGTATAAATGATAATGAATGGGTTTTTATTGCTATCAAGGAAGATGATCCAAAGCCTACTGACTCTGCTAGTTGTAGGAAATGTCAGTTAGGGAAACAAACTAGAGTTACTTTTAGGAGTAAGAAGCATTATTCAAGTGGATTATTGGATCTTTTGCATACTGATTTGTGTGGTCCTTCTAGAGTCAAAAGTTTGTAGGGAGACAAATATTTGATATTGCTAAATCATGATTATTCTAGGATGATGTGGGTAACTTTCTTGAGGGACAAGTCTAAGGCTCTACAAAAGTTCAAGATTTTCAAGGCTATGGTTGAGATACAGACAAGTTTGAAGTTGAAGTGTCTGAGATCCGACAAAGGTGGTGAATTCACTTATGATGAGTTCAATGCATTTTGTGAATAAAATGGGATAAGAAGACAATTGTCTTCTCCGAGAACCCCTCAACAAAATGGACTTGTGGAAAGGAAGAACATAACCATTCAAGAAACTTCTAGGACAATGATATTGGAGGGAAATGTTCTGCATATCTATTGGAGAGAAGTTGTGAGTACTATTTTTTACACTCTTAACTGAGTGCATATCAGAGGTGATACCAGTACTCCTTATGAATTATGGTTTCGTCATGCTCCTATTATTAAATATTTCAGAATTTTCAGAAGTAAATGTTATATCAAGAAAGATGAAGATCTAGGAAAGTTTGATGCTAAGTGTAATGGAGGAATATTTCTTAGTTATTCTACCAAAAGAAAGGCCTAATAATGTTATAATAAGAGACTGAGAAAGATAGTTGAGAGTGAAAATGCCAAGGTTGGTGAAAGCAGTGAGAGATAATCCAGATCTTGTAGATATGATTCAAATGATCAGAGTGATAGTACAAACAATGAGAAGCAACTTCAAACCCAAAATAAGTCCAGATCATTCCAAAGAATATAGTGCCTCAACGAGAATGAAATATTGCAAGTGTTGGAGAAACAACACAAGAGTCTGAAATTCAAGACAATCCTAAGACTCCCAAGTATGTAATATTGAATCATTCTAAAAATCA
Source organism: Cryptomeria japonica (assembly GCF_030272615.1). Classification (NCBI taxonomy): domain Eukaryota; kingdom Viridiplantae; phylum Streptophyta; class Pinopsida; order Cupressales; family Cupressaceae; genus Cryptomeria; species Cryptomeria japonica. The sequence goes on along the minus strand of NC_081405.1, from coordinate 318,840,008 downwards.
GATCATAGGAGATAGAAATAAAGGTGTTCAAACAAGAAGAAGAATTGTTGAAGATCAATTTGAGTATTATTTGATTTCAAAGATTGAACCTAAGGATGTAAATGAAGTATGTAAAGATGAACATTGGGTAAAAGAAATGGAAGAATAATTGATATAGATTGAAAAGAATAATACATACAATTTTGTTGCTAGACGCAAGGACAAAAATGTAATTGCAACCAAATGGGTCTTTCAGAAATAATTAAATGAGCAAGGTGAAGTTTATAAAAACTGTTAGGAATCAGGAAGGATGACAAAGAGGGGGGGGAGAATCAGTTGTCAATAAATTATAACCCAAAACAAATTATTCCAACTTAAAACTCAGTGCCAGTAAAATAGATTAACAGTTATATTAATACCGGTACAACTTAATGTATGAAACAAAAAGAAAAACACATCCACAACACATGAAACAAAGATTTTGACATGGGAACCCTATAAGGGGAAAAACCATAGTGGGAAACCTTACCCACAATCAGATGATACTACTATAGATAGTAAGTGAATACAATAAGGGGTCTACACGTGCAAAAAGGCCAACCGTCTAGATCTCACTGCTCAATCAAAAAATAGGAGTCACACTGACTACAATTGAATGGTTAAATCCAATAACAATATGTTGCTTCAATATAGCATTTACAATGTTGGATTTTGTACCGTTTTAAGCTCTGACCATGAGTTCCAAACACCTTCATAACCTTTCCTTCAACCTTCAGATAATATCTGTGTGATTCACACAAGGATCTACTTATTTTCACTCTTCACAATGATCTTTAATATTCGCACTCACTCATAATGATCTTCGAATAAGATCTTACAATTATTTATACAAAACCTAAGACCTCATGATTAGGTTGGCTCCCTAAAGATACTACATTTACAAAATAAGTCTTGATGCAATACAATATGTTGGCCTCAATACATTTACACATTATCCAATCAATAAACCATTTCCAAAATGTGTCGTGTTGATCTGGAACATGATATCTTGTACCGGTCCATAACCTAGACCTATCTGTCAGTTAAGGCAAATATGTGAACCTGATCAGTCCAATAAGAAAAACACCAAATGTAAACATCCAATCCACATCTTCAACCTAACCAAGTGATCTCCAGATGATAACAAGTCATCATCAACTTCTTGAGTTGTCGGTGAAACATATAACCTACCAGTGAAACATATACTGGTGACTATACATAAGCCAATATCCATGTCAGGACCATAATGTGTCGGTTTAACAACAAACCAATATAACCAGAGTGTCGAATCAATAATGTAGACCTCCAGAAAGATAAGTTTTGACATCAATGAAAAAACCAATGCAACACATGACAAAGTCATCCATAATACTAACAATCTCCCCCTTTGGCATTGATGGCAACACTAGATGGAAAAACATCTAAGTGCCAAAAACAAAATGTCAAATACCAACAATCTCCCAAAATAGATCAATCAAATTTTTGTACCAAAAAGAAACAATATAACCAAAATAACATCTCTCCAAAAATACATCTCTCCCCAATCTTCAAAGTACAATGTTTTTCCATAGACATCTCTCCCCTTTTGACATCAAATGTCAAAGTAGTCAAGAATCAAAATCAAAACATAACATATAGCTAACTACTCCCCCTGAGCAGTAGCTCTCCTTCATCAAGACTGGAAAAAGATTTTTCTGTTATTCCCTGTCAGTTTGATGCCAATCTTCATCATTCAAGTCTTTGTCGATGGAGTGATTACCCCAAGCTTCTCTCTACGATATTCAAATGTTTCCTTAGGAAAAGGCTTTGTAAAAATATTTGCAATTTGCTCTTTAGTATTCACATAAACCAATCTCACTTCATTTGCTTCAACATTTTCTTTCAAAAAATTATACTTAATAGAAACATGCTTTGTTTTAGAGTGAAATACCAGATTCTTTGATATATCTATTGATGTTGAGTTATCACAGTAAATAATTACCGGTTCTTTGCATTTTACTTTGATATCCTTCAACATTTGCTTGATCCATAATACCTAAGTGCAATTAGTTGCTGCTGCAACATATTCTACTTCTACTATAGATAATGGTGTACAAGTCTGCTTCTTGTTGATCCATGAAATTAATCTTCTGTCAAGAAAGAATGCACCGCTAGTGGTACTCTTTTTGTCATCCACATCTCTTGCCCAATTTACATTTGTATATGCACATAACTCAAAATTGTCATCCTTAGGATACCATAAACCAAGATTTGTTGTGCCTTGTAGGTACCGGAAAATGCTTTTTACTGCAGTTTCATGATTTTCTTTAGGATTGCTTTGAAATATTGAAACAATACACATTGCATTCAATATATAAGGTCTAGTTTGTGTCAAATACAGTAACCCTCCAATCATAGATTTGTAGTCATAGGAGTGTTTACTAGTTTGGAGTTTTCCATTCCAAATTTCTTCAAGAGTTCCTTCAAGTATTTTGTTTGACATATGAATATATCTTTATCTGTTTGAGAAATCTACAAACCTGGAAAATTTTTTATCTCTCCAATCATGAACATTTCAAATTCTTCCTGCATCTTGTTAGCAAAGTCTTTACATAACTCTTCTTCTCCTCCAAAAATGATATCATCCACAAATACTTCTATAACCAAAATATCATCATTGGTAATTTTGTAATACAAATTACTATTAGCATTACCTTTTGTGTATCCAAGATTTAGAAGATATTTATCCAATCTAGCATACCAAGCTCTGGGAGCTTGCTTCAATCTATATAAAGCTTTCCTTAACCTGTGAAACATATCCTTATCATTTGTTAATGAAAATCCATCAATTTGTTCAATGTAAACTTCTCCTTCAAGATCTCCATTCAAAAATGCACATTTTACATCCATCTGATAAACTTTATAGTTCTTGTGAGCTGAAAATGCAAGAAATAGTCTTACTGCTTCAATTTTGGCTACCGGTGCAAAGGTTTCATTATAATCAATTCCTTCTTTCTAAGAATAACCTTTACAAACTAATCTTACTTTGTTTCTGATTACTTCACCATCTTCATTAAGTTTATTTCTAAATACCCATTTAGTTCCAATTACATTTTTGTCTTTAGGTTGGGGAACTAATGTCCAAGTATTATTCTTTTCAATCTGTTTTAATTCATCTTCCATTGCTTTTATCCAATGTTTATCTTGACATGCTTCAACAACTGATGTTGGTTCAACTTGAGAAATTAAAATACCTCTTCATTTGCTAATCTTCCTCTTGTCATAACACCTTGATTTTTATTTCTGATTATCTGATTTTCTGAATGATTCAATCTTGCATACCTGGGTTTATTCTGATTTCCACTTATAGCTTCTTGTTCTTCAATCACAGTTGAGTTTTTTTATGATGCTAGTGTGACTGGTTCTTCATTATGTTCCAGTGCAATATGTGGCGGTTCATTTATAATCATTTCTACTGTCAGTTCAGAACCTATAGATCTTTATTCTCCTCTAAAATGTTCATCTATCTTCACATTAGTGCTTTCAATGATTTTCTGCAATCTTTTATTATAACATCTATATGCCTTGCTTCTAGTTGAATAACAAAGAAATATTCCTTCATCACTTCTAGGATCAGAATTGCCAATCGACTCATCTCTCCTAATATAGAATTTGCTTCCAAATATTTTGAAATATTTAAGAGTAGGAATATGACCGAACCATAGTTCATAAGGGTTCTTACCGGTTTCACCTTTGATGTGAAATCTATTGAAAGTATAAATCGTTGTATTCACTAATTCTCTCCAGTACATATGAGGTAGATTTTCTTCCATCATCATGTTTCTTGTTGCATCCAGTATAGTTTTGTTTTTCCTTTCCACAACTCCATTCTGTTGGGGTGTCTGGGGTGTTAATAGTTGTGTTTTGATTCAATTCTCTACACAATATGCATTGAATCCCTAGATGTAAATTCTCCTTCTTGATCAAATCTCAAACATTTGATTTTCTTGTCAGTTTCATTCTCTACCATTGCCTTGTATATCTTGAATCTTCCAAAAGCTTATGATTTCTCCCTGAGAAAAGTAACCCAACACATTCTAGAATAATCATCAATTATTAGCATAAAGTATCTATCACCCTGAAGACTCCTTGTTCTTGTTGGACCACATATATCAGTATGAATTAAATCAAGAATATTATTGGATTTCTCAGAAATGCTCTTAAATGTTGTTCTAACTTGCTTTCCCATTTGATATTTTTTACATACCGGATTATGAGGTTTCACAATCTTAGGTATATCCCTTACTGCCTTGGTTGAAGTGATCTTTACAATGCAATCAAAATTCACATGATAGAGTCTTTTATTCCATAACCAACTTTCATCAATCCAAGCAATCAAACATGTCTTATCACTGGTATTCAAGTGAAAGATATTACCTTTAGTCTAATTACCGGTTACAATCTCCAATCCAGTTTTGTTCATGATTTTGCATTTTCCATTCTTGAATTATAGTTGAAATCCTTTTTCCACTAACTGACCGACACTCAAAAGATTATTCTTTAAACCTTCAACATAATAAATATTGTTAGTATTGTGCTTACCATCCAAAGATATAGTGCCTCTTCTTTTGAATAAACAATCTTTGCCGTCTCCAAATATTACTAGACCTCCATGAATTTCCCGAAATGATAAGAATTTTCTTTGATCACCAGTCATATGATGTGAGCAACTGCTATCAATGATTCATTCATTCTTTTCTTCAATTTTTCTTGCTAATGCCTGCTCTACCAGTTTGACAATAAGTGTCGGTTGATCTTCTTTTAATGCAATAAATGCCCATCCACTATCTGTTGGATCTTAATCAGAGTCATTTGTAACACCTTCATCTACATAGTAACATGACTTATCTTTGTTTTTCTTAAATCTGTATCTCTTATATTTAGGGTTAGGTTTATATGTTCTTTTTGCTTCCTCCCTTAGTCTTGAATGTCTATCAGGACACCTAGATGCCATATGACCAACTTTATTGCAACTAAAACATTTGAAAGGTGCTTGACCTTCATACTTACTTCCTGTTGGGCCTTTAGGCATCATCCTTGCAAATAGTGCTTCAAGTTCTTCAAGTTCTTCGTTTTCTCTTCTGATATCTTCAAGTTTTTTTGCATAAAGTGCTTTCCAATCAGATTTGTCAGATGATGATGATGCTTTGAAGGCTATATCAGTTTTGACTGTAGCAACAGGACCAAATTCTTCAAGCTCAAATGCTGAAAGTTTTCCAGCCAAATTATCTCTAGATACTAATGTATTAGGCATTATTCTCAACTCATTAATAGCTGTCACTTTCATTTTGTAAGCCAATGGCAAAGATCTTAAAACTTTAGAAACAATTTATTCACTTAAAGATCCTCCACAACATTGTATTCCTAAAACAATTTCATTAACTCTTTCCATAAATGCAGAAATTCTTTCATCCTCTTCCATTTTTAAGTTTTCATACCTGACCCGGTAACATTCCAATTTTGCAATTTTAACAGTGGTATCTCCTTCATTCAATGTTTCTAGTTTATCCCAAATAGCTTTTGCAGTAGATCTGTCTGATTATCCCATGATTTGATGATCTGATAATGCACTTAGAAGTGCTTCTCTTGCTTTGCAATCATTCCCCAAGTCTTTAGCCAAGGTCAGTGGATTAGGGTTATTCTGAGTAGGAGCAACATACCCATTCTTTGTAACATCGCATACATCTCTTCCAATGCAATGCAGATGTGTCTCCATTATGATCTTCCATATACCATAGTTAGTTCCGTCAAGTTTGGGACTATCCTTCCTAAAGATATTTGTTGCCATAAGATCTCCTGAAGTTGTTAGGCTTCTGCAAAAAGAGGACTAGATTATAATACCAATTGTTAGGAACCAGGAAGGACAACTAAGAGGGGGGAGTGAATCAGTTGTCAATAAATTATAACCCAAAACAAATTATTCCAACTTAAAACTCAATATCGGTAAAACAAATTAACAATTATAATAATACTGGTACAACTTAATGCATGAAACAAAAAGAAAAACACATCCACAACACATGAAATGGTGATTTTGACGTGGAAACCCTCTAAGGGGAAAAACCACGGTGGGAAACCTTACCCACAATCAGATGATACTACTACAAATAGTAAGTGAACACAATAAGGGGTCTGCACATACAGAAAGGCCAACCACCTAGAGCTCACTGCTCAATCACAAAATAGGAGTCACACTGACTACAATTGGATGGTTAAATCCAATAATAATGTACTGCTTCAGTATAGCATCTACAATGCTATATTTAGTACTGGTTTAACCTCTGACCATGAGTGCCAAACACCTTCATAACCTTTCCTTGAACCTTCAGATAATATATGTGTGATTCACACAAGGATCTACTTATTTTCGCTCTTCACAATGATCTTCAATATTCACACACACTCATAATGATCTTCAAATAAGATCTTACAATTATGTATGCAAAACCTAAGATCTCATGATTAGGTCAGCTCCCTAAAGATATTACATTTACAAAATAAGTCTTGATGCAATACAATATGTCGTTCTTAGCATATTTACACAATATCCAATCAATAAACCATTTATAAAACATGTCGTACTGATCTAAAACATGATATCTTGTACCGGTCCATAACCTAGACCTATATGTCAATTAAGGCAAATATGTGAACCCGATTAGTCCAATAAGAAAAACACAAAATGTAAACATCCAATCCATATCTTCGACATAACCAAGTGATCTCCAGATGATTACAAGTCATCATCAACTTCCGGAGCTACTGGTGAAACATATAAGTTGGCCGTGAAACATATAAACTGGCAGTGACTGTGCATAAGCCAATATCCATGTCAGGACCATAATGTGTCGGTTTACCAACAAACCAATATAACTAGAGTGGCAAATCAATAATGTAGACCTCCAAAAAGATAAGTGTTGACATCAATGACAAAACCAATGCAACACATGACGAAGTCATCCATAATACCAACATAAACAAAGCAAGACTTCTTTGTAAAGGATATTCACAAATGGAAGGAATTGATTTTGAAGAAAAATTTTCTCCTGTGGCAAGAATTGAAGTTGTAAGATTGTTTCTTGCTTTTACTGCTTACAAGGATTTAAAATTCTATCAAATGGATGTCAACTCAACATTCCTGAATGGTGAATTAGAAGAAGAGGTGTACATTGAGTAACCGGATGGATTTCAATTGTCTGATCAAGGAGATATGGTTTGTTGATTGAAGAAATCTTTAATTGGACTAAAGCAAGCCCCAAGAGCATGGTATGCCAAATTGGATAAGTATCTGTTGAAGCTAGGATTTAACAAAGGTACTGTTGATAGTAATCTATACTTCATAATTGATCATGATAACATTCTGATTGTTGAAGTTTTTGTTGATGATATTATCTTTGGAGGGAATGATAGTTTGTGCAAAAAGTTTGCTAATAAAATGTAGAATGAATTTGAAATGTCTATGATTGGAGAGATGAAATTCTTTTTGCGTTTGCAAATCACACAGTCAGAAAAAGGAATCTTTATATCTTAGTCCAAGTATGTAAAAGAGTTGTTGAAGAAGTTTGGTATGGAAGATTCAAAGCCGGTTGGTACTCCTATGGTGACCGGATGTAGGTTGACTAAAGATGACGATTTTTGTAAGACAAATCAAACTAGATACATATCTATATTTGGTGGATTGCTCTATTTGACTCAAACTAGACTTGATATGATGAATGTAGTTTGTCTTGTTGCTATATTTCAAGCTGATCCTAAGGAATCTCATATTGTATCCATCAAAAGAATTTTCAGATATTTGAAACGAACAGTTGATTTGGTCTGTGGTATCCTAAATATGATGATTTTACTTTGAGTTCTTTTATTGATGCTGATTGGGAAACAGATGTGGTTGACATGAGGAGTACTAGTGGTGGTTCATTTTTCATGGGAAAAAGATTGGTTTCATGGCTGAGAAAAACATAGAATTCTATTTCTCTATCTACTATAGAGGTAGAGTATATTGTTGCAACAAACAATTGTACTCAGTTGGTATGGATGAAGCAGATGTTGAAGGATATCAGAGTAGTGTATGCTGAGCTTATTTCTATCTACTATGACAATTCAAGTGCAATTAACATTTCTAAGAATCTAGTGTTGCATTCAAAGACTAAACATATATCCATCAAGTTTCACTTTTTGAGAGAAAAGGTAAATGAGAAGGAAGTCACATTGGAGTATGTGTCTACTAAGGAACATATTGCAAACATCTTCACGAAGCCTTTGTCTAAGGCTAATTTTGAGTATCTCACAAGGAAGTTAGGGGTGATTTCCCCTCATGATTAGAATTGAGATGCATTGGTATGCATCAGTCTAGTGCATTTCACAGTCATGTCTTGTGATCCAAATTGATGATTGGTGGTTGTTACTCAGGGGGAGTATTCGGTTTTGTTAGTCAGTTTTGTGGGTTGATTACAAATATCTGCTTTTTTCATTGATGTCAAAGGGGGAGAGATTCATGTGAAAAACTATCAAGAGATGGAAAAAGGAGAAGAGTAGTGTGCAAGGTCTAAGGGGGAACTGTTGATTTTTTTCTCTTCTTTCTTTGTCATTGATTATGTCAGTTTTTCACATCATATATTGCCATCAATGCCAAAGGGGGAGATTGTTGGAATAATGTTGCAAATATATGCTTGAGAGATATTTGAGAGATGTGTTGTCATTGATGTCAACATATTTCTCTATCTATGACAGTGATGCAGTGAAGTTGAGTGAGTTAGTTTGTTCAGCATAGTAAGGATTGTTCTCAAAAAATAGTAACCCAAGTTCACTTGCAATTTATCTATGGAATAGACAATCTCATATAATGAATAAATTCATGACTTGGACAACATAACAAGGATTTAAATCCATCTACTCTTCAAGCTCTGCAAAACCTAGGTGGGTGTACCTTTGATGCAATGAATCAAACCCATTACACACAAGACACCATCAACAGAAAGTAGATGAATCTAAAAAGGCTAGATCTATATTGGCATCTCAACTAAATTGAAGCATGAGATAGGTGGAATATTACCAAAAAATAGAGAGAAAAAATTATTCTAATTTGATTTTAAAAATCTCTAAGAATCCCCAGAATGTGCAAGACCAGTGCCTTATCCAAGGGCATGGAATCATACATCAAACTATAAATGAAAAACCTATATTGCAAATCCATCTTCATCATTAAATATTCCTACATTAATGCCTTACATAAATACATTACTCATCTCATTCATAGAAATATTAGATCCAAGATATGAACCCCATTTCATTAATGTTTGCTTACAGAGTATAAATTCTTTCTTGAAGAATACCTACAAACAAGCATTACACTCACAGACACAGCTGCTAATGACAAACTTGATCCTCCTTGAGAATCTAATTTGAATAAAATGAAAACACATCTCAGAGATAATTCTGCGTGAATTTATGCATGCCTTACATACATAGAAACCTACAACTAGAAACACCTACAGCAAGAATTATACTCCATTGTTTGAAAGAAGACATTACACTGTACAAACTTGGAAGAAAACTCAGAATTGGAAAACATAGGATTCTGGAGCCTTTCTCACAAAAATCCTTCAACCCCCACAAATGAGAAGAACTCAGAATATGAAGAAGAGGGAAAAGACCAAATTTGCATCACAAGTTGCCAAGTGTCCTCTTTCCCCAACTGAAAATATTCTTTGCATCATTCTTGTGGAAACTTCTCTCAAAGTATTTGAAATGTGTTGAAACTGATTACATAAATGAACTCATTGTTTCAAGATCTTTCCAATGACATATAATATGCCTATATTTGGTTTTAAAAAATGCTCCTCCAGTGAATTAATCTTGGATGCACCTCAACACAACCAGTCATTTAAATTTTTGCAATTTTCACAATAGTTGGGACTATATATTTAATTTTCATTTTTTTGTTACTCCCCTGCAGACCCCTACCACGTGTCACTTCTTGATTTGTCTGTGCATCCAGGTAGCCACCATCTGACTTGCCACTTCATCTGCCACTTCACCTTGAGTTGGACTCGGCACTGGACCTGGGCCCGCCTTCTCACCAAGTTACGATGGGTAATTAACTAGCAGTTTCCCATTGTGGGTCAGCGACCATCATTGGATCCTTTGAAACTCACTCACCCGTTAACTCACCTTTTTGTCACAAAATTTAGGCACCTTGATTTGTGTGTGTGGGGTCCACTGGATCGCCCAGTAACTTCTTCACACCAAAAGCCACATGCTTTTGACACTTTACATATAAATCTTCTTGTATTTAAATATTATTATATGTCATCCCACCACCAATGTGGGATAAAGGCTTTATGCTTGGCATTTGCGTTTGCTTGAAAGTTTCAAATCTTTCTTTTAACATCACGCGTGGCAGGGAGAAAAAGGATCTGGCAATACAGCTGCCAACATGCATTTGCTAAAAGTTTTCTACAGCCTTCTCAACGAATTCCATGCCAAACTTCATGCACAACAGGGAGGAAGTTGGAGAGGTTGTGTGGAAGGAGACTGGCTTTAAACATTTCAAAATGAATTTGCTTGATAATTTCATATTCCTTCATGCCACACAGGGGAATGCTGGGCTTCACGCCTAGCAAGTGCATTTGCTGAAAGTTTTCTAATGCTATTTTATAACCAATGCACTTAGCATTTATTTAAAAGTTTCTAAAGTTTTTTTTCAAACTTGATGCTACTACGCTGGCTCATTGGTTTTGCACCTTGCAATTGCATTGAAAGTTATTCAAATGCCATTTTAACATTGCTCCCTCCCCTTGCACTGGCTGAGAGGATGACTTACGCCTGCCACAGTTAGCCATATTATTCCTGCCTTCAACAAGCATCACCATTCATTGGTACTATGAATATATTTGGTTTAATGCAATCAATTTGTTGGGGGGAATAAAATAGGATAGAAATATGGGCGTAGTATCAAGATCAGGCTGTGAAATGCATTCTGTTATCTTGCCTCCTCTTTATACTAAGAGAATTTAGCATTGCATAAGCGTTGAGAGCTATTCCCATTCAATTTTTTATGCGTGCATTATGTTATTCAACCCATTATCTTTTTTAGACATCTTGATGCCATGTACCAAGAACTTCAAATCTTCAACTAATAATGGCTTACATGTTTGTACTTCATGTATATGTCCATCAATCCATATATGACAAGTAAAATGAAGTTGCCTCTCACTGTCCCACTAGCGAAGAAATTTTCCTTTGTTCTTTATCCAGACACAAGAATGAAATGAAATCATCTCTCAATAAACCAGGTTGCCAATGTGGGTTAAGATGGTATTGATATGCATTACTATAAATTAAGAACATTTTGCCATAAAATCAACACTGCAAGGGCATGAGCCAGATCGGGCCATAAAATGTGCCCGACTAAAAAAAAAATCATTTGAATCAAACAGACCTTTGAAATGCCTCAGGACACCCTTCATATACCTCTGGAATTGATCAGCATAGTTTTCTGATCATTAAAACTCAACTTGCAATTTTCAGGCATGTGTCACATTTTTACATTTAAACTCAAAGAGGCATTTAAAAAAATGGTCAGAACGCCTTTCTAGACTTCACAAACTGATAGGTGTGTACTTTGATATGTTAACTTTCATCCTACAAAACCAATCCTCATGATGAATCCCAAGGGGTGAGATATTAATTGTTGAAGTTGATTAAATGTGTTTGTCAGCATTTGAACATGATAAAATCCAAGTGCAGGGACCAGAAAATGCCTTTACTAAAAATATCAAATGATCTCCGTAGATCCCCAAATCTGTGACATAGGTACCTTGAAGTATAGATAAAACTATGGAATGTTCAGTTTGAACGGGAAGCTAATAGAGTGCAAATTGTGAGCTCATGAAAATAGTTCCTTAACATATGTAACACTGAAAGTGCAGAAAACTGAATAAAATGGCTCAAGAAATCATTTTGGAAAATTGGTCAAATGAATTGACTAGGACTTGAAACTGTAGATGGGGGTTGCCATTAATACATATGATTCAATGCACTTTGAATTTTGATATGACACTCAACTGGGCAAAAGTTACAAGCTCTCAAATTTGACCATTTGGAAAAACTGAAAAACTACAACAGGCAGATTAATAGAAATTGCAAAAGATATGGCCTTTGAAAATGGGTCAAACGGATTGACTGAGCCTTCAAACTTGAAACACAACTTATCATTCATATTAGCATTACCCTGCAAAAAACATTCTTATATGACAATCATTGGGGCACTTATCACACATATGCAAAGTAGTGCTCTAGCCAGCTGTTAAAAGAGGGACACGCAAACAACATAAACTGCAAAAGGAATGAGTTTACCAAACTGAGCAATTGGATTCATAGGGACTTTAAATTTGGCATGTGGACACACCTGTATGCCTACAATTCAGGGGTACACTTTATTTGATATGACAACCAATTGGTCATAAAATGCAAAGCTTCAAAGTGCGCCACTTGGTAAAATTGAATATGTGCATAGAACAAACTTTCAGTCCACCCCTTGAAATGGGTACTTGACAAACTGATCTAAACTGAAAACTAAAAAGTTGTAACACACTACATAGGCCAAATTAAAGGTGTACAACAAGTTTCTGGAGCTTTACCTCTTGATAATCAACTGGCTCCATTTTACCCTTCTTCAAACTAGGCCATCTGAATGAGATTTTTAAGTGGTCTTTTGAAAGTGCAAAAGAAAATTTTTGAAATGGGCCTCTCAAATTCCTCAAACTTTATGAGTCCCAAAAAATGCTCTGACTGGGGATGGTTGATTGCAAGATCAACACAAGAATCTAAAATCTTTGGTTACGTAGACCACCCAAAAACAAATCACTTCTCTTCTTCTCAAAAACAGGGGTTCCTTATTCTACCCAAACAGCAGGGTACTTTATTGAAAACCACACAACTGAAAACAAAGCAACTATACAATATGTGCAAACATACTCACAACTGATCCTAAACTGCCCCCAACAATCTCAACATTTACCTCTATCAAAAATCTGATTCTCATCACCTGATGTCATGATCCAAACAAAGACACCTTTCAACAACAACTGAGCATAATCCTTATGATTAACCCCTTCCATCATATTACTGTAATAACTGGTGTGCATGCCTTTTTCCTAATTTGGAAATTTATAGTCACACACTATTTCAACAAAAGTAAAATCATGAGACAAATCACTATAGAGGCCTTCCCACAAGCTGCAATGCATTTCATTATGACATTCAAATCCATCCTTTTCAAGGGTATCATCATACTGAATTTCAAAAATAAAACATTCTTTTTCAACATTGCAGTTCTCATCAGTACTCACTTTGTTATCATTAAATTCATAAAATGAGGAACATTAATAACCGATTGATACAAACAAGGAACATAAATATTTTGGTCTAGATGTGGTACTTCACTGTGCTGATCACACTTTATATTCTCCTTGTTCATCAAACTCAATACATTAGCATTCTCAATATCCCAATCATGGAAAAGAATGCATACTCTTGGCTGAAGCAAATCCTCAGCTAAGTGTTTCTCATTCAGACTTACATCCCCTTGAAAAACTTCCATTTGTGGTCTGAAATAATCATCACACAACCCATGCCTCTTATCTTCATCATGAAATAATTTTTCACAGAACATGCTACTATTGTTTGGAACTTCATCAGCATAAAAAATTTGTTCAACACAAGGGGAAACTTCAGCTTTTCACCAATGGCATCAACACTATGAACATTTATATCAAAGGTAAAGAACTCCATATCCAGTTCAAACATGCCATCAACATTCACATCCTCCTTATAGTATGTCCAACTTTGAAGACCTTCAAATTTAGGTTCATTTAAATCTAAAAATGAATCATCATTTGCATTTTTACATATGTTTTTATCTTCAAAAATACTTTCATTTTAAGATTCATAATTGTGACATATAACTTGATCCCCTCTTATATCATCTTCAGAAGATGAATAATCAGAATTCTCACAGGTATCCTCAACTACATGACTAGCATTCATTTGCTAATCATAAGAACATGAATAACTTGTGCCAAGATCACACTTATTCTGAAATTGATCTTCATTGTTCACTTGTATATCTTCAAAGTGCTGAAAATCGAACTCAATGTCCTCATAATCAACAGTATCACTCCATTTCGAAACACATTCATCACTAGGTATGCTTGTATTGAGAACACCCCTAGCATCATTCACATTTTATTTTCAGCTTTATCCAACTCAATCAAATCCTGACTTACATCATATTGCACATCCTTTTGTGATGAAATCATGAGTTGATTGATAACTTCTTTATTTGAACATATTGTGTCATTATCATCTTCAATTGCATAATCAACAACACTTGGTGATACCTCAGTATTTGGTACTTCAACATCAAATACATTAGCAGAATGTAAAGGCCGATGATCATCACCATCATTGTTTTCATTATCGTTATTCTTGGGAGATGCATGATTAACTTCATAATTTGCAGCCACATAATCAGCATAACCGGCATACAAATCAAATGGTGCATATCCTTTATATATATCTATCTTTGTAACAACATTATCACAAAATTTCTCACTGATCATTCCATCACTATTGTAAGAGATAACCAGTATTGACAGTAGAGATTCTTGACTCTCATTTAAATTTGAATCACATATATCAGCAAGACCATTTTTAACAACAAATCTTGACACAGTTTGACAAATAATGTTTTCCTTAGCTTCACATTTACTTTCACCATTGAAGATGTTTTGACAAGAATCAGCAGTAGACGAAAATTTCTTTGAGATCCCAAATTTTAAATTATTTTCAATGTCCCTAGTTGTGTTAAAAGCTTCATGCAAAGTTTTGGGTTCCTTGTCTCTTAATAGGAAACCCATCTTCTTGTCAAAAGCACTCATATAAATCTCCAAGCATGCTCCATCATTAGAATTATACTTGCTGGAAATATTAAACAATGTTTGTGAAAATCTAATATTGAATGTCGGTACCAATTCATCTTCCCTGATTTGTATGTACATGAATCCTCTCAGCATATCATAATCACTCACCTTTTTACCAAATTGGGCTATGAAGTCAACTGTTAGTTCATCCCATGAGGAAATACAATTTGCTGGCAAAAAAGAGAACCAATCTCTTGCATCCTCTTTCAGTGACTGGACAAATAATTTCATACACACATCTTCTTGACAAACTTCAAAATCTCCCATCAAGTCTAAAAATCTTTTCAAATGTTGATGTGTTGATTCTGATTTCTTCCCACTGAATATTGGGAAACGTTGTCTAATTTTTGTAGGTATAAGATTTGGGTAACCCGGAATATCTTGGAAATTTAGAGAAGCATAATAGTTTGTTCTAAAACTTCTCTTATAACATGGCTATGACATTTCACTAGGCATGGCTATATGTGGAAATATACCAGGCTGAAAAACTTCACTACACATTTCTACTTGCTTCTGCAAGTAATTACACAACCTTGTATAGAACAATGAAACACTTCAAGCACATATCATCATTTAGATCTATTCATAACATTGTTTGACACAAAGTTTCTTCAAATTTGCATACTACAGCAGAACATGTATGCTGAAAACTACAACAAAATAGATATGCAAATAGACTTGTAATTCCTCTTTTTCCCTCTTTTTCCCTCTTTACTGTTGTTCACTTAATGGGAAAACTATTTTACTCATTTAAATATTTCAGAACAAATTGCTTTTGTATTGAAACTTCTGAAAGTACCTAGATATTTGCAGCTGGTGTTCACTTTACTTCTGACTGAAGATATGAAGGGGACCTCCACATCTAAGGTTCGTTCTTATAGAGTCGCCACCTCCCTAAGGAGGAATAAAATTCAAACCACTGATCTTCACTCTGAAACACTTTCAAATTTCTTGGTCATGCCACACAGCAGAGTCACATAATATTTTTAAAATTTCACTGCAACAAAATTTCCAGGACACACTTTCAAATCTGGAAATCATTTTCAGATTTTTAAACTTCTAAAAATCTTCCCCAAATGAATTTTGGTCAAACTCATGGGTTTGACTCAACAGAATTTTTACATCATTCTCCCCAGCAGAGTCGCCATTTTTGTTGTTCTCAAAAAAGAGTAACCCAAGTTCACCTACAATTTATCTATGGAATAGCCAATCTCATACAATGAAGAACTTCAAGACTTGGAGAACATAACAAGGATTTAAATCCTTCTACTCTTTAGGCTCTACAAAACCTTGGTGGGTGTACCTTTGATGCATTGAATCCGACCCATTACACACAAGACAACATCAACAGAAAGTAGATGAATCTCAAAAGGCTCAACAACAAGGAGGTTATTGCAGATGGGCTAGATCTACATTGATATCTCAACTAAATTGGAGCATGAGATAGGTGGAATATTGCCACAGAACAAAAAGAAAAAGATATTCTAATTTGATTTTAAAAATCTCTGAGAATCCCCAAAATCTATAAGGCCAGTGCCTTATCCAAGGGCATGGAGTCATACATCAAACTATAAATGAAAAACTTATACTACAAATCCATCTTCATCATTAAATATTCCTGCATTAATGCCTTACATAAATGCATTACTCAGCTCATTCACAGAAATATCAGATCCAAGATATGAACCCCATTTCATTAATGTTTGCTTACAGAGTTTAAATTCTTTCTTGAAGAATACCTACAAACAAGTATTACACTCACAAACACAGCTGCTAATGACAAACTTGATCCTCCTTGAGAATCTAATTTGAATAAAATGAAAACACATCTCAGAGACAATTCTGCATGAATTTATGCATTCCTTACATACATAGAAACCTGCAACTAGAAACACCTACAGCGAGAATCATACTCAATTATTTGAAAGAAGACATTACACTGTACAAACTTGGAAGAAAACTCAGAATTGGAAAACATAGGATTCTGGAGCCGTTCTCACAAAAATCCTTTAACCCCCACAAATGAGAAGAACTAAGAATATGAAGAAGAGGGAAAAGACTAGATTTGCATCACAAATTGTGAAGTGTCCTCTTTCCCCACTGACAATATTCTTTGCATCATTTCCATGGAAACTTCTCTTAAAATATTTGACATGTGTTGAAACTGATTGCAGAACCAAACTCCTTGTTCCAAGAGCTTTCCAATGTCATATAATATACCTATATTTAGGTTAAAAAAATACTCCTCTATTGAATTAATCTCGGATGCACCTCTACACAACTAGTCATTTAAATTTTTGCAATTTTCACAATAGTTGGGACTATATATTTAATTTTGATTTTTTTTGTTACTCCCCTACAGACCCCTTCCACGTGTCACTTCCTGATTTGTCTGTGCATCCAGCTGGCCACCATCTTACTTGCCACTTCATCAGCCACTTCACCTTGAGTTGGACCCGCCACTGGACCTGGGTCGGCCTTGTCACCAAGTCACGATGGGCAATTAACGAGTAGTTTCCCATTGCGGGTCAGCGGTCATCATTGGATCCTTTGAAATTTTCTCACTCGTTCACTCACCTTTTGTCGCAAAATTTAGGTGCCTTGATTTGCGTGTGCGAGGTCTACTGGGTCGCCAAGTAACTTCTTCACGCCAAAAGCCACATACTTTTGACACTTTACATATAAGTGTTCTTGTTTTTAAGTATTATTATATCTCATCTCGCCACCAATGTGGGATAAAGGCTTTATGCCTGGCCTTTTCGTTTGCTTGAAAATTTTGAATCTTTCTTTTAACATCACACGTGAGAGGGAGAAAAGGGATTTGGCAATACACCTGCAAACATGCATTTGCTGAAATTTTTCTACGACCTTGTCAACGAATTCCATGCCAAACTTCATGCACATTAGGGAGGAAGCTGGAGATGTCATGTGGAAGGAGACTGGCTTTAAGCCTTTTAAAATGAATTTTCTTGATAATTTCATATTCCTTCATGCTACGCAGGGGAATGTTGGGCTTCACGCCTAGCAAGTGCATTTGCTGAAAGTTTTCTAATGCTATTTTATAACCTGTGCACTTAGCATTTATTTAAAAGTTTCTAAAGTTTTTTTTCAAACTTCTTGCTACTACACTAGCTCATTGGTTTTGCACCTAGCAATTGCATTGAAAGTTATTCAAATGCCATTTTAACATTGTTGCCTCCCCTTGCACTAGCTAAGAGGATGACTTACACCTACCATAGTTAGCCATATTATTCTTACCTTCAACAAGCATCACCATTCGTTGCTACTATGAATATATTTGGTTTAATGCAATCAATTTGTTTGGGGGAATAAAATAGAGTAGAAATATGGGCATAGGATCAAGATCAGGTTGTGGAATGCATTCTGTTAATCTTGCCCCCTCTTTATACTGAGAGAATTTAGCATTGCATAAGCGTTGAGAGCTATTCCCATTCATTTTGTTATGTGTGCATTATGTTATTCAACCCATTATCATTTTTATGCATCTTGATGCCATGTACCAAGAACTTCAAATCTTCAACTAGTAATGGCTTACACATTTGTACTTCATGTATCTGTCCATCTATCCATATATGACAAGCAAAATGAAGTTGCCTCTCACTGTCCCACTGGCGAAGAAATCTTCCTCTATTCTTTATCCAGTCACAAGAATGAAATGAAATCATCTCTCAATAAACCAAGTTGCCAATGTGGGTTAAGCTAGTATTGATATGCATTACTATGAATTAAGAACATTTCACCATAAAATCAACAATACAAGGGCATGAGCCAGATCGGGCCATAAAATGGTCCTGGCTAAAAAAAAATCGTTTGAATCAAACTGACATTTGAAAAGCCTCAGGACACCCTTCATATACCTCTGGAATTGATGCGCACAATTTTCTGATCATTAAAACTCAACTTGCAACTTCCAGGCACATGTGTCACATTTTCACATATAAACCCAGAGAGGCATTTCAAAAACTGGTCACAACGCCTTTCTAGACTTCACAAACTGATAGGCATGTACTTTGATATGTTAAATTTCATCCTACAAAACCAATCCTCATGACAAATCTTGGGTGGTGAGATATTAATTGTTGAAGTTGGTTAAATGTCTTTATCAAAATTTGAACCTGATAAAATCCAAGTGCAGGGACCAGAAAATGCCTTTACTAAAAATAACAAATGATCTCCGTAGAATCCAAAATCTAGGACATAGGTACCTTGAAGTGTAAAGAAAACCATGAAATGTTCAGTTTGACCGGGAAGTTGATAGGGTGCAAATGGTGTGCTCATGAAATAGCCACTTCACAAATGTAACACCGAAAGTGCAAAAAACTGAATAAAATGGCTAAAGAAATCATTTAGGAAAATTGGTCAAATGAATTGACTAGGACTTGAAACTGCAGATGGGGGTTTCCATTAATACATACGATTCAATGTACTTTGAATTTTGACATGACACTCAACTGGGTAAAAGTTACAAAACCTCAAAGTGGACCATTTGGAAAAACTGAAAACTGCAACATGCAGATTAACAAAAATTGCAAAAGATATGGCCTTTGAAAATGGGTCAAGTGGATTGACTGAGCCTTGAAAATGGGTCAAGTGGATTGACTGAGCCTTCAAAATTGAAACACATCTTGTCCTTCATATTATCATTACCCTAGAAAAAACATTCTTATATGAAAATCATCAGGGCACTTATTACACATAAGCAAAGTGGTGCTCTGACTAGCTGTTAAAACAGGGACTTATGCAAACAACATAAACTGCAAAAGCAATGAGTTTACCAAACTGAGCAAATGGATTCATAGGGACTTGAAATTTGGCACATGGACAAACCTATATGCCTACAATTCAGGGGTACACTTGATATGACAATCAACTGGTCATAAAATGCAAAGCTTCAAAGTAGGCCACCTGAATATGTGCATAGAACAACTTTCAGTCCACCCATTGAAATGGGTACTTGACAAACTGATCTAAATTGAAAACTAAAAACTTGTAACACACTACATAGGCCAAATGAAAGGTGTACAACAAGTTTCTGTAGCTTTACCTCTTGAAAATCAACTGGCTCCATTTTACCCTTCTTCAAACTAGGCCATCTGAATGAGATTTTTAAGTGGTCTTTTGAAAGTGCAAAAGCAAAATTTTGAAATGAGCCTCTCAAATTCCTCAAATTTTATGAGTCCCAAAAGTGACTCTGACTGGGGATGGTTGATTTCAAGATCAACACAAGAATCTAGAATCTTTGGTTACGCAGACCACCCAAAAACATATCACTTCTCCTCTTCTCAAAAACAGGGGTTCCTTATTCTACCCAAACAGCAGGGTACATTATTGAAAACCACACAACTAAAAGAAAAGCAAATGTACAATATGTACAAACATACTCACAACTGATTATAAACTACCCCAAACAATCTCAGCATTTACCTCTATCAAAAATCTTATTCTCATCACCTGATGTCATGATCCAAACATAGGAACCTTTCAACAACAACTCAACATAATCCTTATGATTAACCCCTTCCATCATATTACTGTAATAAGTGGTGTGCATGCCTTTTGCCTGATTTGGAAATTTATAGTCACACACTATTTCAACAAAGGTAAAATCATGAGACAAATCACTATAGAGGTCTTCCCACAAGTTGCAATGCATTTCATTATGCCATTCAAATCCATCATTTTCAAGGGTATCATCATGTTGAATTTCAAAAATAAAACATTCATTTTCAGCATTGTAGTTCTCATCAGCACTCACTTCGTTATCATTTAAATTCATAAAATGAGGGACGTTAATAACCGATTGATACAAACAAAGAACATAAATATTTTGGTCTAGATTTGGTACTTCACTATGCTGATCACACTTTATATTATCCTTGTTCATCAAACTTAATACATCACCATTCTCAATATCCCAATCACGGAAAAGAATGCATACTTCTGGCTGAAGCAAATCCTCAACTAAGTCTTTCTCATTCAGACTTACATCCCCCTGAAAAACTTCCATTTGTGGTCTAAAATAATCATCACATCCCATGCCTCTTATCTTCATCTTGAAATAATTTTTCACAACACATGCTACTACTGTTTGGAACTTTATCGACATAAAATATTTGTTCAACACAAGGGGAAACTTCAACATTTTCATCAATGACATCAGCACTATGAATATTTATATCAAAGACAAAGAACTCCATATCTGGTTCAAACATGCCATCAACATTCACATCCTCCTCATAGTATGTCCAACTTTGAAGACCTTCAAATGTAGGTTCATTTAAATCTAAAAATGAATCATCATTTGCATTTTTACATATGTTTTTATCTTCAAAAATACTTTCATTTTCAGATTCATAACTGAGACATATAACTTGATCCCCTCTTATATCATCTTCACAAGATAAATAATAAAAATTCTCATAGGTATCCTCAATTGCATGACTGGCATTGATTTGTTGATCATAACAACATGAATAACTTGTGTCAAGATCACTCTTATTCTAAAATTGATCTTCATTGTTCACTTGTATATCTTCAAAGTGTTGAAAATCGAACTCACTGTACTCATAATTAGCAGCATCACTCCATTCGGAAATACATTCATCACCGGGTATGCTTGTATTGAGAACACCACTAGCATCATTCACAATTTCATTTTTAGCTTTATCCAACTC
Organism: Cryptomeria japonica; assembly: GCF_030272615.1. Lineage (NCBI taxonomy): Eukaryota > Viridiplantae > Streptophyta > Pinopsida > Cupressales > Cupressaceae > Cryptomeria > Cryptomeria japonica. The sequence goes on along the minus strand of NC_081405.1, from coordinate 318,818,272 downwards.
AATCAAATCTTGACTTACATCATATTGCACATACTATTGTGATAAAATCATGAGCTGATTGATAACTTCTTTATTTGAACACATTGTGTCATTATCATCTTCACTTGCAAAATCAACAACACTTGGTGATACCTCAATATTTGGTACTTCAACATCAAATACATTAGCACCATGTAAAGATCGGTGGTCATCACCATCATTGTTTTCATTATCGTTATCTTTGGGAGATGCATGATTAACTTCATAATTTGCAGCCACATAATCAACATAACCGGCATACAAATCAAATGGTGCATATCCTTTATATATATCTATCTCTGTAACAGCATTGTCACAAAATTTCCCACTAATCATTCCATCACTATTGTAAGAGACAACCGACATTGACAGCAAAGATTCTTGACTCTCATTTAACTTTGAATCACATATATCAGCAAGACCATTTTGAACAGCAAAGCTTGACACAATTTGACAAAGAATGTTTTGCTTAGCTTCACATTTACTTTCACCATTAAAGATGTTTTGACAAGAAGCAGCAATACACGAAAAATTCTTAGAGATCTTAAATTTTAAATTGTTTTCAATGTCCCTAGCTGTGTTAAAACCTTCATGCAAAGTTTTGGGTTCCTTGTATCTTAATAGGAAACTCATCTTCTTGTCAAAAGCATTCGTATAAATCTCTAAGCATGATCCATCATTAGAATTATACTTGTTGGAAATATTAGACAATGTTTGTGAAAACTTGATATTGAATGTCAGTACCAATTCATCTTCCTTGATTTGTATGTACATGAATCCTCTCAGCATATCATAATCACTCACCTTTTTACCAAATTGGGCTATGAAGTCAGTTGTTAGTTCATCCCATGAGGAAATACAATTTGTCGGCAAAAAAGAGAACCAATCTCTCGCATCCTCTTTCAGTGACTGGACAAATAATTTCATACACACATCTTCTTGACAAACTTCAAAATCTCCCATCAAGTCTAAAAATCTTTTCAAATGTTGACATGATGATTCTAATTTCTTCCCACTGAATATTGGCAAACGTTGTCTAATTTTTGTAGGTAAAAGATTTGGGTAACCAAGAATATCTTTGAAATTTAGAGCAGCATAATAGTTCATTTTAAAACTTATCTTATAACATGGTTGTGACATTTCACTAGGCATGGCTATATGTGGAAATATACCAGGCTAAAAAAATTCACTACACATTTCTACTTGCTTCTGCAAGTAATTACACAACCTTGTATAGAACAATGAAACACTTCAAGCACATATAATCATTCAGATTTATTCATAACATTGCTTGACACAAAGTTTCTTCAAATTTGCATACTACAACAGAACATATATGCTGAAAACTACAACAAAATAGATATGCAAATAGACTTGTAATTCCTCCTTTTCCCTCTTTACTAGTGTTGTTCACATAATGGGAAAACTATTTTACTTATTCAAATCTTTCAGAACAAATTGTTTTTGTATTGAAACTTCTAAAAGTACCTGGATATTTGTAGTTGTTGTTCACTTTACTTCTGACTGAAGATATGAAGGGGACCTCCACATCCCAGGTTCATTCTTACAGAGTTGCCACCTCCTTGAGGAGGAATAAAATCCAAACCACTGATCTTCACTCTGAAACACTTTCATATTTTTGGGTCATACCACACAACAGAGTCGCATAATATTTTTTAAATTTCACTGCAACAAAATTTCGAGGACACACTTTCAAATTTGAAAATCATTTTCAGTTTTTTAAACTTCTAAAACTCTTCCCTAAATGAATTTTGGCCAGACTCATTGGTTTGACTTGACAAAATTTTTACATCATTCTCCCCAGCAGAGTCGCCATTTTTGTTGTTGTCAAAAAAGAGTAGCCTAAGTTGACCTACATTTTATCTATGGAATAGCCAATCTCATAGAATGAAGAACTTCAGGACTTGGACAACATAACAAGGATTTAAATCCTTCTACTCCTCAGGCTCTGCAAAACTTAGGTGGGTGTACCTTTGATGCATTAAATCAGACCCATTACACACAAGACAACACCAATAGAAAGCAGATGAATCTCAAAAGGCTCAATAACAAGGAGTTTATTGCAAATGGGCTAGATCTACATTGACATCTCAACTAAATTGGAGCATGAGATAGGTGGAATATTGCCACAGAACAAAAAGCAAAAGATATTCTAATTTGGTTTTAAAAATCTCTGAGAATCCCCAGAATCTGCAAGACCAGTGCCTTATCCAAGGGCATGGAGTCATACATCAAACTGTAAATGAAAAACCTATACTGCAAATCCATCTTCGTCATTAAATATTCCTACATTAATGCCTTACATAAATGCATTACTCAGCTCATTCACAGAAATATCAAATCCAAGATATGAACCCCATTTCATTAATGTTTGCTTACAGAGTTTAAATTCTTTCTTGAAGAATACTGACAAACAAGCATTACACTCACAGACACAGCTGCTAATGACAAACTTGATCCTCCTTGAGAATCTAATTTGAATAAAATGAAAACATGTCTCAGAGACAATTCTGCGTGAATTTATGCACATCTTAAATACATAGAAACTTGCAACTAGAAACACCTACAGTGAGAATTATACTCCATCATTTGAAAGAAGACATTACATGGTACAAACTTGTAAGACAACTCAGAATTGGAAAACACGGGATTCAAGAGCCTTTCTCACAAAAATTCTTCCTCCCCCACAAATGAGAAGAACTAAGAAAATGAAGAAGAGGGAAAAGACTAGATTTGCATCACAAATTGCGAAGTGTCCTCCTTCCCCACTGAAAATATTATTTGCATCATTCCCGTGGAAATTGCTCTCAAAATATTTGACATGTAGTGAAACTGATTTCAAAAATGAACTCCTTGTCTTGAGAACGTTCCAATGACATATAATATGCCTATATTTGGGTAAGCAAAATACTCCTCCAATGAATTAATCTCGGATGCACCTCTGCACAACGAGTCATTTAATTTTTTGCAATTTTCACAATAGTTGGGACTATCTATTTAATTTTGATTTTTTTGTTACTCCCCTATAGACCCCTACCACGTGTCACTTTCTTATTTGTCTGTGCATCCAGTTGGCCACCATCTGACTTGCCACTTCATCTGCCACTTCACCTTGAGTTGGACCCGCCACTAGACCTGGGCTCACCTTGTCGCCAAGTCGCGATGGGTAATTAACTAGCAGTTTCCCATCATGGGTCAACGACCATCATTGGATCCTTTGAAACTCACTCACTCATTAACTCACCTTTTTGTCACAAAATTTAGGCACCTTGATTTACGTGCACGAGGTCCACTAGGTCACCAAGTAACTTCTTCACGCCAAAAGCCACATGCTTTTGACACTTTACATATAAGTGTTCTTGTATTTAAATATTATTATATGTCATCCTACCACCAATGTGGGATAAAGGCTTTATGCCTGGCGTTTGCATTTGCTTGAAAGTTTCAAATCTGTTTTTTAACATCACGCGTGGTAGGGAGAAAAATGATTTGGCAATACATCTGCCAACATGCATTTGCTAAAACTTTTCTACGACCTTGTAAACGAATTCCATGCTAAATTTCATGCACAGCAGGGAGGAATCTAGAGAGGTCGCATGGAAGTAGACTAGCTTTAAGCCTTTCAAAATGAATTTGCTTGATAATTTCATATTCCTTCACGCCCCGTAGGGGAATGCTGGGCTTCATGCCTAGCAAGTGCATTTGCTGAAAGTTTTCTAATGCTATTTTATAACCTGTGCTGCACTTAGCATTTATTTAAAAGTTTCTAAAGTTTTTTTTCAAACTTGATGCTACTACACTGGCTCATTGGTTTTGCACTTGTCAATTGCATTGAAAGTTATTCAAATGCCATTTTAACATTGTTGCCTCCCCTTGCGCTAGCTGAGAGGATGACTTACACCTACCACAGTTAGCCATATTATTCCTGCCTTCAACAAGCATCACCATTCATTGGTACTACGAATATATTTGGTTTAATGGAATCAATTTGTTTGGGGGAATAAAATAGACTAGAAATATGGGCATAGTATCAAGTTCAAGCTGTGGAATGCATTCTGTTATCTTGCCCCCTCTTTATACTGAGAGAATTTAGCATTGCATAAGCATTGAGAGCTATTTCCATTCATTTTGTTATGTGTGCATTATGTTATTCAACCCATTATCATTTTTAGGCATCTTGATGCCATGTACCAAGAACTTCAAATCTTCAACTAATAATGGCTTACACATTTGTACTTCATGTGTATGTCCATCAATCCATATATGACAAGTAAAATGAAGTTGCCTCTCACTGTCCCACTGGCGAAGAAATCTTCCTCTGTTCTTTATCCAGTCACAAGAATGAAATGAAATCATCTCTCAATAAACCAGGTTGCCAATGTGGGTTAAGCTGGTATTGATATGCATTACTCTGAATTAAGAACATTTCACCATAAAATCAACACTACAAGGGCATGAGCCAGATCAGGCCATAAAATGGGCCTGGCTAAAAATATTGCATTTGAATCAAACCGACCTTTGAAATGCCTCAGGACACCCTTCATATACCTTTGGAATCGATCAACACAATTTTCTGATCATTAAAACTCAACTTCCAACTTTCAGGCACATGTGTCACATTTTCACATTTAAACCCAAAGAGGCATTTCAAAACTGATCAGAACACCTTTCTGGACTACACAAACTGATAGGCGTGTACTCTGATATGTTAGCTTTCATCCTACAAAACCAATCCTCATGACGAATCTCGAATGGTGAGATATTAATTGTTGAAGTTGATTAAATGTCTCTATTAGCATTTGAACCTGATAAAATCCAAGTGTAGGGGCCAAAAAATGTCTTTACTAAAAATATCAAATGATCTCTGTAGATCCCCAAATATGGGTCATAGGTACCTTGAAGTATAGAGAAAACCATGGAATGTTCAATTTTACTGAGAAGTTGATAGGGTGAAAATGGTGAGCTCATGAAAATGGCCACTTAACATATGTAACACCGAAAGTGCAGAAAACTAAATAAAATGGCTCAAGAAATCATTTTGGAAAATTGGTCAAACGAATTGACTAGGGCTTGATACTATAGATGGGGTTTGCATTAACACATATGATTCAATGCACTTTGAATTTTGACATGACACTCAACTGGGCAAAAGTTACAAGCTCTCAAAGTTGACCATTTGGAAAAACTGAAAACTACAACAGGCAGATTAACATAAATTGCAAAAGATATGGCCTTTGAAAATGGGTCAAACGGATTGACTGAGCCTTCAAACTTGAAACACAGCTTGTCCTTCATATTAGCATTACCCTGGAAAAAAATTCTAATAAGACAATCATCGGGGCACTTATTACACATATGCAAAGTGGTGCTCTGACTAGCTGTTAAAACAGGGACTTGTGCAAACAACATAAGCTGCAAAAGAAATGAGTTTACCAAACTAAGAAAATGGATTCATAGGGACTTGAAATTTGGCATGTGGATACACCTATATGCCTACAATTCAGGGGTACACTTTATTTGATATGACAACCAACTGGTCATAAAATGCAAAGCTTCAAAGTAGGCCACTTGGTAATATCTGAGTATGTCCATAGAACAACTTTCAGTCCACCCCTTGAAAACTGAAAACTGAAAAGTTGTAACACACTGCATAGGCCAAATGAAAGGTGTACAACAAGTTTATGTAGCTTTACCTCTTGATAATCAACTGGCTCCATTTTACCCTTCTTCAAACTAGGCCATCTGAATGAGATTTTTAAGTGGTCTTTTGAAAGAGTAGAAGCAAAATAGCCACTTCACAAATGTAACACCGAAAATGCAGAAAACTGAATAAAATGGCTCAAGAAATCATTTTGGAAAATTGGTCAAACAAACGAATTGACTAGGACTTGAAACTGCAAATGGGGGTTTCCATTAATACATATGATTCAATGCACTTTGAATTTTGATATGACACTCAACTAGGCAAAAGTTAAAATCTCTCAAAGTTGACCATTTGGAAAAACTGAAAACTGCAACAAGCAGATTAACAGAAATTGCAAAAGATATGGCCTTTGAAAATGGGTCAAACGGATTGATTGGGCCTTCAAAATTGAAACACAACTTTTCCTTCATATTAGCATTACCCTAGAAAAAAAATTCTTATATGACAACCATCGGGGTACTTATTACACATATAAAAAGTGGTGCTCTGACTAGCTGTTAAAACAGGCACTTATGCAAACAACATAAACTACAAAAGAAATGAGTTTACCAACTAAGCAAATGGATTCATAGGGACTTGAAATTGGGTATGTGGACACACCTATATGCCTACAATTCAAAGGTAAACTTTATTTGATATGACAACCAACTAGTCATAAAATACAAAGCTTCAAAATAGGCCACTTGGTAGAATTTGAATATGTGCATAGAACAACTTTCAGTCCACCCCTTGAAATGGGTACTTGACAAACTGATCTAAACTGAAAACTGGAAAGTTGTAACACACTACATAGGCTAAATGAAAGGTGTACAACAAGTTTCCGTAGCTTTACCTCTTGATAATCAGCTGGCTCCATTTTACCCTTCTTCAAACTAGGCCATCTAAATGAGATTTTTAAGTGGTCTTTTGAAAGTACATAAGCAAAATTTTGAAATGGGCCTCTCAAATTCCTCAAATTTTATGAGTCCCAACAGTAAGTATGATGAAGATCAAAGTTTTCAAATTAAAGGGTTTGTAGAGGATTGTCTTTAGTTGCTTCAGTTTAAGTTTTAGAGGTTCACATGGAGATATGATTGAGTTATGGGTATCTGTGTTATGGCTGGTTTTTCAGTTGTTCAGTGATGACATAGTGATAGTATTTTTATTTGCCTTGCTACGTATTGTAATATCTTGTTCTGCAGATTTTGAGGTATGTTTGGGAGATTGGTGTGTGTCCTCAATTCAAGTGGTTTATGGTTTGGAGGTCCACACGTGATTTTTTGAGGTTGACAGCCATTGCAATTAGTGTTCCTAAGGTTCGGTATGAAGATGCTGGTGATTCTAGTAATTTGTGTTGGTATGGTTGTTGTTGTGGTAATTCATGATACTTGTAGATGTCTCTGGATTGTGTGCTTTTTGTGTTGGTTGTCCACATTGATCATTAAGCTTGTAATTGGTGTTTTTCTTTGGTACATTAGTGTTCTTCATGTTCTTGGTCAATTGAATGCTTTTAACGAGTTATGGATGGTTGAGGAGTAATTCTTGGAGGTGTAACATATTCAAGGTGAAAGATTTGGGTCCATACTATGTCTTGACCGGCATTGCTTGGTCCGCATGTAATATTGTATTGAGTGTGGTTGTATTTGTGTAATTAAGTGATGAGCATTGAGTCGACCTTGATGATTTCTCCAAGGTTGATGTCATCTATAAATAATTGTAATAATTTTATATTCGAGTGTGGTGTGTGGGTGAGTGTGAGTGTGTATGTGCACTGAATGTATACATCTTTTGAAGGAAGGGAAAAAGTGTGAAGAAGAAAGTTATTTTGTGTTTCAATGGAACTAAACCAGGCATTAAGGAGATGTTATTTCTTAGTTCATAATTTTTGGAAGTGATATGTGATTGTTTGTACAGGTAGTGAGCCTTCCTTGGGTAGTAAACCTTTTTATTTTAAGTAGTGAGCCTAAATGCATGTGCATTCCCGATTGTAACACTTCTAATAGAGTATACCTATATTGTGGGTGTATCCCCATCGTGGTATTTCCCCTAACAAGATTCTCCAAATACAAAAATATTGGTGTTGTAAAGACGTAAATCATGCTAACTTCAAATATAGATGAAATACTCTTTATTCTTAAATAAACTCATAAATCAGTTAATAAATCTATTTCATTCCACTTTTCCATCCATAGCTTCATTTGATCATTCCATTTAGATCATAATAAAAATGGAATTTTTATAAAAGATAACGATTCTTCTTTCAATAAATTACTAAAAGTAGCATCTCAATCATACAATACTTAAGCATTTCAAGTTGCCTTAAGTTCAATAATAAATAATACAAAGTAATGGGTGAGAGGCGTTCATTGATCTGCAACCCAAGCTATCACCAATGCAATCTTTAGCATGAAGATGAGAACAAGATTCATGCACTTTTTCTGCCCAACCTTGAAGCTTAATTTTCCCCAAAATTCTTGGTCAGTCAAGAATACCCAACCCTACACGAATTGCTTAGCAAAATAATTTGAAAGGCAAGATGGAATCTGGTGCGTGCCTAGATGATACATGCATTTTCAATTTTCTGATTCTATTAGGAAACAAGAATTCATTATCAATCATGGATATGGTAGAGAGCATAAAATAAAATAATTCCATCTATTTCAATGGTTTATTTAATTTGATTACTCGGCTGCGTATAATGCCATGCACAGCAAAAATAGATAGTTGGAAAAGCAACTATTCTCTCTATAATCCACATTCGGCACCCATCCTGAAAGGTAACTTTCCACAAACACAAGCCTATCTATCTTTGTTCACATAAATCTTAAAATAAATTTATTCAAAAGACAATCTTTCGCCTTTCAATTCTAGTTTCCTATTTCTTGCAAGATAAAAAAAAATACAATGCTAAGAAGACAATCTTTCATTTGAATAGAAATTGAAAGAATAACTCTTTTATTACAACCAATCCTATCTGACAGGAAACAATCTTTTATGGATAATCAAATATACATCTGAAAGAAAACAATCTTTCAAGCAACTTAAAGACAAGAATTAAATATTAAGAAGGTGTAACACATGTATGAATCTTTACATAGAAATTGAATAAAATGAGCACACATTCTTTTATTCAATTATCAAACATTTAAATAACGTATTCATTAACATGCATTCCATTTCTTATGGTTAATAAATCTAGGTTTATATATTCTAAGCTCTTCATCTTTCCATGTGTCTTGGTTAATTTACCTCTTTTCTCAAAACATCATATTTAGTTTAATACTAATATGTGACTTTTCATGATTTAAAACTTAACACACTAATTTCACTAATTTACCATAACAACAATCTAATATGATGCAAGTTCATAAAACGCCTATCTATATATGGCTTTTTAAATGAGACATCTGATAACCATCTTTTCATTTCATGCAAGGATCTAATTTGAAAGTGTAGGTCTTTTCTTTATGATATCAAAATAAACTTCAATATTTAATAAGTCATAATCATAATATTTCATTTCTTTATAGTTCAATTTTAGAGTTTCTCTCTCTATTCTCTTACTCTGTTCCTAGAGGATTGGGTGATTTAATTTATGAGAGTTTTACTAAGTTTTATCAACAATCTTTCTGAAAATATATCATTATTGCATCTATATTTTCATGATCATAATTTAAACAATTAAAAATGATTCATTTTGTGACTCTAAATCTTCCATTAGAATATTTCACTATTCTAAAACTAGATCAATCTTTATCTCTTAATCTCTTCAACAAAACATACTAGATTTGAGTCTACCTCAAGAAACGCAATCTAGGTCTATTATGATCCTTGATAACTTCAAATTGTTGGCAATACGTCTGGATTCCAATGCTTTCCTTCTCGGTGCTCTTCTATCTCCTGAGCTCTCTATTCCTAGTCCTCATCCTTTCTATATTCATAGAATTCCTCTAATAATAAAGTAATTAACACTCATTCACAAGCGTAACCTCTAAATTCGACACTATTCCAGAGATAATCATCATTGATCTTTTATGACTTGGTCGTAAGCACATCAAAATCTCCATTATTCTATTCTCTCTTATTTCTTTGTAGCTCTTCTACGTTCTTTCTCTCCTCTATCTTGCTTAACTTCCAATCTTCTTGTGTGTGTCTATCTTTCTATCCTTCATCTCTATTTATCCTAAATTCTCCCATGATCCCTCCCAAATTAGAGGCTCGGTTATGGTTGTTGACTTGAAGTCTTCTTTTTCATACGTTGAGTCTTCCATTTAACTCTCTCTCAAGTCTACACGTCTAACAAAGATGGCAATTCTAGTTATATTTCTACAATTTGAAGTGCATGAGTCGACTATGCATCAACTTCTTATCGTTGGTATTCCTAATTCCATGGCACTACGTGCCTCCTAATTCATTTCTTTTTGCAATTATATGTCATAGATCGTGGACTACTTCCAAGTTATCATTGTGGGTTTGTGGAATGAGGGAGTTATTTGTAGTGAGAAGCGTATGCTAATCAATGAGTCTACAGTCACTGTTAGAGAAGTGTCTGCTATCTCATGGCAGATTGTTTGCTTGGTGGAAGGGTCAGAAAATTTTAATGCAATTACAAACACTTAAGTGTTTGTCATGATCAAGATTATCACTCTCACTGCCAAGTCAATTGCCATGATCTCCATGTCGATGCAACTTCTAGGTTCTGCGTTAACCATTGGTTCTTTGCCTAGTCGACCACCCTATCAACTCCTAACTATCATGCAATAGAGTCACTATCCTTTGTCTCACTAAAACCCGCCACCTTGCTTAATATATATAAATATATAATAAGCGACTATATAATAAGTTGCAAGGTAAGTCTAACTTAAACGTTTTTAGAAATAATATATAATCATAATTTATATATATGTATATTCATAAATACATTTTATGAATAATCATGTTTGTATCATAAGACAATAATAGCATAAACATAATTTTAAATATTCACTTATATATATACGTACAAATATATATATATATATATATATATATATATATATATATATATATATATATATATATATTCAGGGGTACAATTTATTTGATATGACAACCAACTAGTCACAAAATACAAAGCTTCAAAGTAGGCCACTTGGTAGAATCTGAATATGTGCATAGAACAACTTTCAGTCCACCCCTTGAAATGGTTACTTGACAAACTGATCTAAACTGAAAACTAGAAAGTTGTAACACACTGCATAGGCCAAATGAAAGGTGTACAACAAGTTTTCGTAGCTTTACCTCTTGATAATCAACTGGCTCCATTTTACCCTTCTTCAAACTAGGCCATCTAAATGAGATGGTCTTTTGAAAGTGCAGAAGCAAAATTTTGAAATGGGCCTCTCAAATTCCTCAAATTTTATGAGTCCCAATAGTAAGTATGATGAAGATCAGAGTTTTTGGATTAAAGGGTTTGTAGAGGATTGTCTATAGTTGCTTCAGTTTAAGTTTTAGAGGTTCACATGGAGATATGATTGAGTTATGGGTATCTGTGTTGTGGCGGGTTTTTCAGTTGTTCAGTGATGACATAGTGATAGTATTTTTATTTGCCTTGCTCCGTATTGTAATATCTTGTTCTGCAGATTTTGAGGTATGTTTGGGAGATTGGCGTGTGTCCTCAATTCAAGTGGTTTATGGTTTGGAGGTCTGCACGTGATTTTTCGAGGTTCACAGCCATTGCAATTAGTGTTCCTGAGGTTCGGTATGAAGATGCTGGTGATTCTTGTAATTTGTGTTGGTACGGATGTTGCTATGGTAATTCATGATGCTTGTAGATGTCTCTAGATTGTGTGTCTTTTCTGTTGGTTGTCCACATTGATCATTAAGCTTGTAATTGGTGTTTTTCTTTGGTACATTAGTGTTCTTCATGTTCTTGGTCAATTGAATGCTTTTAACAAGTTATGGATGGTTGAGGCATAATTCTTGGAGGTGTAACATATTCAAGGTGAAAGATTTGGGTCCATACTATGTCTTGACTGACATTGCTTGGTCCGCATGTAATATTGTATTGAGTGTGGTTGTATTTGTGTAATTAAGTGGTGAGCGTTGAGTCGACCTTGATGATTTCTCCAAGGTTGATGTCATGTATAAATAATTGTAATAATTTTATATTCGAGTGTGGTGTGTGGGTGAGTGTGAGTGTGTATGTGCACTGAATGTATACATCTTTTGAAGGAAGGGAAAAAGTGTGAAGAAGAAAGTTATTTTGTGTTTCAATGGAACTAAACCAGGCATTAAGGAGATGTTATTTCTTAGTTCATAATTTTTGGAAGTGATCTGTGATTGTTTGTACAGGTAGTGAGCCTTCCTTGGGCAGTAAACCTTTTTATTTTAAGCAGTGAGCCTAAATGCATGTGCATTTCCGATTGTAACACTTCTAACAGAGTATACCTATATTGTGGGTGTATCCCCATCGTGGTATTTCCCCTAACAAGATTTTCCACGTACAAAAACATTGGTGTTGTAAAGACGTAAATCGTGCTAACTTCAAATATAGATGAAATACTCTTTATTCTTAAATAAACTCATAAATCAGTTAATAAATCTATTTCATTCCACTTTTCCATCCATAGCTTCATTTGATCATTCCATTTAGATCGTAATAAACATGGAATTTTTATAAAAGATAACGATTCTTCTTTCAATAAATTACTAAAAGTAGCATCTCAATCATACAATACTTAAGCATTTCAAGTTGCCTTAAGTTCAATAATAAATAATACAAAGTAATGGGTGAGAGGCATTCGTTGATCTGCAACCCAAGCTATCACAAATGCAATCTTTAGCATGAAGACGAGAACAAGATTCAAGCACTTTTTCCGCCCAACCTTGAAGCTTACGCATCCCCAAAATTCTTGGTCAATCAAGAATACCCAACCTTGCACGAATTGCTTAGCAAAATAATTTGAAAGGCAAGATGGAATCTGGTGCGTGCCTAGATGATACATGCATTTTCAATTTTCTAATTCTAT